>NC_141596.1:27151996-27818663 GCF_047967505.1 Dipteris shenzhenensis
AGAAAGGGGGAGGGAAAGAGAGAGAGAGGGAGAGAGAGGTAGAGGGGGGGTAGGGAAAGAGAGAGGGAGAGGGAGGGAAAGAGAGAGGGTGTGGGATAGAGAGAGAAAGAGAGAGAAAGAAAGAGAGAGGGGGAGGGGGGAGGAGAGGGAGAAAGAAAGAGAGAGGGGGAGGGAAAGAGAGAGAGAGAGAAAGAAAAAGGGGGAGGGGGTGGTAGAGGGGGGAGGGGGTGGTGAAGATGGAGGGGGAAGGGGGGAGGGGGGGAGGCAGAGGGTGTGGTGGAGATGGAGGGGGTGGTGGAGATGGAGGGGGGGAGGGGGAAGGGGTGGTGGAGATGGAGGGGGGAAAGGGGGAGGAGATGGTGGTGGAGATGGAGTGGGGGAGGGGTGGTGGAGATGGAGAGGGGAGGGGGAGGGGGTGGTGGAGATGGAGAGGGGGGGGGAAGGGGGAGAGGGGAAGGGGAAAGGGGGAGGGGGTGGTGGAAATGGGAGGGGGAAAAAAGAGAAGAAAAAAAAAATTGACGGACGGAAATCCAAAGGAAGGAAGAGGTGGTCACCTGAACGCTCTCCAAGTCTTTCTCGATGTAACGGGATTCTTGAGGAACAATGGACAGTGGGTGGATGGCTAGGTTATCGCTGCGAGATGGGCTCAAAGTCACTTACCATGTGAGGATGGAGTAAGGTGGTGGTCGATGGAGAGGGAGGAGTGTCTTGCATAGGGCTCAAAATCAAGAAGAGAATGGAGGCAAAATGTGAAAGATGAAGAATGAGGGGGTGGAGTGGGTTTTTATAGGAAATGAGTTTAGGTTTAGGGTTAAACCCTAAACTCTTCCCGAGCCGTAACTTGTTATGGATAGCTCGGTTTGCTCTTCTGCAAAAAGGTGAAATGATCGAAATTGCAAGCTCTACGCATTTGTGTCCACTACCTAGCCTGATTATTTATCAAGTGGCTTCTTTTTAAGAAATAAAGAAAATTTCTTAAGGTACTAACCCAAGGTTGATTCTTGGGGTTGATATGTTTGGCTAGAAATTTTTTTGAAAAAAACTCTCCTTGCGCTTGAGTGTTATGTTCGTGAAAGTTCAAAGTAGTTTGTTTTTTTTACACATACCTGCATATGTTTACTCATTACTTGAGATGCTAGTATCCTCGACAACAATGCTAAATGTTAGCTCTTTCCTACTGCTTTCATAGGAAGAGCAGGGTATTCTCAGTATGCAGGATTCTGAGGCTTTTTGTCACCTACAGATATATCAAGGTTTGTCGGTTGTAGTATATGTGTAGCTTAGGACCTCGAGTCATGTTTCGATGAGACATGTAGGCTTCAGTGTGGTAAGCAAACAAAGTGCATGTATGTGTAAAAGGAACATATATCATCATGATTGAGGTAATAAAGGCTTTTGCCTTCATTGGGGGTTGTAGGGTTTAGGATGAGTTTAAGGGTTAGAAGGAGGTTCCAGGGTTAGAAAGAGGTTCAAGGGTTAGAAGGAGGTTTCAGGGTTAGAAGGAGGTTCTAGGGTTAGAAGGAGGTTCTAGGGTTTAGAAGGAGTTCCAAGGTTTAGAAAGAGGTTCCAGGGTTTAGAAGGAGTTCCAAGGTTTAGAAAGAGTTCAAGGGTTAGAAGGAGTTCCAAGGTTTAGAAGAGGTTCCAAGGTTTGGAGTAGAGTACATGGTGGAGAACTCGTCTCCCTTGTAGATCATGGAAATTAAATGTTGAGGAACTAAGGGTTTAGGGGAAGCATAGGAGTGGGAGAGGAAGAAGGTGTAAGAGCATGGGGGAAAGAGGAGAGAGGAGAAGGAGGGAAGAGGAGGAGGGAGGAGGAGAGAGGAGGAGGGAAGAGGAAGAGGGAGGAGGAGGAGGAGGAGGAGGGAGGAGGAGAGGGAGGAGGAGGAGGAGGGAGGAGGAGGAGGAGGAGGAGGGAGGAGGAGAAGGAGGAGGGAGGAGGAGAGGGAGAGGATGGGTTGCAAGGTTGGAGGAGAGGGGAGGAGGGGTTGCAAGGTTAGGACATGCTTTTGGACGTGGAGTGCAAGGAAGCATGGACACTTGAGACAATTGCTTGGAATACCAAAGTAGAACTCAACACAATGCCCCAAAGAGTGTGGGGTTCATTCCATTATGGGGTATATATACAAGTTGGAGAGCTTCTCTCTCTGCATGTAGGAAGTGTAACACACACTCTCTCTACATGTAGAACTTGTATGTAGAACTCGCATGTACAAGTCATATGTAGAACTTGCATGTAGAAGTTGTTGGGATATCTCAAGGTGTATGCCTCAGGCACACCTTATGTTTCTATGTGTGAGTGCTAGAGGCATAGTTAGGTGCCCACAAGCACAGTTAGGTGGTGGAGAGCCACATAGGATGATTGAGAGAATCTAGGAGCAGATTGAGGAGATGATTGTGGAGCTCTGAGGTCATCAGTGATGTCAGTGAGCTTGTATGAGGTGCCTACTTAAGGACCTGACTTTTCTTCATTCTATAAGCAAGTATTCTGATTTTGTGTCCACTTTACTCTTTCCTTTCAGTATTCCAACATGGTATCAGAGCCATTTGATCCCCCTTGAGCCCATTTCTGCCACATCATCATCTTCTTCCTCTTCTTCTTCTTCACCATCTCTCCCTCTTCTTCCAAAAATTTGCTTGAGCTTGTTCTCATCCGATTCTCACCCATTTCCTACGCCCTTTCAGCTGGAGTTCCCTCTTGTTGGGGCGAATTTCGGGCTGCAAGGAATTGAAGAATTTCAAGCTCTGCTGGTCGCCATTGTACGAATTTCGTCGATTCTTCTTGCTGCGTTTTCTCTGCGCCTGCTCCTTCTTTCTCTAATTCCTTTCAAGGAAAGCTTCTCCATACCTTGGGCTACCTTGTGCTGAAATCTGAGCAGCAATGGCTGCATATTGAAGGAGAAAACAAAGAAAAACCAGTCGACTTTGTTGAAGAAGGAGAAGGTGACCTGACGCGTTTTTTTGCCTCTTCTTCCCAGAGGTTCTACTGTGGTATACCAGCTTTTTTTTGCCTCAGAAAGCCCCCTTTCTTTTTCTTTGAAGAGTGTGCTATAAGCCCTCCAAGTTCAGCTCTCTAGTTTTGACAAGCTTTTGAAAATGATGCTACATAAAATGCTACTCTAGCATTTCTGGTCTTTTGAAGTTTTCAATAACTTCACTACAAGTGTTGCTTCAGTTTTGTTTTGACTTGCTAGACCTGGTTTTGATTGGAAAGTGTTTATTTCATCCACTTCTATGAAGCATGTAAGAAGAAGCATCATTGTTTGAAATCTAGTCACTACTATTTGCTACATCAAGTGCTCATACTTTGGAAGTCTTTCAGTTATTTTTGCCTTGTAAGAGAGATAGACACTGCCCAATATCTGGGTTAGACCCTCTCATGGCTACCATATTTAATCTTGAGAAGTTCAATGGAAAGGGCTTCCATACATGGCAAATGAAGGTGAAATTTGCATTGATGCGGGAGAACTTATGGGGACTTGTCAAACCTACTCCTACCACTTCTTCTACGGCCTCCAATGCTGGACAATCTTCAACTCCGACACGATCGGCAAGGGATCCAGCAAGAGAAGAAAAGGCATATGGTATCATTGCTCTTGCTTTGGGTGATGATTATATACACCATATCTCTGACTTGGAGTCTCCTTGGGAAGCTTGGCAGAAGCTAGACATGATTTTTGGTGCAAGCTCTCACATCTCTAAACTATCACTTAAAATCTCTTTCTTTGAATTAAAGATGTCAAGTGATACTACTTTAGCAGCTCATGTCAATTATATGCGGAGTCTTATGACTCAATTAGCTTCTATCAACTCTCCTATCACTCCTGATGATGCTATGGCAGTGTTACTTAAGAGTATGCCTGAAAGTTTTGATCACATTGTTAGCACTTTAAAGAATCTTCCCAATCCTAACCTTGAAGGCATTATCACTGCTCTCCAAGAAGAAGAAAGGCATATGGAGCTAAGGAAAGGCAATGACACTGCTTATGTTATGAAATTCCAGAAGGGCAAGTATACTCCTTGCAATCACTGTGGAAAGACAAATCACCTTTCAAAGGACTGCTTCAAAGTTAATCCATGCAAGAACTGTGGCAAGAACAACCATCATGAGAAGTTTTGCAGAGCCAAAGCAAAGACACAAAATGCAAATCTACTTATAGTTAATGAGCCTCCACAAGATGAGGCATCCTTTGAAGATTATGCATTTTAAACACATCTCTATGTATGCTCCAGATCTCTCTTTTTATGTCAAGGTACTCAGCCTGGATAGTCCTCCAAAATGAATGAAAATAAACTATTGTGTTTTGTGTGTTTTGTAAACACTTCTGGTCACCTTATGATGTAGGCCATGTGTATGTTTTGCTCCATGGTACCTCCTGCAGACATTGTGTGCATGTACATGCAGGGGAGATAACCATTGGAAGGTCTTTTTGTATCCCTTTTTGTTTACCTTACACCCAAGGGAACCCTTGCTAGCATGAGAACCTAGCCATAGATTTATCCTTGACCACCATGAGATGGCATGAAAAACTATGAGACTAGATGTATCCTTGACATAGCCTGAGGCATTTCCTTGAGGGGGGGTTTGTTGGGATATCTCAAGGTGTATGCCTTAGGCACACCTTATGTTTCTATGTGTGAGTGCTAGAGGCACAGTTAGGTGCCCACAAGCACAGTTAGGTGGTGGAGAGCCACATAGGATGATTGAGAGAATCTAGGAGCAGATTGAGGAGATGATTGTGGAGCTCTGAGGTCATCAGTGATGTCAGTGAGCTTGTATGAGGTGCCTACTTAAGGACCTCACTTTTCTTCATTCTATAAGCAAGTATTCTAATTTTGTGTCCACTCTACTCTTTCCTTTCAGTATTCCAACATAGAAGTCCTATGTAGAACTCGCATGTACAAGTCGTATGTAGAACTTGCATGTAGAAGTCCTATGTAGAAGTCATATGTAGAACTTGCATGTACAACTCGCATGTAGAACTTGCATGTAGAACTCGCATGTACAACTCACATGTAGGAGTTGTATGTAGGAGTTGTATGTAGAACTTTCATGTAGAACTCGCATGTACAACTCGCATGTAGGAGTTGCATGTAGAAGTTGTATGTAGAACTTGCATGTAGAACTCGCATTTACAACTGGCATGTAGGACTTGCATGTAGAAGTTGCATGTAGAACATGCAAGTTGGATTTCGAAGAGGGATTATTTCTAGCCTTATGCAAGTACAAGTGGAGCTTTGCCGCTACTCTACACACACATTCTGTTCTACCTAAGTCCATGTTGGCACTGAGTCCTCCTCCTCTCTCCTCCTCCCTTCTCCTTCTCCTCCTCTCTCCTCCTCCCTCCTCCTCCTCCTCCTCCTCCTCCTCCCTCCTCTCTCTTCTTTCCCCCATGCTCTTACACCTTCTTCCTCCCCCACTCTTATGCTCCCCCTGAACACTTTGTTCCTCAACCCTTAAACTCCATGATCTACGAGGGAGACGAGTTCTCCACCATGTACCTTACCCTAAACCTTTCCACCACCCCCCCCCTCCGCAAGGTTGGAGGAGGGGTTGCAATGTTGGAGGAGAGGGGAGGAGGGGTTGCAAGGTTAGGGCATGCTTTTGGACATGGAGTGCAAGGAAGCATGGGCACTTGAGACAATGGCTTGGAATACCAAAGTAGAACTCAACACAATGCCCCAAAGAGTGTGGGCTTCATTCCATTATGGGCTATTTATACAAGTTGGAGAGCTTCTCTCTCTACATATAGGAAGTGTAACACATTCTCTCTCTACATGTAGAACTTGCATGTAGAACTCGCATGTACAAGTCGTATGTAGAACTTGCATGTACAAGTCACATGTAGGAGTTGCATGTAGAAGTTGTATGTAGAACTTGCATGTACAAGTCGCATGTAGGAGTTGCATGTAGAAGTCATATGTAGAACTTGCATGTACAACTCGCACATAGAACTCGCATGTACAACTCGCATGTAGGAGTTGCATGTAGAAGTCGTATGTAGAACTTGCATGTACAACTCGCACGTAGAACTCGCATGTACAACTCGCATGTTACAAGAGTTGCATGCAGAAGTTGTATGTAGAAGTCGTATGTAGAACTTGCATGTAGAACTCGCATGTACAACTCGCATGTACAACTCGCATGTAGGAGTTGTATGTGTGGAGGGGGTCTTGTGGTTGAGGCGGTGGGCTCTTTCTGTGCATCCTCTTTAGTGGCAACATTTTCTGTACCTGAATGCTCTCCAAGTCTTTCTCGATGTAACGTGATTGTTGAGGAACAATGGACGGTGGGTGGATGGCTAGGTTATCATTGTGAGATGGGCTCGAAGTCACTTACAATGTGAGGATGGGAGTAAGGTGGTGGTCTATGGAGAGGGAGGAGTGTCTTGCATAGGGCTCAGAATGAAGAAGAGGATGGAGGCAAAATGTGAAAGATGAAGAATGAGGGCATGGAGTGGGTTTTTATAGGAAATGAGTTTAAGTTTAGGGTTAAACCCTAAACTCTTCCCGAGAGGTAACTTGTTATGGATAGCTCGGTTTGCTCTTCTGCAAAAAGATGAAATGATCAAAATTGCAAGCTCTATGCATTCGTGTCCACTACTTAGCCTGATTGTTTATCAAGTGGCTTCTATTTAAGATATAAAGAAAATTTCTTAAGGTAGTAACCCAAGGTTGATGCTTGGGGTAGATATGTTTGGCTAGAAATGGAAAAAAAATGTACTCTCCTTGCCCTTGAGTGTTATTTTCATGAAAGTTTCTTTTACACATACCCGCGTATGTTTTACTCATTACTTGAGACGCTAGTCTCCCTGGTAGTGGTGCCAAATGTTGGCTCTTTCCTATCGCTTTCATAGGAAGAGCTGGGTTTTCTCAGTATGCAGGGTTCCGAGGCTTTTTGTCACCTATAGATATATCGGGGTTGTCAGTTGTAGTATATGTGTAGCTTAGGACCTCGAGTCATGTTCCAGTGAGACATATGTGAATAGAGTGGAAGAGAAGTAAGGAGTCTCACTTGCAGCTTTCTCACATACACAATGGGGGAATACACACAAAGGTGGAGGCTAAAAATAGTTTTCCTCTTCTTAGTTGTGAAATCCAAAGGAACTCTCTCTAAGTACAAAAGGAATAAGTAAACCCTATATGTGGGTCTCAAACCAAACTCAGCTAACCTAGGTGGCATACTAACTGAGCCACTAACTAGAGTACATAAAGATAGCTGTCATGTAGCTATTATTCATGGGCGGTGTACCAACTGCATCTATAGCTAACAAGTCGGTGACATAAATGCACAACGGTCACCCTGGCATATCACGAGTGGAGCTCGATATCTCAACACTCCCCCTTGAGCTCAATCCCAATTCTTGAACACCAAGCAGGTCTCTAAACTTGCGAATCTTCTCTGCACCCAATGCCTTTATGAATATGTAAGCTACTTGATCCTCTGTGCTAACATAAACTAGATCAATAAAGCCTACTAGAACCTTCTCCCGCACATAGTGATAATGCACCTCAATGTGCTTTGTTCTAGCATGATAGACTGGGTTATTTGCTAAGTGTATACTGCTCATGTTGTCATAATAAATGGCAACTGGCCCATCTATAGACTGATGCATATCATAAAGTAGCTTACGCAACCAAGCTACCTCACATGTAGCCATTGCTACACGCCTGTACTCAGCCTTTGTGCTCGACAAGGCAACTGTAGGCTGTTTCTTACTGCTTCAAGTGACTGCAGCACTCCCAAAAGAGAACACATATCCACTGGTGGATCATCTATCAGAAATACTACCAGCCCAATCAGCATCACTGTATCCACACAACTGTATTTGAACCCCAGTCTCATAAAATAATCCATACTGCAATGTGGACTTCACATACCTCATTTTGCGTCTAGCCGCATCCAAATGCGGTTTCCTTGGAGCCTGCATAAACTGACTTACCAGCCCAACAACATAGCTCAAATCTGGCCTAGTAATAGTCATATAAATCAAACTTCCTACTATGCATCTGTACATAGTAGGGTCTTTCAGAAGCTCACCTACATCTGTGCTCAACTTCACATTTTGCTCCAAAGGAACTGAAATAGGCTGATAGCCTGTCATCCCATATTCGGACATCATGTCCAATCCATACTGCCTCTGCAAGAGCCATATCCCACTTGTGGATCTAATCACCTCAATGCCCAAGTAACGCAGCTCTCCCAAATCCTTCATCTCAAACTTCTGCTTCAATAGCATTTTCACATGAAGGATATCTTCATCACTATCACTTGTGATGATCAAATCATCAACATAAATGACAACAAGCATAATGCCTTTCTCTGTTTTTCTCACATAAAGTGAGAAATCTGCCTTGGAAATCTGAAAGCCATTAGTGACAAGATAGTTTCCTATCTTGTCAGACCATGCTCTGGGTGCTTGCTTCAAGCCATACAAGGCTTTCTTCAACCTGCAAACAACTCAGGATGAACATGCACATAACCTGGTGGCTGCTCCATATAGACCTCTTCTTGCAAATCACCATGCAAGAAGGCATTCTTTACATCCATTTGATACAAAGACCATCCCTTTGATGTAGCCATAGCAATGACTGCTCTTACGGTTGCCATCCTTACAACCGGACTGAATGTTTCTTCATAATCAATGCCATATGTCTGTGCATACCCCTTGACAACTAATCTTGCCTTGTATCTATTCACAGAACCATCTGCATTGTGCTTCACCTTATAAACCCACTTGCAGCCAATTGCATTCTTGTCTTTAGGCAAAGGCACCAATTCCCATGTAGCATTTCTTCCAAGGCATCCATTTCTTCATCCATGGCTTTTTCAAAAGAAGTGGGTTCTGGTTCATGTATCACTTTCACCATATAGGCATAGTAAATAGCTGTAAATCCATCATATTTCAACCTATCCATAGGATACTTAACTCTGGTAGACCTATGCAAAATAGGCTCACTACTAGGTGCTCTCAAAACATCCCTTGTCTCCCTTACTCTAGGTGTAACAATAGAAGGAATACCCAACTCATCATCAAGGCTCTGTTCTGAGCCACTGGATTCACCATCAACATAAGAGTGACCTGCATTCATATCAAACATGGGCTGATCTACTTTCTCTTTTCCTTTTTGTGACACTTGCATACCACTATCTACATTGCTTTGAGGAGATCCTCCTGATCTCAATCTGCCTGTCCATGGCGAAGTATGTGAACCACTGCTAGAGGACACTACAGGTCCACTAATATTTTGTGATTGCTCCATTTTGTGCATCTACATCATTAATCACATTTATTGGTTTATACTAGCTACTCATCTCATCAAAAACAACATCTCTACTTACTATAAACTTACGAGTATAAGGGTTATAGCATCTATACCCTTTTTGCTGCAGAGAATAACCAATAAAGATGCACTTCTCAGCTTTTGGATCCAACTTGGATCTCAACTCATCTAGCACATGAACACAGGCAATGCATCCAAAAACTTTCAAATGAGAAATATCTGGTTTCCTACCAGTATACCTCTCCTCTGGCGTCATGCCATGTATTGCTGCAGTGGGAGTCATGTTCATTATGTAGATTGCTATAGCAAGTGCTTCAGCCCAATAATAATCTGGTAGGTCTTTTTCATTGAGCATGGCACGAGATACCTCTCCAATATGCTTGTTTTTCCTTTCTGTAAGTCTATTTTGCTGTGGGGTATGATTGTATGAATATTGCTGCTTTATGCCATGCTCCTGCAGGAACCTTGCAAACTCATTTCAGAGGTACTCTCCCCCTCCATCTGACCTTAGGCATTTTATTTGCAGGCCTGTTTCTTTCTCAACCATAGCTTTAAAAGCTTTGAAATGCCCAAACACTTCACTTTTCTTTTTCATAAAATACACCCAAACTTTTCTGCTGTAGTCATCAATAAAAGTGACAAAATAATGATAGCCTCCAATAGATGCAGCTTTAGTAGTCCACACATAAGAGTGGATTAATTCCAATGGCCTCTTACTCTCTTGAACATGTCTAGGAAATGGTTACCTTACCTGTTTTCCAAATTGACAGGCTTCACATACCTTATGCATTTTTGCAACCTTGAACTTAGGCAATCCTGTAACAATATTTTGGGCCTGCATTAATTTAACTCGCTAAATTAACATGACCAATGCGTTTATGCCAGATATCAATATCTACAACTGCACCGGTCCCATGTGGAAACATTGCTGCACTCAATTCAGGCATGTCTGCATCCAATGTAAACATCCTACCCTTCTTCTTCCCTTTTGCTACCAAGCCACCTTTATTTTTCATATCCTCAACAAAGCATCCATGAGGATTAAATCTGACTTACAGGCCTTGCTCAACCATGTGACCAATAGAAACCAGGTTCTTGGTGATATTCGGGACATGAAATACATCAGGCAGGTATTTCTTTTTCCCATCCTACATAGACAAAGGAATTTTACCAATCTGCACAATAGGATGTGCGATATCATCACCAGTCTCTACAAATCTTGGTCTTTCCATTTTCCTTGCATCCTGCATCCATTCTGCATGACCTGTCATGTGGTTTGATGCACTTGAGTCAACATACCACACCTCCCAAACTCGAAAAAGGAAAGCAACAATGATCCTCTTACCAAGACACCACGAACTTGGTTTGCTTCCTTGAGCTCCTTACCACGAACCGAGCTTTGATACCATGTGAAGAGAGTGGGAGAGAAGTAAGGAGTCTCACTTGCAGCTTTCTCACATACACAATGGGGGAATACACATAAAGGTGGAGGCTGAAAACAGTTTTCCTCTTCTTAGTTATGAAAGCTAAAAGAACTCTCTCTAAGTACAAAAGGAATAGGTGAACCCTATATGTGGGTCCCAAACCAAACTTAGCTAACCTAGGTGGCATACTAACTGAGCCACTAACTAGAATACATAAAGATAGCTATCATCCAGCTATTATTCATGGGTGGCGTACCAACCGCATCTATAGCTAACAAGTCGGTGACATAAATGCACAACGGTCACCCTGGCATATCACGAGTGAAGCTCGATATCTCAACAACGTAGGCTTAAGTGTGGTAAGCAAACAAAGTGCATGCATGTGTAAAAGGAGCATGTATCATCATGATTGAGGTAATGAAGGCTTTCGCCTTCATTGGGGGTTGAAGGGTTTAGGAGGAGGTTAAGGGTTAGAAGGAGGTTCCAAGGTTAGAAGGAGTTCCAAGGTTTAGAAGGAGTTCTAAGGTTTAGAAAGAGTTTCCAGAGTTTAGAAGAGGTTCCAGGGCTAGAAGGAGGTTCCAAGGTTTAGAAGGAGTCCAAGGTTAGAAGGGGGATCCAAGGTTCAGGGTAGAGTACATGGTGGAGGACTCGTCTCCCTTGTAGATCATGGACTTTAAGGGTTGACAAACAAAGGGTTTAAGGGGAGCATAGGAGTGGGAGAGGAAGAAGGTGTAGGAGCATGGGGAAAAGAGGAGAGAGGAGGGAGGAGGAGGATGAGGAGGAGGAGGAGGAGGGAAGAGGAGAAGGGAGGAGGAGAAGGGAGGACGAGGAGGAGGGAGGAGGAGGAGGAAGAGGGAGGAGGAGAGGGAGAGCATGTAGGAGAGGGAGAGGATGGGTTGCAAGGTTGGAGGAGAGGTTGCAAGGTTAGGGCATGCTTTTGGACATGGAGTACAAGGAAGCATGGACACTTGAGACAATTGCTTAGAATACCAAAGTAGAACTCAACACAATGCCCCAAAGAGTGTGGGCTTCATTCCATTATGGGGTATTTATACAAGTTGGAGAGCTTCTCTTTCTGCATGTAGGAATTGTAACACATTCTCTCTCTACATGTAGAAGTTGTAACACATTCTCCATGTAGAACTCGCATATAGAAGTTGTAACACATTCTCTTTCTACATGTAGAACTCACATATAGTTGTAACACATTCTCTTTCTACATGTAGAACTCACATATAGAAGTTGCATGTAGAAGTCATATGTAGAACTTGCATGTAGAACTCGCATGTACAAGTCATGTAGAGCTTGCATGTAGGAGTTGTATGTAGAACTTGCATGTAGAACTCGCATGTACAAGTCATATGTAGAACTTCCATGTAGAAGTCGTATGTAGAAGTTGTATGTACAACTCGCATGTAGAACTTGCATGTACAACTCGCATGTAGGAGTTGCATGTAGAAGTCGTATGTAGAACTTGCATGTAGAACTCAAAGGTACAACTCACATGTAGGAGTTGCATGTAGAAGTCGTATGTAGAACTTGCATGTAGAACATGCAAGTTGGATTTCTAAGAGATTATTTCTAGCCTTATGCAAGTACAAGCGAAGCTTTACCGCTACTCTACACACACATTCTGTTCTACCTAAGTCCATGTTGGCACAGAGTCAACATGGATGCAGAGAATGAGTTTTTTGAGTTTGAGATGGAGCTTGGCCTCCACCCCCAACCCCCTATCCCGCAAGCCATCAGTCCCTCTGACTCATAGAGCATGCCCTCGGCCACGATCTATATGTCCTTTGACTTCCCAACAGGGACGCCCCCCTCAAGGATGTTAAGAAGTGGACCTCGGCCCTTGCAAAAGGGGAATACCAAATTGTGCGCTCACAAATGCACTCGCTGCTTGGAGATGCATGGCTCCAATAGCTCGATGGATGTGCCCTCCACCCCCCTACGCATACAAGGGTGATGACTACACCCTTCATTATCACACCGCAGTGGCGTATCAAGCGCTTAGGGAGCCGACAGTTCAAGATGAGCTTGCAGTGACAGATATGGGATTCTTTGGCAGACTACCTTCCATGTCACTTGGATATGAGGCTCTTGGAGAGTTTCTCCAGGCCTACAACTCCAACACGAATGTGGGCATCCTTTGAGACATGATGGGCACTCCCCACTTCTACCACCTCAATGTGGACGTGGTGCAAGCCGCCTTTGGCCTTCCAATCACATCGGTAATAAGTACTCAATGAAGAAGAAGATGCCCGAGGCCCTCAGCACAATTGGCGATACGACCACAAAAAGAGCAAGGGGCACATCCATTTCTTAGAGATCATTAAGCCAGAAATGGAAAAGCTCGCACGAGCCCTCCAATTGTTGACAGAAGTCAGGCACACTGACCACCACCAGTCGATCATGCCAAACATCTTGTTAAGGTTGGCAGAACCCTATGTCACTAACCGGGCCGATTACTTTTGTAATCAGATGTAGAAAGACCTCAAAACACATGGTGAGGTCATCGATAACCCAATGCTGTACAAGCCCATCCTCTATCATATGCTATAGTAGCAACCGCCTATTGGCTACGGATTGGCCGACAAGTCAGCCACGGGACCAATACTTAAAGAGCAAGAGGAGGCAGAGGTCGAACTGAAGCGAGCATGAATAGGGCCCGATGCCACTCTAGCCAGCCGCCCCACGCAACTTGACCAAAGTTAGCTGCTCACCTAGTATGAGGATCGCCAACTGCAAGCATTCCTATGCCATCAATATCGCATCGAGCACTCGAATTCTCAAGATAAGGGAAATAGTGTACAGTAGGAGCCCATCACGGTGGACAACCTCCAAGGGGAGGAGACGATCACCATTGGCCTCCACCCAGGAGCTCAAGCTATCCCGGCAACCCCCGCTGCACCCCAGGTCTTGGCCTTAGCCATGACCCATCCATAGGAGACTACCTCCTTTGTCACTAACTCCTCCTCCTCTCCATGGGCAAGCCTCACAGAGTCCCTACAGTTTTGTAGCGCACCGCATTATAAGGCACCAAGTGATTATAGCCACATGATGGCAGAACAACCCTCTCGTGCTGACCAAATGGAGCAACATTTAATCGAGGCAGTGGCCCAAACCCCACCATTGGCACAAACATTTCTACAGAGATGGTAGGAACATGCCTCTCAACTCTCCTCGACGCTCCTCCAGGCACAGCTCTCCACGTGCGACATCCACACCCTAATGGTCGCCACCCAAGCCACATGGCAAACAGCCCTCGATCGAGCAGAGGAGTACCGCAGTAAAGCAGAGGATCTTGAGTTATCAGTCATCACCAAGCTTAAGGATGAGCTCGTTGCAAGCGAATCTTGGTCCAAACACTCATGGACCAGGTTAACAAAGTAGAGTCTCACCTCCGAACTGTAAATGAACAACATGCACAAGCAGAGACACAGCAAGCACAAACTCAAGAAGGCTACAAACGCTAGATCCAGACCTTGTAGGATCTCTTGGCATAGGAACGAGCACTGACTATGTCAATGTAGGAACAAAACGAGCGGCTGCGTACCCCTGACCACACAGAGGACTTAGGGTTGACAGATCGTGAGTAGTAGGAATTTCATATGTACGGGGAGGTCTCTGTATATTTAGCCACCTATACACTCGCCCCACGCACTATCCCCCAAACACTCCAAGTCCACTTCAACGCACTCTGTGCACAGAATCTCATCTTCCAGCTCGACCTCACTGTCCCACTCCCTCCTAACACCCTCCAAACCATCCTCTACTATAATCCAGATCATTGCTGCCCCATTCTCGCCGTCTTATTTCTCCTTAGACCTTCATCCATCTAGCCTCTCTCTCCTTCGCCCCTCTAACCTCCAAATCCTCGCCGCTCATCCAATTTTTCTTAACTTCAAGGCATGGTGCCACGTCATCACAAGAAGTCCACAAATTATCCTACAGACGATGATGTGATGCAATTAGCTAAGCCCGAGGAGCTCAACCCGTGGGTCTACTCTTTGGATAGTGTGCAAGCTGACAATAATTGGATGCAGACCTACGGCCGTGCCTCCGCAATACAAATGCAAGGGCATCTTGTGGCTTACCAATCCACCACGTACCATCCCCTCGGCATAATAATACTCTATGACTAGGTGCTACAAGCTCTCCAAGACTCACTTGGATCCTTGGTTAGCAATTTTGAAACAATCCACGTAGCATACCTTGAGGAAGTTGCCGAGGAGGAGGGCCAAGAAGTTATCACAATATTTAATTCTTCCACCCCACCTGCAGAGCTTCCACCCAGCAAGCCATCTAACCCCTCCCACCCCCCTTCCTTGCACAGATCTTTCTGAGTACTCTTCTAATGCCTCTAACACTAGCATCGCATAGCACAGGACCTCCCCGTCCATCTCACCTATCACTTTGATCGACCTCTCAAAAAAGGTTTTCACTACACTGCTTAAGTCAGCCAATTTTGTACATATGTCCCTGCTAACACAGCGCCCACAGAGATAGCAGAGGAGGAACCAATGCCCATGGAAGATGATAGAGTTCCTCAAACTCCTCCCTCCTCCTCGTCGGAAGATGTATAGTGGAGACCTGACCTATAATCATTCCTTTTGGGGAGCTTTTGGGCAATGCCCTCATCCACCATTGGAAGAAGCAGCTCGAATGCGCCCACCTCCACCTCTACGAAATCTTGGAGGTGTGCCCCCTTACGCAGTTCATCACCCAGTCCTTACAACTAGTGGCACACACATGCAAATCACATAAGAGGAGGTTACCACCTGGCCCTTGATGCTCCAATTCCTCTGACAGATGCCGACGTTGGTCTCCAGCCTCGCTGGCACATCCCCTTCCTTTTTAAAAAGGAGCAATTTTGGTGTTACTACCATAGTGCCCATGTCGAGACCAACGGATCCACCCCTTGTAAATGCCCATGGAACATCGATGGACTTGAGCCGAGTTTCGCAAGCTTCAAAAACAGGACCCCAACATTTTGTACAAATTTCCCAAGTACAACTTTCTGAAAGAGATGATGCAGGAGGGATTTTGCTCCTGCCTCTAGTCCTTCAATGACACTATCCCCCCAAACTAGCTGCTATCGTTGTAGCAGTCCACTTCAACCACCTTCTCCTCTTAATCCTCCATGATCTCCCTGCCCATAGTTGGCCGATTGTGACGACGACAGGCTCCACAATCTCAACAATTAGATTGTCTTCAACCTCGACATCGGCCCCACTTAGTTTCAGGAACTCCGCCTCTACTCTGCATCCGCAATATCCACAGCCATCACATCCACATGTATGAGGACATGCACACCAGCCATTTTTAGAAGTTTTGCTTCGTACTTGACTCGGCTCACTCCCCACCAACTAGATCGCTATGCAGTCCTCCAGACGGTCCTCTCCAACCATCTCTTCCAACGCGGCTAATTCGCGGGTGGCTCAGTAGCAAGAAGGGGGGCATGTTAACATCCACAGGGTACAGTCGCAGAGAATGTAGGGTAATCAGTGATTAGAGGTGATTAGGATTCATGATTTACTTCAACGGTTGCAGCCATGGAAGGAGTACAATGTAAGCTTCACAGGCTTTGAGCCGTAAATAACTCAAGCGATTACATGCCTCAGGGGGTTTAAGCCACAAATAGCCCAAGTAGTTACAAGTTCAAGCCGCAAATTGCTACAAATAACCCAAGCGGTTATTTGCCTCACAGGGTTCGGAAGATCGGCCTTACCATATAAATTTTAA
Source organism: Dipteris shenzhenensis (assembly GCF_047967505.1). Classification (NCBI taxonomy): domain Eukaryota; kingdom Viridiplantae; phylum Streptophyta; class Polypodiopsida; order Gleicheniales; family Dipteridaceae; genus Dipteris; species Dipteris shenzhenensis. Next base: position 27,168,448 of record NC_141596.1, read on the forward strand.
GCCTCAAATGGCTTAGGACTCGGAGGCGCGAGGCTAACAACAGTGCTATTTAGCGCTCTTATATGGTACACACAAGAGTGGAATAGTAGAGGAGAGATGGAAAGGATAGCAAAGATGCCTTGGCACACTACGGGCCCAAGAGCCTTATAAATGTAAAGAAAGAGAGAGTGCTAAAAGGAAAAGAGTCGGCCCTTCCTTCAAAAGGTGACTTGTATAAAAGACCAAATGGTTGACTTTGGTCTTCATTGTTGTATGCACAAGTTTGGAATACAAGCTCCCTCTTCTCTTCCAAGAGTGTCTTTGGGTGTTCTCTTGTTTCCTTTGTAGTGCCTCTGTGTTTGCCACTCCATCCCCCTTCACTCTCCTCTTCCCTTCTCCTTCTCCCTCCCTTCTCCCCTCTCTTCTCCCTTCTCCCCCTTCCCTCTTTCTCTAGTGGAAATACATTGCATCAATCTGGGAGCCGCTTGAGACTCACACATGCGGACGGCTCGTGCCTTGCATTGCTCTCACAAGGAGTAGTTTGGAGTGGAGGCTCCATTGGTATTCCTTGAAGGTCCCCATGACACGTGAGTCACTGTTGAGACTACACAGCATCCTCGTTTATCTTGATGATGTCCTCATTCATACAAATACATGGGAAGATCATGACAAAATAGTTCTAAGAAAGGTACTCAATCTGTTACAACAGTTTAACTTGAAGCTCAATCCAAGTAAATGCAAATCGGCGCAATCTAAGTTGAAATACTTAGGATTTGAAATTTCTAGTGAGGGTATTAGTTCAAGGTCTAGCAGCTTCGCAAAGATTTCCTCCTCCCTCCCAAAAATGTAAAACAACTTCAAAGATTTTTAGGTATGTCTCCAGTTAGCTCAAGATTTATGCTAGAATGAGTGGTATGTGCAGCCCCACTATGAAATTCGCTTCTAAAAAATGTCAAGTTGAATTGGACGCCTAACTGTCAACTTTCATTTGAAAAGATAAAGAATCTTCTCAAAGAAGATTCACTACTTCGACATCCTGATCTGCAACAACCATTCGTAGTGAGAACGGACGCATCCGAGGATGGTTTAGGAGCCATTTTGCTAGAAAAGGATGAACATGGCAATTTGCGTCCTATTTCATACGTTAGCAGATCACTCACAGGCCCAGAATCGAGATACACAACAACAGAACTGGAATGTTTCGCAGTAATATGGGCTATATCTAAATTGCACGTTTATTTGCATGGCAATGAATTTGAAGTGCAAACTGACCACGCCGCCTTTACATGATTGTCGAAGAAGAAAAAATTGCATGGACGTTTAGCACGATGGGTGCTTCTCTTGCAGGATTACGCATTCAAAATTTCATATAGGCTACAAAAATACAATGCTGTTGCTGACGCTTTGTCTAGAGCGCAGCACGGATGTCAACAAGCCAAACCAGTAGTAGCTGCCCGAACCCCTTTGCCTATACCACTCAATCACCCCTCTCTTCCGTCACTCCATGCAGATGAAGTCCACTAAGCCGCCTCAATAAATTTTGCGACTGATCGATGATTTGTTGTATTATCATAAAGCACCTTTTCAGCCACGATTGTTTGTATCGATCGAATTCAGAGATCACTACTTGCATTCGTTCCACGACGGAATGTTTGGGGGTCACTTGGGATTCCTGAAGGTACTTACAAAGCTGCAATCCAAGTTCTATTGGCCGAAGATGAGGCATTCGTTGCATATATATTTGCAATCTTGCCCAACTTGTCAAGCTTTCAAGAATCCAACTACAAAGCCTGCTAGTGATATGCAGTCGATCCAAACTTCACGCCCATTCGAATTGGTAGCCTATGACATTATGGGCCCGTTGCCAATCTCGTCCAAAGGCAATCGATACATTATAGTTTTGACAGACTATTTGACACGGTGGAATATTGCGCAGCCGCTCAAAACTGCAACAGCTTTAGAGGTCGCCGATTTTCTTCTTGAGCATCTAATTCTTCCTCACGGATGTCCAGAACAACTACTTTCTGATCAAGGCAACAATTTTAAGTCAGAGGTAATCAAAATTTTGGCAGACCGCGATTGAGTGTGAAAACAAGAGTTTGCAAGTCCACATCACCCTGATTGTAACGGGTTAACGGAGAGGCTGAATCGCAGTATCAAGCTCATGTTGGCAATGCATGTTGACCCCGATCACTCCAATTGGGATGTTTCGCTTCCACACGTAGTAGTTGCTTACAATACTTCACTCCATGAGTCGACCTGAATCCGTCCTTTTGAGTCCTTGTTTGGACGGCTTCCGAATTTCCCTCCGGAAATAGATACAATTCCTCGAGAGGGCATCAAGCATAAAGATGATAAGGAATGGGCTGATTATTTATCATACACCTTGTCTTTCATTCGGCAGGATGCAAAAGCTCATCTACGTAAGGCACAAAGTCGCCGACAGTTCTTGTACAAGCAAACTATTCACTTGGCGATTTGGTAATGATTCATTAACCGACTAGGAAGAAAGGGTTGAATGAGAACTTTCTGGCAAAGTGGATAGGGCCTTATCAGATTTTGAAGCCAGTAGGAAAGACCACATATGCAGTACAAAGATGTACTTCAGGATGTAGTCAGACCAGAACAACGGCTCATATTCAGAGGATCAAATTGTATCATGCCTGGGCTGCTGTTCTTCTTTCGGGGGGAAGTAGACGTGACGACTGTATCTGCCACCTCAGCCACAAACAGTCATGTGGATTTGTCCAACTCACCTTTGACGTGGCATCGATCCTAGTCAGCACCTTAGTGGGCAGTCAACCAAGTCATCCGCTCCAACGTCTGTTTCTGTTGCCAGTTCTTGATGCTCTCAGGCACAATCGTGCCGTTGTAAGCTCCTTATAAAGGCTGTAATCTAATGAGTAAAGAGGAGTTCTTTGGTTGAGCACTCAATTCTTGGTTGAGTCCATTCCTCCTTAGTCGTTTGAGTCTTGTCTCGCTCTGTGCTCTCTACGTTGCCATCTACGCTCGTTACGATACATCGTTGCATCATTCCCATTGAACTTTTGCACCAAAGAGCAAAAGTTTTCTTTTTCTACCGTCACAAGTACTGGTGACATCCCATTGGGTGTCGGACTCTTTTGCCTTCCCTTCTCGATCCTTTGTGTAAAATTTGAATGATATGTGTGTGGATGCTCATCTCAAAATAATGGATGTTTGAAATGCTTATGTTTTGCGCTCTATCCTCCCTCTTACCAACACTTTTATAAGCAATTCAAACTCTTTTTTGATTCCCTCATGAGAATTGTTTGGCTCCTTGCACGGGCACAAAGATTTGGCATTGCCACAAGATCAATCCGGTGAGCTGACGTATGCCTTGTTTCCCTCGCTACTATGGCACTTGTAATTACGCTATAATGATTCTGATGGTCTGCCTCTTCTGCAAGTGCAGAACATCAAGAATTACGTGTCTTACTATGGCAAGCTCCTTGACGCGCCTCTCATCCCTAGCGTTGATCACAATGAGGTTGCGAAACTCATACGGCAAGCTGTGGGAGGGATTGTCAGTATCGTCAAGAGGAATACAATCAACATGTTGACCTAATTTGGGGGCAAATAATTCCAAAATTTGGTGATGGACGTTCGAGAGGAAGATAAATTACAATCTAGAGGAGGCACAGGTGACACAACGTAGGGGCGATGGAACGCGAGAGGGCAAGGGAGTATCACTAGCGAAACAAAAAGCCTGCACTTGTGTAGGGACAAGAGACGGTTATTAGAACGTTTTATTTTGAAAAAATAGTATGCCGCGTGGCTCAAAGAGAGCAACAAAGAGTTATTTCATCTTCTTCTTTACCACAATAAAAGGCAGAATCTATTAAACCGCGCAGTGCGGTGAGCGCGGATCGAACACGCGACCTTCAGATCTTCAGTCTGACGCTCTCCCAACTGAGCTATCCCCGCTTGACGGTCTATGTAGTTGTAATCTAAAAATTATGAAGAAAACTCCGACCAGTATAGTTGATGATGTGATCTGCGTCTGCTACGCTCACCCGTGCTGGTATTTCCTCGTAGCTGGTGATCTAGCAATCCCGTGCTGTGACTATTGCTTCAGCAGCTTTGCTTTACGAGCCACTACGTCAGCGCTCTGCTTGGTTCTATGTACCTGGTGAGTCTTCAAGGTTCTCCGCTGCTATTTGCCTCTTCGAGGCATTCGATTGGCTTCAAAAAGCCTAGGTCCTTAAAAAAAAACCTTGCGGCCGATCGGCGAAAGAATACAATTGGAGTCTCGGTAGTAGGCCCGTGAGCTTTCTCCAAAAATTAACCATCGGGCGCAGGCGCAACCATACGTTGCTTCATTTCCTGCTTGGATTAGAAAGTACAGGTGTGGTATTGTATGCCTTTCTGAAGTATGCATATAGCCAGCAAGTATTCATCTGTTTGTGTGCCGATCCTGATTAGAGACCCCCAAATGGAATTTGGGCCCCTATTAATTAATTTGAATTTGTGCGCGGAAGGGGGAGGGCAAATGTCCAATTAACGTAAGCCAGTGGTGCCCATGAATTTTCAGGGCTGCGATCCATTAATTTTCAGGGCTGTGGAGTGCTTGGGTGAAGCTTCTGGAAGAAGCTATAAAAGGAGGGGTCATAGAGTGCAGAAGTGCAGGCAGGGGGGCTATGAAGCCCTCTCTAATACAACCAGGAAGAGACGGGAGGAAGGGGGAGAGAGGGAGGGAGAGGAGGAAGTGGACAGAGGGGTGGGGAGATGGGGGAGAGAGAGAGATAGAAAGAGAGAGAGAGCACGTTGAGCGGAGGGAGAGGGAGAGGAAGAGGGAGAGAGAGAGAGAGAGGGGTAGCGTGAGAGTAGGGAGCATGAGAGTAGAGAGCACGCTGAACGGCGAGAGAGAGAGAGAGAGAGAGAGAGAGAGAGAGAGAGAGCACGTTGAGCGGCAGGGGAGAGAGAGAGCGGCGAGACAGAGAGAGAGTGAGAGAGAGAGAGAGAGCAGCGTGAGAGAGGGGCAGCGTGAGAGTAGGGAGCGTAACTAAATTAGTTAGCTTAGGTTAATTGATAGGTAAATAGTTAGCTTAGGTTAATTGAAAAGATAAGGGTAGCGCGAGCGTAGGTAATTAATTAATGGTAGGAGAGGTAGAAGCGAATAGGTAGTCGATCCTGATAAAGGGTTTGTGTTGTTGGCGAACATATTGAGATGATTTGTTGTGTTCAAGGAAAATCAAGGAGTCCTTTGTTAGCACTCTATAGCATTGTTTTAATTTCCCTTTGAAATCTGACACTTGTTACCCATGTTCCTAGTGAGTCTCAAGTTTTCTCGAAGTTGTGGCATGCAACCTTCCTCATGCACCTTCCTCCACTTTATCTCGTCCTCATAGCCCCCTATTAGATCATATATAATTTCCAAGCTTCCACCATTCATTATAGGTCATATGTAATTTCCAAGCTTCCACGATTCATGATTATAGATAATAGATAATGGGGTAGTACTGTCGAGCACACAAATTGTGTCCTCTTGTTGGGCTTGCCTGGCAGAGGCTCGGCACAGGTCACCGCATAGAATCACATCTACACTGCCAAATGGGATTGTGTTTTATTTCATGCATTCACATATCTGCTGCATGGAACGTGTTTAAGCCAACCAAAGAGATCTCATCGATGACAATGAGCTTGACATCTTTGTATGATGCTGCAAGTTCTTCAGTTTCTCTGCTGAGAGGCATGTGAATGTTGATGTCATCAGTGGCAAGTGCAATGCTTCGTGGTTCCTCCAATGTTGAATGTTGCTTTACTACTGTATGCTAATAGCAATACTCATGGCAATGTGGCGTCGTTGGTTTCAAGATGTGAGTAGTAGCGAGTCAATGCTTCTACTAACAACATCACTATATAGGTTTCCCTCGTTCCAGTGTATCCTGAGAGGAAGAGGTGTACTTTTTTATCAGGCTTTCAAAGCATAATGTCCTTGAGAATGTTTCGTTGTTCAGCGTTCATTTTGTAGATATTTTCGTAGTATTCTTTGTTTGGTAAAAGTTTGTAAGTTGGTTTTGTTATGAATGTTGGTTGAGTTGGTTTTGAGCATGTGTTCATTTCTTTTGCAAGGTCAAACTTTTCTGACGGTTTTTTTGATGTTGAAGTTGTCGACATTGATTATGTAGTTAATGATTTGTTCTTTATCACTATCGAAAAAGACGACATTTGGTCTTATATTTGTTGTAGTGTCAATAGAGTGTTTGTGTTGGTTGTACAGGTCGTTCCAGGATGGATAATCTTCGTTTAGTGAGTGCTCTGCTGTTATGAATGATAGGTATAATAAACAAAGTTCTCTATAATATTGTAGGGGTCTTTGTTTTTACTGTAGTTGTTAAATCGGATAATTTTTTCCCTTTTTCGTTCGGTTCTCTGCTTGTCAGGTATTTTGTGTTGGCTTGCAAATGTTGCGCGAGATAAAGAGTGCAATGATGGTCCATGTTTCAAGTATTTACAGATAATGTCATCGAAGAGGATGTATGTGCTTGGTGGGTCCATTTTCTCAAGTTGGGCTCTTCGTCCTAGAAGTAAAGTTATATTGTCGGGTAGGCTTGTGTTGATGTAGATAAAATGTCTACTTGCTGTTGTTTGTGGCAAGGATAAGCATAAGTAAACTGCTTGTTGCGCACTTATGTGTTGTGTGTTTAATATTGTGTAAGAATATTAAGTAAACTTCTTGTTACTTAATGTTGACATGTTAGGAAAATCAAGTAAGAAAAGAAAGAATCTAAGTGTTTCATAAAATAATTGCTTGAAGTAGAAAGTATTCAAAAAGGGGGTCATGTGTCACATTTCTTGAAATTGAGTAGTCCAAAGTTAAGGACTATTTTAACGTGACCCATTTGGGTTTGGCAATTACCCAAGGGGTGTTGAGATATTGAGCTCCACTCGTGATATGCCAGGGTGACCATTGTGCATTTATGTCACCGACTTGTTAGCTGCAGATGCGGTTGGTACACCGCCCATGAATAATAGCTGGATGACAGCTATTCTTATGTACTCTAGTTCGTGGCTCAGTTAGTATGCCACCTTAGTTAGCTGAGTTTGGTTTGAGACCCACATATAGGGTTCTCCTATTTCTTTGTACTTGAGTTCTTTTGGCTTTTCACAACTAAGAAGAGGAAAACTGTTTTCAGCCTCCACCTTTGTGTGTATTCCCCCATTGTGTATGTGAGAAAGCTGCAAGTGAGACTCCTTCCTTCTTATGTACTCTAGTTCGTGGCTCAGTTAGTATGCCACCTTAGTTAGCTGAGTTTGGTTTGAGACCCACATATAGGGTTCTCCTATTTCTTTGTACTTGAGTTCTTTTGGCTTTTCACAACTAAGAAGAGGAAAACTGTTTTCAGCCTCCACCTTTGTGTGTATTCCCCCATTGTGTATGTGAGAAAGCTGCAAGTGAGACTCCTTCCTTCTCTCCCACTATCTTCACATGGTATCAGAGCCTGGTTCGTGGTAAGGAGCTCAAGAAGGCAAACCAAGTTCGTGGTGTCCTGGTAAGAGGACCAGTGTTGCTTTCCTTTTTCGAGTTTGGGAGCAAATCTCTGCAGGTAGCACAACCAGAAAGTGCAAGAGTGCATTGTCTCAGATTGAGACGCCCTTCGCGGGATCGGGCAAAGCCCTCAGTGGCTTTATTTTTATGATTCAAGGCCATTTCGAGGCTCGTTTTGGAGGCGGAAGTTCTCCGAAAGCATTGAGAAAAAGGGCCTATTTTTGCTGTGCGACCACTACTCTGCAGGTCGGTGAAAAGTTACCGCATAAATTGCATCGTATGCCTGTGCGCAGAGATATTCAGAGTTACAGAATCATCCTTATTGCCTGTTGATGCAAAATCGTCACTAGGAAGTGACTGTGTGGTCAAATACCACTTTCGTCAGTTTTGCAGATTTGCCCGTGTGAGGCAGAAGCTGTGTTTTTTGCAGTGACAGAATATTTTGCAGTGTTCTGTAATGGCGTCTAGTTCTCTTTCACAGATTGTCACTGAAAAGCTTGACAAGAACAACTTCCAAGCATGGAAGTTTAGAATGACGAATTTTCTTATGGGAAAAGGCTATTGGGAGTTCATTACAGGAAATGAAGAAGAAACAGTTCTTCCTAATGTTCCCAATCAACAAGAAATGCAGGCATTTAAAGGATGGCATGAGAGAGCCAGAAAAGTTATGTATTGGCTGTCTATCAGTATTTCGGATTCTATGATTGTGCATATTCAAGATGCAAGTACGCCAAAGGAGGCATGGGATACTTTGGCAAAAATGTACAGCACAAATACGCAAGCCAGGAAAATGCAGCTCAAGCAGGAGTTGCACAATGTACAGAGAGAAAATATGAGCATCAATGACTACCACATGAAGGTGAAGAAAATTGCAGATGCACTTGCTTCCATTGGGTCGCCAGTGGAAGATGATGATTTAGTTTCTGTGACCTTGAATGGTCTAGGAAAGGATTATGCACAGTTCCAGACATCCATTGCCATCCGTGAAAAATTTCCTGATTTTGAGGAGTTATTTGCTCTTCTAATTTGTGAAGAGCAGAGAAATGGTGGTGCATCTTCTTCAGGAGGAACTTCAAAAGAAAGTGTCTTCTACTCAAATGCTGGAAGAGGTAGAGGCAGAGGTAGAGGAGGCCGATCTAGAGGCCGTGGTAGAAATCAGAATATGTAGCAAACTCAAGAAAACCAGTCCTACGGAGGAGGACATGGTAACTCTAGAGGCAGGGGGAGCCAAAGAGGCCGTGGTGGATGGCAGAGAGATCAAAATGCAAACAACAATGTTGAATGCTACTATTGTCGTAAAATGAGTCATATGGCTAAAGACTGCTACAAAAAGCAGAATGACATCATGAATGGAAAATTGCAGCAAGGGAATTATGCATCTTCTAGTAGACAGGGTGATGACAGAAATGAGCATCTGTTTATGGTGCAACACATGATCAATTCTGTGACAAGTGCAGAAGAAAGCAATGATGTGTGGTATGTTGACTCAGGTGCGTCAAACCACATGACAGGTCATGTAGAATGGATGCAGGATGCAAGGAAAATGGAAAGACCAGGATTTGTGGAGACTGGTGATGATATTGCACATCCTATTGTGCAGATTGGTAAACTTCCTTTGTCTATGCAGGATGGGAAAAAGAAATACCCATTTGATGCATTTCATGTCCCAAACATCACCAAGAACCTAGTTTCTGTTGGTCAAATGGTTGAGCAGGGCTTGCAGGTCAGATTTAATCCTCATGGATGCTTTGTTGAGGATATGAAAAATAACGGTCGCTTGATAGCAAAAGGAAAGAAGAAGGGCTGGATGTTTACATTGGATGCAGACATGCCTGAATTGAGTGCAGCAATGTTTGCATATGGGACCGGTGTAGTTGCAGATATTGATATTTGGCATAAACGCATTGGTCATGTTAATGTACATCAACTTAAATCAATGCAGGCCCAAAATATTATTGCAGGATTGCCTAAATTCAAGGTTGCAGAAATGCATAAGGTATGTGAAGCCTGTTAATTTGGAAAACAGGCAAGGAAACCATTTCTTAGGCATGTTCAAGAGAGTAAGAAGCCATTGGAATTAATCCACTCTGATGTGTGGACTAATAAAGCTGCATCTATTGGAGGCTATCATTATTTTGTCACTTTTATTGATGACTACAGCAGAAAAGTTTGGGTGTATTTTATGAAAAAGAAAAGTGAAGTGTTTGGGCACTTCAAAGCTTTTAAAGCTATGGTTCAAAAAGAAACAGACCTGCAAATAAAATGCCTAAGGTCAAATGGAGGGGGAGAGTACCTCTGAAATGAGTTTGCAAGGTTCCTGTAGGAGCATGGCATAAAGCAACAATATTCATGCAGTCATACCCCACAGCAAAATGGACTTGCAGAAAGGAAAAACAGGCATATTGGAGAGGTATCTCGGGCCATGCTAAATGAAAAAGACCTACCAGATTATTATTGGGCTGAAGCAGTTGCTACAGCAGTTTACATAATGAACAAGACTCCCACTGTAGTAATACATGGCATGATGCCAGAGGAGATGTATACTCGTAGGAAACCAGATATTTCTCATTTGAAAATTTTTGGTTGCATTGCCTATGTTCATGTGGCAGATGAGTTGAGGTGGTCCAAGTTGGATCCAAAAGTTGAGAAGTGCATCTTTATTGGTTATTCTCTGCAGCAGAAAGGGTATAGATGCTATAACCCTTCTACCAATAAATGTGATTGATGATGTAGATGCACAAAATGGTAATGCTGCACAGAATTCACAGCAGCAATCACAAAATATTAGTGGACCTACAGTGTCCTCTAGCAGTGGTTCACATACTTCGCCATGGACAGGCAGATTGAGATTAGGAGAATCTCCTCAAAGCAACGCAGATAGTGGTATGCAGGTATCACGAAAAGGAAAAGAGAAGGTAGATCATCCCATGTTTGATGTGAATGCAGGTCACTCCTATGTGGATGTTGAATCCAGTGGCTCAGAAAAGAGCATTGATGATGAGTTGGGTATTCCTTCTGTTGTTACACCTGGAGTAAGGAAGACCAGGGATGTTTTGAGAGCACCTAGAAGTGAGCCTATTTTGCACAAGTCTACCAGAGCTAGGTATCTTGTGGATAGGTTGAAATATGATGGATTTACAGCCATTCAGTATGCCTATATGGTCAAAGTGATACAGGAACCAGAACCCACTTCTTTTGAGCAAGCCATGGGAAAATAAAAATAGGAGAAAGCCATGGATGAAGAAATGGATGCCTTGGAAGCAAATGCTACATGGGAATTGGTGCCTTTGCCTAAAGACAAGAATGCAATTGGCTGTAAGTGGGTTTATAAGGTGAAGCACAATGCAGATGGTTCTGTGAACAGATACAAGGCAAGATTAGTTGTCAAGGGGTATGCACAGACATATGGCATTGATTATGAAGAAACATTCAGTCCGGTTGCAAGGATGGCAACTGTAAGAGCAGTCATTGCTATGGCTGCATCAAAGGGATGGTCTTTACATCAGATGGATGTAAAGAATGCCTTCTTGCATGGTGATTTGCAAGAAGAGGTTTTTATGGAGCAGCCACCAGGTTATGTTCATGCTGTTCATCCTGAGTTTATTTGAAGGTTGAAGAAAGCCTTGTATGGCTTGAAGCAAGCACCTAGAGCATGGTCTGACAAGATAGGACAATATCTTGTCACTATTGGCTTTCAGATTTCCAAGGCAGATTTCTCATTTTATGTGAGAAAAACAGAGAAAGGTATTATGCTGCTTGTCATTTATGTTGATGATTTGATCATCACAGGTGATAGTGATGAAGATATCCTTCATGTGAAAATGCTATTGAAGCAGAAGTTTGAGATGAAGGATTTGGGAGAGCTGCGTTATTTCTTGGGCATTGAGGTGATTAGATCACCAAGTGGGATACGGCTCTTGCAGATTCAGTATGGATTGGACATGTTGTCCAAATATGGGATGACAGGCTGTAAACCGATTTCAGTTCCTTTGGAGCAGAATGTGAAGCTGAGCGCAGATGCAAGTGAGCTTCTCGAAGACCCTACTATGTACAGACGCATAGTAGGAAGTTTGATTTATATGACTATTACTAGGCCAGATTTGAGCTATGTTGTTGGATTGGTAAGTTAGTTTATGCAGGCTCCAAGGAAACCGCATTTGGATGCGGCTAGACGCATACTCAGGTATGTGAAGTCCACATTGTAGTATGGACTATTTTATGAGGCTGGGGTTCAGATACAGCTGCATGGATACACTGATGCTGATTGGGCTGGTAGTATTTCTGATAGACGATCTACCAGTGGATATGTGTTCTCTTTTGGGAGTGCTATAGTCACTTAGTGTAGTAAGAAACAGCCTTGTCGAGCACAGAGGCTGAGTACAGGGGTGCAGCAATGGCTGCATGTGAGGTAGCTTGGTTGCATAAGCTACTCTATGATATGCATTAGTCTACATATGGGCCAGTTGTCATTTATTGTGACAACATGAGTAGTATACACTTGGCAAATAACTTAGTCTATCATGCTAGAACAAAGCACATTGAGGTGCATTTTCACTATGTGCGGGAGAAGGCTTTACTAGGTCTTATTGATCTAGTTTATGTCAGCACAGAGAATCAGGTAGCTGACATATTCACGAAGGCATTGGGTGCAGAGAAGCTACGCAAGTTCAGAGACCTGCTTGGTGTGCAGGAATTGGGATTGAGCTCGAGGGGGAGTGCTGAGATATCGAGCTCCACTCGTGATATGCCAGGGTGACCGTTGTGCATTTATGTCACCGACTTGTTAGCTATAGATGCGGTTGGTACACCGCCCATGAATAATAGCTGGATGACAGCTATCCTTATGTACTCTAGTTTGTGGCTTAGTTAGTATGCCACCTTAGTTAGCTGAGTTTGGTTTGAGACCCACATATAGGGTTCTCCTATTTCTTTGTACTTGAGTTCTTTTGGCTTTTCACAACTAAGAAGAGGAAAACTGTTCTCAGCCTCCACCTTTGTGTGTATTCCCCCATTGTGTATGTGAGAAAGCCGCAAGTGAGACTCCTTCCTTCTCTCCCACTATCTTCACAAGGGGGGGGGCGGGGGTGACTCATTAACATGTAAAATAGCACTTTAGTGCACTGAGAAATATTTTATTATTAGGGGGACTTACATGCCATTTATGGGTCATTGTTTGCTTGGGCATAGCCATTTTTGGTGAGGTTCAGGGACTTTTCTGTATATACCTAGGTATCTTGCATGACCCATAAGTTATGCATTGATCAACGAAATTCAGCAAACTTTGTCTTCAAGTTGTAGTACACATTCGAACTTGAACATGAGAGAAAATAATTATGGAATAAGGATTTGGAATGAGACCATTAAAGCATTACAAGTGCTATGTTGCATGCGAAGCACCTGAAGACTATAGGATATTGCAATTTATTCAAAATCATCAAAATTTTGTTGTATGCATACATGCAACCGAGTAGTCATTCAAAAGTACACTACATGAGCTTCTCTTCAACCCAAGGACACCCCTAAATGAGAACATTAGGCATGGGTTAATGGGCCTCCAATGTTGTGCTAAAGTGATGCATACCCATTTGAGGGCACGCTCCATAACTTTTTTTTGATTTGTTGAAAACCAAAACAGATTGAAAATTTGGAATCCAAACTAGTGGGACTACTGCATGTGGTCTTAAAACATTGATAGTTGTTGGTATTGGTATCTAGATTCACCCTTAAATAGAAGAAGTTGGAAAAGTTCAATTTGTGCATGTGAAAAGATATTTTAATAAATCCAGCACTATTTACAATTTTGAATTGTTTCTTTTTCCATGCACGTGCTTGCTATATGGCTCATAAGCATGCCAAAGGTCATTGCATTTAATAATCCATAGCATCAAACCCGATAGCATGCCCTTTGGCCTATTTGTATTTTGAAGCATTTTAGGCCACATTGCACTTGTTTGGGATATCCAATTCTACTGCCATGTATCGTCAGAGGGGGAAAAATTGGCGGCTAAAATTTTGCTACTTTTGCAAATTTTGAATTTTCACACCTCCCGCCCATCAAATCTTGGAAGATCAAGTACTTGCAACTTGTCCTTGCCCTGCAACCCACATGTACCTCGACATGACCTTGCGTAGACTTTGGTTTGCCATTGTCTTCTTTCAGGTAAGTTGTCTTCTATTCTTTGCTTTCCTCACAAGCTAGCTTCTCTTTGTTTTGGTTTGGCATTGTCGTCTTTCATTGATCACCACCATGGCAACATGTAGCTCACCATGGCCTACAAGAGAAGCAAATAGAGGTAGGTGAAAAGCTTGGTCAAGGCACAAGGAATAGAAGACTCCTTGCAGAGCCGCAGCAGGAAGTAGCTACATATGCACACATTCGATCATTGCCATCAGAGTGAAGAAAACGAGCTGTGATGTCACGATTGGTAGTAGCATTCAAGGAAGAAACGTCAAGCCATTCAGGTAAATACCAGTATCGAGTCTTCACAAGCTTTAGCCTGCACCCTAAAGTTCATAGAGTGACAACCATACCAACACCTCGTATTTTCGTGCCAAAACATCACCACTATTGCAATGACTTCTACACTTAGGATCTCTCTCCTTTTTTTGCGTTCTGTTGAAGCCCGTAGACTACTCGGATCAGGATGATCAGGCATTGCTTCCACTCTTTGTGCATCTCTCGAGAGTTTCTCCAAATAACAAGGACATCTGTAGAAAGAAGACAGGATGCAAGATGTTTGACGAGCACATCATACACATGCTTAATACAACGCAGGTCAGTGGTTGCCTAAACCATCTTGGTGGTTGTTTGTGATTGAGCTTTGGGATAGTTTACTTGTTTCATTTCTTGATACAATGCAGGTCAGTGGTTGCTTGAACTAGCCTGGTGGTTGTTTGTGATTGAGCTTTGGGATAGTTTACTAGGTTGGCCCGGACTTAATGTGATTGTCCTAAACCAACTTGGTGGTTGGAATATCATGCAATCATGTGGCTAGTTTAGCTCAAACACCAAAGCCAAGCCAAGCTAGCTTGGACTTAATGTGATTGTCCTAAACCAGCTCGATGGTTGGAACATCATGCAATTGTGGTTGGGTCAGCCCAAACAACAATTATATGATTGTTAGGCACTTAATGTGATTGTCCTAAACCAGCCCGGTGGTTGGAATATCATGCAACCATGTGGCTGGTTCAACTCAAACACCAGAATCAGTCTATCTTGGACTTAATGTGATTGTCCTAAACCAGCTCGATGGTGGAACATCATGCAATCGTGATTGGGTCAAACACCAGTTAAGGCTAGAGGAGGTAGGCACTGAACGAAATGCATTTTTTTTGGTTTAGGATTAACTGCAACCCCCACAAAATATAACCTTTAGTAAATCCGAAACAACCACCCCGCTTGTTTCAGTAAATCCTAATCAATAAATCCCAAACAAGGAAAAATGTAAATCCCAAATAGTATACTAATCTCAAACAACCACTGAGCTTGTTTTAGTGACAATGACTGTGCATGAGGGGCCATCTAATTCATAGGTTCAGATTAGCATTCAGTCCGAATCAGCAGACTATAATAACAATGATTGTGCATGAGGGACCATCTAATTCACAGGCTCAGATTAGCATTGAGCTGGAATTAGACTATAATAACAATGACTTTGCATCTAGTTCACAAGCTTAGATTAGCATTCAGTCAGTTTATCAGGCTGTAATAACAATAGTTTAGAATGAGAACTATTGTTATTACAGCCTAATGAACCGACTCAGTGCTAATCTGATGTCCTGTTTTGATCTTGCCTTTCTTCAGTTGACTGTAATAACAATGACTTTGCATGAGGGGCCATCTAGTTCATAGGCCCAGATTAGCATTGAGTCAGAATCAAACTGTAATAATAATGACTTTTCATGAGGGACCATCTAATTCGCACACTCAAATTAGCATTAAGTTGGAGATAGACTGTAAGAACATATATCAGGCTATTAGAATTTTCCGATGATCGAGAAACCATCTAGTCGCACGTCATGGCTAGACGATGATGTATATGACTGCCTATACTAGGCTAGGCTACCAGCAAAGCTGAGTGTATGTGCCACTGCTTCTCCCCCCTCATCCCATTGAATTATCATGATCTTGGCTCCGATGACCAAGAAATTCTAGCATGGCAACCATCTAAAAGATAATGTAGATGACTGCCTACGCTAGGCTGGGCTACCAGCAAAATCCAATGGGTGGATTGTGTGCTCTTAGTAGCGACAGGCACCCAGAGTCACACAAACTAACATAAGAAATGAAGAGGAAAAGAGTGGGAGGGCGGTAAGTCTAGATATATAAAGACCTTAAGGGTAGAGAAACAATTCACCACACCCAAGAAAATTTCTCTCCTACCTCCTTCCACGCTCTCTCCAAGCCCCCTTCTACCCCTATGATGAATCTTCTGCTATAACCTCAATGCCCCTTCATAATGCTGCCCAAGTCATGGTATCCATTGTTTGCCTTGGATCTCCATCCTGCAACACTCCACCAGGCATAGCTATGATGGGGAGTTGTAGGATGGGGAGCCAAGGGAGGAAATGGGTTGTCGTTGTTCCATCAGGCACTAGTAGAGAACTCAACTCGGTGATGAGACTCGTAATTGAGCACAAACTTCGGTACTGGGGAAGGAGAGCTCAACTCGGTGATAAGTTGTAACACACTGAGAGCATGTGTCAGTGTGTTGGAGCTCACCAACACTGAGTTCCTTGTCCACTATCGAATGTTGTGCTCAATTGAGCTCACCGCCAAGTTGAGTTCTCTCTGCCAGTGCCTTGAAAGAAGTTGCTATGACGAAGGAAATTCCTTGAAAGAATTGAAAGAAAAACCTCATGACCAACCATGTTGTAGGATGGGGAGCCAAGGGAAATGGGTCGCCGTTCCGTCAGGCACTGCGAGAGAACTCAACTTGGTGTTGAGCCTCTCGTAATTGTGCACAACCTTCGACACTGGGGAAGGAACTCAACTTGGTGATCAGCTCTAACACACTGAGAGCATGCATCACTGTTCTGGAGCTCACCACCATATTGAGTTCCTTGTCTGCTGTCGAATGTTGTGCTCGATTGAGCTCACCTCCAAGTTGAGTTCCCTCTTCCAGTGCCTTGAAAGAAGTTGCTATGAAAAAGGCTATTTTAATTGCGAGGTGCTCGTATTGTCCCCTGCATACGAGAAGTTCTGGGTCAAAATTGTAAGAAAGTCCTACCTATGATAGCACTACGAGCTGCTCGTATTGTCCCCTGCATACTAGGCACCAGGTCAAAAGTGTAAGAAAGTGCTAATAAGGGCAAAAAGTGACACCCAGTCGTGCCACAATGGTGGTGTTGACAAGTGCTAAAAGTGTTTAAAGAAGTGTCACAAAGACAAAGTGCTAGCATCTTTGTATGTAATCTGTTTTGTTAAATGTTTGCTTCGGATGTAATTTATTTTGTTTCAATTTCGATGTAATACTATTATCGCAAAAACTATCAGATGTAATTTCTTTTATTTCAATTTCAATGTAGTATCATTATCGCCAAAACTATTGTTGCTATTACTTCGTTAGTGAAAGTGGCTTTAAAGAAGAACAAGTGGCATATTTCTATCCTCGTTTACATTTTATTGCAACCATAGGGATCGTTGCACAAGAAATTGTTGAAAAAACTATTGTTACTGCAATGAAAATGGTTCCAATAACTAGCGCGGTGGTTGCACAAAGAAATTGTTGAAAAAACTGTTGTTACTATAGTGATAATGTTTCCAATAACCAGAGCGGTGGTTTAGAACTATAATAACTCCAATAATCAGCATGATGGTTACAAGGAAACTATACTAAAACCAGCATGGTGGTCAGTGCAACAAAAGACTGTGTTGCACAGTGACAGATAGCGAAGCTGCGCAAGCAAACATGGCAAGGCAAGGCAAAGGCTGTGTGATGTAGTTAGGCCAAAGGCATAGAGCAACAGTCTTTGTGCTCATGAGTAAATGGCCAATCATGATGCCGAAAAAACTTTCGGTGAGAGTGCAAGTCCACGTAAAATCTCACCCACCAACATGTCACGTCACGGCCCCAAAATGGCCTCAAAAATAGTTCCACGATTGGCTACACCCAAGCAAACATTGACC
Organism: Dipteris shenzhenensis; assembly: GCF_047967505.1. Lineage (NCBI taxonomy): Eukaryota > Viridiplantae > Streptophyta > Polypodiopsida > Gleicheniales > Dipteridaceae > Dipteris > Dipteris shenzhenensis. The sequence continues at coordinate 27,186,066 of NC_141596.1, forward strand.
CTTATGTGCATGATGGGGTTTATAAAATAGCAACTAATGAATTTATAGATGTCAATTTATATAAACATGAATAGGGTTATAACCAAGTACATGAGGAAATCTAAATAAAAGAATAGGGATAATTTTAAGAACATGCTTTATGGGTTTATGAAGAGTGACCCCTCGAGCGTAATTAGAAGGTAGAGGATGTTAAAATTTGCCTTTTTTTTGCCAAAATAGACGGTATCTTCTCACTCCCTATTATGAAAAACCTTGATTTAAATTTGGTGCAACAACTTGGACAAATCTTCATAAATTTCATATTTTGATGGATGCAATTTTTTTAGATGATGCTAAAAGGCATGATATTCATCTAAATTAGGCCTCGTCATTTGTAACATTATGCCATTTGTATTTGACAATCAAAAGATGGAAGCAGATTTGGACAACTTGCAAAGATACAGGGATGTGAAAATGTCATCTTTTGGGCCAAAATAGGGAAAGCGTTAATGTGTACCCTATTTTGGCCCAAAAGATGACATTTTTACATCCTTATAACTTATGGGTTCATGTTACATATCAAATCAAATGGCACGGCATGATTTAGATGATTATCATGCATTTTTGCACCAGGCTAGTAAACTTTCACTCATCAAAATATGAATTTGTGGTGGTCAATTTATTGCATTGGTTGGAATAGTGGGATGTAAGAGTGAATCATTGGGAAGGGATGTTTTGTAGTAACAAAGAGACATGGGGTTTTTTCCAAGAGTGAATAGAGTTAAAAAGCTAAGCATTTACATATGCATTGAATGTAGATAAATCCATCCAAGGAGTCCTTGTTGGAAATGCCCACTTGTGTGGAAGGTTGCATTAATGATCTCAATTACTATGGTGGAAGGAGAGAAATTAATTGCACTGGGTTTGCCTTTGGTACTAATGATGTTTTGGCAACTAAACATACCAACTCTCTTATGGGTGATGTGAAATTAATATTAGTGGCTTTAAAGTTATACGCATATTTAACCTTCTAGCATTGAGGAAACATATGGACATTTGAATCAACAGATGACTTGGTGCTGGAAATGCATTAAAAGGCCGGCCAATGAGACCCCTTAGGATGGTATTATGTCAACACTATTAGTTGAGGTAGAGGGGATATATGAAGGAAAGTGAGATGGAATGGGCCAACAAACCTCAAGTTCAATGTAGAGAGACATGGCTCAAACTTGGGGACTGCATCTCCAAGTTCTTCTTTCAATCGGTTAGAATAGAAATATGTTATGGAATCCATTGATAAAGTGATGAATGCAGATGATAAGGTGGAGTCAAAATTTTCGCATATAGCTGCTGTTTTTTAGAAAGAACTTTCGAAGATAGTCGAAGACTTAGGTATCATGGATGCCCAGTGGGAAAACCAAGTAGATTCCCTTATGCAGGATCTGGGATGCATAATTTCTGATGTGCAAAGAGCTAGCTTGGCAAGGAGGAGTTGAAGGTGTCCCTAGATAGTTTGGAAAAAGAAAAAGCTTCCAAGTTTGATGGGTTCACTATTGAGTTCTTCTCTAACTTCTGGGAATTAATCAAGGAAGATTATGTGGGTATGATTGATGCATCATTTTTTCCAAAAAGGAAATTATCACAAGATGTGAATGCAAGTTTAATGAAGCTTTTCTCTAGTGTTATCCATTAAAGAGGGAGCCATGGGTCGGCTTGACCTTCGTCGAAGGTCAGTGAGGCAAGGATGCTCGGTTGCATTGTTGTTGTTTGCTATTGGTACTGTTACTTTTATTGCTGGAATTAAGAAGGGGTTGGTTCATCATCATATTAAGGGACTCAATATACTCTCAGGTGAGCAATTGTGCTCCCAATTATTTGCAAATAACATGGTGGCTATGGTTGCCAAGTGCAAGGAGAGTGTGCACAATATTTGTATGGTGCTTGATGATTTTAGTGCTGGCATATTTTGTCTGCATCCACAACATATTTGGCTTCTATTTGGTGGTTTAAGGAGAGGCTGGAGATAGAGAACCTGTTTTGAGCCTTTCTCTAGATGGAATATGGATCAAAATGAAGGTGGCATTATATCCCATGGGATGCATTAAAGGCCTCAAAAGAGGGAGGAGGAGGATTTGAGGTGCTAGATGTAGACAAGAAGAAGATCTCATTGCTAACTAAGTGGCACCCAAAAATGTTTGAATCTAGTGCTCTGTGGGTGGTGTACACTAAATTGTTTGCTTGTTCTTGGTTAAGATTTCTTGCTAGGATCTAATCTCTAGAATGGTTGATGCTTGGAAGTAGTGTGGTCAATTGATTTGCTAGAAAGGGAGACCAAGGTTGAGAGGTGATGCCAGCTTATTTAAAAGTTTGTGGTGGAGTTGGGAAATCCCTATCAACGAGAAGCTAGTTGTATGTGTTGACTTATCTAGAGCAAGAAGTATGCATAACAAGGGTATAAGGAGATGGATGCAACCATGGATGCTAAGACATCTGATTGGAACCCAATATATAGAATCAAAGACCAATTTGGCCTCTCAGATAATGAAGCGACTGTTCTTGTTGAAGTGCTAGATGAAGTCTAGGGTCAATGGCCATCCAACTCGGTTGGCTACTATGGATTGGAGAGTAAGCCAATGGAGGGTGGGCAAAGTGGGCCTCAAGAAAATTTTTGCTAAAATCATTTATAAAAAGTTAATGGAGGGTGTTTCCTTGTTTAATCATCTCAATGCTAAGTGGAAAGTAAGGAGATATCCTAAGTGGTGGGGTGATAGGAGAAAGGAGGTGTGGAGAGGGTGTAAATCTGGTAAAGCTAGTTTCTTGCTTTGGAAGATAATGCATATGTGGCTTCCTATGCGAGGAAGGATTGCCAAGTGGAAAAATGTCAATGCTTGCTACCCATTATGTCGATGGGATCTTGAAAATATACCTCATGTCTTCTGGTCCTCTTTGGTGGAAAAGAGAGTGTGGAGTAAAATGGTAGACAGTATCAAAGATGTGAGACTAACAGGGGGTTTCAACCTTTGTGCAAAATGGTAGCTTGTTTTGCTGGGGGAGACTACCAGGATACCGTCCATGCATGTTGGCCCTATATTAGAGCCTCATTTTTTTGGGGCTATGGAATACAAGAAATCAAGTGTACTTTGAGTCAGAAATAGGCTAGTGGTACCTGGTAGATGTGGCCTCGAGCCATATAAAACTGTTGTTAGCCAATCTTTGCTCCACATTAGGTAAAGTGTCACTGTTTTGCAGCATAGGCCATGGGTAGATAGCCCATAAACTCGGCCAAACTTTGTGTTATCTTTATTTTTCAAATCTAATACTAAATCTAGCCTATTTTTATTGATTCCCCAAGTATTCAAAAAGTATTCATGGTCACATTGTAACCCACTAATTGAGGCAACTATAGGGTTACAAAAAATAGAAAAACCTTCCAAAACATTGGAAGCGATATTTCTAGACTCTAGGATGAAATGTTAAAGGGGGAAAATAGTAAATAGGGTCTATGTTAGAATATCTTCAACACAAACATGCTTATGTTCATCATAGTGAAGCCTTTCCATATCCAAGAACCAATTGTAAGTTTTAAGATGGAAAATGATCAAGTGTGTCACTATCCATTTTTTGTTTTTAACAATGGATGGTGTGTTGTAGAGCTTTATCATTCAAACATTTTACAATGGCAACCTTTCTATATCAAAGAACTAATTGTAAGTTTTAAGATGGAATTTGATTGCGTGTGTCTCTACTTGTTTTTTGTTTCTAACAATGGATGGTGTGTTGCAGACCTATATCCTCAAAACATTCTATAGTGGGAGCACACAACACATCTAATTGGGCTATTGCACATGTACTCCATGCTAAGCAAGGGAGTCTTCAGTATGAAGGTTGAACTCCATTAGAATTGAAGAAAATGAAGCTTTTTTTAAGACTTGATATTCATCCTAATTAAGGGGAGTGTAGAGAAGTATAACACAATCTCTCACCTACCTTTAATAATCCTGAATGGACACTTCCTAGTATAGAGATGAGTGAATCTTATAGAACCTGAATGTTTAACAATGTATGATCTACCATAAAACAAAGAATTGGTGTAAGAAATGCCCAATTGAATTGGTTCCTACCATTCCCATGCTATGTAGATTACTTTGCAAACTATAAGCAATTAGAAGAAGAACAAGAACATTCACTTATAAGGGCATATATAAGGATTGGTTACTTGAGTTGTTTGATGAAGGGTGGATGAGAAGAAAATACAATGCTAAAGACTTGATAAAACATCGAGTAGATTTGGTAAGATTTTCATTTCAATTTATGGAGTATTTATAAATTATATCAATGATTTATGATGTTGAGTTTTTATAATAGATTTACATGGGACTAAGTACTTCCTTGGAAAGTAGAAGTTGTGCATGTCTTTTAAATACCAAATGTGATGATGGAAAAACTTTCACAGGAAGCTATGGATATGTACTTACAAGATGGGAGATCTATTCCATGAGTTCAATTAAATATTTCTCATTATGGGCATGCCAACCTCATGTTGGAAGAAGTGGATGTGGCAACAGTAACCCCTCCATAATTTATTGAGTATTTATTATAAATCACATCTAGGATTTATGATGTCACATATTTTAAAAATAGATGTACACGAGAGCAAAAACTTCATTGGAAAATAGAGTTTGTGTATGCCTCCTCTTACATAGCAAATGTGGTGATGGAAGAACCTTTCATGGGAGAGAGAGAGAGAGAGAAAGAGGGAGACATAGAGAGAATTTTTTGATGTTTCATAGTTATTTTTTGAGATAAGTCTTTCATTTTTAAAAAAGAATTGGGTTTTCAAGTATATATAATCTTTTCACCACCATTGATAGTTTCCTCATTTCACACCACTCTTGCAACTTTGCTTACTTGCTTGACATCTCTACTGTATTTCCCCAGTTCACACCAGTTTTATTTGTAGTGATGGATTTCTTTAGAGCAGGATTGGAATATTGGATGTTATCAAAACCAAATCCATAGCTTTGAGTTACCAAAACTACCCAATCTCTTGCAAATCAATAAAACTAGGTGAAACCTTATGATCCTTCCTTCCTATTGATCATCCCTCCCTTTAATTTTGCGATAGGTATTGATCTTGGGTAAACATTATAGAAATATGATGCAGTAGAGAGATCATTTGATGACAATGATAGTACAATAACCAAAGAATAGACACAATAGAGTAGAATAAAAATTTTGTATCAGATATAACTACTGGTGCTGTCCACCCATGCGCTCTTCAATAGGGCTTTGATGGCGATCTAGACAGCAGACTCTGGATGGAGATGCAGACTTGAGATAGGGGCATTGGCATTCGATGTTGAGGCTTGAGAAGTGGCATCCTTATATAGCCCTTCTAGTAGACTGATTCCACCACATTGGTGGGCTGGCGGTGACATGCATATTGACTTAGCACATTGTGTAACTAAGTGTGAGGATGGTGGCACATGCTTGCTTGAATTTTGCCACTGGGCAAAGACCATTCACCACCGATCATGCATGCATAAGCAAATTCACACGCGAATGCTCACGTGCATGCAACGAAGGACATACCATAGCAGGTCGGGGCCTATCGGTAGGCCTCAAACCCTGCCACCTACTAGGGGCATTGCCCCCGAACCCTTGCTGGGGGCCTAAGATTGGGGGCACTACCCCCGAATCCCCAAGGAGTATGTTGTTCCTTCTACCAACTCCTAACCATCAAACGGTTACCTGAGACCTCATCTAGTGTCAAAAGTAGAATCCTACCAATGTCCAGTGCTCACACCATGGCTTCTCCTCATAATGGGGGCCTTACAAAAGGGCACTATGGAGCATTAGTGGCTACATATGAAAGGTGGGCATTGCACATAAACCCAAAAGCATTTGCTTGGGTGTAGCCAATCACAGAACTATTTTTGGGGCCATTTTGGGGCCGCGACGCGAGGTGCTCTTGGGTGAGATTTTGAATTTTACGTGGACGCGTGCTCTCGTAAAAAATTTCCCGATGTCATGATACTACACTTGCATAATAATGAGATGCAATCTATTTATTTTGAACACCACAAAGCTCAACACATGGCAACTTTGCACTTCATCGTGCATCTCTACACTGCTTCATGCATCGCAATCTCTGGCTTGACCACCACCTGTCATTGCACAGCCTTTTGCTGCAGCTTTGCCACCTATCACTAGGTAGTGCACCCATGCAGATCATGAAAATTCAAGGTTGGCTTGGAGAGACCACCGTGCTGGTTCTTGGCATAATAATGAGACATAATCTATCATTCTGAACACCGTCAAAGTGTAGTCTCTCGCCTGACCACTTGTCATCGCCTAGCATTTTGCAGCAACTTTTCCACCTATCACCAGGAAACGCTCCCATGTGGATCAGGAAAATTAAAGGTTGGCCATTGCATTGGTTCTTGGAGTTATGGCTCCGTTACCTATTTTTACTTATTATAGGAGGAGATCTATGACAACCACCGCATTGGCAAACAAAAGGATATCCATGACAGCCACCGTGTTGGTTCTTGGAGTTATATATCAGTGCACCAAAGAAAATGTATTTCCTTGTTCAACCAAGGAAAATGCAATTGATGATATGGCCCTTGAGGGGTCCCCTTTAGGGCAAGGGCCATATCGACATGCCATATCTATATAGTGGCATCTTGGATATTGTATAATGCATGTTGATATGGCCCTTGCCACTAGAGGGGACCCCTCAAGGGCCATATCATCAATTGCATTTTCTAAAAGTTCAATTGTATTTTTCTATATGTATCTCCATGCAACCACAATGGTGGGTTGTTGGAGCTAATTTAGTGCTATTTTGGTCCTAAACCAAGGAAATTGTAGTCCTACTTTACTAGTATTTTAGTCCTTGTTGCAATAAATCCTAAATGAGGGCAAAAGTATTTTGAGCCATCGTGGTGACTACCAGTGGTGCCATCCAGATAATCAACTACAATTCATCGAGTAAAAATTGAGCAAAAGAGATTACATCTACATCCAATAATAGGTTTTATAAATTTTAACAATGACTTATACTGAGCAAAAATTAAACAAAAGATCTTACATTTATAAAAATTCAACAATTGCTGAGAGCCTTAGAGGCCACCAAAACATTACATCTAGCAACCATAACCACTCAGTAATAGCCATTGCTGAGTGGTTTATATAAAAGTTAACAATAGTACATACTGAGAGCCTCAAATTGACCAAAAGAGATTACATAAATGTAAAACTAAGCAATTGTTGAGAGACTTGGAGACCAACTTATATTACATCTAGTGAGCCGAAAGATTGCTTAGAGCCTTAGAGGCCAACAGATTACATCCATCCATTGCTGAAAGGTTATGAGCCTTATTGAGCAAGAGGATATTTGTACAACTCAGTATTGCTGCTAGCGCAACTTATTGCATTCAAATTTTTGGGGGAGCCAATGGAGGAGACGATGGAGAGGCTGAAGACCATGCACATTGCCAGGACTCAGATTACGCCCCCCCCAACAAGAGGAGAGTACTCTCCTATGAAAATCCTGAGCGCTTAGTCAACGTCTAGGGGGAATCCATACAACACAGTCATATAGAGGCCCTTTGTGCACATGTCATCCATGCTGGTGACATGCAGATGTGGGGGGAATCGACTGGGGGAATGAAGAGTGTCCAAAAGAGCTAGCATTTCTAGTCCTCCAGAGTGCAACACAATCGTCTTATATAAGAAGGCAGATAACATTGGGATCACGTTGCATCAAGGGGTGGCGGTAGTAGTTACAATAGGCATGGTGAAGATGAGTGGGTGAGTAATGGAGCGGATGAGCAGGGGAGCAGATGAGTGATGAGAGTTGGAGGAGGGAGCATGGAGCAAAGTAGAGTAGGGACATAAGAGAGTTGGAGGAGAGTGTGTGGAAAGCAAAATAGAAGAGTATGTGGAGCAAAGTAGTAGAGCAGGGGCGAATGAGAGCAATGTAGAAAAATGCCAAATGCCATGGATCTTATATATTATAAAGTTCAAGTCACCCTGGTGGCTGGAGCCCCGGTGTTCCATACATATTAATTGCAAGCCACCATGGTGGATGGTAATTAGATGCCGGCTTGATGGAATCTTAGGCGCCACCCTATATGCCACCTTGCCATTAACAGCAATGGAAATTAATTTTATGATGTGGTTGGTAATCATGAAGCAGATGCCCGTTGGTGGTAACTAGCATTGTGGTGGTTGGTAATTAACTACTGCTAGCCCAATGGGATCTTAGCCACGACTGACATGGCTGATGAGAGTCACCACCACCGAGTAGTACAATTACCACAAACATAAATCATGAAGCCTAATCACCTCTATTCACTCATTACCATGCAGTCTATTGACCGTGCAAGCCCAATGATTACTGGTAATTAACTGTACTCTAATGATCATGCAAGATCGATGGTGGTAACTAGCAAGTGAGTAATTGTGGGCCACTACGGAGGCTGGTAATTAACTGGCAGCCCAGTGGAATCTTAGCCACCACAAATGTGATTGATGAGAGCCACCACCACCGGGCAATAATTACCACAAAAGTAAATCATGAAGACTAATCACCTCTTACCATGCACTCTACTAAGCATGCAAGCCTAATAACTAGTAATTTATTGCACTCTACTAATCATGCATGCAAGCCCGGTGTTGATAACTAGCCCGATAGTGGTATTTGGCAGGTGAGTGATTGCAGCCCACTGTCTTAGCCGCCACCACAGACGTGGTTGGTACTCTGATATGCCACCATTAGTGGAAGATGGCAGTAATTACCACAAACATAAATCATGAAGCCTAATCAGCTCTAATCACTCATTACCATCCAAGGTAGTATTGCCACCTTGAATTAATCAAAATTTGGGCCAAGCATCATGGTGGCTCTCACCTTGATAGTTCCTTGTAGTAATCGAGCTACAAACTTACACCTCTACTATTCCATTCCCTTCAGTGTTTTGTCTTATATCCCTCTCAACCGTTTCTTTCTCCCTTGTAGTTTGACTACAAACTTAAGCCTCCACTATTCCATTCTCTTCACTAATCCATCTTCTATCCCTCTCGACCGTTTCTTTCTCCCTTGAACTCTTCCTGCAACTTCTATCCCTCTTTTCTACCCTCTCATAATGGATCCCCCTAAACACACCGAGCTCCAAAACATGGCTGCATAATTGGAAAGCTCCTCACATGATCTTTCCTCCCCCCTTGAATAGTTCGGGAGCTCTTCACACAATCTTTCCTTCCCCTCTACAGCACAATGCTAGAGTCTCTCCTCTCCTGATCTTAAAATCATGACATCTAGGAGCTCCTCACTCACTCTTAAAGCCCAATTTGGATGCTTCATCAACTTCACTAGGTTGGTATAAGAGGTGAACATGAAGAAGGGACAACTAGTCTATCAAGGTCAGAAGATTACCATCACTAAAAGCATGATTGAAAATGTGCTAGGCATTCCTAGAGGAAATTTGCAAGCACACTTCTTCAAGAAGCAGTGGAAGAGACATGATATTCTAGATGTATACCCCAATGCTCACATTAGTAAAGATGGCAGAGTCAAGCTTTCTATCTTGCCAACAATGAACCTCCAAGGTGTGCTAAAGAATACAATGCACTTCTTTCCTAATACAAGAGGAATCGTGAAGTTGTGGCAGGTTCAAGTAGCAGTAGAGAAATAGAAAGTACATGATGTCTATTTCTCAAGGGCGATCTCGAAGAGCGTGATAACCAACTTGAATAATTGCATGGATGGCAAATCCAAATTGTCAACCTAGTCTGCTAGAGTTGCAATAGACCTGATGACATCCACCCTCAAAGGGATTTTGAGCAATACGATAAGAAGATGTCTCAGAAGGTGACTTTTCTAGAAGAGAAAGCCACTGATGTAGCAAAGGTAGCACAACTTGAGAAAATTCTTAGGGAGGGTGTAGAAGCCATGGTAGACGAGGCAAAAGCGAGGGCCTTGTAGGAACGAGAGCAAGCTGAGGCCACTGCAAAAATGGTCAACATGGCATAGAAGAGAAGAAGAAGAGAAGCACATCAAGGAGCTTTGGGATAGGCTTAAAGAAGTCAGAATTGATGGGGACATCATAGACAAGGAGCTAGCAATGATGCGAAAGGATCTTGAAGATCAGAGAGCCAAAAAGGAGGCTCTTTACAAATAGATCTACAACATGTAGAATGCATTGAACACTGAAAAAGATCTAATGATGGAGGAGCTGAAAAGGGAGAATGCAAAAACCAGAGCGGTGATGTAGGAGCTACAAGAGAGCTTCAAGGCCAAGAAGGATGCAGCAAAGAGTAGCCATGGTGGAGAAGACAATGAGGCAACTCTCAAGGCTAGGAAGGATGCAGAGAGCAACCACAAGGGATCAAGTTGTAGCAACCATAGTGGGGGTTATTATCTAGAAACACTTTTGGAAGTTCAAAGATTAAGCTACAAGACCCTGCAACAAGATTACAATAGGGTTGTGCACGAGCTTGCAATGGCTTTTGAAAGTTTTGAAAAGCAGTTTGTCGTCACATGAGAGAATTTGAAACAAGAGTGGAAGTCTTGGAAATGGCCCATGTTGATGTTTTTGAGCAATTTAAGCAGTTTCAAGAGATGCTGAGGGAATCGGATGAAGCTATTGCATGGAGTGAGCAAAGAGTGGAGAAGATGAAAGAGAACATCCACAGCCTTAGGATGAGGGAGGATGCAATCAAGAAGAAAATTCATGATGTATTGAGAAAGACTGTGGTATTGTTGGCCGCAATAGTTAAATTGGATGCATATCATGTTATGTAGCAGGGTACGAAATACATGGTCTACCATACCCCCATCATAGATGACTACATGATCCGATGGCCTACGTGCTACCACCTTGTGCATGCTTTTTGATTTGGGAGTTTGTGCATGCAAGATCGATATGTAGAATATGTCATTTGCCATGGACACATCAAATGTGCCTGCTATAGCTATCTATGATGAGAAAGTAGATGCTATAGCTCAATTTGCCATTTGGGCAAAAATTGCAAGCTCCTTGTCTTGAAGAAGGCCAAGCCTTAGCTTGATTATGCGAAGAAAAGAAGCTTGAAGGGAGGAAACAACCCCCTTCAGGAAAGGAGCAAGAAGGGCCAAGCCTACAACTATGGAGCTCAAAGCAAGGAAAGAGGAAGCAACATGAAGGGAGGGGATGAGCCGTGAAGGGAGGAACCAACCCCCTTCAATAAAGGAACAAGGAGGGCTGAGCCTGCAACAATCAAGGAGCTCAAAAAGGCAACTTGCTCAAAGCAATGTGGAACTAGCCCCTTGAAGGAAAGGATTCTTTGAGATGTAATCTATTGAATTATTAATGCTCTCCAAAGTTTACTTGGGCAATGTATCTATTTTAGGATAGGATAACACAACTACCACCTGTGCAGTGGTTGGTCACCAGTATGGTGGTTGGCACTAGGAATATAACAGCCACTAGCATGGTGGAAGCGCTTCTATTATTATTATTACAAGATGAATGGCATACAATTCATTCATTTAGGAATTGTGGATTAATTATGGGATGTCATATTTCTCAATGTGAGTGCAGTTGTTTATATGCATTATCCAACCACTTTATTTCAAAATTTCAACTCAGTTTAATCGAAATCTTTCGTCTTACATTATGGTCCTTGGCATGTCAAAGGGCACTATCTTGTCACATAGCTGAGAAAACACCACTTCAATCACTTTGAAAATGTTTTAATATTGCATATACATACATATACATATACATACACATACACATACATATACATACATGCATGCATACATACATACATACATACATACATACATATATATGGCAAGAGAACACTCTGAGTTTGGAAAGTGTCAAAATAGGCCAATGACCATAATGTCAGACCGAATATCTACATATATCTATATGTCTATATATATCCAATATTATAGATGAAGTGATCCAAGTGATGTTGTAAAAAGTTCCAAATTGATTGAGGTGATGTTGTACAAAGCTCTAAAGTGATTGATGTGATCCTTTGACAGGACAAGGACCATAATGTCAGACAAAAGATTTTGAATACCTATATACATCTATAAGTATATATATGTATATATATATATATCCAATTTTATAAATATTTCCAAAGTGATCAAAGCGATGTTATAGAAAGATTGCTAAAATTTGCATGCTCTTTGATACAAACCAATGAAGGAATAACAAAGGAACATAGATGGAAAGCCATGGTAGCAACGACATTTCTTCAGCCTATTGTCCTACGGAAGATGAAGCCATTTCGTAAATGACATTTCTTCAGCAATGAAAATGGATCCCTCGACAACCCAGGAGCATTGTAAAAGAGCTTGATTGATTGGAGAAGGGATTTAGTGTTCCAAAACATCTACCCAAGATTGTCATTTAGAAGATGGATCGATTGCAAGAGTTATTATGGGAAGGCCTTCAATATTATAAGGACCCATATTTTGCGAAGCACATTTTGATGAAGTCTCCCACTGTGCTCTATGTCATGCCACTATCTTGAAAGCCTTGCATGAATATAAAGTTCTTCAAAGATGGCACAATTGTTCTCTTGGAGCTTTGGCTACTCTGTTTTTTAATTTTCACCCATCTTTTTTTGGTTTTGACTTCAACCTCAGAACCAATTTTTCATTCTGAGTGAAACCAATTCAAAATGTATAAGAGTAAATCTTGGATATATATTACTTGGCTCTTTTTTAGGGATTGACATATAGGATAAGTGGTCGTCAGCACAGTGGTACTTGCACACTATGATATTAACCACCACCAATGTGGTGGTTTGCTTCTATTAGTACAAAATGAATATGAATGGTGTTAGATATCAATGCTCCACTCTCGTGTAACTATGCGGGAACCAGCTAACTCTACTTGTAAGCCCCCCATATGAGGAGAAGGCATTTAAGTAGCTCGGTTATCCGGTAGGTCCTAGTTTGGACACCAAATGGGGGCCATGTGTGGCCTGATGGCTGGAAGGCTTCAGATAAAGTTAGCACACCGCCAACTAGGCTACATGCAAGTGTGAGAAGGCATCCCTTGACTCTGACTGCACTGAGGGTAGACGGAGCATTTCTCGGGGCAGCCCACTCTCGAGTTGCGGGGCCCGTTTGGAGCCTCAGATGATGCCAGATGGCTGTGGGCCGAATGGAGAACCTTAGGTCAGTTGCTCTATTCTGCACCATGGTTCTACCGACCTCCAGTCGGCCATTTTGGGCAGACTAGGTTTGTCACCCAATCGAGTCTAATCGACTACGACTGGTGGTTATATAAGAGCAAGCCCATGAAGCCCATAATAATCACTAGCTACAGCAACCCTGATTCCTTAGCATCCAGCCTCCGTCCTCTACTGTTTCTAGAAACCCTGATTCCTTAGCATCCAACCTTGATTCCTTGTGGGCCGAATGGTGACCCTAGGTTAGTTGCTCTGTTTTGCACACCGGTTCTATCGTATGCTTGGTGGCCGACCCCCAGTCAACCGTTTTGGGTGGACTGGGTCGACCACCCGATTGAGCCTAACCGACTATGACTGGTGGCTATATAAGAGCAAGCCCATGAAGCCCATATCATCACTGGCTACAACAACCTTGATTCCTTAGCATTCAGCCTCCATCTTCTACTATTTCCAGCATGCCATCGAAGCTTCTTTCACAGGAGCGCACGGCTGGGAGGCACCACCATCTATTGTTTCAATTCTATAGTAATCAAAATTTTGATTATCCATACTATCTTGTTTTCTCTCTTGCATACGAGATCCTATTATCTGTTGAGCACAGACGTTGTATTATTTTCTTACATGGTATCAGAGCCTGGACTCTAGCAAGAAGATTTGGTAGTGTGTTTCTGTTTGCAAGTAGATTGTGAGAGATGGCCCAGGCCGCAAGACTGTGAATCCCATCGTTCAGTGAAAGTGGAAAGTTGGACGGCTCTAACTATCCTCTTTGGAAGTTCAAGATGAAGACCATCCTAAGCGCATATGAGCTTTGGGACACTGCTACTAGGGTGGACATGAGGCCGGTTCTAAGACCGAATCCAGCCAATGTAGGACAATAGATAGTACCAATTGCGAATGAGATTCTCGCGTGGACAAGAAGAAATGCAGATGCGTTGTGTTCTATTGTCTGCAGTGTTAGTGATTCCATCATGGCATTAATTCAACATGTCACCACAGCGAAGGAGGCATGGGTGGTCTTGAAAAATCAGTACAAGACCACGAATCAGACGCGGATTCAGAATCTGGAGACTCAACTCGTGAATGAAAAGTTGTTTGAGTCTGAAGCGGTAGAGAAGTTCATCACTAGGGTGAAGAATCTACACGATCAGATAGCTGTGATTGGCACACCATCACCAGTAAGAATCTAGCATGAAGGTGCATATGGGAGACCATGAATCAGATGTGGATTCAGAATCTGGAGACTCAACTCACGAATGAAAAGGTATCTAAGTCTGAAGCGGTAGAGAAGTTCATCACCAGGGTGAAGAATCTGCATGATCAGATGACTGTGATTGGCATCACCATCATCAATGAGAATATAGCATGAAGGTGCATATGGATTCTCCCACCAAAGTACGATGGTCTTGTGACGGCATTGAATACACAGAACAAAAATTCGCCCCTCAACTTTGAGGATTTCAACGCGATGCTTCTGGAGGAGGAGATGCATCAAAAGATGAGGACTGGAGAAGATTCGGCTTTCTAGACCGGATCAAAAAGGAATCTGGTAATCCATCTTCTTTTGATGATAAAAAGAGAAAGAAGAAGATCAAGTGCTTCTATTGCAACAAGGCAAGGCACAAGCAGAATGAGTGCCACAAGAAGATTGCAGATGAGAAGAACGAAGTGAAGAAAGAGTCCAGCAACAGTGCGCAGGCAGTACCCATAGAGTTGCTTGTCACAATTGAGGAGATTTGCACGGAGGCAATTCATGTACCTATAGATGAACCTTGGATCATTGACAGTGGTGCATCATGCCACATGAGCAGTCGGAAGGATTGGTACACCTCTCTACAGCCGGTAGGGAATGACATCATGGTAGCAGTCGGCAATGATGCAAAATGTCCAGCAAAAGGAAACAGTATGATTGCTCTCAAGTCAGATGGAGTTGCAAAATAGTTGTCCGATGTTCTTTATGTGCCAGATATCAAGAGGAACTTGTTGTCTTTCTGCGATCACGGATCGAGACCTCAAAGTTCAATTCAATAAGAATGGTGCACAGATCCTAGATCTTCAAGGAAAGGTCGTTGGTAAAGGTACACGGCGCAACAACATTTACAAACCCTTAGCTTTCAGTGCTTGAGTGGATGTGAAGAACACTAAGCTGTGGCATGAGAGGTTTGGTCATCTAAACCTTAGTTCTTTGAAGGAGATGCATAAAAGTGGAATGATTGCAGACCTACCAGAAATTTCAGATCTGCCCGATGTATGTGAAGCTTGCACGATGGGCAAGCAGCATCGGTAGCCCTTTCCTAAAGAGGCCAGCAGAGCAAAGGCTCATCTAGAGCTCATTCACACGGACCTCTGCAAAAAGATGGAGATGGAAGCTTTGGGTGGTTCCTTCTACTTCATGACACTGATCGACGACTACAGTAGAAGGATATGGATATACTTCCTGAGGACGAAAGATAAGGCTTTCAGTAGGTTCAAGGAATGGCATGTAATGGTCGAGAAAGAATCAGGGAGGAAGGTGAAGAAGCTGAGATCAGATAGAGGTGGAGAGTTCACATCGACTGAATTCAAAAGTTACTAAAAAAGTCACAGAATCAAGAGGCAGAAACCCCCGCCACATACATCACAGCAAAATGGAGTAGCAGAATGCAAGATGCACGTCATCTGCAAAATGGGCCAGAGTATAATATGAACTCTCTCCTTATTTAAATGCAGTGCAGACACAACTAAGAGCCCATTCTGAAATCTAGCCCCCAAACTCTATACATCGATCCCCCTACTAAAAATATATGGCATACCCAAAAGACTTTGGAATGCTCATGTTCTATTTGAGAACAATGTTGGATGACCTCCTCATAGAACCAGACCCGGAGAAGATGGAGGATTATAGGTATAAGGAGAACATGCTCTGCAATTGGATGTATGACTTGGAGTCAGCAAAGAAGGTGAATATTAATTTCCCTAGCTATCATTTTTCCTGCTCCTTTAAGGTAGTTGTCAAGCTCATGATGTAGGTTTCTTTTGGCAAGACATGATGGCGGTGCGAAGTTGTCTAGAGAGCCAATACCAAAATGAAGAGGACCCTAAGAAAAAGGAGGAGTTACTATGGGCGTACAAGTTGGAAGAGGGAAGCAAGCAGTGTGAAGAGAGTGGGAGAGAACTAAGGAGTCTCACTTGTAGCTTTCTCATATACACAATGGGGAAATACACACAAAGGTGGAGGCTGAAAACTATTTTCCTCTTCTTAGTTATGAAAGCCAAAAGAACTTGCTCTTAGTACAAAAGGAATAGGTGAACCCTATATGTGGGTCTCAAACCAAACTCAACTAACCTAGGTGGCATACTAACTAAGCCACTAACTAGAGTACATAAAGATAGCTGTCATCTAGTTATTATTCATGGGCGGTGCCAACCATATCTGCAACTAACAAGTCGATGACGTAAATGCAAAACGGTCACCCTGGCATATCACGAGTGGGGCTCGATATCTCAACACTCCCCCTCGAGCTCAATCCCAATTCCTGCACACTAAGTAGGTCTCTAAACTTGCGCAACTTCTCTATGCCCAATGCCTTCGTGAATATGTTAGCTACCTGATCCTCTGTGCTGACATAAACTAGATCAATAAACCCTTCTAGAACCTTCTCCCATACATAGTGATAATGCACCTCAATGTGCTTTGTTCTAGCATGATAGACTAGGTTATTTGCCCAGTGTATACTACTCATGTTGTCACAATAAATGACAAGTGGCCCATCTGTAGACTAATGCATATGATAAAGTAGCTTATGCAACCAAGCTACCTCACATGCAACCATTGCTGCACCCCTGTACATAGCCTTTGAGCTTGACAAGGCAACTGTAGGCTGTTTCTTGCTGCTCCAAGTGACTGCACCACTCCCAAAAGAGAACACATATCCACTGGTAGATCGTATATCAGAAATACTACCAGCCCAATCAGCATCAGTGTATCCATGCAACTGTATCTGAACCCCAGTCTCATGAAATAGTCCATACTTCAATGTGGACTTCACGTACCTCAGTATGTGTCTAGCCGCATCCAAATGCGGTTTCCTTGGAGCCTGCATGAACTGACTTACCAACCCAATAGCATAGCTCAAATCCGGCCTAGTAATAGTCATATAAAGCAAACTTCCTACTATGCGTCTGTACAATGTAGGGTCTTCCAGAATCTCACCTCCATCTGTGCTCAGCTTCACATTATGCTTCAAAGGAACTGAAATAGGCTTACAACATGTTATCCCATATTTGGACAGCATGTCCAATCCATACTGCCTCTACAAGAGCCATATCCCACTTGTGGATCTAATCACCTCAATGCCCAAGAAGTAATGTAGCTCTTCCAAATCCTTCATCTCAAACTTCTGCTTCAATAGCATTTTCACATGAAGGATGTCTTCATCACTATTACCTGTGATGATCAAATCATCAACATAAATGACAAGCATCAAAATGCCTTTGTCTGTTTTTCTCACATAAAGTGAGAAATCTGCCTTGGAAATTTGAAAGCCAATACTGACAAGATACTGTCCTATCTTGTCAGACCATGCTAGATCTAGGTGCTTATTTCAAGCCATACAAGGCTTTCTTTAACCTACAAACAAACTCAGGATGAACAGCATGAACATAACCTGGTGGCTGCTCCATATAGACCTCTTCTTGCAAATCACCATGCAAGAAAGCATTCTTTACATCCATCTGATATAAAGACCATCCCTTTGATGCAACCATAGCAATGACTACTCTTACAGTTGCCATCTTTGCAACCGGATTGAATGTTTCTTCATAATCAATGCCATATGCCTGTGCATATCCCTTGACAACTAATCTTTCCTTGAATGTGTTCACAGAACCATCTGCATCGTGCTTGATCTTAAGAATAAACCCACTTGCAGCCAATTGCATTCTTGTCTTTAGGCAAAGGCACCAATTCCCATGTAGCATTTGCTTCCAAGGCATCCATTTCTTCATCCATGGCTTTCTCCCATTTTTCTTTTCCCATGGCTTGCTCAAAAGAAGTGGGTTCTGGTCCATGTATCACTTTGACCATATAGGCATAGTGAATGGCTGTCAATCCATCATATTTCAGCCTATCCACAATATACCTAACTCTGGTAGACCTGTGCCAAATAGTCTCACTACTAGGTGCTCTCAAAACATCCCTTGTCTTCCTTACTCCAGGTGTAACAACAGAAGGAATACCCAACTCATCATCAAGGCTCTGTCCTGAGCCACTAGATCCATGGGCTGATCTACTTTCTCTTTTCCTTTTTGTGATACTTGCATACCACCATCTGCGTTGCTTTGAGGAGATTCTCCTGATCTCAATCTTTTTGTCCATGGTGAAGTATGTGAACCACTACTAGAGGACACTATAGGTCCACTAATATTTTGTGATTGCTGCTATGAAGTCTATGTAGCATTACCATTTTGTGCATCTACATCATCAATCACATTTACTGGTTTATACCAGCTACTCATCTCATAAAAAACAACATCTCTGCTCACTATGAACTTATGAGTAGAAGGGTTATAGCATCTATACCCTTTCTGCTGCAGAGAGTAACCAATAAAGATGCACTTCTCAGCTTTTGGATCCAAGTTGGGATCTCAACTCATCTGGCACACGGAAACAGGCAATGCAACCAAAAACTTTCAAATGAGAAAGATATGGTTTCCTACTAGTATACCTCTCCTCTGGTGTCATGCCATGTATTGCTATAGTGGGAGTCCTATTCATTATGTAGACTGCTGTAGAAACTGCTTCAGCCCAATAATAATCTGGTAGGTCTTTTTTGTTGAGCATGGCACACGATACCTCTCCAATATGCCTGTTTTTCCTTTCTGTAAGTCCATTTTTCTCTGGGGTATGATTGCATGAATATTGCTGCTTTATGCCATGCTCCTGCAGGAACCTTGCAAACTCATTTTCAAGAGAGGTACTCTCTCCCTCCATCTGACCTTAGGCATTTTATTTGCAAGCCTGTTTCTTTTTCAACCATAGCTTTAAAAGTTTTGAAATGCCCAAACACTTCACTTTCCTTTTTCATAAAGTACACCCAAACTTTCCTGCTGTAGTCATCAATAAAAGTGATAAAATAATGATAGCCTCCAATAGATGCAGATTTAGTAGTCCACACATCAGAGTGGATTAATTCCAATGGCCTCTTACTCTCTTGAACATGTCTAGGAAATGGTTTCCTTGCCAGTTTTCCAAATTGATAGGATTCACATACCTTATGCATTTATGCAACCTTGAATTAGGCAATCCTGCAATAATATTTTGGGCCTGCATTGATTTAAGTCATTGTACATTAACATGACCAATGCGTTTATGCCAGATATCAATATCTGCAACTACACTGGTCCCATGTGCAAACATTATCACACTCAATTCAGGCATGTCCACATCCAAGGTAAACATCCTGCCCTTCTTCTTTCCTTTTGCTATCAAGCGACCTTTATTTTTCATATCCTCAACAAAGCATCCATGAGGATTAAATCTGACCTGCAAACCCTACTCCACCATTTGACCAACATAAACCAGGTTCCTTATGATATTCAGGACATGAAATACATCAGACAAGTATTTTTTTTCCCCATCTTTCATAGACAAAGGAATTTGATCAATCTGCATAATAGGATGTGTAGTATCATCACCAGTCTCCACAAATCTTGGTCTTTCCATTTTCCTTGCATCCTGCATCCATTCTGCATGACATGTCATGTGGTTTGATGCACCTAAGTCAACATCCCACACATCATTGCTTTCTTCTGCACTTGTCACAGAATTGGTCATGTGCTGCACCATAATCAAATGGTCATTTCTATCATCACCTTGTCTACTAGAGGATGCATAATTGCCTTGCTGCAATTTTCCAGTTATGATCTCATTCTGCTTGTTGTAGAAGTCTTTAGCTATATGACCCATTTTACCACAGTAGTAGCATTCAACATTGTTGTTTGCATTTTGGCCTCGCTGCCATCCACCACGACCTCTTTGGCTCCCCCTGCCTCTAAAGTTACCACGTCCTCCTCCATAGGATTGGTTTTCTTGAATTTGCTATAGATTCTGATTTCTGCCACGGCCTCCAGATTGGCCTGCTCTACCTCTGCCTCTACCTCTTCCAGCATTTGAGTAGAAGACAATTTCTTTTGAAGTTCCTCCTGAAGAAGATGCACCACCATTTCTCTGCTCTTCAAAAATTAGAAGAGCAATCAACTCCTCAAAATCAGGAAAATTCTCATGGACGGCAATGGATGTCCGGAATTGTGCATAATCCTTTCCTAGACCATTCAAGGTAACAGAAACTAAATCATCATCTTCCACTGGCAACCCAATAGAAGCAAGTGCATCTGCAATCTTCTTCACCTTCATGCGGTAGTCATTGATGCTCATATTTTCTCTCTGCACATTATGCAACTCCTACTTGAGCTGCATTTTCTTGGCTTGCATATTTGTGCTATACATTTTTATCAAAGTATCCCACGCCTCCTTCGGCGTGCTTGCATCCTAAATATGCACAATTATAGAATTTGAAATACTGATAGATAGCCAGTACATAACTTTTCTGGCTCTCTCATGCCATCCTTTAAATGCGTGCAACTCCTATTGATTGGGAACATTAGGAATTACTGGTTCTTGTTCAGCTCTAGTAATGAACTCCCAATAGCCTTTTCCCTTAAGGAAATTTGTCATTCTAAACTTCCATGCTGGGAAGTTGTTCTTTTCAAGCTTTTTAGTGACAATCTGTGAAAGAGCATCAGACGCCATTATAGAACACTGCAAAATATTCTATCACTACAAGAAACACAACTTTTGCCTCACAAGGGCAAATCTGCAAAACTGACGAAAGTGGTATTTGACCACACAGTCACTTCCTAGTGATGATTTATCATCAACAGGCAATAATAATGATTCTGCCACTCCCAATATCTCTGTGCACATGCATATGATGCAATTTCTGTGACAACTTTTCATCGACCTACAGAACAGTGGTCGCACAACAAAAATAGAGCACTTTCCTGAGTGCCTGTGGAAAACTTTCACCACCAAAATGGGCCCTAAAATGGCCTTGAATCAAAAAAATAATGTCACCAAGGGCTTTTCCCTTGCCCGCATCATATACTACCCTCTCGTTGCACCGCAAAGGGCGTCCCAATCTAAGACAGTGCACTCTTGCACTTTCTGGCTGTGCTACCTACAGAGATTTGCTCCCAAACTCGAAAAAGGAAAGCAACACTGATCCTCTTACCAAGACATCGTGAACTTGGTTTGCTTTCTTGAACTCCTTACCACGAACCGAGCTTTGATACCATGTGAAGAGACTGGGAGAGAAGTAAGGAGTCTCACTTGCAACTTTCTCACATACACAATGGGGGAATACACACAAAGGTGGAGGCTGAAAACTATTTTCCTCTTCTTAATTGTGAAAGCCAAAAGAACTCTCTCTTAGTACAAAAGGAATAGGTGAACCCTATATGTGGGTCTCAAACCAAACTCAACTAACCTAGGTGGCATACTAATTGAGCCACTAACTAGAGTACATAAAGATAGTTGTCATCTAGCTATTATCCATGGGCAGTGTACCAACCGCATCTGTAGCTAACAAGTCGGTAACATAAATGCACAATGGTCACCCTGGCATATCACGAGTGGAGCTCGATATCTCAACAAGCATTTGGTGGTATGAGTGTGTAAAGAGGTCTACAACAGACCGGCATAAAAGCTAGGAGATGCTTGCTATAGAGAGGTTGATAAGATAGTTAGGAGTTTGGAATTTTACGTGAGCCACAAAATGTCGTATTATTTTTAAAAAATTAAAAATCTTGTAGGAATTTCTAGGACTTGTGGACTTTCTCGGACTGCCATCATGCATGATCTATGGTGCTCATAATACCTAATTTTGTGTCGACCTACTTTCATGTTAATACCTAAATGTCTCTGGAAAGACAGTTGGTTTATTCTTAGTGTCAATAATATGTGAGCGTAATGTTTTGTGAGCATATACGAATTATCTCATGTCTACCCAAGTAAATTGTTAACTGATCTTATTTTAGTCAACTAAAGTAAACTCGGATGGATCTTGATTGTATACATGACTGCTTAATACACGAGGTGGATGAAGCAATGAAATTGGACTACTCTAAAGTCTTAAGTAGCCTAGTGGCTAAAATCTGACAATTAAAGATAACAAGCTTAAAGGGGACTATTTTAGTATAGCCAAAAAGGGATTGTTTTAGTATAGCACTTTGCAATGAATTTTAGGATAGCACAGAGGTAGTGCAGGATAAGTGGTCACCAATGTGGTGGTTGGTTGCACATGAGGATATTAATTACCACCAACACGGTGGTTAGCTTCTATTATTACAAGATGAATGGCATACAACTCATTCGTTTAGGATTTGTGGATTCGTTTTGGGATTTAATAAAACCAGTGCAGTGGTTGTTTGGGATATACTAAAAACAAGTGGGGGATTTATTGTTTGGGATTTAGAAAAACAAGCGCAGTGGTTAGTTTGGGATTTACTAAAAGAAGCATAGTCTCAAATACATTTTCCATTTTCCAAGATAAGTGGAATATTTTTTGCTAAAGCCTACTAAATATTTCTATGCCAAGAATTTGGGATTTTCTGAGTACATAGCAAATAACTTGCGTTTGTATGGTGAGGGAGACTTCTTTGTTCAGAAAGATTGACCATCTGTAAGAGAGTAGACACTACCTAATCATAAAGTTAAGACACTCTCAATGGCCACCTTTGAGATAGATAATATCAATGGCCAAGGTTTTCACACTTGACAAATGAAAATCAAATCTGTGCTTATGAAAGAGAACTTGTGGGACTTGTTCAAGCCTACCTAGGGAATCAATCATCTGAAGAAGGAGAATCCAACATAGAAAGAAGACTTCAAGGAAGGGTGAAGAGCACACACAAGCACTTGTAGTGAAGTTTACATCAAAGAGCAAGTACAAGGCATGAAAGCATTATGGAAAGACCAATGCTCTTGAAAAAGATTGCTATACAAGATCAATCCTTGCACTTATTGTGGCAAGAACCAGCATAATAGAAGACCCAAAGATAGTAAAGAGTAGTGTGCATGCCACAAGGCAGTTTTGGGCTGATTTTTTGGAATTGCTAAAGGATTATAGAGATGTTTTTGAGTGGGATTATACAAACATGATGGGGTAGATCGAAATCTCTGTATCCACAAAATTAAAGTTGAGAAAGGATGCAAAACCAGTAATCCAGCAAAGATATTGAATGAATCCAAAATCTGCTAAGGTGGTTAAAGAAGGAAATTGATAAGTTACTCATGGTTGACCGATTGACAAAGTTACATGGCTGTCATCCATAGTGATTGTACCCAAAAATAATGACAACCTAAGGATTTGCATTGATTATCGGAAGCTAAATGCGGCAATAATTACAAATCCATTCCCACTCCCATCTTGTGATACACTACTGGATGCAGTAGTAGGGCACAAGATGTACAATTTTTTAGATGGCTTTAGTAGGTATAATCAAATCTGGATGGCTAAGGAGGATAAATAAAAAACAATGTTCTAACATCCATGCAAAGTTGAGGCGATACAAAATGCCAAGGTGCCCCAAAATGTGGAGGATGTTCTTATACTTTTATAGGATAAGTCAAGTGGCATAATTGGTTCTTGCAGTATCTGTCCTATGTCTATCAACCCTTAGAAGGATGTGCCCTTTGTGTGGGGTGAAGAATAGGATAAAGCCTTCAAGTTGTTGAAGAAAATTCTGGTGGTTGCTCTAGTGCTAGATTGGAAGCTATATCTCCATATATTTGTGGAGGCTTTTGATATTGCCATTGGATCACTACTGATGCAAGAATGCCAAAAAGAATGGTACCAGCTAGTCTATTATGGAAGTTAGACACTTACTAGTGTAGAAAGGAACTATTTCGTAATAGAGAGGGAAGGTCTAGGGATGATATATTCATTACCAGTGCAGAAAGGAACTATTTCATGATAGAGAGGGAAGGTCTAGGGATGATATATTCATTACACAAGTTCTACCACTATTTTTTGTTAGGCTCGTTGTTAGAAACAAGATTGTATTCCATGTGGATTGCCAAGCATTGTTGTATTTGGTGAATAAGGCGGAGCCGACATAAAGATTGGCCAGATTGATCTTGTTGCTATAGGAACTTGATTATAGCATAGTATGTACACTCAAAAGTCAGCATTTGGTTGCCAACTACCCGAATCATCTTGATTCAAGGAAAATTTTGACGGAAGGAATTTTCTACAATTTGTCGGATGTGGCACTATTCGAAGTGGAACTGATCCAAGGCATGTATTGGTATGATAGAATGACCCAATTCTCAATAGATGTAATTTCTCCAATTGAGATGTCACTAGACCAGTAGAAATTAATGGCACTCAAAATCAAACCATTCATGGTACTTGCGGCGGGTATGTTTCACAAAAGAGGCATGGATCAAGTTTTGCGTAGGTGTTTTTTGGAGCACAAGCAGCATGCCATATCGATGGAAGCACACTAAGGAGCATTCGAAGGGAATTCTGCGAAGGATATCACTGCGAAGAAGATATTCCAAGACACATTGTTGTGGCCAACAATGATCAAAGATGCACATGATTTTACAAAGAAATGTTGGTATTGCTAATGTGATGGAGATCTAGTGAATGCAAATAGAATGCCAATGAATCGATTATGACATTAGAGGCATTTCAAAAATGGGAGTTAGATTTCATGGGTCCATTCAAGCGAACAGTGTGGTATACAGGGGCTAAATATGTTGTAATAGCCATGGATTATTCGACCAATTGGGTGGAGGCCCAAGCATTATGGGATAATACAACATCTAGCAATGCAAAGTTTACCTACCAAAATATTATTACCCATTTTGTTGCCCAATTGAGCTAGTCTTGGATCAGGGGACTCACTTTCTGAAGATACAATGAAAGATTTGATAGAAATACATTTGGTAGTGCACAAGATGTGGTGACATATCATTTGCAAGCCAATGGGGGGGGGGGGGGGGGGAGAGCAGTAACAAAACCATGAAGAGGATATTCAAGATGAAAGTGCATGAAAAAATAGTACAGGGCTTAAGCTACTACTGGCTTTGGTGAAGTTTGTCAACGCCTAGGATTACGTTCATGTTTTCATGTTTGCATTAATGGATTATTAGCGCTCATTAATTATGCTTTACAGTAGCATGAAAACAACATGATCACATTGTTTATCAAAAAAAATTACTAGAAGATCAGGTAAAACTACTGTAGGTAGTATTCATAAATCATCGGTAGAATGTACATTAGCAATGGTAATATAACTAATACTGGTGGCTACTATTACCACTAGTATTATAACCCACGGTAATACTATATTACCGGTGGTGTTTTCCTACTACTGTCAGTAGTAGCTTAAGTACCAACATCGATTGTTGGTTGTAGATTCACAGTTTCCTACATAGGCCAGTGCTATATATTGGTGGAAAGGGCAATAGAGGCTCATCATTCGATTCGATTGTGGTTCATATCTTGATAAACCCTTTGGTACATAAGTGAACCACAATTTGCAAGGTGAGTCAACATTCATTATACTTATGGGTGTGGTTTGCTACTCAGATTCCTTGCATTTTGGGAAAATTGCAGACCACGAATGCGAGGGATAGTGGATGCGAGTGTTTGTTGTGTGTTCTTGAGGGTGGTGTATACTTTGACCCCTTGCGTTTTGGGGAACTTGTGGACCATGATCATGAGTGCAAATGAATGTGATTGTTAGTGAGGAGTCTTAAGCTAAGGCATGGAGAGAAGGAGGAGACGAGATGGCAATGATTTGAGCAAAAATAGGGAAAATGTTGTGACTATGAATGCACTATAAAAAATGCCTAAAACTAGAAATGCTAATCCAGAATCTTCAAGATGAGTTGTGACTAGGAAAACTATGGATGCATTGAGTCATGCCCATGCCAATATTCATATGTCTGATAATGTTCTTGGGGTTTAACAAGGAGTTGTAGAAGAGGATCTCAATGTTGAAATGGACACTGCCCCTATGCTTGATCCACCCTATGAGGTTGTTTACCAAGATACTGGGAGAGAATTTATGTGGGCGTCACAATCCTCTCAAAGAGGTATTCCAAGTGCATAGGTGCAAAAATGTAAGTCACATGGTCCTAAATGGAACTTTGACACATTAATGTTCATGACTACAAAAAATCAAGATGAGCACCTTGCATAAGGGGTCACTTGCTTGCTAACTCAAGAAAGAGCATTCAACATTGTGCGGCCCTAAGAGTTGCTGAAGCAACTCGCACCTTGACAGAGAAGTTGCAATCTTCTAGAAAAATCCAAAGAAGATCAATTTGGGAAAGTCAAGGTGTAAGTGGAGTAGAGTCTATAAGCACACACATTGATGGAAGTACAAGTGTTGTAGGCTCCCATGCTAGAACTTCTTGTGTGGACACTAACATGCAAGATAGATCTTCACCTATGGCTCATGAAGCTAGATCTACCATTAATGCATCGTCTTCAATTCCAACATCCTTATCTATGCTACATCCTTGAGCAATTAAGGCCAAGGTATAATCTTCTCTGAGGTCAAAGATGATGCATATATCTGAGAGCAGATAATACTCTTGACCTTGAATAGTGAATGAAGGAAGGATAGGTATAGCTTGACTACTTGTCTCAAAATCTAGTCCTTCAGTCAACATAGCTCCATTTATTGTTTGTGACTTTAAGGCTACAAGATCCAAGGCTGCAGCCTCCTTGCTCTCTTCCTCAAGATTGATATCCTCCTCATCTAGTTCTTGTGCCTCTTCTATATTTTTACATTTGTCTTCAATATCAAGTTCTTCCCCAAGATCTTCCATGGCCTCTTCTGGCATGTCCTCTGTACCTTCATGACAGAGATTTAAAAACATAGCAAAAGCAAGGCTTACCTCTAATAGCCTGCATCCTTCACCATGAATAGTACAAACCACTTTATACTTTTTTGAAAAGCTATCAAACCTCCTATTGATGGGAATCCAAAGCTTTTTGTTTGTAATCAAGTCCTTGGCATGGACATACGACTTCCCCAATATGGTTACTTTTTGCTTCTCTAAAATTTTTTGAAACTCTGCTAGCTCATCTGCGAAAAAATATGTCTCTCCAAAATTTATGTGTGGATGTTAAAGTAGTGTACATATGGCCCTCATTTCTCTTCATTCTATGAGACAGTGTCCATATTCTTGTCTCCATTTTGCTCAGTTTGTTGGGGTTTGTCAATGTCGTGCCTCTCCATATGCACACTTGTGGTCCTATGTGTGTGCTAGAGGGGCAGTTACGTGTGTTAGGTGGAGCTAGATGCTTCTAGAGGATAGGGGAGAGATTCTAGGAGCTTGGTGGCCTTTGGTATGATGTCATCTATGATGTCAGTGTGGATGTAGAGGTAGCCTACATTTGGCCCTCATTTCTCTTCATTCTATGAGACAGTTCTTCATTTGTGTCCATCTTCTTGTCTCCATTTTGCTCAACTTCCAACAAGATTGTCCCTGCAACCTCCTTTTCATCGACATATGGGGCGATTGTCCCAAAACCCCTTCAATTTCAATAAGTTATACAAAATCAAGTTATAAAAAGCAATTTATTGTCTCTCTACACAATCTAAATGAAGCACCAACAATAAAATTATGATTTCCATATGCACGCATATCACAAAAAATATATAATGCATAGTCGATTCAATTATTTACAAAACCAAGTTACAAAAAGAAATTTATTGTCTCTCTCGACAATCTAAATGAAAAATCTTTCAATAAAAATATACAATCAAAGTTATAAAAAGTAATTTACAGTATCTATCCCCGCAATCAAAATGAAGCACCAACAATAAAATTATGATTTCCATATCCACACATATCACTAAAAATATATAATGCATAGACCATTAAAATATTTATGGCATTGTGTTTTATGAAAAGCATAAAGAAAGTATACTACCTACATGATTTTTGGTTGTCCATTATTGATGGGAAACAGTAATCCTAAATACATTCAAATAGAGTCCAAAGTGCCACTTCTTAGAGCCCTTTTTTCCACTCTTGCTTTCTTTCTTCTTTTTTCCTTTCATTTTTTCTTTGCCTTTTTTCTCGTCCTCTTCCAGCTTCATTTCCATAGGTGTGTGTCCTTCTCGTTCAATCCACCATTTCATCTCTTGAATCTTCTAAAATTTCTCGATTAGATTTTTCAAAATTTGAGACAACGGTCAACACCATCTTGTGTGCTAGGGACGAGAAATGCTACAGGCAGAGTTTTTGTCTCAATAGGAGGTCCAACAATATCTTTGAATTGGAGATATAGTTGCTCTAAATATGTTTTCAAATCATCTTTTGTTGGAGCCATTGGAACCTATGAAAATATATCGTAGTGTTAAACCACATTGAAAAACAAAGGAGGACAGGAACTAGTGGACCCATAACCACTAGCAATAGCAGGAAGAGTCTTGGACCCCTACATAGAGCCCTCTGAGTCAAGGTGGACCAATGTTGGGAAAAAGAAACCTGGTAAGTGGACCAAAAAGAACCAATGATAATGTGCCAATCACAGGATGTGTAGGCAGCCACCCACTCCCAAGGACACCAATGTGTTGACCCTCAGTTAGGTGGACCACAGACTCTAGAGTGGGGAACTCTGGATATAGCTGCTCCAGTAGGACCTCCCAGCGGTGAGGTTACGAGTACTTAGTCATTCTCGCATAGCAACAGTAGGCTTCAAAGGCATCTAGCACCCACTGCCCCTCATACCCACTCATAGAGGAGGAGAGCTAGAGGCCCAAGGCATCCCAGTTGCAACGTTCCTCTCCTTTGCCATCAACTCACATTCCTTTGCCTCACCCCTTGCCCCTAACCCTTCCTACCCACCCCCTTCAGAGGCTTGTCCCCCTCCCCCTTCCCCCCCTTGCCTCAGCCTTCTCCCCTCACTATGATTACCATTATCACCCACCCCCCTCCTGCTCCATCCCCCCTGCAACAACAAGATCCATGCCCACCTGCCCCCTCCAGAGCCTTCTCTTCCTTGTGCCCTGACCTCTCTCTCATCCCACCACCTTCGTCTGCCCCCCCCCCCTAGTAGTAGGTTACCTGTCTCTTCTTCCTCACGTACTTCTTTCATCTACGAACCTAACCCCCCAACCTTGAGCAAGGGCAAGGCTAAGCCCGCCATGCTGACCTCTTCCCTATGAGACAAAAAATTAGCTCCCCTTGCTTGTAGGACACTGTGTCCTTGCAGGCCTCAAGGGAAGGGGGAGCATCTTCTTAGCCCCTAAGTTATCACCTAAGAGTTGGGCTTCCTTTACCCAGAAAGTTCTGGAGTTTGGGACCATGGAAGTATCTAGAAATCCCATATTCATATCACATGCCTCTGGAACTAACTATCCTGATCTTGCAACCCCAAAAAGGGGGTATAAGTGTGGTAGGATCCCGCATCCACCTTGTGAGGGTCATCCAGATGCCTCCATAGGCGTAGAGAATTGGACTCTTTCTCTTTTAAACATGACAATGGAGCATCAGGTGTAGCAGATGATGGATGAGTGGATGGGCTTGTGGGTGATGGGATCTGTAGCTCACCCATGGTGCTTCAACTTGGCTTCTTCCTAGAGAGGCTTGGATTAGTCCTGGCGGCAGAGTCACGTGCCATTGGAGGTCGAACTCACTCAACTTCATTATTGGCACTTCAGTAGGGTATTGATATATTCAAAGTAGACATTTCTTTCATGATGTATTGGGCACAGAAGGTAAGGATTGAGCTAGTTCTTGCGACTTTGGTATGCGGTCGCACGGACACAAATTACTCTCCCTCCAAACCTTGTTTGAAGTCACAGAAGTCTGGTTTCGTGGAGTAGGTTCCTGTTCATAGGATAGCCTTGCTCTCTATAGCCCCATCGTCATGAGCTAGACTATGATGAATTGGAACGTGCATGGGCTTCACAATCGTGCACGTAGTTAGCTGCAATATTTGATTCTTCGAAGGAGCTATAGCAGGCATTGGTAGGGGAGGCAGTCAACTTTCTCTTAATTCAAGAGCATATGTTCTCAGTAGCAGATATTGTAGGAGTGGCGGGGTGTTCATTTTGGTTTCCAGGCAATGGCCTCAAAGTTCTTTGCTCTCATAAGGAGCTCATCCCAAGTCAAGCAATTGGGATGGGTATTTGGGTAGGGGAGGTCTGTATTGGTATCCTGAATGTGTACACACCTGCCTATAGGCAGCACCGCCCTGTTGTCGGGCGGGGGCTGAAAGAGTGCCCCTAGAGACTTCAAGAACCTAGAGTTTATGGAGGACAAGTAGGGAGGAGCTTCTATTGTAGGGATGTTAGCTACAGAGAGGAGCACCTAGGAGCAATTTCGTCTTTGCAATTAGTGGCAGAGATCCATGGAGGGTGCCAATGTTTACTAGACCCCCCGATAGCCTATGGGTTTCTTTCGGATAGTAGAGGCATGATGGGCTACTAGAATGTCTTGACAGATTCTATGTAGGGGACTAGGCACTACTTAGAGGCGTCTCTATGGGGATTCTAGCAAACACCATGATGTTGGATCACTCTTTGATTGTACTTCATTTGGAGAATCCTCACCATGGACTCTCGCAAAAGGGTATCTGCATACCAAACAATCTCCTACACGGTGTGGAGGTGCAGTAGGGTATAGCGGAGTTTTGGAGGCAACCAAAAGGGGGACCTAGAGAGGGATAGGCTACGTGGGTGGTAGAGGCGATTTAGTGAAGTAGCCAAGAGCTCCAATCCTAGGCCCTTAGATGGATACATGCTCTTTAGGAGTGGGAGAGAGCTCTTCTTCATGATCTAGCATCCATAGAGAGACTCAGGGAGTAGGATCTAGGTTCCTAGTGGCTCAAGGACTGCTTGGATTGCACATGGTTGGAGCTACATGATATGGAGGTCCATAGAGTTGAGTTCTTGTACCACTTTTCTTGGGCCAGATGGGTCCAACAGGGGGACAGGATGACCAAGCAATTCTTACAGAATATAGGGCCACGGTCTATAGGGACCTAGCTCTAGCGACTTCAAGACTTGCATGGATAGATGCACACAGACCCACAAGAGATCTTGGAGCTGACCACAGATTTCTATTGACAATTGTTTTAGTTGGAGGAGGATTATCCTATGACTCTCTTAGCTCGTGAGGTAGTGTGGGAGCAGGCTCCTACAGTAGTCATGCAGAGCTTGAGCAAGCAGCTAGAGGCGCCTTTCATAGATGAGGAGCTTTGGGAGGCCTTGCAAGCCCTTTTGTCACAGAAGTGCCCTAGGGAGGATGCTCTAACCTCGAGCTTCTTTAGGTGCTTCTAGGAGAAAATCTTTTCTCCACTCCGGTTAGTAGAGCCTACCATGAGATCTTCAATTCAGGCTCCCTTCCACAGTCTTTGAACAAAGGTTGGATCTACCTGATTGCGAAGGGAGGGGATGGATCATATATTTTCTAGTGAAGACTGATCAGGCTACTTGACATGGCTTACAAGGTCTTAGCCAAGGTTCTAAGCCTGCGGTAGAGACTCCACTTAGCAGATATCATCCATGACACGCAG
The DNA here is from genome assembly GCF_047967505.1 of Dipteris shenzhenensis. NCBI lineage: Eukaryota > Viridiplantae > Streptophyta > Polypodiopsida > Gleicheniales > Dipteridaceae > Dipteris > Dipteris shenzhenensis. Next base: position 27,217,844 of record NC_141596.1, read on the forward strand.
ACAGGTTTTGTTTACGAATGTAGCATCATAAACAACATGTTCACCCTCTAGGAGGCAGTGGACTGGGCTAGGGAGGAGTCGCAACCTCTAGCCATCCTCCTCTTGGATTTTTAGAAAGTGTATGATGGAGTAAAGTAGTCCTTTTTGGATGTCACCATGTAGAGACTTGGCTTCTCAGAGAGATGGATCATAGGGGTCTCTGCCCTTTATGCAGGAATCTCTAGCCAGATGATCATTGGGGGACACACATGAGATGCCTTTTCTCTTTCTCATTCGTGAGTTAGAGCTGCCCTCTTGCCCCCTACCTCTTTCTTTTCATAGCAGAGACATTAGCTTACTTTTTGCGCTTGCAAGCATCAAGCCTCATAGGGATGAGGCTCCTAATCTGACAGGAGGAGGAGCATATACACTTCAAGTTTGCAAATGATATAACCTTGTAATAGGAGGGTTTAGCATCTAGTCTAGGGAGGGTCAGAGGGGCCCTAGCTATCTATTGCGAGGCTTTCGGAGCTTGCATCAATCAGACAAAATCTATTTCACAAGCGTAAAGGTGGTCCAAGAGGTCTCAGATTGGGGACTGATTTTGGCTTTTGCTAGATCTTGAGAGGACAAACAACGAGATACTTAGGAAGCTAGGTTGGCATTGATATCTAGGCAGAGCAACAGTTTTGTAGTTTTTAAGAAAGCTCGGCACAAGATCTTGTACTGGAGCTCGACCAAACTCTCCCTAGCCGGTAGAGCATTGGTGGTAAAGCAAGCCCTACTTGACATGGCTGGTACATTGCATTTGCTGGTGTTTCCACCGGGGTTGAATGGGGCAGTTGAGACACTTGGTGCATAATTTTCTATGGGTAGGATTGGCTGGCACACACAATACGGGAGCTAGAGTAGCTTGGCAGAGAGTAATCATGCCACGGGCATGTGGTAGACTAGGCATTATTAGTCCAGAGATGCAGAGTAGGGGTAAGTTGGTGGTACGAGGCCTCACCCCAAGAATGGAACCCTAGGGGCTTCTTCTCTAGTGGGGGCTTCTCAGGAACACTCCCCGGACATGAGGTTAGTGGTAACAGTCTCAAGAGTCAAAGGTGGATCTTCTCTGAGGCTCCCTTGATGGGGAAAAGGCTCTCCTTTGATGAGGAGGGTTTTAGAGTATGGTAGAGATTAGCAAAGGGCCTGATATGGGCCAGGTGTTCTTACAAGGAAGAGTTTGAGAGAGAGACACTCATATGGCACCCAGAGGTCTGGGACTTAGAGGGATGCATGCTAGGTTAGTGGACACACATTGTATGGGCACAGTGGGATAGTGGTCTAGCCAGATCCTTCAAGGCTTGGAGGTACCTCCCCCAGGAGTCAAAGGCTAGAACGCAAGCCATCTCTCACTTGAGGGGGTAGGCATCTGGATGGCAGAGATTGATGCTACGATCTTGGATTCCTAGTGGCAGGGATTACGGATCCCTAGAACTCGCACTACTAGTCAGGGCAGTTTTCACGGATAGGTGCACCTCTTAGGATTTGTTTCTTTTGGGAGTCTCTGAGGTCTTGTCACCAGATATTCTCCACGGTTGGATTAGGAGGCTTACTGCATTAGAGACATATCCAGATGATGAGGCAAAGGCAGCCTTGGAGGGGTTGGAGTGGCAGAGAGTTAGGATAGTGGGTTGCTTGGGCAAGACTTGGTTCATAGATCCCACCATAATTTTATTAAACTCGGAGCGAGCAGTGTGGCACCTGTTGCTTTGGGTGGGCAGACCTCGTTGTGACATATAGTGGGATCCGAGAGAGTGGTCCGGGCCAGCCCGAGTAGGGCACTCAAACAAGGTAGAGGGGGTCTCTTTATTGGGCATCGGCTATACAGCTCGAGATAGCATCATGGACCCCCTCAAGGGAATGACACTGGATTGAGCAAGATGTCCCAAGAGAGGTTACCTCCTGCTTCTAGCCCCCCGGTTTGTGGCCACGCAAGATCTCGTAGTTGATGGTGCATGGTAGTCTGCCCATTGGCCCCTGGCTAGAGCAGATGCGGGTAGATGGCATATGCATCTAGTGCTACGTGGAAGGAGTTATGCAAATGATTTCCCATTGTCTTTGGTGATGCTAGGTCACACAAAAGATCTAGCTGGCCTCCCTTAGAATCATGGCCATCATGCATTGGATATAAAGGGACTTTACTTGGTGGATGGTAGGCTGGCTCACGGAGGGAGGACATGCCTTCTCAATCTCACCGATGTATAGGATTCATGGGCAACACATTTCCCGGATTGAGATCTATGATGAATGGACGCCTTCTGGATCATGCTCGTCACCTTCACCAGAGGATAGTGTTTGGGAGACAGTGTCTAGCATTACTGCTTGGAACATTTGGATGGCTCGAGATGGGAGGCCAGCTGGTCACTCTGGCGGCTATCCTAGTTGTCACTTGGTAGGACATCATTTTCACCTTGCAAGCCATAGGAATCTTTTCAGGCTGCTCGCCATAGGAATTATTTGGGTCGCTCGGTACTCCAGGATCGAGAGCGACCGTTGAAAGGCGGTAGGAGCATTTTACATGAATCTTTTACACCCTTTCTGTGAGGGGTATTTTCTAGATGTATGGACCACCACCTTGGTTGCTAGCTCCTGTTTCAGAGTCTCTCTAGGCAGTGACATGGGAGATTCGTTGACTTTCCTCTAGCTAGCAACTAGTTCGTTTTATTGCGTACTTACCATCCTCAGCTTCTTTCGGAAGCTATTTGTATGGTGTTTTAAAGCATTAATAGAATTTTCTTTTCTTTGGAAAAAAAGAAAGAAAAAAGAACCCTTCTTCTTATGATACGTGCCTACTAAAAAAATCCCCTTTCCTTGCATGCACGTGGTTGGTATCAAATTAAAAGTGAATCCTGCTGGATTAGGTCCTCGATGTAATGTCATTGAAGGAATGCCTCTACGTCCCACCCCCCCACCCTGCCCTCCCCTTTAAGTTAATTCTCAGTTAATTATTGTTTACCTTTTTCAATATCCCCCTCACTAAGTAATTATTCTTTCAACATCATTTTTTTTACCTCTTTCAATGTCCCTCTCACTAAGAAATCATCCTTTCTATATCATTTTTTATTTTTTGTTGATATATGGGACATACACTAAGTTGTTTTTGAAAGCCTTAAATTTTTATACTTTCAATGATCTAGTCTTTCAAGTACAAGGAGGGTACACATCATGCAATTTTCTTTTTGAGCAAGGACTTAAGAGGAGGTGCATACAATCCATAAGCATTGATCAGTCACCTTTAGCAAATAATATACCAATACAAGCTAAGCACAATGATTGTGCATGACTACATGCATGAGCATAGTGGTTATGCAATGAAATAATGTACATAAAGGAGCAATCTTCTCCTTCTCTTAAGTTGTAGCCAACTTTGGCAAATGCCAAGATATAGTAAGAAATACTAAATTTGTTAAGGGAAAGTGGTTTGGTGTAGCTATCTTGTCTTGGGTCAGAACATGGACAAGACCTATCTCACTTACTAAGAACTTTTTTTCTAATAAAATGATAATGTATCTCCATGTGATTTGTTTTGGCACAAAAAATTGGTCATATTATACTTATTGTTCTTTACTAGTTGGATATTGTTCCTATTGTATGAATAAAGTGGTGTTGGAAATCATTAGGGACTTTTAATTTCTAATAGAAGTTTTCTAAACTATACTGTTTCACATGCCAAATTTGTTCGTCCTTACTTTGTAGATGATAAAGCTATAGTTGGTTGTTTCGTGCTTTGCCATCACAAGGCTACAAAAGCAAGACTAAAGAAATTTCACTTATGCATCCCTTTCATCCAAATGACCATCCCAAGCGTGGTTGATATATTCATAAACTGAGATCTAATAATCTATCATGTTTTATACCATAATCCCATTTTACGAACTCTTCTAGCTTTATATAGAATAGGATTCATATTATGAGATTTATCATAAGTTGAGAGCCAGATATTTTGTTCTATGGGAATTGGAAAAACTTTACAATCATGAAAATAAAATTGCTTCAAGAAATTTTGCATGTATTTTCCTTATATCATCAAGATGAGATTTTTTATTCTTCATATTTTTATGTCAAAAAAGTAGTGGATACTAAGAGTTTTTGCTTAAATTTGGAGTGAGTTTTTGCTTAACTTTTGAGATGAGCTCTCCATTTGACTTACTATGATCAAGTCGGCAAGATATCACATAACAAGAACTATGTACTATATCGTGTTCTTAATGTAAAGTGATAGAGCATAAAAATTTAAGACCCATTATAAGAAAATGACGACTCTTGTGATTCCATGCCCATGGTGCATCCTTATAAAGATTGGTGAAATTCACAAACGCTATCTTCCTATTCTTTGACAATATACCCTTCATGATGTGTCATGTATATCTCTTCATCCTAATAACATTCAAGAATTCCTTTTTCACATCCATTTAATGGATGGCCAACCAAAATGAGAAGCAAGGATGGGCCAATCAAATGGCACATAGACTTCATCATGTACAAAGTGTATCAGTTGACACAAAGTTGTATTTGAAAGTTTTAATTTTTACAACTTGACTCATCAAGTCTTTGAAGTATAAAGAGGGTACACATCATGCGATTGAATCTTGATACTTTATTTGGAGTTGAAAGAAGCTACAATAAAAAACAACTTTTGTGTTGAAAGGTTGTAAGTACATATGTATATCCCACAATCTGGGTAAATGTAAAAAGTTAGTTCTGTTGATGCTTTCTCAAAGGGCTAGATATGATTAGCTTGGTTAAAGAAAAGAACATCATGCCATGTGCAATAAAGTTGGCACAGTTTCATGATGATTCTCCTTACTGAGGATTGAATGATAGATTGGTGGCCACATATTATATGGAAGGGGTGGATAGGGGGCGACATCGTTGATTGGAGTGGGTGGGTGACATTAAGAATGGGTTCCCATCACTAGGGGAGAGATACAAGATCAAGATGGAATTTTATAGAATCTCATCCTTGTAAAATTCATGGTATCACTTCCGATCATACATCCGATCCAAGAAACCCTCTGAGGGTTGCTCTAGTTTATGATATTTCATGATGTTGTAACTATTTCTAGCTTGCATTTATGGTTGGCATGTCTCTTGTTTGTGTAGACTTCTTTCAAGAGCCTCTCTTCTTCATGTATACTCCATAGAAGAGCCTCCTAAAAGATGGGTGGTGTTGGCTTGGCAAAGGATATGCTAACAATTCTACTTGGAGACCTTACAAAAGTATCAACAAAAACCATCCTCCATCCCTCTTGACCAAGTAATAGTTTTTTGACTTTATGGGATTCTTGGGAGATAGCATAGTTTTACGTGAAAAATGATTGGATAGTGGAAGGATGGCAAAAAGAGTATGTAAGGCTTTACTTTCCTACTGATATATTCAACTTGCACCTTTTAGAACCGTCATGGGGAATTGTGAGTTGCATGTTTTGATTTCGTGTTAAAGTATGTGGTGCCCTCAAGTGAGATAGTGATCCACTTTATAATCTAGTTAAATAACGTTAGGTTGTAATTGCAAGTCTTTTCTAGTGGTTAGTTTATGTGGGCAAGGAAAGAGAGAAATGAGAAAATCTCTCCACTTTTCAGATGATTGAGGTACGGCATAGTGATATTTTAACATATAACATAAAGAGAAAGTGGAGGGGGCGGGGCCCAAGGAGGGGAAAGGTTTTGTTGGATGTGGAGGTACAAAACAAACACGGCTCAAAGAAATTCGAGAGGATGGTGTGTTGTGTGTTAAAGGGACTCCCCAAATGGATGGTTGGGAGGGACATCCACGTGTAACGTATAGAGAGGAAACCTTGATTGCCACCTTGTCCTATAGCGCTCCACTTGTACCATGCATCATTCGCTGGCAGGGCCCCGGATCTTTGCTAAAGCGCGTCCGACGTGGCATGCGAATGCACGCAAGCCGTCCTTTTCGCGGCCCTTTTGACAAAACAAAAGAAGTGGGGGGCCAGGCTGGCGCTACGTGGCGCGGCGGGGGAAGCGAAGTGAGCGCGGATATTCTGAGGGGCGATGGATGATGTGGAGCAGAGCGGGGCCCGCAGAAGGTTATCGTGGCGTGGAAAGGGCACCGGACAATTATATACACCAGGTAGCTAGCTGAGTCAGCAGGTTGTAAACGGCCGGTGAGGGAAAAAAATAAAAAATAAAAAAGAATTATTGCTTTTTGTAGGAGGGGCGAAGCACGTTTCTTCAAGGCCTTGAAGAGGGCATTTGCACACATGTGGGGGCAGTCCTTATCCACAAAGCATTTAATAAGTTTAATTTTAAAATAAAAACAAAAAAAAACCCGCCGCCAGCGTGGAGGCCGAGGCACGCGTGAGATCGACAGCTGGACACTCCCGGCGCTCTCTCCGCGTGCCACCTGGCCAGAGACCCACCGGCAAGGCACGTTTATATATATATATATATTGAGCGTAGGTGGTAGGTCGTTGCTGTGGGGGGTTTGCTGGCGTGACACGTGGGCGGCACGAGCGGCAAGGGGGGGCGACGGGCTGCAGCCCGTAGGACGACCGGCGAATGCCAGTGGAGAAACGGTTAAAAAGTTCGCGAGCAAAGGCATTTCACCGGGGAAAAGGGACCCGTTTACCAAAAAGGGTCCCCGGTTATTAGGAGGGGGCGAAGGGTCCAAATGTAGCGGTGGTTATAACGAAGGGGCGTCGTGTTTCTCGCGGGGGGCGTCGTACTCAAACCAGGGATCGACCAAGGGAGAGGGGGTCAGATCCGTTCTTTAATTTAGCAGGGACCGCTAAAATTGGCCTATAAATGGCTAACCAATTCTACTCGCAAATCTTTCTTTCTTCGCCACCTTCGTCTTCCTCTGCCCCCTCTTCCCCTTCCTCTCCGTCTTCTCCATTTTCTGAGCTTCGCCATCGCCATAGCCATAGCCAAAGCTTCGCCATAGCCATCTCTTCTCCATAGCCTCACTCTCCCGATCTCCCCCCCTTTCCTTCCATCTATGGCCTCCTCCTACCCCTCCTCCTCCCCCTTCCTCCGCCTCAAACGCTTCTCTCTCCTCCTCCGTATCCCCTACTTCACCCATTGGGGCCATCGCCTCGCCCTCCTCGGCTCCCACCCCTCCCTCGGTGAATGGGACCTCGCCCGCTCCCTCCCCTTGTCGCCTCACCACCACGGCCAGGAGCTCTACTGGACCGCCGTGCTCCCTGTCTCCCCCGGCTTCCAGACCGATTACAGCTATTGCGTCGTCGACGAGAAGCTCGACGTCGTCCGGCGGGAGTCCGGTAGTCCGCGTTCCTTCGTTCTGCGGGAAGATCTTCCCGACGGCGCGTCCGTGGAGATCAATGATTTGTGGCAGGTACATTTCAACTTGCGAGTTCTTATTCTCGATTCGAGAATTTTTTTTTTTTTTTTTTGGGGGGGGGGGTCCCGCGGAATATGCGAAGCACTGCGCTGAAGGATGTAGATCTAGGAATTAATGTCTGCGGTGCGGTCTCTGGTCGTTGTTCATTCTAATGGAATTCACGGTCCTCGCATGAACTTTCCTTTGAGGTGTATGCACGCGAAAAAAATTATGTCATGCAGTAGAGAATCAGCAGGCTGATTCGTAATCCTTAGATATTATAACGTCGAGACGGCAAAAACATGCGAGGTCGTTCAGGTTGTAAGGGAGGATATGCAACGAACGGCCCCCTGCGAAGGTAAACCCGTAACTGTGGCAGTCATTGAATCCAACAGATCTCTTTGGCAATTACTTCAGCTTCGAGAATTAAATAGATCGACTTTCGAGGAAATTCCATTAGTCTTGACCGCTTTCAACCGTTTGTGTGTTTTGGTCGGTTCTACCATTTTGCGCTGCACTAATATGTTTTAGTTCGCAACTACTTTGGTGAAGTTGATGCTTGATTTCCAATCAGTTGTTTGTGTTAAAGATCCGGGGGGTGGGGGGGCGGGGCGACTGCGTACAGGTTATTCCCAGTAGAGACTAGATTCCAACAATCCAATTCTAGCATTCAGCGAATTGAAATTTACAGCGCGTTGTATTCGAAAATGCTTCTGAACGGAAGATTTTGGATTTACTAGAATAACCGCAAGATTGAAAAAGTTGGAAATTAGATGAGAGGGGGACTAAGAAAAGGAGCACGTATTCCACTTTGTAGTTTTGTTTGAAGCGTCTTCCTTCGCTTTCACTGTTGACATAATTCCCTCTCAGAAATTTGCCAATCGTTGCCGGGAATAAGGTCTGCTATATATTATGTCGTCCATCTTTTCCTTGGGTTTTTCTTCTTTATCATTATTTTTTGTCGTCAAATGGAGCGTGTGATTGGTCCAAACTTTACTTACGATAACGCTTCTTACTGTCCTGGAGTGCCGTTAGTCATCGATTTAAGATGTCCCTATGCTGTCAAGAAAGTTTTCCATATGTTAGCTTAGCAAGGGCTGATGCAGCCTGCTTGAACGTTCCATATAGCAGCTTAGCAAGGGCTGATGCAGCCTGGTTGATCTAGTGAAGGATGCCTTTTGGCATAAGATAACCCTTTTGATGGAGTATTCTTTGAGTCTGTATTGTTGTCTTGCCTTGCCTTAATTCTTTTAGGAGAACGTAGGTATGCTTTTGCAGAGTGGGATTTGCAGATGGATTTGGTTATTGACGGTTTGAACTGCATGCAGGATGCTTCATCTCCAGAAAGTTTTCTTTCAAAGAGTGCCTTTCGAAATGCTATCTTTCATCATAATGGAGCTGATGAACATGACATGGAAATGCCACAGAAAGACATGGTTCCTGTTATGCCTTGTACTCTCAACTTACAAGGTAAGAGACTTGGAGTTTTTAAGCATTTGTTCTCTTGTTGATTGTCCAGACTTCTTTTTTATAAACCTTCTACCTGGAGGCAGAGCCTTTTTGTGAATGTCCACGCAATGAAAAACGCAGGCACCCTTTCCTCATGGTTCAGTTTGGAAAATATTTCCACCGTAGGTGTGACCTCTTCGTTATTTTTGTGAATGTCCACGCAATGAAAAACGCAGGCACCCTTTCCTCATGATTCAGTTTGGAAAATATTTTCACCGTAGGTGTGACCTCTTCGTTATTTTTGTGTGAACTTCATGCTGTTGTAGAATAAAGCCCCTTGCCTTTCCTTTCACTGAGTTTCCTTTTAAAGGTGGTAGTTAACTTTTTTTAGGAGAACATGTTTTTTTGCATTGCCTTTAGCACTTGATCAGGCTGATTGATTGCTGTGAAGGGCTTCTGCTAGATGCCATTTGCTTAAACCAAGCTTTTTTTGCCAGATTTCTGCAGCTCGTTCTGACAGTTTTGGGCCAATGGCCTCTGCTAGATGCTGCTGCAGTGGATTAATTGCTTGGGTGTCATGTCAATGTTGTTTTGATTGTTATTTGATACGTGTATATGCCCTTGAATAGTGAAAGGCTCATGTATTTTCTGCTTTGTGACAGATTCTGTACTGGTTCAATTTAAAATCAGTTGCCCACGGCTACAAAGTGGTCAATCAGTAAGTGATTGGTTACTCTCATGCTTCTTTTCACTCGCCCATCTTTTCATGTCTTGTGAGCTATATAGATTCAGAACAAAAGCTATCTGGATATAAGATCTGAATATTGTCGGATGGATTATTGAAGCTTTTCTTCTTGTATACTCGCTTTTGGTCCCAGCATGTATATCATACAAAAATATGTGTATAATATGAGGGATTGCTGGGCTCATAATTACCGAAACAATATTTTTTCTGTTGGTACTCTTTGTCTGCTGGTACTCTGTATTGAAAACAAGAAGCGGATTTGTACTGTTTTTCTCAGTGTTATCGAGCCCTTTTTCTAAGATTGAATGGCATTTGTTGAAAATTGTAAATGAACATTTTGGAGGAAGCTGCATTGTTCCAGTTGAGATTTTATTCGAGCAATTTCTCTAATACGTTTAAGACCTTTGCAGGTCCATTTGACTGGTGTAGCAGCAGCGTTAGGAAAATGGGACCTCGGAAAAGCATTGAGGTTGACAGCTGTGGGAGGCTCTTGTTGGCAGGGAGAGTGTGCCCTGAAAAGAAGTGAATTTCCCTTAAGATATCCTTGCACTTTTTCATTCCTTGATACAAGTGCTGGTAGTTTCTGTTTTAGGGGTTTTCCAGGCTGACTAGAATGCCTCTTACTGCTCGCAAGATCATTGGAGGTGTGTAGTTTTATGCCGGTTTGTGTTTGCCAGCCTCTGGGTTGGAAGAGCTGGTAAAAAATCTTGCATCTATTGTTAAAACTGATTTTTAAAAAGCACTAGGTCTTCTGCTTCATGTTTAAGGATGGGATTTGCTGTCCTTAATGATAGTGTACATATAAGTACATTGTAAAGGATCAAGCTGAGGTGATTCCTGAGAGTGGACCAGACAGAGAATTATACTTTGATGGGTCCAGCAAAAAACAGCCTGCAATGATTATCATCTCCGACGGATATTTCAAGGTAACTGTTGTACCCAATGTGCTGCTCTAGTTTTCAAGAGTTACGACGTGGGCAAGCCCATTGTTTTGACAAGAGTTACGATGTGGGCAAGCCCATCATTTTGACAAGAGTCATTTTGGATTCTCAGTTGCTCTTGCTTTTCGGTGGTTTACCATTTGACCATATGACAACTGATCCGAATTCTCACCACAGGTGAATCCCTGGAGGGGTGCTGGTCTTGCTGTACCTGTATTTTCCATTAGATCCAAGGATGATGTTGGTGCTGGTGAATTTTTGGATCTAAAACTATTAGTTGACTTTGCCGTTGAATCAGGGTTGCACCTGATTCAATTACTACCTGTCAACGACACTTCTGTGAATGGGATGTGGTGGGACTCTTACCCATACAGGTAATTGACTATGATGAAAGCTGGGTTAGCTGTGAAAGTTGGTCATCCTGTTGTTAAGGATGTGATCACATGATCGTTCAGTATTTCATCAAAGTCATTCTGGAGTTCACAAATCCTTTTTCATCAAGGCTTTGCTGAAAGTTATTGTGGCATATAGCCTGCATTTCTATACAAACGTACATCTCAAGAAGTCTTTATTCCTTTGCTAGTTTTCATTGTCGTGCTGCATGTGGGTGACAGCTCATTGTCAGTTTTCGCATTGCATCCTCTATATCTACGCCTTCAACGACTTTCAGACAGTTTGCCTTTATCCATTAAGGTTAGATTTCTTTCTGTTATGAGTCATTTATCATTCATTCATGTGTGTATTTTGTAATCGAATTCATGTAAAGTTGAAGTTAAGGGTTATCTAAACTCTTCCATTGCAATATTTTTTTGCAGGAGGAAATTGATAGAGCAAAAGACAAACTTGATTTGAAGGTGGGTTCGGGCGTCGATGTGGAGAGTGCTTTTATTTCACTCATGATGGATGCATGGGTGGAGAACTCATCTCCCTCATAGATCATGGAGGTCAAGGGTTGAGGGACTAAGGGTTTAGGGGGAGCATAGGAGTGGGAGAGGAAGAACGTGTATGAGCATGGGGGGGGAGCAGAGAGAGGAGAAGGGAGGAGGGAAGGAGAAGGAGGAGCAGTAGTAGGAGGAGGGAGGAGGAGGAGGGAGGAGGAGGGCGGAGGAGAACGGAGGAGGAGGAGGGGGGCGGACGAGGAGAGGGAGAGGATGGGTTGCAAGGTTGGAGGAGTTCTCATTCTTTTGGGACAAAGAAAGAGGAGAATAGGGACACTTGTCTTTACCACAATTGTATTTGTAGATCACCCTTTATCTTTCAACAAATTAAAAACTAAATGGGAACTTATGAAGACCCCATCCTCGCTCCCCATTTTACTTGTGATACTCTGACTGAGAGGGTACAGTTTCTGCAAAAATTTTAAGGAGCACCTATGTAGGGTGATCCGGAAGAAGCACAAAGTTGAAGGAGGAAAGAAGGAGAATGCAAATGCAAATGCGTAGGGATCCTTAGGATGTCTCTAGACAAACCCCTCGCATTTGAAGAAGAGGTATCAGAGTATCCCAGAGATGTAAGGTTTTCCAAGAAATGAATATGGAATCCAAAAAAATCCATAGGAGGAAGGGGCTTCAGATCATTTTTCTCTTGGACAAATCAGTTCTTTCTTTTTGGCTCTTGATGATGAAATGGCTGAGCATTTAAACAACCACTTGAATAGAGTAACATACTCAGCTTTCAGACTTGCTGACATTCTTGTTGTGCTTTTATTATTACCAACTCTTTTTAGTCAGTAAGCAGCTTCGGCAAAAAATTTGTTTTTATGATTTTGTTCAATCTGACAAATTGTGGTAAAGGTCATAGGAACTTATTAGAGTCTTTTTGGGATGCAGCAAGTGGATTATGATGCCACTATGGCAACAAAACTTTCCATAGCAAAGAATGTTTTTCACTTGGAGAAGGATAAAGTGCTTGCATCTATTGCGTACCAAAACTTTTTCCAGGAAAATCAGGTATGGATATTCTAAGACTGGAAGACAATGCTGTTGAAGTTGTAGCCCAATTTTGAAGTTTTTCATATAGCTGTCATGGTCTGGAATCACTTGAAGTTATTGTCAGTTCTCTCTTTTGTGTACAGGAGTGGCTGAAACCCTATGCAGCTTTTTGCTTCTTAAGGGATCTTTTCGGTACGTCTGACCACACACAGTGGGGAGTATACTCCACATTTTCACAGGAGAAGGTAACATCTTGTGCTGGAACTGCAAGGGTTCTTGTATGGATGAATAAATATTTGGATTATTGCTGTAGAATCAGGAAACGGGGATTATATTTAAAGTTATATTTTCATGTATTGTGCTGATTCACTCGTATTCTGTTATTTTCTTACCTTCCAGTTTTAGTGTTAATTCATCCCTTGTATACATATCTGGATCGTTTTCTTTGTTCAATGTTAGATATGATATTCTTCTTGCAAAAAAAGGATTTTATTTTCATGTGGTGTTATGGACTCAAAAGAATTGGATCTTTATATGTAGTTGGAGAAGCTGGTTGCTTCAAACAATGAGCATTTTGGCACAATTGCATTCAACTATTACTTACAATATCACCTGCACCTACAGGTAAGATCATTGATCATGCCTTTATTTCTCTCGTCTTTGTTTTCTACCCATGCTAGAAGTACCAAGATTAGCCAGTCTGACACAAGTTTTTTGGTCTGGAAGTTGGATCTATCCTTGGACGGGGAAATACGTTATATTACATTGTGTGTTTGCAGCTTTCTGAGGCAGCTGAGTATGCGAGGACAAACAAAGTAGTGCTGAAAGGAGATCTCCCTATTGGGGTTGATCGTCATAGCGTTGATACCTGGGTTTACCCTACACTCTTTCGGATGAATGCATCCACTGGAGCACCACCTGATTACTTTGACAAGAATGGGCAGAATTGGGGTTTCCCAACGTACAACTGGGAGGAAATGTCTAAAGACAATTATGGCTGGTGGAGAGCACGGTTAACACAGGTCCTCTTTTTATTCCTTCTGTAAATATCTATCTATACCTGTGAGGTTTGAAGGTACCATTGTCATTGTGAATGGCTTCATGTTTATGTTTTGCAGATGGCCAAATATTTTACTGCTTATAGGATTGATCATGTATTGGGCTTCTTTAGAATCTGGGAACTGCCAGATCATGCTGTTACTGGTCTTATGGGGAAATTCAGGCCTTCTATCCCATTGAGTCAGGTTTGTTTTCAATCATTTTTTGTTTTACCTGCTGAAGAAAGCAATGATAAAAACTCTCTCCTTTTTTGTCCCACAATTTATTGAAAAGAGTATATGATTGCAGGAGGAGTTGGAGCATGAAGGAATCTGGGACTTCAACAGATTAAGCAAGCCTTATATCCGTTGCCATATTCTACAGGTATGCCTTAAGAGTGTTTTTGTATTGGTTTGCTGAGGACTTCACCATTTTTCCTGGGGCGAGTTTTTTATGTGAAGCCCAAATGCCTATTTTGACCCAGTTGTTCTTCTTACTGTTTTGTATTTACAATGTGGGTGTTCTAAAGGTTTTACTGGCATCATTATCAGGAGAGGTTTGGTGAAAGGTGGGCTGACGTGGCTTCAAGGTTCTTCAATGAATATGAACATTTATGCTATGAGGTAAACATGTCCGAGCCATTCGTTTTACTTCATGTTTTAATCATGTTAACATTTTAATTTCTCTGTTCAATTATACTGGGACCTTCTGTGAAACTGTGTGAACATATGTGCATTGTACAAAATGTGGATTTTGAAGTACTATGCCCATGAGGATAGGTCAAGTGGAGGTGTGTTACTTGTTTGGCTAAACTATTCAATGGATATTATGACATCGAGCAAATTATAGTTTTGTGAGCTGGTAGAGTACACCGGTCAACAGGATTCGTGTAATCTATTGCCTTCAATTACTTTCTCAAGCTGTATGACCTCATGAAATTTTAAATGTTGAGAATTCTCAACTATCTTTTGTTAAAAGAATGGATGAATGATATGCCAGAATAGATAAAAAGTATGGACGAATGGTAAACGAATAGATACCTAATTGGGGATGTTTAGGAGATTATGCAAGATAAGATTTACTAAAAGTCAAACTGAGATTTTTTCTTTTGAGAACGGAGTTGGAAAAATTTTTGTTGATAAATTTGAGTGTGTGCAGTTCAAAGAAGAGTATAACACAGAGAAAAAGATAGTTAAGCACTTGGAATCGAGCATAGAGTCTGCTGATAGCTTGGTTGGGGAAGTGAAAGACATCAAGCTGAAGCTTATTGATCTTATCCAGGTTCCACAACTGTACATCTGTTAATATGTCTCAGAAGTGATTGTTCTCCAGTTGTCTGGTATGGTACTGTCTGTTGGTCTGTAGGTTACTTTTGCATGCTTAACATCTAGAATACTGTTGTGTATTGTAGAGCAGTACTTGATTTTTTTACAATCAATTGTTTCTGAGCATGCATTGCTGGTTTCTGCTTGATGCCTCATTTGTGAAGTGATTTGATCAGGGGCATTTAATAAAATCTAAACTACGTCTGGGTCAATAATGCCAGGAAGTAGTCCTCCTACGAGACCCAGAAGATCCGAGGAAATTCTATCCACGATTCAACCTCGAACAAACTGCCTGTTTCAATGAGTTGGGTGATGACAGGTAAGCCAGTGAGCATGGATCAATTCTTATGCATCCATACATTTGGTCTTTCCATCAAGGAAATACATATGTAACTCATGTGGACGATGTTCTGTGGATTTGAATCTATTTTAAAATAGTTCCATTTCTGTGCACTGTTACCTCATGAGGAATTTAATTTCTCTTGAATCACATTGCATATTTAAAATTTGATCTTTATATGATGACATATTGACGTACTGCAGCAAGCATGTGCTACGACGTCTCTATCATGATTACTACTTTCAAAGACAAGAAGGAATGTGGCGTGAAAATGCATTGAAGACCCTTCCGGTTTTACTAAATTCATCGGACATGCTTGCTTGCGGGGAGGATCTGGGCCTGATTCCTGCATGTGTACAGCCTGTAAGTCACAACTATATAGATCTAATGTTTGATTTGCATCATTTATACCATTTTTTAAATGTTACACTGGATTCAGTTATTACTTTTTTGCAATATGCGATGAGCGTCTTTGGCTGCATTCCAGGTTCTACAAGAGCTAGGTCTGATTGGCCTGAGGATTCAACGGATGCCAAGTACACCTGGTCTTGAGTTTGGCATCCCTGCTAATTATGAATATTCTACGGTTTGTTACTGCACTAAGTCAAAAAATAATTCAATAATTCAATAATGAAGCTAAATGATTGTATTCATCAATTTCCATTATTATTAAAAGCTGGATGCCGGCAGGTTTGTGCACCTTCTTGTCATGACAGTTCCACACTACGGGCGTGGTGGGAGGAAGATGAAGGCCGGAGGGAGAGACTTTTCAGGGATATACTCGGTTTTGGTTGTAAACCTCCTGCTGCCTGTGCTCCAACAGTTGTTTATGCTGTTATTCAGCAACACCTGGAAGCCCCTTCAATGTGGGCAATCTTTCCATTGCAGGTAACTCTTCCACTTTGCCAGGTAGGGACTTAGTGAGGAATTAGATTGATGATGGTATGGATTACTGTTGAAAATTTGTTCACTGTTGTGTAAATGAATATATGTTCTTCAGGACATCCTGGCACTTAAAGGAGTGTATGCAGAGTGCCCCGCAAAAGAAGAGACTATTAATGATCCAACTAATCCTAGACACTACTGGCGATTCAGTAAGCGACTTGTACTTAGGTTCATATGTTCTAAAAGGAATTAGGTTGAGCTAAGGCATTGGTTTGGATTAATGGGATTTATTGTTTCTGACAATGGGCATTGGTGGTGGCATTGAACAGGATTGCATGTGTCGTTGGAATGTCTTCTTAAGGACAGTGAGCTCAAAAACCTACTCAGGGAATTGGTAGAGACTAGTGGTCGCTCCATTCCACCCTGCTCTTCTGTCACAAAGAATGCATCTGGTACACCCATTGTGAGTGTACAGACTAATGGTAATAGTCACTATACTGACCAATCCTGGATAGGAGATACTCTGAAAACTAATGGATTTGAAGAAAACGGACACACTGATGTACAACATATACATGACAGTTTAAGTAAGGGGAATGGACATACTAAAAGTGGTCCCTACATGGACAGAAAGTTCTTTGGGGACAGATATGCTGCAAGTGTGGACTCTGTAGCCATATAAGGTAGTAAAAGAGTATTAATCTAGGCCACAGCTAAAATATGCAAGGCAATTCTTGTAAAAGAGACTATTATGCTGTCATCGTTCCATGGATGACTCTGGGGCACACTTTGTGATAGGATTTGCGAATTGAGGATGACGTTACACCCAAATTCATTTTCCTGCCAACCAAATGGAGGCAGGACTTACCACCCTGGAATGAGGACACACTTGGAGACTCTATTGTACTGCATGCAACAATATTCTCTGGGCCAGGTTGAAGGTTGTCTCAATAGAGCATGTGTACTTGGCCCAAATTGTACCAAAGAAAAAATATCAAGGGAAAGTTATAGTTACGGCTTATGAAATAAGACTGGTAATGCCTTAAGAAATAATATACTTAATTTGACATGATGCCCTTCTTTAGCCATTTTAATTGTCTTCTTTATCACTTTCTACTCCATCAGTCCCCACTTTGCTATTGCGATTGCTTCGAAATTCCTTTGAGCTTCTCTTGCAATTTGTCCACGTCTAATCTCTTGCCCTAGGTTGCACTCTCGCTAGTCATGGAGGAATGTATGTTTGTGGGTCTCCCTTCCTTATCTAATCACTCACAGCCTTCATGAATGAAGATGTGAGGGGGTTTCTGACAAGAAAGCATCTCATGCAATTTGTGAAGCTTTGATGGACATAGGTTTGGAATGCGCAAGTAGTGGAGGAGATTCTCGACTCCTACGACATCGAGGACCTAGTGTCATCATCAGTGGAATGCAGATCTGGTTGTGCACGGAATTGTTAGGGAGGTGTTTTGTTTGATCCTTCCGGTCGCGCAGCAGAATTGGTAGACATCAGACAATGTGAGGGCTTGGAAGAGTGCAGCTACTTTTTTTCACAGGGGTACCTCATGTATAAGTCCCTCTACGATGGTGTCCGCATATTTTACCGATTCATTTGAGAGTTCGAGCTCAAGAAAACTAGATGCTATGTGCTTTGCTAGTTTGTAGCATGGATAGTCGTTGTCTTTCAAAATGCCCAAAAGATAGATTGGCTTACCATTTGGCATTGCCAAAATTAGCTACTATAACTTAAGAGAAGGAGAGGATTGATGAATTACATACATTCTTCCCTTGCAGAATCACTCTACTCATTCAAATGCATAATGCTTTTTCCTAGCTGGTGTTTGTATATTATCTAATGAAGGTGCCCAATCAATATCAATGATGCTTATGGATTATATGCACCATCTTCATGTCTTGCTCAAAGGGGATCAAAGAGGAAAATTGCATGATGTGTATCCTCTTTGTACTTAAAAGACTAGGTGAATCAAGCTATACAAATTAAGACTTTAAATACAACTTTGTTGTAATTGATAAAGTTTGTACATGATGGTCTATGTCCCATATATCAACAAAAGTAAAAAATGCTATAGGAAGGACAATTAATTAATGTGGGGTAGATTGACAGGGATGAATAGGAAAGGGAGAAGGTTTAATTAACCTAAGGGGGGGAGGATGAGAAATGAGAGGCCTTTCTCCAATGATGTTGCATTAAGGTCCCATAAGATTTAATGCCAATGACATGCATGTAAGGAAAGTGGATTTTTAGAATAGTCATGTAATATATACAAGAGGGGTTCTTTATATTTCTAAGTAAATTTATGTATAATATATTGAAATTTATGTATAATATATTGAAAGGTTATAATTTCTATAGGATCAGACCATGTACAAGGGTTTTTAAAATATATTCTAATATGCATGCAACAGAGTTTGCTATAGCACAAGTGGATCACAAGACTATGGTGCACAACATTGCACCATCAGATGAGGATATTTGGACCCGCCCCCTTGTAGTGATGCATATTAATTCACCCCTGCTTACTTTATCTTAGTGATTGAAGCTCCCACACATGATTTATGTGGTCTTGAGGTTGAATCTCTCTTCTATATGCTCTCTTCCTTGTGCTCATATATGTTGGCCATGGACCCGAACATGGGATGTACTCGTGTCTTGGTTAATTGGCCCAAGCAACTAGAAGGGGATAGATTAACCACATCAAATATTCTGAGGATATGTAAGATAAATGGGAAATGTGGTAGGATTTAAATGATTGCCATGTACATCACGATTTATGCAATTTCGATCCCTAGGATCGAACTTTTGCCCAAATGAGCCAAATTTTGATCCTAGGGATTGGGTTATGAAACAAAATTCAAATAGTCAACTTCTAATTTAGAAGTCAAAAGTGGGTCATGTAGCATATCAAGTTGATTAACAAGACATGACTCATCTATTCATCCCATGTTTGACCATTGGGTCAAAAGAGGGTCATGTAGCATATCAAGTTGATTAACATGACACAAGGCATCTATTCAGCCCATTTGTGACCATTGGAATCAGTACATGCCAGTGGCCAAGAGTAGAGTGGTACCTTCTTCCACACAAGCACTACGGGGTGAAATCAAGAAGTCATCTTGTTTTGTTGAGGCAAGTCGCTGCATCAGAAAGTCATCGCATTAATGAAGTCGCCATGTTAATGAAGTCACTGCATTAATCAAATCACTGCGTTACCCAAGTCACTACTATATCTGACCCACTACGTTATGGACTCATTGCATTAGCAAGTCATTGTGTTAGCATGCAATAGCAAGTCGTTGCGTTAGCATTAATGCAATGACAAAAAATTGGCAATTGGCCAACTGCAGATTTAGAAAAAATGATGAAATTTGCATGCTATATTTGACCCGCTGTGTTATTAACTCATTGTATTAGCAAGTCGTTGAACCCACAAGGGGCTGCCACCCATTGACCCTGCATCGAAGGAGAATCAACTTAGAACTGGGGCCTCAATTTTCCTGATCAACACATGCACTGCAGATCAGAAAGAGTCCTAGGAGCTAACCCTCAGCCTTAAGATAGTGCCTTAAAAACCCTCTTATCAACCGACACATCTAGCTCTACATCGTTAGGGTTAGAAAACTCAAAAATTGGTTCTTACCCCTTACACAAATGACCAAAAGGTAACATGTCTAGCTCAAAAGAGTCCTTGAGCCTCGGAGACACAGAAGAATCCTGCAAAGCTAGAGACAGTGGCTCCAAGCACTAGCTTTAATGATTCCCAATCTTCTACCCCATCTAAAAGAGCTAGGTTAAGGGAAACCTTTTACAATTGTATGGGCAGGCTTGGACTAACAAAATGAACATACATGCTAAACCCATTTGCTAGGGAGAATGGGGTGCCAGCCCAACCATTGATGCTAGAAGTAATTAGAGAACCAAGTCCCATCATATCTACTATTGGAAATCAATTTCCACCACGTCCATCCTTTAATGAAAGCCAATTATATAGAAGTGAATTTGGCCCCAGACTCCCCCAAGAGTTTCAAATGCCAAAACAAAGTGGACAATAGAGTGGTCGAAAACGTCAAGAGATAAGAGACCCTAAATCTAAAGTCCCTTCATTTCCTACTTCATCACAAAATATAGGAGGTATACCATAACCACCAACTGGCCCTTTTATGCCTGTGTCTGGGGTGAGCATGACACTTGTTGTAAGACCTCCAACCCAGCCTATTACTCCCAACTAACCCCAAGTCACAATACAAATACCTAGTGGGCTAGGATCCTGCAATCCTACTTTTGACAACCATACACATGGAACCCTCCACTGAGACCACCACTGATAGAGCAAGGTCTCCATATCCTCAATCTTTTGCCTACTCCACAAACAATACTTACCGATGAGGCAATGAGAATCCTAGTGCAATCCCTAGTAAGGGGGGCCATGCCTCCAACATTTACGAGCGAAGACCAAAATCCTTCTCTAAGTTAATCACCAAGTTCTTAGGGGAAGGAGACCCAGTCTCCCATGTTGAGCACTTTGAATAGATCTGTGAGACATTCGGTGATATTGGGGATCTGGGCAAGGTTAATGATTTTGGCTTAAGCCTTGATGGCAAAGCTAGACAATGGTTTAGAGCACTAAATTTAGAGGAGAAAATTAATTAGGACATACTGCAAAAGTTCTTCGTATGGGGTTTGCCCCTAGGGATCCGAGTGGAGTCCAATCAACCCACTCTATGAGGTGAACCAAAAAGAGACCGAATCTCTTTGGGATTATATTGATAGAACAAACACTTGAACTTCCATTATGAACCTCATGAGAGGATAAGTAATGCAGAACTATTGCCAAGCTTCCTTATAGGGGTCAGTTGGATTGTAAGCTTCATGACCATATTTTTATCATGAATCCCAAGTCATTTGAGTTGTGTAGCAAGGCTATTGTGCATTTAGATGACAACATTAAAGAAAAAGCCTAAGGAGAGAAGACCACATCCACCTCCTTTGAAGTATCCTAAAACTTGAAGCCCACTACTTCAAGTGAAGTCAAGGAGACAACCCCTCCCCACCAAGGGTGTGAATATGGAGGAACCAGCTACTAATTTATTAAATCAAGTAAGCCAACAAATAGAGGGAGGGATGGACATGAAGCACCTAGTAATCCCCATCTATTCCCAAGTTGCAATAATGTATGGTCTGGGATCTATACTAGGAATCATTCCACCAATGAGTGCCTTCGCCTTCGGGCAAGACCAACACTCAATTGTGCCCATTATGCATGATGGGGGAATCATGCGACATCACAATGTCGATATCCTAAGATCATTTCCTAGACAATGTACCAACAATAACCATGTCCTATTTTGCCTGCACCAGAAAATCCATACCAATTAGCAATACAAGGAGGCCGTTTGGCCAACCAAGGGCCATATAGGGCTCAAAACCCCCCATCACCACCACTTGTTCTATGCCCTCAACCCCCACTAGCACGAATCATTCCCATGAATCAATTATTGGTGGAGAAACTACCTAGTCATTGGAAGTACCCTTGTGCACTGGATGTGGAGTTGACCGCCTCTATAATGATTGTTCAAGATAGAGTCTAGTAGCACCAACCATTTCATCTAAGAATGCAACTCTTAATCTTCTCAGCATTGAGAGAGGCAAAGTGTCCTTCGTACCCTTAAATGTAATTACAAGGGCCCAAGCTAAGGCACTTAGCAAGGAGCTTTGTAAGCAAGACGAAAGAGATAAGGCCAATACATCGTAGCCTAGAGAGGTAAATAATAAGGGTGTAGTTAAGGTGGGAACAGGTTCTAACAAGGTGATTATCCAAAATGGATCAGATGAGCACACATCCACCTTTTCCACCTCATCCTCTTTTATTCATACTACCTTAGTCGATAGGTATGGGGGAAGGTATGGTGGATAGTATTGGAGTTAGGGAGGGATGTGAGTAGATCAGAATAGAGAGTGGCAAGATAGGGGAGATTAGATTGAAGGTAGACCACATATTCCTCAGGCAGATCCTTGTCACTTCTAGTAGGGATTGACAGCTTTAATGTTGGGATTTTCTGGGAGTTATATCCCATGGAAGTTGCTAGTGATGGTTGCCGTAAGGGTAGGAGTCCGGCTACTACCCAAAGAGGGGGGCTTCCCATCAAGCATTCATATAGTAGTATTGCATCAGTCTTTAATCGTATGAGATTTACATGCACTAAGAGATAAAACACATTCTTCTCATCTTCATCCATATGCTGGCATAGATCTTGGAGAGTCTTTGTGCTTATTGGTCTCGTCCAGATACTGCATGTAACATTTTGATTTGCAAGTGTTTCTAGAGTATGCATATTCTTCCTTCAAGGTGATCCTCTTGTTGGAGGACTGCAACAAGCTCTTGGTATAAAGTAGTGATGCCTTGTAGCAAAAGATCTTGTGCTGACCCCTCCGCATCATCATCGGCTTAACTTAGTAGTTGAATTTTCAACTTGGAAATTATTGCCTTTTGATTTTGCCACTCCATGCACTTGTCTTTATACTTACCCAATGTGGAGGTGTATGCAAGCTTTGGACTATTGAATTGTTGAGCTGCTTTTGGATACCTTGAAAATTGATCATTAAGTGTTGCTGCATTTGTTCTGCCATGCTATCCTTGAGCTTAAGAGTTTCAGTCTCGGCAGTTTGCAACTTGGTTTGGAGTGATGGGAGCATTTGTCTTTCCATTTCTCTTTCCTGCACATCTGACGCCATGATAGCAAATAATTGAGACCATTGTTGTAACTGTAGGCTGTGATGTATGGTCTAGAATGTGCTATGGCCTTGCTTGTATTGGACATACAATTGACTCCCATGTGCCCATGTGGAATTTTGATCTATTTCTTGAACAATAGTCTATTGTATGGTGCCACTAGAGACATTTGGGGGTTGTGACTCTAGAGTCGTGGAGTCATCAATGTTGGTGACTTGTGATTCTTCGAGAGGCATGCTATTTGGCTCTCTTGCAAAGTCATTATGTGGCATGGTATCCTCTTGGATTTCCATGCTGGAGTCCTTCTGTTGCGGGAGCAAGACTGAACTGAGTTGCAGTATTCTTTGGCATAGTTCCACATCGTCATTCTTTGGAATCTGTTTGGATTGTTGCCCATCCATGTTATCTGCATTGAGAGTAGGTGGAGGGTCTAATTCCCATTCTGGAAATAATATCAATGTTTCAAAGTCCTCTATATCTTGTGTTGAGAGGGGTGTAGAGTCTTCCTCTTGCTCTATTGCAAACCCAATTATTATGGCCAATAGATGGGCAATGTAGCTTTTGCCATTATGTGTAGTGGACACATAGTTGGTTAGCAGCAAGGATATGTGTTGAGCCCAATCTTGTAGTTTTGCTCTACCAAGGAGTGTAAGAGTTTTTACTGACATATAGTTTTTTCTCACTCTTGTATGATTAAAAATGTCAGCAAGAAACTTAGCTACCTCTTTGCATATGGGATCCAGAATCATATCATGGTGTATTCTTCCACTTTGTGACTTTGTATTAGGTGGGAATAAATCTTGAATTTTAGAGAATCTTGCATCCAAATGTTTCTTCATATATTCTTCTTATGCCTCTACAAAGGAGAAAGCCTCTTGCATAGTGGATCTATTGAGGTAGATTTGTAAGGGCTTTTCTTTATATGTTACCGTGCCATACTTATCTTTCTCCAAACTCTGTGCTTTTATATGATATTATGAATTGGCAAATGTATTCTGTCATAGCAAGTGTTGGTAAGAAGGATCTTAGCTTCTAAAAAAGACTACCTATCCCTTTGACTGCAAGAAGTTGTAAGCATTGGGTGACATGGCGAATGTTGAGACTCATGGCCATACAAGCTGTATTGTTCCATTTGTTGCTAGCTCTTTGTTGGTCTGATCATCAAGGTGTTCTACACCTACATCTTGCATAGTCAATTGCTCTGCCTCAATTTCTCCTGCCTCTAGGATCCTTTGGTTTTGTGACATATCTTTTTGGTGTGTTGCATTTATTTGCTCAGCAGTATCATCGTCTAGAACCACTAGCTATGGTCGTTTTGGTGCTGACCTCTAGGTCGGTGATTATGAACCATGTGCTTCTTTAGGTTGGTGATTTGAAGAGGGCTATTGAGGTTGAGGCTTGGGCCGTTTGGCATGGTGTCACTTTGTCAATGGTGTTGTAGGCCTTTTCCCCATTTTATTGGATTATCTTCATCCTTGCATTGCACACTTGAATTAGGTCCCAGTTTGACAGTGCCAATATAGTGCCATGTGCTAAGAGTGCCTGTTTCTTTTGTGAGTGACTAATGCATTTTACTCTTTTTGTGATGAGGGTTTCGTGTATGTGGATCAAAACAAGTATCTCTTGGGGCTTTTATTTGTGCAATTTATTCATGGTGCTCGAAACGTGTGGGTGTGCTAGTGAGGTGGGCATTCCTCCTATATGCTTAATTTGCTAAGGGAATCATAGGGCAGCTAGGACTCAGTGATCACCTCTGAGCCCTAGGTTGAAATCGATTGAAACTACCTATATGTGCGAAGGTGTACATATGCTAGTGAGTGCTCGTGATACAATCTAGTCCCAACTTCATTATTGTTGGGGATGGCTTGCATGTTGATGTAGTAGTGCTTCAGTCAGTGGCTCCCATTTATTGTTGTTGTGAATGGGACTCCATCCAGTGTTTCTAGCAGCACAGCTCTGATGGGATTCATTTTTTTGACTCTATAAGGTCCTTGACCTAGAAATTATAGCTTGCCTTTATGGACTTTGGTATTGTATAATAAAACCAGGTCACCTTCCTTGATGTCTTTGTCTTTGAGGTTTCTATTAAACCA
Source organism: Dipteris shenzhenensis (assembly GCF_047967505.1). Taxonomy (NCBI): domain Eukaryota; kingdom Viridiplantae; phylum Streptophyta; class Polypodiopsida; order Gleicheniales; family Dipteridaceae; genus Dipteris; species Dipteris shenzhenensis. The sequence continues at coordinate 27,242,667 of NC_141596.1, forward strand.
TGCCTTCTTCATTTTTTTGTTGTCATGGCATGGTAGGCAATTAATCTGGTCTCTGTATGCTTCTCTAATTGGTAGAGTTTTTCTTTCAATGATGCATGATCTCCCATATGTTCTTGTACTGCTATAAGTAGATTGGGTATTACAAATTCCAGTGGGACCACAACTTCGAGACCGTACACCAATTAAAAAGGTGTATTTCCTGTATTGACCTTGAGTGTGGTTTGGTATGCCCATAAGGCTGCATTTAGTTTCCCTTCCCAATCAGAACGCTTTGGTTCTACTACCTTGTCTCCCCCATTTGATGAGATTTTATGATATGTCATAACGACACCCCACATACCTCAGCCAATGAAGGTATGTTCTAACTTTCCTTAACCCCTGATCTTCTGTGGGGGCTCTCAAAACATTTATCATATTAAGGGGTACCATGATGCCTGGCCCTTAGGATCAGGAGCCAACATCTTTGGTTCCCATCTTTTTAACCACGTATGTGGTTTCCAAGACATGCATCCAATTTTTGGAGAACTTAGGCTCTGGCAGCGGAGTGTACCAGTGCTCATCCCGATCCCCACCTTTATCTTCTTCATTATAGGCTTGGAACACATTCACCATGGTGGTTCTTTGAGTTGTATTTGACTCAGCCTCAAACATATTTCCAATCATCATAGGGTGTGCCTTCCAAGTGTGTAGGTTGATCCTCATAATTTGCTCATCCTTGTGTAGACTAATCTGATTAGAGACCAATCATCCTATAGTGTGCATGAAGGGTCTACATAGGATAACATCGTAGCCATCTGGTTGCTCATGGAAATCCATCACCACAAACCAAACTCTGTAGGTGAGACCAAAGGTTTTGATCTTTATATCCCTTATAACCCCCACTAGCTAGGCTATCGCACCATCGGCTAATTTCACAATGGGAACATACCACTCCCTAGAGGACCTCCAGTCCAACCTATTAGGCCCACCAACCCGACTCAAGTCACAATGCAAATGCCTAGTAATCCATGGAACCTTGCATTAGGACCACCAATGTATGGGACAAGGCCCACCATTCCACCACCTCCTACTGTATCACAAATGGTCCTTATGGACGAAGCTATGAGAATCCCAGTGCGCTTTCTTGACATAGGAGGAGAAGATAAGGCCCAATAACCTCCTAGAATGTTTTATAAAATTCAATAGGCAATCCATCCTCTCTAAGGGTTTTCCCACCATCCATGGCAGAAACAACCTCTTTAAGTTCTTACAGGGAGAGACGTCTCTCCAAAATGAACATATCATAACTCTACACAGTGTCCTCTCCCATAGGATGGTAGAAATCTCTAGCCCTCCGCACCTCCTGTACAATAGTAGAGGAAGGTAGAGATTGGAAATTTCTATGTATAATATTGACGTTTTGTTCCTTATTGGTAGCTAATATGTTGTCATCCCTCTTAAGTAGAGGGACTTCTTCATTAGCCCTCTTTCTTCTTATGAGCTTGAAGGTTTCCTTGGTTGAACTCTCCAGTTTGCCTGCCCACCAATATTTGAAATACACCTTAGTGTCATTTAGTATTTTGGTCATTTTTTTCTTTTGTAAGACTTGTAGCCTATGCAAGAGAGTCTTCTTGTCTATATAACACCTCTAATTCCTTTATATTATCGTGTATTTTATCCATACTTTGAGCTTTGATTTTTGCCTTGTTCTTATTGGCCTTCTTAAGAATATTCTGATGATTTCCAACCAATTCTCTCACTGTTCTCTCTCTTCCAAAATGTTTCAACTCCTACATGTACTCAAAAAATGCATAGTTGTCTTGTGATTGCCACTCTCCCTTTCTCCCATCCCCCTCACTCATGCTCTCTTCTCCCTTCTCTCCCCCTCTCCCCTCTCTTTCCCCTTCTTTGTGGAATCATTTGCACACAATACAGTAGATGCTTGGTTGACATAAGCAGGATGTTTGTGCATATGGAGCTCCCAAAAGGAGTTGTTTGAGAGTAGAGGCTTCGATGGCATCCCTCAAGATACCCACGACATGTGATCACCTCTGGAGACCACATTTTTGGCACCGTTGCCAGGGAGTTTGAGGTATGCTTCCATAATGCACAAGATTTCTATCGATATCTACCCATTGCACAATGCTTTTAGCTTATCTAGAGGTCTTGTTAGTGGAGTGTAGGCTCATTTATATGGAGATAAGTGTGGTTTTGGTGTAGGAGAATTAGAAACTGCTATTTCCAATCGTAGAGTGTTTTTTGCTCATTTGAGCTTGTTTTTTGTTGCCACAATGTAGGAGTAGGTAGTAGGGATGATTTCTAAGGTGTTAATGGAGTTACATTTCACTTGCAAAGACCAAAAAATGAGTTTGAAATTTGAATTTGTACAAGTTTGCACGAGAGTCTGTTCTCAACCACCATCTTCAAAAGTCCTCATTTTGACACTTTCAAGTGGTTGTTTTTTATGATTTTTTGTTTGAAGTAGGTAGAATAGGTAGTGTAGTTTCTATTTGTGCTCTCAGACCTTGAACAAAACTTCGAAATCTCCAAAGAGCATAAAAAATAGTTAGCGATTGAGTCATCCCGCTGCTATAACTTTAAAGCAGTGACTCACGCAATCGCTGCTGCTATATAACATAGCAAGATTGACACATGGACTGACAGTTGGCCACCTACCCCCACCCAGTTCACCTAACTCAATGTGGAAATTAATGAACTCATAGCTATCACGTCAGAGGTTAGCCCTTGCTTTAAGGCTAGCATAGCGATTGAGGACTTGTTGCTTTATTGGTGATGCAATGACTCATAACCAATTGCTTTATTTAGTCACTGCTATATCACCCGTTGCTTCATTTTGTGAAGATAGTGGGAGACAAGGAAGGAGTCTCACTTGTGGCTTTCTCACATACACAATGGGGGAATACACACACAGGTGGAGGCTGAAAACAGTTTTTCTCTTCTTAGTTGTGAAAAGCCAAAAGAACTCTAGTACAAAGAAAATAGAAGAACCCTATATGTGGGTCTCAAACCAAACTCAACTAACTAAGGTGGCATACTAACTGAGCCACGAACTAGATAGCTGTGGTCTAGCTATTATTCATGGGCGGTGTACCAACCGCATCTGCAGCTAACAAGTCGGTGACATAAATACACAACGGTCACCCTGGCATATCACGAGTGGAGCTCGATATCTCAACACTCCCCCTCGAGCTCAATCCCAATTCTTGCACAGCAAGCAGGTCTCTAAACTTGCGCAGCTTCTCTGTGCCCAATGCCTTCGTGAATATGTTAGCGACCTGATCCTCTCTGCTGACATAAACTAGATCAATAAGACCTAGTAAAACCTTCTCTCGCACATAGTGATAATGCACCTCAATGTGCTTTGTCCTAGCATGATAGACTGGGTTGTTTGCCAAGTGTATACTGATCATGTTGTCATAATAAATGACAACTGGCCCATCTATAGATTGATGCATATCATAAAGCAGCTTATGCAACCAAACTACCTCACATGCAGCCATTGCTGCACCCCTGTACTTTTAGCGTCTGTGCTCGACAAGGCAACTGTAGGCTGTTTCTTGCTGCTCCAAGTGACTGCAGCACTCCCAAAAGAGAACACATATCCACTGGTAGATCGTCTATCAGAAGTACTACCAACCCAATCAGCATCAGTTATCCATGCAACTGTATTTGAACCCCAGCCTCATAAAATAGTCCATACTGCAATGTGGACTTCACATACCTGAGTATGCGTCTAGCCACATCCAAATGCGGTTTCCTTGGAGCCTGCATAAACTGACTTACCAATAATCCAATAGCACAGCTTAAATCTGGCCTGGTAATAGTCATATAAATCAAACTTCCTACTATGCGTCTGTACATAGTAGGGTCTTCCAGAAGCTCACCTGCATCTATGCTCAGCTTCACATTCTGCTCCAAAGGAATTGAAATAGGCTTACAGCCTGTCATCCCATATTTGGACAGCATGTTCAATCCATACTGCCTCTGCAAGAGCTGTATCCCACTTGGTGATCTAATCACCTCAATGCCCAAGAAATAACGTAGCTCTCCCAAATCCTTCATCTCAAACTTATACTTCAATAACATTTTCACATGAAGGATATCTTCATCACTATCACCTGTGATGATCAAATCATCAACATAAATGACAAGTAGCATAATCCCTTTCTCTATTTTTCTCACATAGAGTGAGAAATCTACCTTGGAAATCTAAAAGCCAATAGTGACAAGATACTGTCCTATCTTGTCAGACCATGCTCTAGGTGCTTACTTCAAGCCATACAAGGCTTTCTTCAACCTACAAACAAACTCAAGATGAATAGCATGAACATAACCTACTGGCTGCTCCATAAAGACCTCTTCTTGCAAATCACCATGTAAGAAGGCATTCTTTACATCCATCTGATGTAAAGACCATCCCTTTGATGTAGCCAAAGCAATGACTGCTCTTACAGTTGCCATCCTTGCAACTGGACTGAATGTTTCTTCATAATCAATGCCATATGTCTGTGCATACCCCTTGACAACTAATCTTGCCTTGTATCTATTCACAGAACCATCTGCATTGTGCTTGATCTTATAAACCCACTTACAGCCAATTGCATTCTTGTTTTTAGGCAAAGGCACCAATTCCCATGTAGCATTTGCTTCCAAGGCATCCATTTCTTCATCCATGGCTTTCTCCCAATTTTCATTTCCCATGGCTTGCTCAAAAGAAGTGGGCTCCTGGTTCCTGTATCACTTTGACCATATAGGCATAGTGAATGGCTGTAAATCCATCATATTTCAGCCTATCCACAGGATACCTAGACCTGCGCAAAATAGGCTCACTTCGAGGTGTTCTCAAAACATCCCTGGTCTTCCTTACTCCAGGTGTAACAACAAAAGGAATACCCGACTCATCATCAATGCTCTGTTCTGAGCCACTAGATTCACCATCCACATAAGAGTGACCTACATTCACATCAAACATGGGCTGATCTACCTTCTCTTTTCCTTTTTGTGATACCTGTGTACCACTATCTGCATTGCTTTGAGGAGATTCTCTTGATCTCAATCTGCCTGTCCATGGCAAAGTATGTGGAGAACTGCTAGAGGACACTGTAGGTCCATTGATATTTTATGATTGCTGCTGTGAATTCTGTGCAGCATTACCATTTTGTGCATCTATATCAATCATCACATTTACTGGTTTATACTAGCTGCTCATCTCATCAAAAACAACATCTCTGCTCACTGTAAACTTATGAGAAGAAGGGTTATAGCATCTATACCCTTTCTGCTACAGAGAATAACCAATAAAGATGCACTTCTCAACTTTTGGATCCAACTTGGACATCAACTTGTTTGGCACATGAACATAGGTAATGCAACCAAAAATTTTCAAATGAGAAATGTTTGGTTTCCTACCAGTATACATCTCCTCTAGCGTCATGCCATGTATTGCTGCAGTGGGAGTCCTGTTCATTATGTAAACTGCTGTAGCAACTGCTTCAGTACAATAATAATTTGGTAGATCTTTTTCATTTAGCATGGCTCGAGATACCTCTCCAATATACTTGTTTTTCCTTTTTGCAAGTCCATTTTGCTGTGGGGTATGACTGCATCAATATTGCTACTTTATGACATGCTCCTGTAGGAACCTTGCAAACTCATTTGAGAGGTACTCTCCCCCTCCATCTGACCTTAGGCATTTTATTTGCAGGCCTGTTTCTTAGCTTTAAAAGCTTTGAAGTGCCCAAACACTTCACTTTTCTTTTTCATAAAATACACCCAAACTTTTCTACAAGTCATCAATAAAAGTGACAAAATAGTGACAGCCTCCAATAGATGCAGCTTTAGTAGTCCACACATCAGAGTGGATTAATTCCAATGGCTTTTTACTCTCTTGAACATGCCTAGGAAATGGTTTCCTTGCCTGTTTTCCAAATTGACAGGCTTCACAAACCTTATGCATTTCTGCAACCTTGAATTTAGGCAATCCTGCAACAATGCTTTGGGCTTGCATTGATTTAAGTCACTGTATATTAACATGACCAATGCATTTATGCCAGATAACAATATCTGCAACTACACCGGTCCCATGTGCAAAAATTGCTGCACTCAATTTAGGCATGTCCGCATCCAATGTAAACATCCTGCCCTTCTTCTTCCCTTTTGCTATCAAGCGACCATTATTTTTCATATCCTCAACAAAGCATCCATGACGATTAAATCTTACCTGCAAGCCCTGCTCAACCATTTGACCAACAGAAACCAGATTCTTGGTGATGTTCGGGACATGAAATACATCAGACAGGTATTTCTTTTTCCCATCCTGCATAGACAAAGGAATTCTACAAATCTGCACAATAGGATGTGGAGTATCATCACCAGTCTCCACAAATCCTAGTTTTTCCATTTTCCTTACATCCTGCATCCATTCTGCATGACCTGTCATGTGGTTTGATGCACCTGAGTCAACATATCACACATCATTTCGTTCTTCTACACTTGTCATAGAATTGGTCATGTGCTGCACCATAAATAGATGCTCATTTCTGTCATCACCCTGTCTACTAGAAGATGCATAATTACCTTGCTGCAATTTTCCATTCATAATGTCATTCTGCTTTTTGTAGCAGTCCTTAGCCATATGACCCATTTTACCACAGTAGTAGCATTCAACATTGTTGTTTGCATTTTGGCCTCTCTGCCATCCACCACGGCCTCTTTGGCTCCCCCTGCCTCTAGAGTTACCACGTCCTCCTCCATAGGACTGGTTTTCTTGAGTTTGCTGCATATTCTAATTTCTACCACGGCCTGCAGATCGGCCTCCTCTACCTCTGCCTCTACCTCTTCCAGCATTTGAGTAGAAAACAGTTTCTTTTGAAGTTCCTCCTGAAGAAGATGCACCCCCATTTCTCTGCTCTTCAGAAATTAGAAGAGCAAACAACTCTTCAAAATCAAGAAATTTTTCACGGACGGCAATGGATGTCCAGAACTGTGCATAATCCTTTCCTAAACCATTCAAGGTCACAGAAACTAGATCATCATCTTCCATTGGCGACCCAATGGAAGCAAGTGCATCTGCAATTTTCTTCACCTTCATGTGGTAGTCATTTATGCTCAAATTTTCTCTCTGCACATTGTGCAACTCCTGTTTGAGCTTCATTTTCCTGGCTTGTGTATTTGTGCTGTACATTTTTGCCAAAGTATCCCATGCCTCCTTTGGCATACTTGCATCCTGAATATGCACAATCATAGAATCCGAAATGCTGATAGATAGCTAGTACATAAATTTTCTAGCTCTCTCATGCCATCCTTTAAATGCCTGCATTTCCTATTGATTGGGAACATTAGGAAGAACTGGTTCTTCTTCATTTCCTATAATGAACTCCCAATAGCCTTTTCCCATAAGGAAATTTGTCATTCTAAACTTCCATGCTTGGAAGTTGTTCTTATCAAGCTTTTCTGTGACAATCTGTCAAAGAGAATTAGACGCCATTACATAACACTGCAAAATATTCTATCACTGCGAAAAACACAGCTTTTGCCTCACACGAGCAGATCTGCAAAACTGACGAAAGTGGTATTTGACCACATAGTCACTTCCTAGTGGCAATTTTGCATCAATAGGCAACAAGCATGATTATGCAACTTCCAATATCTTTGCACATAGGCATACAATGCAATTTCTATGGCAACTTTTCACCGACCAGCCGAGCAGTGGCCGCACAACAAAAACAAGGCCTTTTTTTGAGTGCCTGCGAAGAACTTCCGCCTTCAAAACGGGCCCCGAAATGGCCTCAAATCAAAAAAATAAAGTTACTGCCCTCTCACCACACCGCGAAGGGCATCTCAATCTGAGACAGTGCACTCTTGCACTTCTGGCTATGCTACCTGCAGAGATTTGCTCCCAAACTCGAAATAGGAAAGCAACACTGGTCCTCTTACCAGGACACTGCGAACTTGGCTGGCTTTCTTGAGCTCCTTACCACGAACAAGGCTCTAATACCATGTGAAGATAGTGGGAGAGAGGGAAGGAGTCTCACTTATAGCTTTCTCACATACACAATGGGGGAATACACACACAGGTGGAGGCTGAAAACAGTTTTCCTCTTCTTAGTTGTGAAAAGCCAAAAGAACTCTAGTACAAAGAAAATAGAAGAACCCTATATGTGGGTCTCAAACCAAACTCAACTAACTAAGGTGGCATACTAATTGAGCCACGAACTAGAGTAGATAAGGATAGCTGTCATCCAGCTATTATTCGTGGGCAGTGTACCAACCGCATCTGCAGCTAACAAGTCGGTGACATAAATACACAACGGTCACCTTGGCATATCATGAGTGGAGCTCGATATCTCAACACATTTAGTCACTGCTTTATCACCTGCTGCTTTATTCAATCTCGTTTCTATATCACCCATTGATTTATTCAATCATCATCGCATTGCTATATTGTTAGCACAATGATTGAGAATGCAATGACTTCCTGAGTTGTTGCTTTAAGGTTTACACAATGATTGATGCATTAAGTTTCGAGAAGACACATGCACCCAAGGTCTAGGAGGGTGAGAGGAGCTGGCGGCTGTTGCATTAAGGTTCAAAATTGATTCTTACTAGGTAGCTAGGTGGAGTAGGTGACACATGCACCTAAGGTCTAGGAGGGTGAGAGGAGTGGAATTTGAACTGGAGGATAGCACTTCTAATAACATACTAACCAGTCCAACTAGTGAGAGTGCTCTCAACGGAAGCAAGAACGGAAGAAGGAGAGAGAGAGAGAGAGAGAGAGAGAGAGAGAGAGAGAGACAGAGAGCCACACAAGTTTTGGTGGGTGCAGAACCACCCTAATCTTCTTTTTCATTCATTTATATATGTGTTTGAGTATTGTACATAACCGAGGTAAAGGCATAGTGACCTTTAACCCCCACAACCTCCCACTTAAAGGACAATGTGCCTTTAAGGGAGAACAACCAGTGAGCATACTATCCAATGCCCATCAATACACGACAATACTCAAACCGCTGACTAGGTAGACTCTTAGTCAGCATATCTGCAGGGTTATCATCTGTATGAACCTTGACAAGCTCTATGCGCTTGTCCTCAAGTACCTCCCTGATGAAATGGTACCTGACCTCAATGTGTTTGGTCTTTGCATGAAAGACCGGATTCCGTGCTAGCTGAATAGCACTCATGGAATCACTATGCAATGTCGGTACACCTATATGAATCCCCAAATCTCCCACTAGCCGATCAAGCCATATAGCCTCCTTGCAACCCTCTATGGCTACAACATACTCAGCCTCTGTGGTAGAAAAAGCAATGCACTTCTGTGCACGAGACATCCACGACACTGCACCACCTGCAAAGGTGAACACATAACCAGAAGTGGATCTCCTACTATCCACATGCCCTGCATAGTCTGAATCTGTGTACCCAAGTACACACATGTCTCCTTTACCAAAGCAAATGCACATCTCCTTGGTACCCTTCATGTACATCATGATGCACTTAACTGCCTCCCAATGCCTCTTTCCTGGATTAGCCATATACCGGCTAACAACTCCCACTGCAAATGCAATGTCTGGTCTAGTAGCTATCATAGCATACATAAGACTCCCAAATGCTGATGCATAAGGAACCTTGGCCATCATGGCCCTTTCCTCATTTGATTTGGGACTATCTGTATGACTCAGTTTCACATATGGAGGCAATGGAGTACTCACTACCTTCCCCCACTCCATATTGAAACGCTGCAATACTTTTGTAACATACTCTTTTTGTGAAAGCCAAAGGAGTTTCCTACTCCGATCATACCAAGAATATGACCTGCAAGTCCCAAATCCTTCATATCAAAGGCCTCATGCAACTTGGCCTTTAATGCATCTAGCTCATAAGTATTCTTGCTAGCCCATAGCATATCATCCACATATAGTGCCAGGATTATCAGGCTACTATCCTTAGCCCTTTTAGTGTAGAGGCATTGATCAATTTCACTCCTAAAACCCTGGGACCGAATGAAAGCATCAAACTTTTGATACCATTCTCTAGGTGCTTGCTTGAGACCATAAAGACTCTTCTTCAGCTTGCAAACTAAATGCTCTTTGCCCTTTCTAGTCCAAGCATGCATCTAAGTGTGGTCATCTTCACAACCGAAGAGAATATCTTATCAAAGTCCACACCCTTCTCTTGCTTGAACACTTTAGCAACCAAACAGGCCTTGTACCTAGGCACATCATCACCTGTGACCTTCATTTTGTAGACCCATTTACATGGCAATGCTTTCTTTACATGTGGCAAAGAAACCAAGTCCCAAGTCTTATTATTCATAAGTGAACTCATCTCTGATTGCATAGCATACTCCCACATGCATTGATCCTCACGCATCATAGCCTCTCTGTAGCAAGAAGGCTCCCTGCAATCAGTAAGCATCACATAGTCTACCCCTGGAACAAACCTATCAGGTGGTCTAGACACTCTAGATGATCTTCTCAAAGGCATTTTAGCTTGCTGTCCCACCTGCATATCAGCCACATTTGGCTCATCATTTCCACCAATAGATGATCCATCATCTACCCTTGATTGTATACCTGTGGGAGTACTTGTTGGTACCATTTCTTGCACATTTGGTGCATGGACAGCTTGCTGTCTATCAACATATGTAGGTGGATTCACATCCTGGAAAGTGATTCTCCTCATTTCCACATCCCTCATGGGTGACTTATGCATCTTTTTCTCATTTAAGACCACATCATGGCTGCGTATGATCTTCTTTGCTTATGGATCCCAGAGACGATAGCCCATCTCTCGCTTTCACCATAACCTAGAAAGATGCATTTCCTAGACTTAGGATCTAGCTTCTTTCAAAGCTCTTTTGGCACATGTGCATATGCCTCACACCCAAATATACGCAAATGAGAGTAAGAGGGCTTCTTGCCACTCCATGCCTCTTCAAGAATACCACCATCCAAACTCTTATTATATGATCTATTGATCACATGCACTGTAGTCTTCATTGCCTCAGCCCAAAAACCACCAGATAGACTTGCATTGGAAAGCATGCATTGCAACCTTTCTTGAATGGTGTGGTTCATCTTTTCTGCAATTGGATTTTGCTTTGGAGTATGAGGGGATGTGAGCTCCCTCTTAATCCCACGTGTATCATAGAAATGTTGAAAGTCATGAGAGAGATACTCTCCACCATTGTCAATCCGTAGGCATTTAAGCATTCTACCTGATTGATTCTCAACCAAGGCCAGCCATTTCTGAAATACCTGGAAAACATCACTCTTCCGAGCTATAGCATAAGCCCACACTTTCCTAGTTGCATCATCAATGAATGTCACATAGTATTCAGCCCCGCATAATGACCGTGTAGGCATGGGACCACATACGTCGGAATGCACCAAATCAAGCATTTCAAACTCTTTCTTTCCCCTTCTTTTATGGGCTGATTTAGTCTGCTTCCCATAGAGACAGTGCTCACAAAATTCAAAATCAGAGAAACTCAAATGTGGTACATAACCCAAACGGCATAAGAGTTTCATTCCATTATGGCTCATGTGCCCCAACCTGCAATGCCACAAAGAAGTGCTTGGCTGCTCGATTATTGTAACAACATGATCAAATACCCCTAATACATGTAACGGATACAAAGTTTCACACTTGGCACCCCTGGCCAAAAGCATAGAGCCCTTCTGAATTTTCCAACTCTGAAAGCCAAAAGTGGTGTGAAAACCAGCATCATCTAGCTGACCCACTGAAATAAGACTCTTGATTAGCTTAGGCACATGTCTCATATGTTTCAAAACAAATGCAGACCCATTTGCAAAAGAAAACTTTATGTCACCTGCTCCCACTATGTCACATGCATAGTCATTTCCAAGATGCATACAACCTGTCTTTCCATTGTCATAAGTGGAGAACCATTCCCTATGGGGAGTAACATGGAATGAAGCACCAGAATCCAAAATCCAATCCTGGGAATATGCATCATCTGAAGTGGTAAGCAACTCTGCAAATAAACTAGAGATGAAGAGAATGTCATTGTCACTATCATGTGTGACTGCATTGATCTCCTCGATCTTCACTTTTCCTTTGTCCTCCCTTGGACTCTCTTCCTTTTGATTTGCACCCCAATTTGCATTCTTTTTCTTATCCTTTTGCTCTCTTTTTAGCTTGTAGCAATCCTTTTTCATATGGCCCTTCTTGCCATAGTCGTAACACTCAATGTTCTGTGGCTTGGATTTGCTACAAGACTTCCCTCTTTCTTGGGACTTCCCCCTGAACTGTGATCTGCCCCTTTGCACATTTAAGGCTAGATCCTACTTGTTGCCATCCATAGACTTCCTTCTAATCTCCTCGGCCAACAAGCTACCCACAACATCGTCAAATTTCAGTACTCCACCAGGTGCAAAGTTACTGACAGCTGTACGGAAGGTATCCCATGAGGATGGCAATGAACATAAGAGAAATATTGCCTTAGTCTCTGCATCAAAATTCATCTTCTGAGCCTGAAGCTAGCTGAAAATAATATTGAATTCATTCAAGTGAGAAGCAATAGAGACCCCTTCCTTCATCTGTAGCTCAAACAACCTCTTCATGAGGTAAACTTTATTAGAGGCAGTTTCCTTCTCATAAGTGGCACACAGTTTCTTCCACAAATCTTCCGTAGTCTGCTCATTTACTACTGTGAAATAAACTGACTCTGCAAGATGAAGTCTAATAGTAGACTTTGCTAATGCATCCAACTCATTCCAATCATCCTCAGACATATTTGCAGGCTTAGCTTCAATCCTTGCCAAGGGTTTAATCTGCTTCTTTTGAATAAGCACATCCCTTATTTGTTCTTTCCACAAAGAAAAGTTTTTCCCATCAAACTTTTTAATGCTAAAAAGCTCCTTTTCAGACATGGAAGAGGATGCCATGATGCAAATAAAACAAAATCCCAAATGCTAGTGCCTGCAAGAGAGAATCACACCAAATACCAGGTGCACCCAAATGTGTATGCCACAATAGACTGAAATATCACCAAAACTCAAAAGCATCAAAAGATGCAGCTGACTCATGTGCATGTACTATGCATCCATATGAGCAAATCTGGCCCAAAAGAAAATGCCAACTGCAATGGCAATCCAAAATGCCAATAAGTGCCAAATGGCTCAAGCATAAACACTGTCCACTGGCATATGCATCAATAATATCTCATCCAAGAGAGCATAGCACTATCAGTGCATCACCTGCAATGTGTCAAAGCTGTCCCTCAGCATAAAATAACATCCATGTGCAAAGCATCCATAAAAAATAGCATCCCACAAGGCAATTTGGGCCTATTAGCGCATCCAATAAGGACCACAATGCATCCAAATGGCCTATAAATCATCCACTGCAACCCAATGCATACCACAAATGAGCGCACACTACTCAAACTGCAACCAAAGTGATCTGCATAAGGTATACTCAAGAAATCATAGTCCCACGGTAATGACCGCTATTGAAAAATAGAACCCGAGATGCCTCAAAACATGGGCACCATTGCATAATCGGACTCAGCAAGAAAATCTGCAAATATCTCTCTTTTGCCAGAACTCCAAAATCCCAACCGATGAGTGAGAAATGGGAGTCAACACTTATCCATTGCCATGTGGCATAAATTTAAGGTTTCAAAACCTTAGAATGAAAAATGCATAACAGAGAGACGAAATCGAATACACAGAGATCTATAACTCTGAAAATCCTCCACCGAATTGCACAAGAACTGTTAGGTAGGGGTTTTTGGGCATCCGGAACGCAATGGGATAGACCATTTTAGAAACCGTGGTCTCAATCACTAGGTCCAACACACGGACTGAAAAACGTTTTTGGAAACAGAGCTGTTTGTAAACTCCACCGAAGTGCAAATGATGAGCAACATAGAAGTTTTAGGACCTCTTGAGTCCACTGGAACTGACAGATCTACAAATGGTTGCTCCAAACTTGAGTTCCAACACCCTGGCAAAAAACGTAGAAACTGACACAGTGAGTCAGAAATCCAATGAAATGATCCCAGATTCAAGAATGAAGGTGTTTCCAAGCTCCTAAAGTGAAGTGGACACCAAAAGCAAGCAATAGTTGTCTCTACAAATCAATATGGAGTCTCTGTCATCGAACAAAACATGGAAAAGCTCAAAAAACGACTTTTTCTTTGAAAACACTTAACAGGCTCTCAAAACCACTTCGCAAAACCAAAGTGACTTTTCCAAAGGTTCCTCCAAGGTCTCTGCACACTTAGATGCAAGTAAAGTCACCCACAAAGCTTCCCATAGAGCTTCTCCTTCCTCCCACAGAGCTGCTGAGCTTCAAGCATTCACGCACGCTCAGCTAGATCACCCGGGCTCTGATACCAATTGAGAGTTCTCTTAACGAAAGCAAGAACAGAAGAGGGAGAGAGAGAGAGAGAGAGAGAGAGAGAGAGAGAGAGCCACACAAGTGTTGGTGGGTGGAGAACCACCCTAATCTTCTTTTTCATTCATTTATATATGTGTTTGAGTATTGTACATAACCGGGGTAAAGGCACAGTGACCTTTAACCCCCACAACTAGTGCTGCACTGTCAGCACCTTCTAGGATAACTTCAAGCTCATACTTTGTGCAAGGTCCTGTGCACATTGAATCCTCAAGTTCAGTGTGCAAAATAATAAAAGAGTGCTAGGAGCTTCAATGCTAAGATGGGGGAAACATGAACCTAAATCTAGGGGTCTCTATGTCTCCTAAATCTAGCTCGGTAATGCCCCAATCCCCCACTCCTTCCACCACAGTAGCCTCGTGAATAAGGGAGTCATTCTCTAATCTCATGGGATGATTTGTCTTGGCCGACCAAATCAATCCATTCACTAGGAAAAATAGGGTGGTTGAGTAGTAAGATCCACCACCAATCACAGTATTCGATAATGCACCCAGTAACCCCATATCTATATCAGCTGAGGGACCGTTAGGTCCACACATACAATTCTATGAGGGGGACCCTCCACAAGGACTTGTGAGCCTTGGAACCTAGGTATTGGCCTCCTAGTCCTAAAGGACAGAAGGCTAATCACATGGACTTTGGGGATACCACCTTTCCAATATCAATGCCCCCTCATCCCAATTTGTTTGTAACTTGGGGAGGAGCTCTAGAGAGCACCTCCTTCCCCACATCTTCATCCTATAAACCGGTTCCAAATGTGAATATACCCATACCAAGGCCCATACCGGTAAGACCAATAGACTCGATCCCACCATGTATGTTAGCTCTAGGTCCCATGAGGCCAGAATATCTCTTCCGTGTTGGGATATCTCAAGGTGTATGCCTCAGGCACACCTTATGTTTCTATGTGTGAGTGCTAAAGGCACAGTTAGGTGCCCACAAGCACAGTTAGGTGGTGGAGAGCCACATAGGATGATTGAGAGAATCTAGGAGTAGATTGAGGAGATGATTGTGGAGCTCTGAGGTCATCAGTGATGTCAGTGAGCATGTATGAGGTGCCTACTTAAGGACCTCACTCTTCTTCATTCTACAACCAAGTAATGCAAGTATTCTGAGTTTGTGTCCACTCTTTGCTTTCCTTTCAGCTTTCCAACATGGTATCAGAGCCATTTGATCCTCCTTGAGCCCATTTCTACCACATCATCATCTTCTTCCTCTTCTTCTTCTTCACCATCTCTCCCTCTTCTTCCCAAAATTTGCTTAAGCCTGTTCTCCTCCGGTTCTTAGCCATTTCCCACGCCCTTCTAGCTGGAGATCCACCTTGTTGGGGCAAATTTCTGGCTGCAAGGAATTGAAGTATCTCCACCTCTGATGGTCGCCATTGTACGATTTTTATCGATTTCTCTTACTGTGTTTTCTCTGCGCCTGCTCCTTCTTTCTCGAATTCCTTTTAGGGGAAGCTTCTTCATACCTTGGGCTACCTTGTGCTGAAATCTGAGCAGCAATGGCTGCATATTGAAGGAGAAAACAGAGAAAAACCAGTCGACTTTGTTGAAGGAAGAGAAGGCGACCTGACGCGTTTTTGCGCCTCTTCTTCCCAGAGGATCTACTATGGTATACCAGCTTTCTTTTGCCTCAGAAAGCCCCCTTTCTTTTGCTTTGAAGAGTGAGCTATAAGCCCTCCAAGTTCAGCTCTCTAGTTTTGACAGTTTTGACAAGCTTTTGAAGATGATGCTACATAAAATGCTACTCTAGCATTTCTGGTCTTTTGAAGTTTTCACTAACTTCAGTACAAGTGTTGCTTCAGTTTTGTTTTGACTTGCTAGACCTGGTTTTGATTGGAAAGTGTTTATTTCACCCACTTCTATGAAGCATGTAAGAAGAAGCATCATTGTTTGAAATTTGGTCACTACTCTTTGCTACATCAAGTGCTCATATTTTGGAAGTCTTTCAGTTATTTTTGCCTTGTAAGAGAGATAGACACTGCCCAATATCTGGGTTAGACCCTCTCATGGCTACCATATTTAATCTTGAGAAGTTCAATGGAAAGGGCTTTCATACATGGCAAATGAAGGTGAAATTTGCATTGATGAGGGAGAACTTATGGGGACTTGTCAAACCGACTCCTACCGCTTCTTCTACGGCCTCCAATGCTGGAGAATCCTCAACTCTGACACGATCAGCAAGGGATCCAGCTAGAGAAGAAAAAGCATATGGTATCATTGCTCTTGCTTTAGGAGATGATTATATTCACCATATCTCTGACTTGGAGTCTCCTTCGGAAGCTTGGCAGAAGCTTGACATGATTTTTGGTGCTAGCTCTCACATCTCTAAACTATCACTTAAAGTCTCTTTCTTTGAATTGAAGATGGCTAGTGGTACTACTTTAGCAGCTGATGTCAACTATATGCGGAGTCTTATGACTCAATTAGCTTCTATCAACTCTCCTATTACTCCAGATGATGCTATGGCAGTGTTACTTAAGAGTATGCCTGAAGATTATGATCACATTGTTAGCACTTTGAAAAATCTTCCTAATCCTAATCTTGAAGGTATTATCTCTGCTCTCCAAGAAGAAGAAAGGCATATGGAGCTCAGGAAAGGCAATGACACTGCTTATGCTGTAAAAGTCCAGAAGGGCAAGTATACCCCTTGCAATCACTGTGGAAAGACAAATCACCTTTCAAAGGACTGCTTCAAAATTAATCCATGCAAGCACTGTGGCAAGAACAACCATAATGAGAAGTTTTGCAGAGCCAAAGCAAAGATAGAAAATGCAAATCTACTTACAGTTAATGAGCCTCCACAAGATGAGGCATCCTTTGAAGATTATGCATTTTAAACATCTCTATGTATGCTCCAGATCTCTCTTTTTATGTCAAGGTACTCAGCCTGGATAGTCCTCCAAAATGAATGAAAATAAACTATTGTGTTTTGTGTGTGTTTTGTAAATACCTCTGGTCACCTTATGATGTAGGCCGTGTGTATGTTTTGTTCCATGGTACCTCCTGCAGACATTGTGTGCATGTACATGCAGGGGAGATAACCATTGGAAGGTATTTTTGTATCCCTTTTGTTTACCTTACACCCAAGGGAACCCTTGCTAGCATGAGAACCTAGCCATAGATTTATCCTTGACCACCATGAGATGGCATGAGAAACTATGAGACTAGATGTATCCTTGACATAGCCTGAGGCATTTCCTTGAGGGGGGGTTTGTTGGGATATCTCAAGGTGTATGCCTCAGGCACACCTTATGTTTCTATGTGTGAGTGCTAAAGGCACAGTTAGGTGCCCACAAGCACAGTTAGGTGGTGGAGAGCCACATAGGATGATTGAGAGAATCTAGGAGTAGATTGAGGAGATGATTGTGGAGCTCTGAGGTCATCAGTGATGTCAGTGAGCATGTATGAGGTGCCTACTTAAGGACCTCACTCTTCTTCATTCTACAACCAAGTAATGCAAGTATTCTGAGTTTGTGTCCACTCTTTGCTTTCCTTTCAGCTTTCCAACATTCCGATCCCTATCCAGTTGACAAACTTTTGTAGTCGACCCCAAGGACCACCCAAATTTGGCACTATGCTAGTACCCCAAGCACCTCCGCCTGCACTGCAGATGGCACTCACAAATGAAGTAATGAGGATGCTAGTGCAAGTAGTCATGGGGAGGGGTACTAATTCCTAAAGCAATCACCCAATCACAAGTAGTCATGGGGAGGGATACAAATGTCTCATGCAATCGCCCAATCACAATCTCTAACCTCATCACCTAGTTCTTAAGTGAGGGAGATCCCATCTCCCACGTTAAAAGGTTTGGGTAGATCTTTCGAGACATTAAACATGTTTGGGCTTAGCCTTGATGTCAAGGTAGGCCAATGGTATAGGGCCTTAGGGCCTAACAAAAAGATGAACTAGGAGACTCTACAGAAGGACTTCATAGTGGGATTCACTCCTACATGCACAAAGTGAGGCCTGATTGAGACCCATTGTACAAAGTTAAATAAAAGGAGCATGAAACCCTTCGGGAATATATTGCTAGGATCTCTTAGATATGCTCAATGCCCCACCCTCCTGGCAACCACTAGTGGTCCAAGGTGCTCAAGTTCTTAGGCCCCATATGAGGAGAAGCCATGTGTGAGCCTCAGACATTGGATGGTGGATCCTGACTTGCATGTCAGATGAATCTATCAATGAGACCGTTGATGGTAGAAAGGTGATCTATGTGAGTCTAGCCTATGGGCTAGGCAAGGTAGGTAAGCTGGTAGCACAACGAGGCACATTGTGTGGGAGCCCTTGCTCTCGCTGGGGTCTAGGGAATATTCCTTGAATATTCCATGAACGACTAGTCGGTTCCACCGACTAGGTTGACTGATCGGCTCCACCAACTATGTTGATCCGAATACCACCCTCATAGCTATAAAGAGGCAACCTTCCCAATCCATTGTATTAGATCAGATCAGATCTTTCAGCAAAAATCTTCCAACTAGTAGCTCTTCACCTAGTATCTGTCTAGATTGCCATCTAAGCTCCACTATGGGAGCACATGGGTGGATGGAGCCATCATCTGTACCACATCAGTATTGAAGGAAAATTTTGCCCCTCTCCAGTTTGTGTGTACTCTCTATTCTTTGTTCAGTTTTCATTCCACTATACCGTGTAATTTAACATGGTATCACAGCCTAGGCAGCTCTAAGGATCAAAGAGTAGAAGAGAGGCGAGGTCTTCAACAGCATACGGAGTGATGGCATTAGGAAGTGGCTCGAGTTCAGTAGTTGCACCAACAATCCATGCGTTGAGGATTCGCCCTCCAGCCTTCACTAAAGGCAAGCTGGATGGTATGAACTACACTCTGTGGAAGTTTAAAATTACTGCTATTCAGGATTCATATGAGCTTCTAGAGACAGTACTGGGGACTGTGACCTAGAACCACAAGAAACCCTCGAGCCAGCAAATTCAAGGAGAATGATACCTCCTAATGCCAACCTTCTACGAGCTTGGAAACCTAGGAATGTAGATGCTTTGTATGCCCTGGTTACAAAAATACTACTGATAGTGTTTTGACCTTGATTCAACATACATCTAAGGCATCTGTGGCCTGGAACATATTGAAGAGTCAGTATGAGATGCAAAATTAGACAAGGATCTAGAACTTGGAGAATCAGCTCGCAATTGAGAAGTTTAATGAAGGAGAGATAGCAGAGGCATTCATAAACCGAATCAAAAATCTGCTTGACCAGATGGCTGGTGCTGGGATACAAAAGACTAGCAAAGAGCTAGCTCGATGGTGTCTCTGAATTTGTGCACCAAGGTTTGATGGACTAGTAACAGTGCAACCATTGAAATTTGAGGAGTTATGTGCTTCACTTATGGAGGAGGATGACAAAACATGCGTGCCTCAGGATCTATGGAGCGCTCTAAGGTGGATGGAACCTATGTGGAGACATGATGTAGAGAGGGCTCATGACATGTATCTCAAGTCAATTAGGTTCCAAGATAGATTAGCTTGGACTCATAAAGAGAATCTTGAGATAGTGCAAAGTGCTTGATTGATATTACTTCAAATGATCCTCCCTTTTATAGGTGAGGGTACTTACATCCATTTGCTTGCTCACATGTGGGATATCTCCTCCATGCCATGTGGCAGCTTATCCTTTGCTCATACCTTTTCTCTACATGTGCTCATGGCACCACAACTCTCAACACCTCCCCTTGGTGCCATGATCCTTTGGCTACTGCAAGGTGGTCAGATGTGAGTTACATTCCATCACCTCCCCTTAGTGCAAGCCTGCTACTTAAGGTGGTCAAGTGTGGCTTTTACATGTCAATACCTCCCCTGGGTGCTTTCATAGCTACTCTTAGGTGGTCAAGTTTGATTACAAACATATAGGCAAGGTTGGCAAGGTTTTTGTTTCTCAATACATTCCATTGATGTCAAATTTTGGCTCATGGCTTGATGACGATGGTGCTTGCTTCTTCGCTTGACATAGTTTGATGCATGATGCTTTGTTCTTCCATGTGCCTTGATGCTTTATGTGTGGATGCCATGCTTTCTGCTATGGTCATCTCATGCACTTATGCTTTTGGCATGCTTTGTCCATTCATGCTTTGCTTTTCCATTTGTTGCAAAGGTCTTACCAATTGATTTCTTTCAATATTGGTAGTGTCTAATTGCATACAATGATTCTGACGGACAGGCGCGTAGAGCTCAAAAAGAGGATCACTTTTCCTTTTTGGAGCGTGTGCAAATTCTTCCTGGATTGCAAGTTATGGCTTGTTGAATCTTTTGTGAAGAAAAGGGCCTTTGATGATGTGGCACAGGGGCTGTTCATATGCAGCTTGCAAGACTGTGCTTAGCAAGGGTGCTGGGTGCTTAGGTGGCACTTTAACTAACCCCATAACCTAAATCTAACCATGGTTTAGTGTGGGTTGAGTGGACCAGACTTGGGTTTACTTAACCAAACCAAACTAAGTTAAATTTAACCATAGTTAATTTTTATCCTGCCACGTGTCAATCTAAGGGAACCTTGGAAAAAGAAGATAGAAGATCTTTGAAGCTTCAACGACGACGGCGATGAAGAAGCTCAGGAGCTGCAGAGCTGGTTAGCTGAGGCGGAGCTACCGTGAGTCGCTGGCTGCAACTCTTGGCTGTTGATGGCCAAGAGCGTTTCGTTGTTGGGGAGCAGGTCGATGAAGCTTGGGCTTCGCTATTCGGGCTGTTGCTGACCGGTCATCGGAGATGGCGCAGAGAGCTGCAGGAGCCTCAGGTTGGCTTTGTTGAGGGATGTAGGAGTGCTTGGGCACTGTTGGAGCAGAGGTCGTAGGCTTGAAGACTATGAGCAGAGCATGAGCTCCTGCTATTCCTTCCCGTGGCAGAAGGTTGTTCATTGGGATGGTCGTTTGTCGTTTCGTGGTGGCTATCCGTCTTGGAGCTTTGCTTGTTGATGGCCGATGCGGGTGCATTTTGTTGGAGCCAGTTGGCACGGCTGAAGCTCTGGAGCTAGCCCGTGTGCATGGAGCCGCCAAGAGATACTGTAGGAGGTCGGTTCAGTAGAGGTCATGCTACAGCATATGGAGCATCTTGCTCATTGGAAGCAGCTCGGTAAAGTGGCTCCGGGTCACTGGGACTGCAAAATTTGTGGCCTTTCTTGTTGTCTGTGAACAAGGCTCTAAGTCGAAGGCTCTGTGGGTCGTAGTTTGTAGAGCCGCGTCTCATCGACTGGGAGTCGTAGATCAGTGTAGGCGCTACTGGTAGGGGTAGCTTGCTGATGCAGAGTGGTCGCATGCGGACTGCCAGTCCGGGAGCTCTAAAGCTTAGAAGCTTTGGTCATAGTGCTTTGTCGAGCCTCTCCAGTCCTCTCTAAAACTGACAAAGGAGTCCGAGACTCTTGCTATTCTCTCTCGAAAAAACACTGAACTACTTTGCACTCTTTAAATTTCTCTCCTTTGAGAATTGAATCCCTCACAATGGATCTCTCTTACTCTCTCAATGACGGAATTCCCTCAATGCAATGGAAGGAATCAATGGACGGAAATTTGCTCTCAATCTAAAACTAAAACTAACCTATGACAAAACACGTGCTCCTAAGACATGCCTACAACTAATCTAGAAATGGAAGCAATCCTAGTGAACTACTAATAAGCTAAACTAGGAGAGCTAAACCTATGCTCTGATACCATGACAAAACATGCGTGCCTTAGGATCTATGGAGCGCTCTAAGGTGGATGGAACCTATGTGGAGACATGATGTAGAGAGTGCTCATGACATGTATCTCAAGTCAATTAGGTTCCAAGATAGATTAGCTTGGACTCATAAAGAGAATCTTGAGATAGTGCAAAGTGCTTGATTGATATTACTTCAAATGATCCTCCCTTTTATAGGTGAGGGTAATTACATCCATTTGCTTGCTCACATGTGGGATATCTCCTCCATGCCATGTGGCAGCTTATCCTTTGCTCATACCTTTGCTCTACATGTGCTCATGGCACCACAACTCTCAACAGAGGAATTGAGGCTTAAAGCTCGAGTCTATGGAGGTGGCAATGGGGATGCTGCGTTCTCTGCCACTGCAAATGGCAAAGGTGGTTCCTCCACCAAAGGTGAGTCCTCTACTAGTGGTGACAAAAAGAAGAAGGGCGACAAGAAGAAGTTTTAGGGAGAATTCTTCTGCTGCACGAAGAAGGGCCATGTGATTGCAGATTGCCAGGTCAAGAAAGTAGATGAAAAGAATGGTACCCTGAAGAAGATAGATAAGGGGAAAGAGACAGCTAACACAGAAAAAGCAAAGCTGGATCTGTTTCTAGCCATTGAGGAAGAGTGTTCCTGAGTTCAAGAAGCTTCAACTATTGATTCATGGGTGTTGGATAGTGGTGCCTCCTATCACACGA
The DNA here is from genome assembly GCF_047967505.1 of Dipteris shenzhenensis. Taxonomy (NCBI): domain Eukaryota; kingdom Viridiplantae; phylum Streptophyta; class Polypodiopsida; order Gleicheniales; family Dipteridaceae; genus Dipteris; species Dipteris shenzhenensis. The sequence goes on from NC_141596.1 coordinate 27,265,479, forward strand.
CCTGGAAGAAGGGTCTATATTGTTCCTTGCAACCTCTATAGGAACCCATCACTGTGACGGTTAGAAATAATGCAAAATGCCGTGTTGAGGGTACAAATATGATTTCATTTGTTTTTGTAAATGGAGATGTTAAGAAACTATCTAATGTGCTATATGTTCCACAACTCAAGAGAAATATGCTATCAGTTGCTTCCATAACTGACCTTGACCATGAGGTGAGGTTCAACAAGACAGGAGCAAAAATTTTGGATAGTGATGGCAATCTTGTTGGCACCGGATTAAGGAGGAACAACTTGTATGATCTAAGTGCTCTTACAACCATCACTGGAGTGGGCACAAGCAGACTTTGGCACAAAAGATTCGGCCACATCAGATTTGTAGTGCTGAAGGAGATGCAGAAGCAAGGTATGGTTGCTCACTTACCTGCAGTAGTAGAAATCAAAGAATCTTGTGAAGCTTGCATGATGGGCAAGAAACAGAGAAAGGCATTAACACAAGAAAGCAAGAATAGAGCAAACGCTCCTTTAGAGTTGGTGCATGTTGACTTGTGTGGTAAGATGGCATGGGGGGGATCTTCCTATTTTTTATTGACCATCGATGACTATAGCAGGAAAATGTGGGTGTACTTTCTTCGCAAAAAGGCTCAAGCTTTTGGTAAATTGAAAGAATGGCTATAACTTCTTGAAAATGAAATAGGGAGAAAAGTGAAAAACATAAGATCAAATGGTGGTGTGTGTTTGTTTCTATAGAGTTTGGAGATTTTTGCAAGAGCAAAGGGATCAAGCGACAAACGATGACATCGCATATGCCTCAGCAAAATTTTATTATTGAACGTCGAATGCAGACCATCGTGGAGATGGGGAGGTGTATGTTGAAAGGTGTTGGACTGCCAAACCACTTTTGGACTGAGGTTGTCAATACTGCGGCTTACATCCTTAATTGCAGCTATACAAAGGCACTCAAAGGTAAAACACCACATGAGGCTTACAGCGATAAGAAGCCATCTGTCTCCCAGTTCAGAATGTTTGGGTGTGAATGCTATGCGCATGTACCAGATAAAGAGAGAAACAAATTACAACCAAAAAGCACCAAATGTATCTTCTTAGGCTATTATGATAAGAAGAAAGCCTATAAGTTGTATGACCGAGAGGCAAAGAAGATCATAGTGAGCTGCAATGTGGTGTTCAGGAGCAGCCACTAGTAGTGGAGGTAGAGAAGCTGTTCCACTTTATCATCAAGCAAAGAGGTAATTCACTATGGACCTGTCCCAAGAGCTATAAAGGAGGAGGAAATATTAGATGATGAAGGTATAAGTCACTAACCTATTGTTACACCACCGAAAAAGCCATTGCCATGATGGGTAAGGTAGCTCTATGACCATGATTACCAAATGCCTACATTTGTTGAGCAGCATGCAGATGGACCAAGGTGGTCTCAGAGAATCAAGGAGCAAAGGAGGGCTTCTACTCACATAGTCAATATGGCCTTGATGTGGCTGAGATTATTGCAAAAGTAAAGAAGTCCACAAGTTTGGAGGAAGCACTTGCAAACTAATATTGGAAAAATGCCATGCAAGTAGAATATGACAACATCATGAAGAATAAAAATTGGGAGCTGGTAGCTCGACCACCTAACAGAAGGGTTATTGGCACCAAGTGGGTTTGGAAGGTAAAGTACAAGGCCGATGGGACTTTGGAAAAGTACAAAGCCAGATTGGTTGCACAAGGATTTTCACAGGTTGAAGGGTTTGATTTTTAGGAATCTTTCGCTCGGACGGCCAAAATGACCACTATTCGCACAGTACTATCAGTGGCTGCTCATAAAAAGTGGCAAGTTTATCAAATGGATGTTAAATCACCATTCTTGAATGGTGACCTCAAGGAGGAGGTGTACGTGACTCAGCCACTAGGGTTTGAGGCCCCCCATTCTAATAACAAGGTATGTAAGCTAAAGAAAGCACTGTACGGGCTGAAAAGGCCCCAAGATGATGGTACCAATGGATAGACAAATTCTTTCATAAATTAAACTTCAAACGATGTGCCTCAAATGCTAACTTGTATGTGTACAGGAAGGTGGAAAATTTGGTATTATTGTTCTATATGTGGATGATCTCCTTATTATAGGTGACTATGAAGATATGATTCAATAGACTAGAAAGGCGTTGAGCACTAAGTTTGAGATGAAAAACTTAGGCTTGATACACTGTTGTTTGGGGATTCAAGTCTAGCAAGAGCCAGACAAGATCTTCATGTCTCAGCAAAATATGCAAGGGAGATCTTGAAGGTATTTGGTATGTCTGAGTGCAAGGAGATAGCTATAACTATGGAGGTAAATCCGAGGTTATCTATGGAGGATGCCTCACTACTAGTAGACATTGGGAGGTACAGGAAGTTGCTCAGCAGTCTCATCTATCTATGCAACACCAGACCGGCCATTAGTTTTGCTATTTGTGTTTTGAGTAGGTTCTCTAATAAGCCCTGGGAGAATCATTGGAATGTAGGGATGCGGGTGCTCAGGTATGTGAAGGGCACTCTTGATTATGGCATCACCTATGATACGAGCACTTCCTTGGCTGGTCATTGTGATTCGGATTGGGCTAGAGATGTTGATTCCAAGAAATTAGTTTCTAGATATTGTTTCTCTTTAGGTTTAGGTATCTTCTCTTGGATCAGTAAGAAACAACCAATAGTGGCATTGTCCTCTACTGAGGTTGAGTACAAGGCAGCATGTTTTGTTGCATGTGAACCAGTGTGGCTGAGGAGGATCTTATGGCACATGGGAGTGCAAGAGGATGAGGCAACTGTGTTGAAGTGCGACAATCAAAGTTGCATGGCCATTGCTAAAAATCTAGTGTTTTATGCGCACACAAAACATTCACTATGTGCGTGATTTGATTGAGGATGGGATAGTAGAATTGGTCTACTATCCAACAGAGCAAAATGGAGCAGATATCTTCACCAAGGCACTTCGGAAGGATCAGCTTTAGGGTCATCTTCAGAGACTCGGCATTGGGCCAAGAAGGTAGTTCACCTACTAGTGGACATTAAGGGGGGGTGTTAGGTATGCTCAATGCCCCACCCTCCTATCCAAGGTGTTAAATTATATGATGCAGCAACACAAAAACTGAACAAAGAATAGAGAGTACACAGCAAACTGGAGATGAAAAAAATTTTCCTTCAATACTAATGTAGTACAAATGATGGCTCCATCCACCCATGTGCTCCCACAGTGGAGCTTAGATGGCAATCTAAACATATACTAGAAGAAGAGCTACTAGTTGGAAAATTTGATCTAATCTGAACTCATCTAATACAACAGACTGTGGAGGTCGCCTCTTTATAGCTATGAGGGTGGTAGTTGGATCAATGTAGTCGGTGGAATCGACCAGTCAACCTAGTTGATGGAGCTGACTAGTCAACTTGTCGGTGGAATCGACTAGTCGTCCATGGAATATTCACTATATTGTCACCTCGGGGGCTCTCGCCCCCAAACCCCCACTAGGGGGGCTGCTGGCCCCCCTGGGACCCCTTAGTTGGGGCTAATTGGCCCGCAGACCCCAGTGAGAGCAAGGGGCTCCCACAAAATCACCTTTCTACCATCAACAGTCTCATTGATAGACCTCATCTGACATACAAGTTAGGATCCATCTAGTGTCCTGGGCTCACACATGGCTTCTCCTCATATGGGGGCCTTACAACTTGAGCACCTTGGACCACTGGTGGTTACCAGAAGGGTGGGGCATTGAGCATATCTAACACAAGGTGCTCAAGCTGCAAGGCCCCCATATGAGGAGAAGCCATGTGTGAGCTCGGGACACTGGAGGGATCCTGACTTTGGATCCTGACTTGCATGTCAGATGAGGTCTATCAATGAGACTGTTGATGGTAGAAAGGTGGTCTATGTGAGTCTAGCCTATGGGCTAGGTAGGGTAGGTAAGCTGGTAGCACAATGAGGCACATTTTCTTGATTGTATGGGAGCCCCTTGCTCTCGTTGCGGTCTGGGGTATAGGGAATATTCACTAAATATTCCATGGACAACTAGTCGGTTCCACCGACTAGGTTGACTGGTCGGCTTCACCGACTATGTTGATCCGACTACCGCCCTTATAGCTATAAAGAGGCAACCTTCTAGTCCATTGTATCAGATCAGATCAGATCTTCCAATAGAGATCTTGCAGCTAGTAGCTCTTTACCTAGTATTTGTCTCGATTGCCACCTAAGCTCCATTGTGGGAGCACACGAGTGGACGAAGCCATCATTTGGACTACATCAGTATTGAAGGAAAATTTTGTTCCTCTCTAGTTTGTTGTGTATTCTCTATTCTTTGTTCAATTTCTACTCTGCTACACCGTGTAATTTAACAGGATCAAGCATCTAAATGCCCATTGTGAAGTACATGAGAGGATGACTGATGAGTGCCTACTGCCTTGATTCCTCATCGGATTAAGGGATGCTAAGTTTCATGATCATCTATTCACCCTAAACCCCACATCCTTTGAGTTGTGTAGCAAGATTGCCATGATCCTGGATGATAACATGAAGGATAAGGCCCAACCTGAGAAGTCACCAGTTTCTTCCTTAGTAGTATCTCATTCTAGTAAGATCATTAGCTCTGTGAAGGGCAAGGAAGCCAACCAAGTGACCAATGCCACAAACATGGATGAGGTAGCCCCAAACCTTTTGAATGGAGTAGCCCAATAGCTCAAGTTTGGGTTGGGAAAGCAAGGCCCGAGTAATCGGCACTTGTTTCCATGATGAGACAATGTGAAGTGTAGAATGTGCACAAGAAACCACCTAACAAATGAGTGCCCTCACCTAAGGGCAAGGCCGTCACTCTACTGCACTCATTGTGCTAGGTGGAAAAATCATGAAACTTCACAATGTCATTACCCTAAGCCAACTCCCCCACCCATGTACCAACAATGGCAACCATTGTCCTTACCGGCTCCACCTAGTGTTTATAACTAGGAAACTTTAGCCTACAAGGAGCCCTCCAGGACAACTAGGCGCCAATACGAGCTCAAAATTTTCCATTGTTGCCACCACTAGTTCTAGGACCATAACCCCCACTACCTTGGATCACTCCCATAAACCAGGTAATCATTGAGGAGACACCAAGTGAGTGGGAGTACCTTGACTATGTCTTACCATCACCTGAGTCATCTCCTTGTGTCATGTGTATCAAACCAATTATCTCCATGATTCATCTCCATATGAGAGTCCTATGTGTTTTACTAGCACCCGAGTCATCTCCCTATGATAGTCATGTATCAAACCAATCAAATAAATCATTATATGATGTAAGATGATGAGTATATTTTGGTGTATCAAACAACTCCTACAATGCAATGAGCCAGGGACATGAACATCATAAATCATAGGCTGTCCATCTAGTGTTATACTTGCCAAGGTGTGCACCACACTAGGGAGTGTCCGTACAAAACCATTGCTAACTAGGACATAGCCTGTTATAAATGTCAAGGGCCTCACCTGCTTAGGGACTACCAATACAAGGATGATCAACCCACATGAGGAATTCAAATACCCCATTGTGCTTGGGTTGTGGGGTGAATCATCTCTATAAAGATTGCCCTATGAGAAGGAGTCCTAGACTGGCTCCTGACCCAGAGACCAATATTAACTTACTAAGTATTGAAAGGGGCCAAGTATGCTCAATATCATTGAATGTGATCATGAGGGACCAGGCCAAACAAAGCCATGAGTAAGGAGCTCCATAAGCACACCAATAAGGAAAGGATGGATGCATCCCACAATATAAGGGCAATGGTTGATGAGCAAATGAAATTAAAGTGGGGGAGGGTTCATACTGAGTCATTATCCAAAGTGGCTCAGACAAAAAGATGACAACAGTCTCCACCTCAACATCAGTAGGACCTAGTTGACTAAATAGGGAACCCACCACACCGTGGTCCAAGGTAAGTGGTAAGGCCATCAAGACATAGCTGTAAAGATGGGATTCAATTCCAATGGTCCAAAAAAATACCCCCACCCATCCCGCGAGAAGTAATGCTTGGTTGAGGAACAATGGTTAGTCTAGGGTTGTGAGGAGGGATTTGAGCAATGGCTTAAGACTCTTAAGAATATGGACACCTTTCACCCCAATCATCAAGTGTCAAAGGGAGCTGTAAGGCCTTCGTACCCTAGATAAGTTGGATGAGATTGGTGAAGAACACTTTGTCAGGGAAGTCTTTACTATGACACAAGATGTTCCCGACTTGGCCTCAAGCTATAGAGGATGAACAAGAATCATTTAATGGGTTTGAATAACCCCAGTCTAAGGGTAGAGAACCAATTGGTCAACCATGGGATGTGGCTAAGCTACTTGTGTTCTTGTCTAGAAAGATAAAGATGCCCATAACAACCCTTCTCAAGGGAAATCCCATCCTCTAGAGAGATCTCTCCGATTGGATGAAGGGGCGGATGGTCAACTCAGAAGAGATGGACACCAAGGCTATCAAGGCCGCATGAAGAGCCAAATGTGCTAAAGATTCCTATTAGTGAATTGGGTCAGTACTTCAAGAACGATGACAAAAATGCTGTAATTTTGATTTTCTTCCATAGTAAGAATGCCATAGTAAGATTTGGATAGCTTGAATGGAACTTTCTTATTCAATCTTTGGACGATATAGGGCTAGGGCCTCTTTTTGTCTCTTACTTTGTGTTGGCTCTTTCCTACTGCTCTCGTAGGAAGAGCTGGGTAACCTATGTTGCAGGGTTCCGAGGCTTTTTGTCACCTACAGATATATTGGGATTGTCGTTGTAGTATATATGTAGCTTAGGACCTCGAGTCGTGTTCCGGTGAGAGACGTAGGCTTAAGTGCGGTGAGTAAACATAATGCAAGCATGTGTAAAAGGCACGTAAACCATTGTTGTTGGGGTAATGAAGGCTTTCGCCTTCATTGGGGGTTGTAGGGTTTAGGAGGAGTTTAAGGGTTCAGAAGGAGGTTCCAGGGTTTAGGAAGAGTTCAAGGGTTCAGAAGGAGGTTCCAGGGTTTAGAAAGAGTTCAGAGTTAGGAGGAGGATCCAAGGTTCAGAGTATAGTACATGGTGGAGAACTCGTCTCCCTCGTAGATCATTGAGTTTAAGGGTTTAGGAAAGCATAGGAGTGGGAGAGGAAGAAGGTGTAAGAGCATGGGTGAAGTAAGAGAGAGAGGAGGAAGGAGGAGGAGGGAAGAGGAGGTGGGAGAGGGAGGAGAGAGGAGGAGGAGGAGGAGGAAGGAGGAGGAGGAGGAGGAGGAGGGAGGAGGAGGGAGGAGGAGGAGGAGGAGGAGGAGGAGGGAGAAGGGAGGAGGAGAGGGAGAGGATGGGTTGCAAGGTTGGAGGAGAGGGGAGATGGGTTGCAAGGTTAGGACATGCTTTTGGACGTGCAGTGCAAGGAAGCATGGACACTTGAGACAAATGCTTGGAATACCAATGTAGACTCAACACAATGCCCCAAGAGTGTGGGCTTCATTCCATTATGGGGTATTTATACAAGTTGGAGAGCTTCCTTCTCTGCATGTAACACAAAGTCGTATCACAAAGTTGTAACACAAAGTTGTGTCACAAAGTCGTAACACATTCTCTCTCTTCATGTAGAAGTTGTAACACAAAGTTGTTACACAAAGTTGTAACACAAAGTTGTAACACAAAGTTGTGTCACAAAGTTGTATCACAAAGTCGTAACACATTCTCTCTCTTCATGTAGACAAACTCGTAACACAAAGTTGTTACATAAAGTCGTAACATAAAGTTGTGTCTAGAAGTTGTAACACAAAGTTGTAACACAAAGTTGTATCACAAAGTTGTATCACCTTCTCTTTCTTCATAAGTTCATGTTGGCACAGAGTCAACATACTCCCGGATCCATTTTATTACCCGTCCTCGGGTTATGGATTATTTTGATTTCAGAGTTGAGATGCCATGTGCATAATCCAGTGGCTATTTAGCTTGTGGTATGCGAGTCGTTCCTGCTGTAATTCTTTTGCACCACACAATGTGTAGTCAATAGTCAAGAAACTTATCTTCTCTTAAGGAGGGGTAGATGACTATGAATGTCAGAGGGGATCTCGTTGCTGAGGTTGCGGACGCTGCCATCGAATCTTCTTGGGAAGAGGTTTAGCGGGGGTCTCGTTGTGGAGGATTGGTATAAAAGGATGTTGGTCAAGAAGCTTATCTCCACTTGAGGGGTAGATGACTATGAATGTCAGAGGGGATCTCGTTGCTGAGGTTGCGGACGCTGCCGTCGAATCTTCTTGGGAAGAGGTTTGGCGGGGGTCTCGTTGTGGAGGATTGGTATAAAAGGATGTTGGTCAAGAAGCTTATCTCCACTTGAGGAGGGGTAGATGACTATGAATGTCAGAGGGGATCTCGTTGCTGAGGTTGCGGACGCTGCCGTCGAATCTTCTTGGGAAGAGGTTTGGCGGGGGTCTCGTTGTGGAGGCTGTCATTTCTTGCTATCTTGCATACATGTTGGATGCGATTGCACCAGTAGCATTGAGCGTGTAGATAATTAGTATGCAAGTTTGATATTTTTTGCATATAGGAGACGGCTGTGATGTTTGGCGGGGGTCTCGTTGCGGAGGCTGCAGACTCTGTTGCCAATTCATCTTGAGTTTTGGCATAGCTTTGTGTACTGCGTGTGAATTCATTGCATGCTTTGAGAGTATGGAATGAAACTGTGTGATACTATTTTTTATGCAATCTATTATGTGCCTATGCAAAATCATGTGAGTGCATGTGATGTGTCTAACTATATGCTTATTTGTGGGATTTGATAGGGAAACTAAGACGCAAACATCCCTAACGTGCAAAAAAACGTGCATATGCAGTGAGTGTGCGTGTAAGAATCTAGTGCAAACTATATGTGCAAAAACGTGCATATGCGAGTGAGTGCTTGTGATACAATCTAATCCTAACTAAGGAAGACTTGGTTTCCCAAATCTTCGTTTTTGTCGGGGATGGCTCGCGTGTTGATGTAGTAGCGCTTCAGTCGGCTCCCGTTTATTGTTGTGTTGAATTGGACTCCATCAAGTGTTTCAAGTAGCACAGCTCCAATGGGATTCATCTTGCGTACTCGGTAGGGTCCTTGACCTAGATATTTCAGTTTTCCCTTGTGTACTTTGGCATTGTATAACAGGACTAAGTCGCCTTCCTTGATGTCTTTAGCTTTCAGATTCCTGTCAAACCATGCCTTTCTTCGACGTTTTTCTGTTGTCATGGCATGATAAGCGACTAGTCTGGTCTCTGTATGCTTTTCCAACTGACAGAGCCTTTCTTTCAAGGACTCATGATCACCCATGCGTTCCTATATTGCGATGCGTAGACTTGGTATTACAAATTCGAGTGGGACCACGGCTTCAAGGCCGTACACCAATTGAAAAGGTGTGTGCCCTGTACTGACCTTGAATGTGGTTCTGTATGCCCATAAGGCTGCATTCAGTTTCTCTGCCCAATCAGAACGCTGTGGTTCTACTACCTTGGTAAGGATATTGCATATGATTTTATTTGTGGATTCTGCTAGTCCATTCCCTTGGGGGTAGTAGGGTGTGCTTTTTCTATGAATGACCATGAAGCCAGACAAGAGTTCTTGGATTACCTCATTGACAAAATGTGTGCCTCTATCCGACACAATTTCAAGGGGGCATCCGAATCGGGTGATCACATGTTCGTACAAGAATCTTGCTGTGCTTTTGGCATCTGCCTTTCTGACTGCCTTAGCATCAGCCCATTTTGTAAAGTAATCAGTGGCCACAATGATGTAGCGTGCCTGTGTTCCTTTTGCTGATGGATGTATGGGACCCACATAATCAATCCCCCATTTCTCAAATGGCTGTTGTGCAACAACTGTTGTTAGGGGATTGAAGTCTTTGTGTTGTGGTTTAATAGTTCGTTGGCAAACATCACAGCCTTTTACATATTCATAGGCATCTGCCCACAGTGTTGGCCACCAGTAGCCTGCGAGGAGAACTTTTCTTGCTGTGGCTTCCCCTTGGAAGTGTCCTCCTGCAATGCCTTCATGGACTTCACTCAGGATTGGCAGGATCTCATGAGGCATTACACATCTTCTTAATATCTGGTCCTTGCCCATCTTGTATAGTTGTCCTGCAATGAGTTGATAGGGTGCAGCCTTTAGAATCAATTTTCTGGCATCTACTACTTTCATGTCAGGGGGTGGTCTTCCTGCCATCAAGTACCCAATGATATCTCCACACCATTCTGGAACAGCATCTATTTGAAATAGTGTGGCATCTGGTAAGTCATCTTCTACGCCAGTGGCTTCTTCTCCTGTCTTGACTCGAGACATGTGATCGGCAATGTAGTGTTGGGCACCTTTGCGGACCACAATTTTGAAGTTGAATTCTTGTAGCAAGAGGAGCCATCTGGTTATTCTTCCGGTGGTACACGGACGGTTCACAAGATATAGCAAAGCTTGATGATCGGTGTAGAAGACAAAATCATTTGCGAGTAGATAGTGCCGAAATTTTTTTACACTATACACCATTGCTAGGGCTTCTCTTTCTGTGGTGGTATAGTTGATCTCTGCATCATTGAGTTGTCGACTGGCGAAGTAGACGGGGTAGTCTTTCTTATGTTCACCAGGTTGACAAAGCACACTCCCAATTGCATACTGGGATCCATCAGTATGAACATGAAAATCAATATCCCAATTGGGAGATATAAGGATGGGTGCTGTGATTAGGCGCCACTTTAAAAGCTCAAAGGCTCGGTCGCACTCTTCGGTCCATAAGAACTCCACTAATAATTTGTAAAGTGGTCTAGCTATCATGGCATACCGCAATATAAATCTTCTATAATAGCCGGCATGTCCCATAAAGACCTGTACACCTTTGGAATTTGTAGGAGGAGGCAATTCCATGATGATTTTGATTTTGTCCATGTCAGTTGCAATCCCATGTTGAGAGACGATGTGTCCTAAAACAACTCCGTGGGTGACCACGAACTGGCATTTTGTTGGATTTAGGGAGATGCCATACTCCCTGCATTTGATTAGTACTTCTTCCAGACATTTGAAGTGATCCTGTTTGGTTGAATGGATGCACAAATCATCCAAGAACACCTGTAAAAACTTATTCAAAAATGACTTGAAAGCTGTGAACATGACTCGCTGGAATGTGGCTGGGGCATTACAAAGGCCAAATGGCATGACTCTATATGCAAAAATACCCCATTCTGTAGCAAATGCTGTTTTTGATTGGTCTTGAGGAGCAATTTGTACCTGGTTATAGCCACTGAAGCCATCCAAGAAGCTGTAGATTTCGGATCCTGCCACCTTTTCCAACACTGTTTCTGTTAAGGGTAGGGGGTAGTGATCCCTAATTGTGGCGGCATTCACATTTTTCAAGTTTACGCATATTCTGAGCTTCTTGTTGCATTTAGGCACAATGACAATGGGTGAAACCCAATCAGTGTGCTCTATCTCGTAGATGAATCCGGCATCTAGGAGTTTTTCCAGCTCATCATAAACCATGGTGCCATATTTAGGATTTGTGCGATAAGGTCCACATACCTTAGGGCGAGCACCTTCCCTTATAGGGATCGTGTGAACTGCCACTTCTGGTGAAATTCCTTTCATCTCTTTGTATGACCATGCTAGGCAGTCACGGTATTCCATTAGGAGTTCTTTGAGTTTGCTTTCATCTTCTTGACGGAGCTGTTTCCCAATGAAAACCAACTTTTCTTCCTCCCCTTCAAGGGCGAGGTTTATTGTGCGTGTTTTTGCCGGTCCCTCATAGTTTGGAGTTTCTCCAATGCTATCGGTTTCTTGAACTTCAGATTCTCTGATTGGTCTTGGCATTGCTATTGGTGCACTGCCACTTGTATAATTCTTAAAGTATTCCGGCACTTCTCGAAGATCGGCCTCTGATGGGGTTGAACTAGCCTGAGATGTGTCATGAGTACTGGGTGACATAGTTGCATTTAGTAATTTGTTAGACTCTTCTTTCCTTTCTTTTTCTGAAGTCTCTGGATCAAGCTTCATCCGCACATGTGGCTTATATTTCCGAAACTTCTTACGCTGGGAACTGTGGGGTAACTTTTCCACTGGCAAGGTGTTTCCAAGTAAGGGTTCATGTGCTGCACATACTCCTTCCAGTCCTTCAGGGGACCATTCAAGAGGTGGTGGTTTTGACTTTGAGGGGACTGCCTTTGCAAGATACAATTCCACAATCCGTGTTTGGACTCGTTCGAATTCATTGAAGTGCTCAGCCTTGGCTTTTCTGCGATTTCCTCCTGCAGCTTTCTTGCGGGATCTTCTGCTGTTATTCAACTGTGGAGGTTCAATTTTTGGGAGCTCAACTGCCATTAGGGCATGGAGAATGGCTAGGTCATTATCAAAGATTTGATCTTCAATTGCAGCATTCGCAGCCTCTGTTTCAAGGTCCCAAGGAAAATCGGAGTCATCATTGGTATGGGTACCTTCTTCAGGTTCATTATCCCATTCGAGGTCAGCCATAAAGAAAGGCATCTCTAGATCGATTGGTTCTTCATGTGTCGGTGGAGGATCAACCTGTAGTGTGTTAACATCTATCTGTGAGAAGATGGGGTCTAATGAATGGCAGTTGTCAATGGTTGCCAATGTTTGTATCCAGTTATTGACATTGCTTTGTGAGTCACCTGCTATGGCATGCTGTTGCAAGGGATCTGATTTGCTCGAAATTGTCGTGGAAGATGTGTCATCCAATGCTCTAGGAACAATTGGTTTAATAGCTCCTGTCTCCACATTCACCCTGACTGCAGTGTCTCGATTCTGGATTGTCAATCTATTAGTTCCCCAGTCATGGAGGACTGATGCTTCCCGTAACCAAGGACGTCCCAGTAAGATTTGATAGGACTTTTTGGGGAGATCCAGGATTGTGAATTGAAGGGAAAAGCGGACTCCTGCGATCTTTGTGGACACGCCATTCACTACTCCCAAGGGTTTAGCCCGTGAATCATCGGCAAGGCGTATGTTGAAATTAGCCTTTTGCATTGGTGGGAGACCCCATTCTTCGTAGAGCTCCTTTGATAGGACATTGACACCTGCTCCACCATCCACTATGGCTTGGACTTCATTATATGCTTTGTGGATCAAAGGCACAGTGATGTTGCGTATGTCATCTCTCTCACCCATCCGCACAGGGATATCTTCAATGTCGTTCATAGGTGGAGGGGGAGTTGCGAGTTCAATCCATCCTTTGAAACTCTCCCAGAGATTGGGACAATTTCGTAAGAGGATTCCGATGGGAATGGACACAGGGCAACTCAGGATGCTAGAGAGTGCAGCTCCTTCAAGTTGACGTGGCGGTACATTCTGTTGTGGAGTCTGTTGTTGGAACAAAGGCTCGAGTACAGTATCAATACTTTGTGGGGCCAAGTCATGGATTGGGTCTTGAGCTTGTTTCTGAGCCTCAAATTGAGCTTGTTCATTTTGAACCCATTGCTGAAGTACCTGAAAATGAGCCTTCTCCACCTCTGCATTCGGGAATGGAGCTTCTTGTATTCGAGGCTCGGGAGTGGATGTGGATGAGCTCTGCTGCTCATTGCTTGGCGGAGGTGGAGGCACTTGTGCTTTCTTTCTCAGAAGTCGCTTCGGTTGGATTGGAATGATAGGGTCCTTCATGGCCTCTTTCTGTTGGCGTGTAATTACATTGATAGGTTGTGACCTTAGACTTGTTGGACCCAGACTTTGATGGTCCACCCCAATGATGCCGATGGGGACGTCAGGCTTAACCTCTGTTTGTTCTGGGACCTTATTTTTCATGGGACAATCCATACAGGCATGTCCTATGCCACAATCTCTGCAAAGTGGTTGGAAAGTAGCTGGGCTACCGCGATGAGGGCACTCTGCGATTCTATGATTTTCTCCACAACCGTAACACTTGATTGGTGCTCGAAATGTGTTGGGTCGCACTTGATTTGCATAGACTGGTATTAGACCCTCTGCACCTTCTACATAGTACACTGGGTACTCTGCTTCATACTCAAATAGCGAGTCTACTTCCTCGGCTTGTAATTGATGTATGGGAACTGCCGGAGGAGCTGGATTTGGTGCTCTTGGATACGGTCGTGGATTTGGATTCCTGAGTAGTTGTGGGACTTGTGTCCGAACGGGAACAAGATTTAGCCTCGGAGCTGGGGGCGCTTGTACAAGTGCCGGTTGCCTGTATACTGGCATGGGTGCCGCCGCTTGGTATTGTGGTGGTCGAGGCGGATTGTTGCGCATGTTGAAGATGCAACTGGTCTCATCATGGCCGCCGACGACACAGATATGGCACCACAACCGTGGCGGTGGATTTGCTTGTGCATTGATTCTTGCTCTTAGGACTGGGCATTCATTTGCTGTATGATTTGCCAAGCAGTGTGGGCACCAGACATTTTCTCGCCGTGGGTATGTTTGAGTTGGCGGCTGAGACAAGTGAAGTTTTTGATCCATGGCCTGCATCATATCTTCTTTCAGCTTCAAGGTCATGGCCTCGAGGCGATCTTCATTGGATGGTTCGGCAATGTCCTTTGATTTACTTTTTTTCGAGCGCTTATCTCGTGTATTGGATCTGGCATCATCACTGCTAGTGTCTGAATCTGTCATGCCATCTTCGATGTCAATGGCTGCCGCATGAGCAGCACTGAATGTTTCATAGCTACTTATCTTTTTCATCTCCTTGCGGATTTTCTTTCTGAGGCCTGCTATGAACCATGCCGTGAGGTGCTTTGCATCTGGGCGTGGGTCACATTTGGCGATCAATCTCTTCATCTTTCCCAGGTATGTGCGTACATCTTCCCTCCGGCCTTGTTCGATCTTGCTGAGTTGGAGAGCGGGGTCATCTTGTAGCCTCTCCGTTTGAAAGCGACGTTTGAATTCGGTTTGAAGTAGGTCCCATGTGGCACGTTCTTCCACAAGAAGGTCGAGGTACCATTCTGACGCCTCATCAGTTAAGGCCATTGGAAACCAAGCCACCTTAGTTTCATGGGATTGATCACCACCTGCTCGACATGCGGCATCAAAATGTTGGAGGAAGCGAGCAGGGTCTCCCCTACCATTATATTTGGGAAGTTCCAGTTTTCCCAAAGGGCGTCGGCTGTGATTGTTGTGATTTCGTCGATTGAAGAAGTTGTCAGCCTCGGCATCGAGCTCGATGTCCCCATCATGCTCAGGACGGCGTCCAGCCATGTTGGGGCGTGGAGGAGTTAAAGGGAGTTGTTGAATCTCAGGGGGGAATTCGGGGTAGAGGATTGGCGGGGGCGGTTGTTGCAGTGGAGTTAGTTGCGGATTGGGCGAGCGTTGAAGTCGAAGTCGTTGGCCGGAACGTAACTGCATGCAGATGGTGCGTGATTTGCCGAGGGTATCGCTACCCCAAGTGTGGGTGTGGAGGTAGTGCTGTTAGGAGAGTTAGAGTGGTGTTAGTTTGTGTAGGGACCGTCGTGTTAATAATGTGCCTAGGATTGTCCTACGTGTGTAGGGAAATGTGCCGGTGCAGACGGATCGTTAATCGGAGGTTGCGGCGTGAAAATACGAGTGAATTAATGCAAAATAAGGCCCACACGGGGGCGCGAATGAACGTGTGCGAGGGATGCCGAAATGGTGTGCAATGGGCTGGAAAAATACCCCGTAACGTGGTGTTTCCGTGTGTGAAATCTGGGTTCAAACGGGGTTTAATTTGGGTCCCAAACGGATGAGTTTCGAGGAGTTAAAGGAGGGGTAAATTTGGCGTTTGGGGGGTCCTAATGGTGGTGTGAATGGACTTTAAGTCCAACCGAGGGGTTGAAACCAAGTGACTCTAGTTAGAGTAACTAACCTAGATCCTCCCAGTTACGGTAACTGGGAGGTTTAACTAACTGTAGTTAGATACTAACTGTAGTTAGTCTAACCTAACTGAGGGCTAACTAAACTAACCTAACCTCAAGTACTACTAACCTAACCTACGTAGCTAATCTAACTGAGGTTAACTAGCTAACCTAGGGTTAACTAACCTAACCTAACTGTAGTTAGTACTAACCTAACTGTGGTTAAACTAACCGTAGAGTTAATGTTAGGTTAGGGTTAGTTTGGTTAGGTTTAGTTTTTTTTTTTTTTAAATTTTTATGTGGGGGGGGGGGGCTGCCCGACGGCGGCGCCCGGAGAGAGGGGGGGGGGGGGGGGGGGGGTTTGACGCGACGGGGGGAACGGGGGAGGGCGAGGGGGGTGCGAGGGGGGTTGCGAAGGGGAGGGCGAGGGGGGTGCAAGGGGGGGTGCGAGGGGGTTTGCGCGGGCGGGGGGCGGGGGTGGCGGGCGGGGGGAGCGCGGGGCGGGGTGGGTTGGGGGCGGGCGGGGTGCGCGGGGCGGCGGCGCTGCGTGCGCCGCCGCGGGGCGGGGGGTGGGAGAGGGACGGTGACGTGGGGCGCCGCCGTGGGGCGGCGGGCGGGGGCGGCGGTGTGCGCCGCCGCGGGGCGGGGTAGGCGGGGGCGTGGGGCGCTGGGCGGGGGTGGCGTGGGGTCGCCGCCGCGGGGCGGTGGCGGGGGTGGCGAGGGTTGGAGGGGCGCGGAGGCGGCCAGGGATGGCCGCGGGGGCGGAGCGGGCGGGCGGCGCCGCTGGCGGCGCCGCTGTTGGCGGGCGGACGTCGGCGGCCCGGGCGGGGTGGGCGGAGGCGGCGGCGGCGTCTCTGCGGAGCGCCGCCGCGGGAGCGAGGGGGTCGGTGGGGTGGGGTGGGTGGGATGGGGGGGTTGAGCGGGGTAAGGGGGAGGGGGAGAGAGGGGGATGGGGGAGGGAACGAGGGGGAGAGAGGAGGGAGTGAGAGAGAGAGGGGGTGGGAGAGAGAACGAGGGGGGGAAAGTGGGAGAGAGGAGAGAGAAAAGAGAGAGAGGGGGAGGGGGAGGGGGAGGGGGAGGGGGAGATGATGGTAGAGAGAGAAGGGGAGGGGGGAGAGAGAATGAGGGGGAGAGAGGGGGATGGGGGAGGGGGAGAGGGGGAGGTGAGGGGGAGGTGGTAGTGGAGGGGGAGGGGGAGAGGGTAAGGGGGAGGTGAGGGGGAGGGGGAGAGGGGGAGGTGAGGGGGAGGTGGTAGTGGAGGGGGAGGGGGAGAGGGTAAGGGGGAGGTGAGGGGGAGGTGGTAGTGGAGGGGGAGGGGGAGAGGGGGAGGTGGTAGTGGAGGGGAAGTGGGAGAGGGGGAGGGGGGAGGTGGTGGTGGAGGGGGAGTGGGAGAGGGGGAGGGGGGAGGTGGTGGTGGAGGGGGGAGGTGGTGGTGGAGAGGGAGAGGGGGAGAGGGGGAGGGGGAAGATGAAGGGGGAGGGGGAGAGGGGAGGTGGTGGAGAGGGGGAGGTGGTGGTGGAGAGGGAGGTGGTGGTGGAGGGGGAGGGGTAAAAGAGCAACAAAAAAACTGAAAGACGGAAATTGAAAAGCAAGGCGAAGTGGTTACCTGACGCTTTCCAAGTCTTTCTCGATGGAACGGGATTGTCGCGGAACAATGGACGGTGGGTGGAAGGCTAGGTCATTGCTGCGAGAAGGGCTCGATGTCACTTACATGGCGAGGATAGGAGTAAGGGGGCGGTCGATGGAGAGGGAGGAGTGTCTTGCGTGGGGCTCGGAAGGAGGAAGAGAATGGAGGCAAAAGTGAAAGATGAAGAATGAGGGGGGGTGGAGTAGGTTTTTATAGGTTTGGATTTTAGGTTTAGGGTTTAGGTTTAGGGTTTAACCCTAAACTCTTCCCGAGCCATAACTTTTTATGGAGAGCTCGGTTTGCCTTTCTGTAAAAAGGTAAAATGATCGTAATTGAAAGCTCTACGCAACCGTATCCACTACCTAGCCTAATTGTACATCATGTGGCTTTTATTTAAGAAATTAAGAAAATCTCTTAAGGTAGTAACCCAAAGTGGATGTTTGGGGTTGATATGTTTGGCTAGATTTGGAAAATTTTTTACTCTCCTTGCCCTTGAGTGGTATGTGCGTGAAAGTTTTAAGTAGTGACTTGTTTTACACCTACCTACGCATGTTTACTCGCTACTTGAGACGCTAGTCTCCCCGGCAACAGCGCCAAATGTTGGCTCTTTCCTACTGCTCTCGTAGGAAGAGCTGGGTAATCTATGTTGCAGGGTTCCGAGGCTTTTTGTCACCTACAGATATATTGGGATTGTCGTTGTAGTATATATGTAGCTTAGGACCTCGTGTTCCGGTGAGAGACGTAGGCTTAAGTGCGGTGAGTAAACATAATGCAAGCATGTGTAAAAGGCACGTAAACCATTGTTGTTGGGGTAATGAAGGCTTTCGCCTTCATTGGGGGTTGTAGGGTTTAGGAGGAGTTTAAGGGTTCAGAAGGAGGTTCCAGGGTTTAGGAAGAGTTCAAGGGTTCAGAAGGAGGTTCCAGGGTTTAGAAAGAGTTCAGAGTTAGGAGGAGGATCCAAGGTTCAGAGTATAGTACATGGTGGAGAACTCGTCTCCCTCGTAGATCATTGAGTTTAAGGGTTTAGGAAAGCATAGGAGTGGGAGAGGAAGAAGGTGTAAGAGCATGGGTGAAGTAAGAGAGAGAGGAGGAAGGAGGAGGAGGGAAGAGGAGGTGGGAGAGGGAGGAGAGAGGAGGAGGAGGAGGAGGAAGGAGGAGGAGGAGGAGGAGGAGGGAGGAGGAGGGAGGAGGAGGAGGAGGAGGAGGAGGGAGAAGGGAGGAGGAGAGGGAGAGGATGGGTTGCAGGGTTGGAGGAGAGGGGAGATGGGTTGCAAGGTTAGGACATGCTTTTGGACGTGCAGTGCAAGGAAGCATGGACACTTGAGACAAATGCTTGGAATACCAATGTAGACTCAACACAATGCCCCAAGAGTGTGGGCTTCATTCCATTATGGGGTATTTATACAAGTTGGAGAGCCTCCTTCTCTGCATGTAACACAAAGTCGTATCACAAAGTTGTAACACAAAGTTGTGTCACAAAGTCGTAACACATTCTCTCTCTTCATGTAGAAGTTGTAACACAAAGTTGTTACACAAAGTTGTAACACAAAGTTGTAACACAAAGTTGTAACACAAAGTTGTGTCACAAAGTTATATCACAAAGTCGTAACACATTCTCTCTCTTCATGTAGACAAACTCGTAACACAAAGTTGTTACATAAAGTCGTAACATAAAGTTGTGTCTAGAAGTTGTAACACAAAGTTGTAACACAAAGTTGTATCACAAAGTTGTATCACCTTCTCTTTCTTCATAAGTTCATGTTGGCACAGAGTCAACACTTTGCCATCCCCTTGTCAACTTTGCATGCAATCTTGTCTACAACATAGTACATCTAAGGTCTCATTCTAAAATGGGGGAGGTGGAAGAGGGGCATGAGAATATGTGGTTGTTGGTGACATCTTTTGGAATTCAGTGGAAGTATGCTCAAACTTAAGTTCATTCCCTACTTCAAGTATGCTAGAGTGGAAGCAATCGAGCATCAAATTGGAATTTTTTGATATCAAGGACTCACAAGCCGTCCTGAGATGATGAATTCTATAGCCACTATCAGACGATGAACATAGCTAAGGGTTTTTTATCATTGTTTTCGTTTTGTAGATGCCATGGCTAAAAATAAACAAGATCTGTCCATTGCTATGGAGGATTCAAAGCTAGAGAAGACAAAATATAAGCCGCTTCATTGTCATGACTAAAGAAGTAGTCTTGCTAGATTCTTGTGAAGAAAATATGTAACACATTTATTGGTTCATAAAAACATATGATTTCTTGGGAGTGTACAAAGGGGATGTGCACCTCCATGTCTCCATAAAGGAAAAAACATACAAAGATATGGGAATCATTTGGAGTGTCTTTGAAGAACAAGTAAGCCATGCTACTCCTTGACTTGGAGTGGTTGTTGAAGCTACAAATAATTCAAATGACATGCAATAAAATCTTCCACTCCAAGGATACAAATTTGGTTACATGCATGCAAGCAAGAATGACATGGATAAATCAATGAAGAACCTTGGATGGGGTTTTCTAGGCTTTGATAACCTTAAGGAAGTAGGAATTGGAGACATGCAAGACATTATAAATGGCTTTGGCAATGTAAGGAATATTTTGCATCTACTTACTCTACTAAGGATGGTCCTAGAGATGGAGTGAACAAGAGAAAAAGGGGGGATGAATATTGTTCTCACATCAATTGATAACATAAAGAACAACACTACATTAGAGTTGACTGTGGTGGGAAACACATAAGCAAAAACATACAAAAAGAATCTACTTGCAATGCTTGATGCAACCTTGGATGGTGGAAAGCATGTTGGATCAGATGAAGGGATCCAACTATTTGAAAAATGGAGTCCTTACTGCCCAATTGGCATGCACACCACTTTTGAAATTGATGTCACAAGGTGCATTTAATCACCAAAACACAGGGTGTACTAGGGAGTGATGGTTTCTCATGTCATGGATCTCCTAAGGGACTACTTGAGTCACCTATAGATCAATCTAGTGAGGCATATGTAATATCTTTTGACCCCAAGACAAATCTCCCTTTGTAGGCTTTGAGCTCAGAATTAAAAAAGGTGGATATCCATTTTCAAATTGATGTGCACCATTTTTAAAGAGGAATGAATCCTCCTTAGCAAGTGAAAGTGATTTGGTAGCTCTTCAAAATCAATGAAAAACACATATGGATTTGCAGTTAGAAGGGATAATATATCCAGTAGATCCACAAACTTGTCAAACTCATCAATTCCATGGATTGACTAGCTTAATAAAGTTTTTGTGTAAGGGTGAGAATAATTTGTTAGGATATTGTCAAAGGTTCATTGCTCATGGAGAAAGCAGCCTTCATAGCCACCAATATTAATCTTTGCTTAGTGAAAGAGACAAAAGGATTGCAATGTTGGAGGATTGGAATCAACATTTGGTATCATCTATGCAAGCTACAAGTGTTCAAATGTCTGCATATGATGGCATAGAGAAGAAAAATAAGGAATTACAGGTAAAGGTTCAAACATTAGATGCTCAATTGGGAGAGAGCACTATAAATGCAATTCACTTGCACATGCAAAACATAGCTTTGAAGCATGAGATCAAAAACTTAGAAAAAACATTATCATTGATAAAGGACACTCCAATGGGTCCAAGACTATGTAAGAGGAAATTGCATCCAATCGATGAAATATCCAAGAAAAGTGGTCACTGCTAGAAGCATTGAGTGAGAGCTTGTAGGAGTGTTTCAGAACTAATGTCTATTCATGATGAACACTCTGGTGCTATGGGGGTGAAGTGTTTATGAAAAAAATGTTGGAGTCTATTATACAACATCCAAAATTCAAAAGTCTAAAATCAAAGATAACATCTAAGTCAATGAACAAAGTTGTGGAGCATCACAATGCAACTAGTGGCTTAGATTGATAAGGCAAGCTAAAAGGACATTTCAAGAGCACACTCCATACAAAACCCAAAAATCCAGGATTCTATTAAATTGTCCTATTAAGGATAGCACGCTAATATCAAAGGATGCCAATCTGATGGTCACAAAGGTCATGCAAAATAATCCCTTCATTGAGAAGCTATGAGCTATTGCTCCAGAATATAGTGTTCTTCAACGTTTTGTCATTCTATTGCATATTTGTATATTCTGTTCTCATAGATATTACATGTATCGTTTGTCTATTGTTTCCCGTAGCATTTATGTGTATTTATGATGCTACACATTGGCAATCACGATGCGCATTCTTACCATCATGCAAGGAATTCACGATCAGGCAATTGAGCCTCATGTCATCTGCCCCTTGCTGTCATTGCAGAGGCACTTCACATGGAGGTTTGCATGTAGCTGCACTCAGTCCAGAGGAGATTCGAGAGGAGATTGTTGTGGTAAGGAGGCACATCCGTGGATTACAAGATGAACTCGATCAGATGCCCCCCAACACCCTACTTACGGTCGAGCGAGTGTAGAAATTCTAGAACCTCATCCGGTGGTCATGGCAGTGCATTTTGGAGTTGTTATCTTCCCAGTAAGCATGCATGCACACACACTCACAAGGACCTCCTGATCCCTTGACACTGATGATGTGGCTGCGGCAGCGCAACATTGATCTTGAGCATCGAGACAGTAAATTGCAAGAAGCTCCGAGAGGGGTTTGGCATTAGAGTCCACTTGCTCAATCGGTATCACCACCAAGGCTGTAGGTACAAGTCTCGATTCATGCACATCGGGTGCTGAGTGCATCTTTGTCTCCGACTGTGGTTTTGGTGGCTTCTCACAATCTCTTCAGTCAAGGAAAACCATCTAGAGGGGCACCAAACATTGGAGGTGCTGTAATGGCTATGGCATCTCCTGCGGTTGCGGTGGGTAATGTCAAGTATGCCAAGTTTTTGAGAAAAAAGTTGGATGACCCCGATGTACATGTCCGGATGTTTGAAAAGGTGTATGGGATCAACAATCCAGGAGCTGTGGTACCACTCCAATAAGAGGAAATTTTTTAGTCAACTTTATTGGGTAAGGTAGCACAATGGTTGGTAGAGTATGCAGTGAACCATTTCCCCACATATGATGCAGCCCGCGATAAATTCTTGAGGTAGTTTCGTCAAGAAAAAATGATTCCACGGACTCTGGAGAGATTGTATAGCTTGGAGTAAGGCGATCAAGATGTGGAAGGTTATGCATCCAAATTTAATTTACTCTTGCAACGTGTGCATGTGGCTCAAAGCCCTGCTCAGGAGGTACTCAATGACTACTTCATTTTAAGGCTATCATGGAATCTACAGGTGGCATTGGCCACAGTGTTGAGAGATATGGTGCCATGAGCACATAGATTAAAGGGCTAAGGTATGGTATAGGATGTTCAAAGGATTCTGACTTAAAAGTAGATACAAAGACTTGGAGAGCCTCTAAATGGGGTAAGGGCGCACCAGTGGCTTTCGGAGAAGGGTCCATACCTAAAGACTTGAAGGGTATATGGTGCACCCACTACCGCAATCCTGGTCACTCCGCAATCGAGTGTGATCTTTATGTGAATTGGTGTGCGATTTGCTTGACTAATACACACAACACATTGGGATGCCACTACAATGGGTGTGGCCAAAGAGCGGTTGGTCAGTAGAGTAAGATGCGGCTATGTCTTTTGTGCAAGAAGAGCCATAGTAGCAAGCGTTCTAGTCTGAGCAACAGATGCTCCAACAAGGCGATGGAAGCAATGGCCAAACACGGACGTTGAGGCCAGGGTTGTGGTCAAAATCGACTGAAAACATGTATGTTTTGCTTGGGCGAAGGCCATTGGCAGAACGAATGATTGGAAGCTCAGGAATGGGATCGGCAACATGCGGAGCGGTAAAAGATCTCCGAGAAAATTCTCAGCACTTCGATGCTACACATTGTTGATGATGATCCGTTGGTGTGTCCAGAGATTAGCATTGTCACCCATGCTAGTATCAAGCTATGAGGACTGACTCCCATAAATGGTGATAAGCTACTGGATTGGTCAGCTCAAGAACACATTCGATGCCAAGTCTACAAGTTGGTAACGAAGGAGCCACCATTGATGTCTCTACCAGAGCTTGCAACAACGCCGAGTGAGGCACGTAAGGTGCAATTTGTAGAATTGTGCAATTAGAGGCGGAGACTCAAGCCAAGTTCAAGTTACACTTACCAGGAAATGGTCCGAAGGCAATTGAAGCAACTCTGTTGTTGGTCGCTAACCAAGCCAAGAGGCGGGCAAACTCTCTACAAAGGGAGCCAGGGTTGGAATGCATTTTGGAGGCTCTTATCCAAATTTCATTAGGCAGATTGCTTAATCTGGTTTCAGGATTCCATCGACAATTCTTGCATTCCCTGCACACGAAGTCGAAACCAGAAGAGGTGGAGTTATGTCAAGTTGATTCATGCCCAATGCCAGTAGTTCCTTTGATTGACATGAGAATTCTAGTGATTTCCGCAAAGGCACAAGGTCGGACTTTTGCTCAGGTGCTGGTAGATGGCGGTTCGAGGATCAATATTGTCACTTTAAAGACCTGCCAAGGAATGGGATGGATGTCCTAGAAGCTGGCGCCATTCTTAGTCCGCATGGTTGATCAACGTCGGGTTCAACCACTCAAAATCTTGTTGGCCGTTGTTCTGGAGGTGGTGGGCATATCATTCTTGGTGTCCTTTGTGGTGCTCAACATGGAAGCTGCAACGCTAGAGTATAGCATCCTTTTGGGTAGGCCTTCGTTGCGGTAAGCAAAAGTCAAGCAAAATTGGGAGCAGAACATCATTTCAGTGCGGAGAGGAAAGAAGAAAGTGCAGGTCACAATGAGAGTGGTGGCACCATTGGCAGATGCAGTCCAACTTGTGTTGGTCGAGATGATGAACATGGTGGACGGATTGGAGGATGATGAGGAGGAAGCCTTTCTCAAGGCATATCTGGAGTTGGTTCCTATCTTCACGATCGATGTGGAAGGCATTATGGACATTTACATGCATCAAAGTTTTCTGACAGACACGGCTAGCCCTATTTTGGAGGAGGAGTTTGAGCCCCAACAAGTAGCAACAAAATTGGATATATGGGATCTCCTACAGCAAGGGAGGGAATTCGAAGAACGGATGAGTAGAGTCATGCGAGTTCAAAAAGATGCTCTAGATACGACACATCTAAACTAGTCAAAGTTAGCAATTTGTTGATAACTGAATTCCACCGTGAATTGATTGCCCTCTTGTGGGAATTTTCCAATGTGTTCACTTGGGACTATGCAGATATGAAGGGTATGGATCCAAAATTTTACCAACACCGGGTCAACCTCAAACCAGATGTGACTTTGACAAAGATACATAGGTATCATATGAATCCGCACATGGCCAAGCAAGTGCGTGAAGAACTGGAGTGCTTGTTGTGGGTGGGATTCATTGCACTAATTGAAAATCTAGAGTGGATTTCCCCAATTGTCATTGTGCCAAAGAAAAATAAGAAATTACGAATTTGTGTCAACTACCTCAAGCTGAATGTGGCCACAGTACCCGATCCATTTCCCTTGTGCTATATGGATTCTATGCTCGATGAAGTGGTGGGGCATGAGGTGTACTCCTTCTTGGATGGATATAGCAGATAGAACCAAATCCGAATGGGTCTAGAAGACCAGCAAAATACAACATTCATCACATCATGGGAGGTCTATGTTTGTACAGTCATGTGGTTTAGATTGAGGAATGCTCCCTCAACTTTTTAACATAGGCAATGCAAGATATCTTTGGATCCTATTTGATAGATTTCATGAGAATTTTCTTGGATGACCTCAATGTGTTTGGCACATTCGATGAGCACCTGGAGGACTTGCAGAAATGCTTCCAACGATGCATAGAAGTCTCCTTCAATCTAAATTCGATGAAATGCGCATTCGTAACAGCAAGAAATTGGATGCAAAAGTCACGCAAATGCATCATGGTTGGGTACATTGAAGAAAGCAAAGCATACAAGTTGTAAGATCCCATCAAGCACAAGGTCATTATCTCCAGAGATGTAGTCTTTGATGAGGTATTGGAATGGAAAATCTCAAATACATAGGAGATAGACACACCGATTACTCAATCATCTACAATTTGATTGATGAAGAAGAGCAAGAATTGCTAGAAACACCCCGAGATGAACCACAATAGCTTAGATAGTCTACTAGGGAAAGTAGACCTCCAGCCAGATTGACATATGCTCAGAAAGGCAAAGCAATTCAGGTTGAAACCACCAACTATGCTCTTATGACTACCATCATGGATACAAAAAAGCCAGTGCACTTTGAAGATGTAGTTGACAAGCCAAAATGGAAAACTACTATGAATGAAGAAATGGATGCTTTGTACAAGAATAATACTTGGGAATTATGCGACCTTCCACCAAGAAAGAAGGCCATAGCAAACAAATGGGTATACAAAGTGAAGTACAATCCAAATGGAAGCATTCAAAGATACAAAGCCAGATTAGTTGCAAAAGGATTTGCATAGCAATATGGTCAGGATTATAATGAGACTTATGCTCCAGTAGCAAAGATGGATTCCATATGGTTCTTAATATCACTAGCGACACTCAGAAGATGGAATGTGCACCAGCTCAATGTCAAGAATGCATTTCTCAATGGTTACCTAGACAACAAATTCTACATGCAACAACCAGTAGGCTATGTTAAACCAGGAAAGGAGAATAAGGTTTTCCATCTTAAGAAAGGTCTCTATGGCTTGAAGCAAGCACCCAAAATTTGGTACAATAGAATCGACAAGTATTTTGCTGATATGGGATACATGAAGTCCAATGTAGATCATACTCTCTACTACAAAGTTCAAGGGGAAGACATTACTATTGCACTTTTGTACATAGATGATCTGATTGTGATAGGAAGCAAGGATAGATTCATCAGAAAGCTAAAACAAGACTGATTTGTAGAATTTGACATGAAAGATCTTGGAATTGAGTTTTGGAAAGATCTTCGACTTATGGACTATTGTCTTGGAATTGAGTTTTGGAGAGATTCAGACAACACCTTTATGAGTTAGCTCAAATATGTCGATAGTCTCCTGAAGAAATTTCATATGGTAGATTGTAAGATTGCAGCCACTCCCATGGAACAGAGTTTGAAACTTACTAAAGATTCAAAAAAGCCTACAGTCAATGATAGGTACTACAGGCAACTCATCGAATCTCTTATATATTTGACTATCACAAAGAGTCTTGAGATACATAAGAAGTACAAGACAGTTTGGGATAGAATACAAAGGAAGTCATCCACGGTCACATGGATACTGTGACAGTGACTATGTCGGAGATCATGAGACCAAGAGATCCACACAACGATATGCATTTTTCCTTGGTCAAGGTGCCATATCATGGTTGTCAAACAAATGGCCAACTATTTCTTTGTCTTTGACTGAAGTAGAATATGTTGAGATATCGAGCTCCACTCATGATATGCCAGGGTGACCGTTGTGCATTTATGTCACTGACTTGTTAGCTGTAGATGCAGTTGGTACACCGCCCATGAATAATAGCTGGATGACAGCTATCTTTATGTACTCTAGTTAGTGGCTTAGTTAGTATGCCACCTTAGTTAGCCGAGTTTGGTTTGAGACCCACATATAGGGTTCACCTATTCTTTTGTACTAAGAGAGAGTTCTTTTGGCTTTCACAACTAAGAATAGGAAAACTATTTTCAGCCTCCACCTTTGTGTGTATTTCCCCATTGTGTATGTGAGAAAGCCGCAAGTGAGACTCCTTCCTTCTCTCCCACTCTCTTTACAGAATATAGGGCACTCATTACAGGTGCATGTGAGGCTATATGGCTCAAAAGACTATTGTCAAAAATAGATTACTATGATGAATCAAAGCCAACAACAATATATTGTGATCACCAATTGGCTCAAGCATTGGCCAAGAATCTAGTATATCACTCTAGGACAAAGCACATTGATGTCAAAAAGCACTTCATCAGAGAAAGAATGTTACTTGGTGACATCACACTGTAGCATTGTGATAGCAAAGAGAATGTTGCAGACATCTTTACCAAACCACTTGGTAAAGAGCTTTTCGAGAAACACCGACAAGCTCTTGGTTTAACACAGAGGAAGGGCATTCCCATTAAAGGGGTGTGATGGAATGTAAGGCTCAATCCTTCCTCTATTCCCTAGAATCACCATCTTGAGGGAAGGCCTACTTTATGATGTTGACCTTGAGGGAAGGTTTTGAGAGATCACGCTCAACATCATGTGATCATATGTGCACAACACTGACCCAATAGAGTACTATAAAGGAAAGGGTTGGATGCCCTAACCCTAACCCTAACCCTAAATGGGTTTGTATATATTCTACATTTTCCACTAAATCTAGTGTATAGTTAGTCATTTGTGGTATGCTCTCTAGCTGTGCCCTCTCTCCTCATCTCCACTCTTCTCCTCTCCCCTCTTCATATTTTGTCAAGTTTGTGGGGTGCTATAGAGTACGATCTTGTATTATCTCTTAGTGAACTATTCTTTCTTTGTATTAATTCCCATTATCAATTTAATTTTTTATTTTTAAAAAAGAACATTATGATGAGAAAAAACCTTAACACAAGTTCTAGATGGACCAAAGCACAACTCATATACATTTTTCATGGAAAGTGATCCATATGTCTAAATTTCACTAAATGCAAATATAAATTTGTTTGAACAATATATTATTTCATTGGTAAGAATGTCTTATAAAAATTCCTCTTCCATTTTTTTGGCAAAGAAGACATTGACAACAAACCATAATTCCAGAGATAGTAGATCCTTGTCTCCAGGCTTCCAAATGGTTGTAAATATATATTGACTGCATGCCCAATTGTGTCTGGTCTATTATAACCAAGTTCTATTGATTTAAGTATAGCTTCCATGCCACTCATCTGCTACTGTAGAGGTCTCATTTCTCTGAAGATTCTAATTTGCACTTCTATTAATTGTATTGGTGGGTTGAGTTTTTGATTACTTTCTTGCTCTATTATGGGTACTTCAGTGCTCTTGTTTGACTTCTTTTGTACAATGCTATTGGCTCTTGGGATCTTTGACATGCTCCATGTTGTAGCTATTTTTGGCATTGTCTTGGAGTTTTTGGAATGTTCTATGTGTTTGAGTGTCCAGAGTTTGCTTTTGAGAAGCTTTCACTACTTGTGCTATCTGGCTACATTGTTCAAAGTATTTATAAATTGGATGACTTGGTTATCATAGGTTGTGGTCCTGGTCCATATCTTATCGATTTGATGACCAGCCTAGCATCATGAAATTGTTTCAATTCCAATAGATAGGTCAAAGTCTTGTCATGAGCTCATCATCTATGGCAGCACCTATGAATGGATTTGGAAACAAGTAATATCTATACAAAATTTTAAGTAGTATGCACATTCTTGAGATAGGGTCTTAAAGTGTGCTTCCATAGAACGATTGTCCCATAAAAAACATGTATGAAATCCTTTACACAATCTTCTTGTCCCAAGTCATGAAGAAACAAAATTTTCTTCTTGCTACATGCTCCAAAATCTTGGATCCTTGGTAGAACTTTCATCTTCAAATAACATGACCACACTCCAACAATAAAATATTTACAAGTCAAGAGTCCATCATGATCTAGAATAAGTGAAAGTCATGCTTTTCTTGATCTTCTTAGAGAATTTGCTAAACATGTCATCAATGTCCTCATGTGTATGACCCACCATAAGAAATCCCAGTTGTATAACCTTGAATGTCCCTCGTGCCACTAAAAAGCGATAAAAGTGAAAACAAGGAGCGATTTTTATACTCTAATCCACAATTGCCAAGTTGTCATTGTAAGTTCTTAGGAAATAATTTGAACTCCATTTGAGCATCCGATGCTATCATATTATCCACACACATGTTTTGATTGATATTATCTTCGTGATGATCCATTGTCTTTTGTGAATTTAGTGCACGTAGAGGTGCATTGCTTGATCTCAACATACCATCCTTTGCTAGATTGCCCTTCTCATGTCTCTCCAACCTCTCTAAGTTTTGTAAACACATGGTTAATGATGAAATAGTGAAGTTTGGGTCAAGAGGCCATAGTCTCAAAGCAAAGTGACCATATTTCCCTTCCGCATGACCATGTGTAATAACTCCTATTAGTGAAACTAAAAATTGAGGGCATTTGTCCATCTCTTTTGATCACACCCTCAATATTGGTATTGCTTTATTTTGTTGATCCATCTTGTCATGTATGATACAAAAGTTATTTTTGAATTCAATTCCGATGCCAAGTGCCATGCACAATAGTGGTTTCTACTTGTTGCTATAGCATGTGACATCGATGTCACCTCAAGAGTTTTAAATCACATTTTTGTATACATTTTGTTTCCCCCAGCTATTCTTTGATCTCTAAACAGGTGCTTCACTTGGATAACTCACCCATCTTTAAAATACTTACATGCTTGAAATCTGTGGTCCATATTCGATTGAATGTGGACATAGACATATCCTTATACCCCAGTTGTCCCAATGTGCTATTAACTTCGTTGAATATGTCTACTTGCTTATACTCATCTCCAACTATCATGTATACTAATTCAATCATAATCCTCAAGCATCTCCTGACATTGAATTAGTGTCCCACCACCAGCTCCTCCATTCTCAAGGTCCAAAGCATTGTGTTGTGTTATGTCCTCACCTTCATTACATTTTTACTAGTACACTTGACAAAACTACCAACATCATCACAAACTTTGCATGCATCATCAGTTGGAAATGGCAAAAGTGCATGACTATTGAGACTTTTCTCTATTGTCTCAACAAGATTTGGAAATGTTTTGACCTTATGGCTAAAATCTAATGACCCAAATCTATATGGAGAATGAGAAAAAATTTTAAGTGCTGCCTCATAAAAAAGATATGGAAAAGTTTTGACCTTGCGGCCAAATCCTTTTTAGTGTCTGCATATGTGTAAATCTATGTGTGTGTGTGTGTGTGTGGGAAAGTTTGACCTTATAGACAAATCTTATGAATAAGATGAGGAAAAGCTTTGACCTTGTGGCAAAATTATCATGGGTCAAAAGTTTTTCTTGTGAGATACTCTTCATGTTGACCTTGTTTCCCTTGAAAGTTTTGGCCAGAAGGTCTAAACTTTCACACATCTGGTTCAAGATGTCATCCCTGAGGGACGGTTTGGAAGGCCTCACAAAGTTTTCTCCTTGTGGCCAAATCTTATTCTAGAGTGGTGCTCTTAACAAGATTTGGAAATGTTTTGACCTTGTGGCCAAATATACTAAGCAAAGTCTCAAAGGAGAGTGAGAAAAATTATTAAGTTTTGCCTCATAAATAGGCTACGAATTTTTTTAAACCTTTTGACCAAATCTTTTCAAGTGTCTACATATGTATGTGTGTGTTTGAGGGAATGTTTTGACCTTATGGCCAAATATTATGAACAAGATGAGGAAAATCTTGTGAGATGCTCTTCATGATCTTGTTTCCCTTTATAAGATTGGACCACAAGGTCTAAACTTTCACACATCTGGTTCAAGATGTCATCCCCCATGGATAGTTTGGAAATCCTCACAAAGTTTTTACCTTGTGGCCAAATCTTATTATAGAGTGGTGTTCTCAATAAGATTTGGAAACATTCTAACCTTGTGGTAAAATCTAATGACCCAATTCTCTATGGAGAATGAGGAAAATTTTCAAATGCTACCTCATTAATAAGTCATGGAAACGTAAATTTGTGGCCAAATGTTCTTCTTATATGCTCTTATATGCATTTATTTTTATTAATAGCTATAGCACTGTTTGGGGCTCTAGCCCACTCCACATATCTCTTACTCGGGGTTTATGTTCTATTGTCCCTTAGGTAATCTCCACCCATAATCTCCACCCATAATTCGATAATCCATATCAATAGTGGGACCGAGCTTCAGTATTTGCACCAGCATAGTACCCTCGGATGTATTTGGCTCAATTGGGAGGTCACAATCTATCAATATGACTAGCAGACATCCCATCTTAAGATGGTCCTACTCGGGGCTACCAATACCCTACCCACAATTGTATTAAAGTAGTATTAGTGAGCCCCTGACTCTTATGTTATTTCAATATTATGACATAGTGTCCTTTCTATTGGCAAGTTCGATCTCCTCTTATTTAGAGGCATTAAACTGTGACCACCCCTCAAAATCCTGCCAGGGGGGGAAGTGTGTGTGTGTGTGTGTGCATATGTGCATGCATGCATGCATTCATGCATGTGTGTGTTCATGCGTGCGTGTGTGCATGTGTGTGTGTGTGTGTGTGTGTGTGTGTGTGTGTGTGTGTGTGTGTGTGTGTGTGTGTGTGTGTAGACATATATATTTAGTTATAAAATGGTAGACATATCAAGCATAGGTATATAGTAGAATACGTGTATTAAGCATCAATGTGGAGAAGCACACACAAGACGTGGAGCTATGTGGTGCCAAAATCCACATGATATTGAAGGACTAGGAGCTTAGGCCCCATCAATGAAGGGTTTCAGAAGGAGGGATACAGAGAACCTGAAGTAATATCAAGTGCCTTGGGAGGGGATCTAGAATTGATTGTGAGTAGTAGGAACTAGAGTCCAGTAGTGACTACAATGGTAGCATGTGCAACTGGAATACTCCAAATGGCAGACCAAATAGCATCATGAAGAGAGCCCTAACAAAGAGCCAAGTCTAAGGATGGGGAGATAAATGAGGAGGACTGGAACCACTTAGAATAAATGGAGGAGAACCAGGTATGGGGATAACATTATCTGGCCACCCCAGCTTCAAGCGCTTCTCATTTCTAGTAGAGAATTGGGCGGGGTAATGGACTGCAAACTTGGAGCATCGGGAACCACTGGTTTATTAGATAGTATGCACGAGCCAACTTTGTAGTGGTACTCAGAGC
The DNA here is from genome assembly GCF_047967505.1 of Dipteris shenzhenensis. NCBI lineage: Eukaryota > Viridiplantae > Streptophyta > Polypodiopsida > Gleicheniales > Dipteridaceae > Dipteris > Dipteris shenzhenensis. Next base: position 27,297,765 of record NC_141596.1, read on the forward strand.
ACCGTGCCTTTGTGCTAGAAGAGCAGCTCAGACTAGCCCATACTCCCTTAGAAACTCAGGATGCCGCCTTGACAATAAGTAGGTGGTGGTCTTGTGGTAGCACCTTGGAGTCGAGAGCCATGAAGGCTTGCCTCATGGTAGTTGTGTAAATACATCGATTAATATGGAAATTCATGTAAGTTTTATTGTTTGCATGACGATTATTATCCGCTATTTGGCCAATGTTTAAGAAAGAGTTGCCTTCTTATGTGTTGAACGGCTTATGTTCTTAGTGGCATACTAGCCTCTACACCAGCTACGACCTCCCATAGAGTAAATATGGAGGGAAAAAATTTCATCGTGGCATCACGACCTGAGAGGGTTGGGCTATACAGAGCCTCTCCCAGCCTCATCCCTTGGGTGTTAAGTAGTTTTAACTATGTTCAGCAAATCTGCGAATGACACTATCATTGAGTTGGATTCTCATGAACTTAAGGAGAACCTAGATTCCATGAAGCTACTACTCTTACAACTATCCTTTAATGATTGGTGCCGCATCCTAGTACTTGGGAAAGGAAATGTTGATAAAGCGCTCTCATTAATCAAGCAACTAGCAGATAATTTGGAGCAACTTATGGAAGAGGACAACAGTGCACTACTGGCTTTCGCTGAGAAGACTCCAGATACCGTGCAAAATTTGTTCTTACACTCTAATTTACCACCCCCAATAGGCCCAATATCCCTAGAATGCTTGGGCTTGAAATGCTTCTCCCTACCAAACCTCATCTAGCATTCCACAACACAACTTTTGTGACATGGAGGGATTATCTAAAGAGGATAAAAAAGCAATATGCTCTGGCCAGTTAATGACCAATACAGTCACCCCAAAGAAGATCTCCACAAGGATGTGTACAAATCCCTTCTTCGCCCCGTGGGTACTAGAAGCTGAGTTAAGTGCATATGATAATAAAACATGGGAACTCCATGATATGAATCTACTAGCCCCCTTTGCACTAGACACATGGCTATTTTTTGCAGATTTGATCAGCCTAGAGAAGAATATAAAGGATGAGGCTAAAAGAGCAACATACAATTTCCACATTAGCATTGTCCACAATTATCCAGTTGCCTCAATCTTCTTGATGTCTGCATTTGCCTCAGGGAGATGCACTTCGCCACCAGTAGGAGTGTTGGAAGATGCAAAAGTAGAATTTCAAAAACTGAGAAGAGGACCCCAAAGTACTTTAATGATATATTCAATGTGGGGCATCCATATGTAAAGTGCAGATGTGTGGAAGAGAGCATAGATTATAGGGCATAGCCGCTCTGGTATGACCATGCAATATGGCTCATTGCCCATAATCTACCTTCCTTTTTTCCAAATCAACCATTAAAAGCAACATTCACCTCTTTCCTCCTATTTATGAAAACAAATGACATGGTTATGTTTTGCAAATTCTCTCAATTTCTACTACATGAGGGAGCTAGTCCTTATAGTAGTGAAGAACTTAGAGAAAAATCCACAAGCTCCACTTTTACCACAAACCTCTCCCAGTGTTGTTTCATATGGGGAATTGATGCTCAGATTACCAGAAGCCTAGCCTTTGAGGGCATATGGCCCAAATAGAAAAGCAAGGTTTGTGGGACAAACGTGCATGACGACAAGACACAACCGCAATACCCCTTATCCCCACAAAGAGGCCAATCAGTAGGCAGTAGACTCATAGATCGGCAACCTACCATAGAGTGTTCAGTCCATTTGGATAGCTTGGAGTCATACGTATGAACTACAAAAGCTCTGAGAGGTACCAAAATAATCTCTTACATGAGTACGCATGGACATAATTTTCCAGTTTGACATTTGCTATATGATGAGAAGGAATAGATACTAATAAGTATGTGTCTATTTACAGAGATTTCTCTCTTTGATGCTGCCTCATGGAAAATTGACATTGACATGTAATTGGGATACTCCTAATACTTTTATTCATGTCATCTTTGAGGCCCTTATGGGGAAAATCCTAGAGTCCTATGACAAGGAAGACTACAACATCACAATCCGAGATGTATATCTATAGACCTATTGGGAGAGATCTTCTAGATGAAGATTTCAGTAGCACATGTGCCATTGGATGATAGTAAATGCTACATGAATATTTTGACACAGTTAATGACTCCTCCTTATAGGGATATCTGATAAAAAAGACACTATCTAAAGGTCTTTGAGTGGTTTGAGATTTTTGTTAGAATTTATTGGCCTCAAGAAAAGTGTGGGTTATGTGCTCTGACCATACATTACATGGATTGCCATAGCCTTGGAGGATAGCCTGGAGGTATACTTGCTCTCCACTTTTGACAAAGCCTTCCAAAAGCAGCTTAAGGGTGTGAGGGGCTAGGTACATTTTAAACTCAGCCCTCATTTGTTTAAGCTTTATTATCAGCTCACATTTGGACAAGTGCAGTGTGGTTGAACCATTCTGGCAATTGGTGGTGGAGTAGGGCCATTCGGTGCCAACAATACCAAGAAGAGGAGTGGCACAAGGTTGGAAAACAAAGGTAGTGACAAGGTCCTTGAGGATCACATTTAGCAAGTGTAAGATAAAGCCCCGAGTGGCAACAATCTAGTTTGACTAAATTACCTAAGTTACTTCACAGAGTGCTATCTGGATACTACATGCAAGTATTTATGGCTCTTTATAAAACTAACTATAGTGTTCGCATCTTGTAGCATTGGTTGCATAAATGGAAATTGTCCAATATCTTTCAATAATAAGTTGAGAGTATGAGCACCACATTGCACCCATGTCTGAGTGGGATACTTTGCCATGATCATCTCACCCGCGGTCTTATAATTTGATACATTATCTGTTACTAACACAGTAAGTTGTAACATTTTCACTGCCACCAACTTTATGAATTTCTCTTCTCTCATATCACGATCATCATCACGTCCATGGCCATGATCATCCTCCTTCTCGGGGGGTTCACCTTAAAAGTTTAGTGTACCACATGCATTCAAAAGGAGGGGTATCTTAATCCATCTTTTTGGAAAAATTTCATAGAATTACAATAACAGGAGGGGTTTTTATATTCAAATTTTGAAAAAAAAATCACTTAGCTCATAAGTAAAGAGGTGTGTTTTAATTGTGGGATAAATTTTAGTTGAGGGTTCTTTTAATAACCTTTGAATGCATGTGATACATAGGGTTTCTTACTAGTGCACCCCTCGAGTCCTCCATACACTCCATATTAGTAAATATACTATACATCACTTTGGAACGTGGCTTAATAGGTATGATTTGCCACCACCTATTATTATCCACCATTGGTTTGATAGACAACATATTCAAACACAAATACAAACATGTTATTTTCCTTGCATTGAAGGTATCAAATATAAATTAGTGAGCATTTTCATATATGTGTATAGTACCTATTCACATTGTTGTGGTAGTACTAGTGTGTCCTTCTTGCTTTGCCAAAACTTTGTGGAGTCAATCGTTACAGGAAATGTAGGCATTTAAAGGATGTCATGAGAGAGCTAGAAAAGTTATGTACTGGTTGTCTATCAGTATTTCGGACTCTATGATTGTGCATATTCAGGATGCAAGTACGCCAAAGGAGGCATGGGATACTTTGGCAAAAATGTACAGCACAAATAAGCAAGACAGGAAAATGTAGCTCAAACAGGAGTTGCACAATGTGCAGAGAGAAAATTTGAGCATAAATGACTACCACATGAAGGTGAAGAAAATTGCAGATGCACTTGCTTCCATTGGGTTGCCAGTGGAAGATGATGATCTAGTTTTTGTGACCTTGAATGGTCTAGGAAAGGATTATGCACAGTTCTGGACATCCATTGCCGTCCGTGAAAAATTTCTTGATTTTGAAGAGTTGTTTGCTCTTCTAATTTCTGAAGAGCAGAGAAATGGGGGTGCATCTTCTTCAGGAGGAACTTCAAAAGAAACTATCTTCTAATCAAATGCTGGAAGAGGTAGAGGTAGAGGTAGAGGAGGCCGATCTGCAGGCCATGGTAGAAATCAGAATATGCAGCAAACTCAAGAAAACCAGTCCTATGGAGGAGGACGTGGTAACTCTAGAGGCAGGGGGAACCAAAGAGGCCGTGGTGGATGGCAGAGAGGCCAAAATGCAAACAGCAATGTTGAATGCTACTACTATGGTAAAATGGGTCATATGGCTAAGGATTGCTACAAAAAGCAGAATGACATTATGAATGGAAAATTGCAGCAAGGCAATTATGCATCTTCCAGTAGACAGGGTGATGACAGAAATGAGCATCTATTTATGGTGCAGCATATGACCAATTCTGTGACAAGTGCAGAAGAATGAAATGATGTGTGGTATGTTGACTCAGGTGTTTCAAACCACATGACAGGTCATGGAGAATGGATGCAGGATGCAAGGAAAATGGAAAAACCAGGATTTGTGGAGACTGGTGATGATACTGCACATCCTATTGTGCAGATTGGTAAAATTCCTTTGTCTATGCAGGATGGGAAAAGAAAATACTTGTCCGATGTATTTCATGTCCCGAACATCACCAAGAACCTGGTTTCCGTTGGTCAAATGGTTGAGTAGGGCTTGCAAGTCAGATTTAATCCTCATGGATGCTTTGTTGAGGATATGAAAAATAACGGTCGCTTGATAGCAAAAGGAAAGAAGAAGGGCAGGATGTTTACGTTGGATGTGGACATGCCTGAATTGAGTGCAGCAATGTTTGCACATGAGACTGGTGTAGTTGCAGATATTGATATTTGGCATAAATGCATTGGTTATGTTAATATACAACGACTTAAATCAATGCAAGCCCAAAATATTGTTGCAGGATTGCCTAAATTCAAGGTTGTAGAAATGCATAAGGTTTGTGAAGCCTGTCAATTTGGAAAACAGGCAAGGAAACCATTTCCTAGGCATGTTCAAGAGAGTAAAAAGCCATCGGAATTAATCCACTCTAATGTGTGGACTACTAAAGCTGCATCTATTGAGGCTGTCACTATTTTGTCACATTTATTGATGACTTCAGCAAAAAACTTTGGGTGTATTTTATGAAAAAGATAAGTGAAGTGTTTGGGCACTTCAAAGCTTTTAAAGCTATGGTTGAAAAAGAAACAGGCCTGAAAATAAAATGCCTAAGGTCAGATGAAGGGGGAGAGTACCTCTCAAATGAGTTTGCAAGGTTCCTGCAGGAGCATGGCATAAAGCAGCAATATTCATGCAGTCATACCCCACAGCAAAATGGACTTGCAAAATGGAAAAACAGGCATATTGGAGAGGTATCTCGGGCCATGCTAAATGAAAAAGATCTACTAGATTATTATTGGGCTGAAGCAGTTGCTATAGCAGTTTACATAATGAACAGGACTCCCACTGCAGCAATACATGGCATGATGCCAGAGGAGATGTATACTGGTAGAAAACCAGACATTTCTCATTTGAAAATTTTTGGTTGCATTGCCTATGTCCATGTGCCAGATGAGTTGAGGTCTAAGTTGGATCCAAAAGCTGAGAAGTGCATCTTTATTGGTTATTCTCTGCAGCAAAAAGGGTATAGATGCTATAACCCTTCTACTTGTAAGTTTACAGTGAGCAGAGATGTTGTTTTTGATGAGATGAGCAGCTGGTATAAACTAGTAAATGTGATGATTGATGTAGATGCACAAAATGGTAATGCTGCACAAAATTCACAGCAGCAATCACAAAATATCAGTGGACCTGCAGTGTCCTCTAGTAGTGTTCACATACTTTGTCATGGACAGGTAGATTGAGATAAGAAGAATCTCCTCAAAGCAATGCAGATAGTGGTACGCAGGTATCACGAAAAGGAAAAGAGAAGGTAGATCAACCCGTGTTTGATGTGAATGCAAGTCACTCTTATGTGGATGGTGAATCTAGTGGCTCAGAACAGAGCATTGATGATGAGTTAGGTATTCCTTCTGTTGTTACACCTGGAGTAAGGAAGACCAGGGATGTTTTGAGAGCACCTGGAAGTGAGCCTATTTTGCGTAGGTCTACTAGGGTTAGGTATCCTATGGATAGGCTGAAATATGATGGATTTACAGCCATTCACTATGCCTATATGGTCAAAGTGATACAGGAACTAGAACCCACTTCTTTTGAGCAAGCCATGGGAAATGAAAAATGGGAGAAAGCCATGGATGCCTTGGAAGAAAATGCTACATGGGAATTGGTGCCTTTGCCTAAAGACAAGAATGCAATTGGCTGTAAGTGGGTTTATAGATACAAGGCAAGATTAGTTGTCAAGGGGTATGCACAGACATATGGCATTGATTATGAAGAAACTTTCAATCCGGTTGCAAGGATGGCAACCGTAAGAGCAGCCATTGCTATGGCCGCATCAAAGGAATGGTCTTTACATTAGATGGATGTAAAGAATGCCTTCTTGCATGGTGATTTGCAAGAAGAGGTCTTTATGGAGCAGCCACCAGTTTATGTTCATGCTCTTCATCCTGAGTTTGTTTGCAGGTTGAAGAAAGCCTTGTATGGCTTGAAGCAAGCACCTAGAGCATGGTCTGACAAGATAGGATAGTATCTTGTCACTATTGGCTTTCAGATTTCCAAGGCAGATTTCTCACTCTATGTGAGAAATTCTCACTCTATGTGAGAAAAACAGAGAAAGGTATTATGCTGCTTGCCATTTATGTTGATGATTTGATCATCACAGGTGATAGTGATGAAGATATCCTTCATGTGAAAATGCTATTGAGGCAGAAGTTTGAGATGAAGGATTTGGGAGAGCTGCGTTATTTCTTGGGCATTGAGGTGATTAGATCACCAAGGTGGGATATAGCTCTTGCAGAGGCAGTATGGATTGGACATGCTGTCCAAATATGGGATGACAGGCTGTAAGCCTATTTCACTTCCTTTGGAGCAGAATGTGAAGCTGAGCACAGATGCAGGTGAGCTTTTGGAAGACCCTACTATGTACAGACGCATAGTAGGAAGTTTGATTTATATGACTATTACCAGGCCAGATCTAAGCTATGCTATTGGATTGGTAAGTCAGTTTATGCAGGCTCCAAGGAAACCGCATTTGGATGTGGCTAGACACATACTCGGGTATGTGAACTCCACATTGCAGTATGGACTATTTTATGAGGCAGGGGTTGAGATACAGCTGCATGGATACACTGATGCTGATTGGGCTGGTAGTATTTTTGATAGACGATCTACCAGTGGATATGTGTTCTCTTTTGGGAGTGCTGCAGTCAATTGGAGCAGCAAGAAATAGCCTACAATTGCCTTGTCAAGCACAGAGGCTGAGTACAGGGGTATAGCAATGGCTGCATGTGAGGTAGCTTGGTTGCATAAGCTACTTTATGATATGCATCAGTCTACTGATGGGCCTATTGTCATTTATTGTGACAACATGAGCAGTATACACTTGGCAAATAACCCAGTCTTTCATGCTAGAACAAAGCAGATTGAGGTAACATGTCCTTTCTTAATTGCCATAGAGAGTGGAAGATTATAATTCACCAATATCACTAGCCATACACTATAAGAGGTGCATTTGAGACCAAATGGGTTCACACCATTCATACCTGATCCAAGTCTCAAGTTCCTAGGTTCTTCCTTGAAGCTTGACCATGTGTTTTCAATATTCTTCCATGCAGGAGTGTCTATGGGAGATCACTTGTCATCGGTTGATCGATGAGAGGAATGCCATGAGATGATCTCTGCAATGGATTTGCACTTGAACATATGTTGGATGCAAGGGATTATGGGAAAATGTCGTAGAACCTTTCAAAGCACATACAAAGTTTTGAGATCTACTCTATATCTTGGCTTGCCACAAGTAGGACACTCGCAAGCCTCCTTATGTGCTCCACAAAACAGAATGCAATCATTGACGCATGCATGGATGTACTTGTAATCCAATCCTCCAAGAGATGTCACATAGCGCCTTGCCATATCTCTTGAGGTCGGTAATTTATTCTCCCTTGGAAGTATTTTAGATAATAGCATACACGTGAAGACCATAAATGAGAAAAATTATTCCAGTTGATCCATTAGCATAATTCACCATGTTTGCAAAATAGAACACTTACTTGGGTAATGCATTAAAACTTGCATTGCTCCATCCATAAATGGTCTGCAAGTTTAGTAGGCACATAGAACAGAGAATGTGCACCCCTCAAATACTTGTGTCGATGCTGTAGTAAAAAGATTGTCCTGCTCCATGCTATCATCCCTACTTGAGGACTGATGGGCAAATAAATCTCGCACCATATCATCGAACACCTCTTTCCTCTAGGGCCTCATGAGGTAATGGTGGAGGGATACTATCACCATCACTCCATGCATCCATAATGGTCCCTCTTGAAGATCCCGCCTCATAGTGCCGATGCTTCACCTCCTCACGAGGAGCATAGGGCAACATATGCGGGTGTGGCACTGCATCCTATATCAAACACTTGAACATCCATAGGTATCTCAATCAACCTCAATGCTTAAACACTTAGCATGGATATGGTCGCATTTCACTATATGTACTTTGAGATGTGATTGAGTGTAATTCTATGTGCACAATACATGTTCCCTCCACATCGATCACACATACAATTGATTTTTTTGCTCCAACCACATTTCTCGATGGTGGAGATGGAGGGATTCATCCTCACTGGAGGTGCTTGTTGAAGATGAAGAAATCCTAAAAATAATAACTCAAAATGAAAGTCCAAAATGTTAGTGAAGCAACAATTTGAAAAATTTACCCCAAAACTATGTAACATGTCTATCAGCACATCTGTACTGGGAAATACATCCATAGGTGTGTATAATATACAGTATAGATGCACCAATAGACACATTTTTAGGCATGCTTTAATTGGTTTTTAAACCTACATGAACTTTATTTCCTTACTCTGCCTTGCATTCCTTTCAACTTGTATACCCATCTCCAACAGGAACTCATCTCCAAGCAGCTTACACCTCATCTCCAAGCATACAAATTCATCTCTAAGAATATAAGAGAAGAGGGTGAAGAAGGAAGCCACAAGAGAAGAAGGAGAAGAAGCTTTCAAGAGGAAGGAGAAGAAGCTTTTCATACCTCTATCCAATGTAACTCTCTTGTCATCAGCTGCTCCTCTCTCTCAATCTATGATGCTTCTTGTACTTGTGGAAAGTTGTTTTCTTCAAATTCGTCCTTTGTCGCATGCAAGAAAGAATTTTTTTGGGATCTTTCATTCTAAGTGGGGGTCGGTCGGTCTGTCATCATTATCCATTTTATTCGAGATTTTGTGACAGAGTGCATCTAATAGCGCACCAAACTATTTTTTGAACTGTGTACCCGCACCTATAGACATGCTGTTAGCCCCATGTATAGATAAATTTTCCTTCTTTATCCCTTCTCCTTTTCCTTCTCCTTCCCATCTCCCTTCTCCTTCTCCTTCCATTCTCCCTTCTCCTTCTCCTTCTCCTTCTCCTTCCCATTCCATTTTCCCTTCTCCTTTTTCCCATTTTCTTTCTTCTTCTCCTTCTCCTTCTCCTTCCCTTTTCCTTTTCCTTCTTCCCATACTCATTCCTTCCTCTTCTCCTTCTCTTTCTCGATCCTTTCTTTCTTGAGGAGAAGCCATGTGTGAGCCCAAGACATTGGATGTTGCATGTCAGATGAGGTCTATCAATGAGATTGTTGATGGTAGAAAGGTGATTGTTTGGGAGCCCCTTATTCTTGCTGGGGCCTGGGGGCCAACAGCCCCCTTGGTGGGAGTTCGAGGGCGCGGAAGCCCCCGAGGCAATGGTATAGGGAATATTCTTTGAATATTCCATGGATGACTAGTCGGTTGCACCGACTAGGTTGACTAGTCGGTTCCACCGACTACGTTGATCCGACTACCACCCTCATACCTATAAAGAGGCAACCTCCCCAGTCCATTGTATCAGATCAGTTTGGATCAGATCAGATCTTTCAGTAGCTAGTAGCTCTTCACCTAGTATTTGTCTAGATCACCATCTAAGCTCCACTATGGGAGCACACAAGTGGATGGAGCCATCATCTATACTACATCAGTATTGAAGGAAAATTTTATTCCTCTGTTAAGGGCAAAAGCAGCAACAGCAAAGAGGAACTAGGGGGGGAGTCCTTAGATTATTATCATTAATACGTTGTATCTAGTTTATAGTGAGATATGAAAAGACGGAAGTTCTAGGACCAGGCGGAGAACTGACGAGGCACGGCAACCGTGAAGGAGTTATGTGTGCCGGTTAGATAAAAGAGAAGAGAGCGATCATTCAGGGGGCTCATTAATGAGGATCGGAGCAAGGATCAGTGTGATCAGAAGAGGAACATTGTTATGTATCAGAGAGTACGGTGTTGTACTGCTCGGAGAAGTGTAATACAGATATTCTATTGCATCTATCTTATTGTTTTATCATGAATGATTCTGTCGATCACTGTTCTACTCTATGAATTTTCATACGCAGTTCTGAAGTTCGATTACGCATGTAAATCTGTCGCAGTAGTGCGTTTCGAGTTAGTCTTCAGAGTAGAGAGGGCTAACACTTTGGCGACCACGGAAGATTTCCATGTTCGTCACGGTGGATACCCCGGAGAGGTTGGATGCTCCCCATCTGTAATACTCTGATTCCTCGGTGCGTGGACTAGCGCATGAATGACGCTGGGAGTGAGCCAGGGGGAACATCGCGCTCTCCGGCACGGCCTCGGGAGCCTGCAACTCCAGTATCGGCACGTACAACCCGCGAGGAACGGCATGACAGATATGTGGCTCAACGTGATCTTCTCTTCGGCTTCTTCACGGATAGTGAGAGTAGTAGCCGCTCTGACACACCTCCGCTGATCCCAGGAGAGGAAGGTCCAGTCGTTTCCGGTGTTCAGGAGGAAGGCGAATCCTCCGGACGCAGTAGCCCGTTCGATTTAACAAGTACTCCTCCGGAAGACGAAGCGTCACCGTTGCGGAATTCCCCACCACCGAGTCCCAGGAGACGGAGGGGTGGTGTGCCTGCAGGAAGCAGAGCCCCAGGTCCGTCACCAGATCCCGGTAGGGGAGGTGGAGGCGGTGGAGGCGGAGGCGGGGGTGGAGTTCCGGCGGTAAGTAGTGCGGCTATTCCACCACTGGTACCCAGGATGACGGTGAAGTACCCCAAGTTTTCGGGACGGGATAAGGAGGATGCGGATGCACATATACTGTCATTTGAGATGGCATGGATGGTGAATACGGCTCCACCAGTGCAGGCGACAGATCTTATGAAGATGGCGACTTTCATCCCGACACTGCAGAAGCAGGCGGCAGTATGGATCGCGCAATATGGAGCTACCCATTTCGCCACGTTTGATCTACTGCGGGATGCTTTTTTGCTCCGGTTTCGGGAGGACAAGACCCGTGTTCATGTCCTGGACAAACTGGGGAAACTGGAACAGAAGAACCAAGAAGTGGAGGCGTATGCGGCCAGGTTTCGGTCGTTGATCCACTGCCTCGATGCAGCAACTACCCCGGCAGTCCCCATCCAAAATGCTTACTTCATGGAGGGGCTGAATAAAGGATTGAAAAGGTCCCTGGCATCGTTGGATCTGGAAGCTCTTTCATTGGAAGAAGTCGTCCAAGCAGCGGTGAGGGCGGAACAAGTTCTGTTTACTTCCAAGGGAAGGAAAGGAAAAGTGAAGTATGAGGAGGCTGAGGGAGACTCCGATACCGATAATGAGGAGGAGTCGGATCAGTCGGATGAGGAGGAGGACAAACGTTCCATGAGGCGGAAGGCTGGAAAAACGGCAGGGAAGTCATTTCCGGAAGGATCTGCTGCCGGAGCCAAAAGCCGGGATAGTGGAATAGGGTCCTCTTCAAAAGTTCGCAAGGATACTTGGTGTAATCGGTGCCGGAATGCAGGACACTTAGCAGAGGAATGCGGTTTGAATGAGCGGTGGTGTGCGATTTGCCAAACAGCGACGCATACCACGGAGATCTGCCGCTATAACGCACGAATAGCCCCGACACCAGCGGTGGCGGCGGTAGTTGCGGCACCAGCCGCAGCACCAGCCGCGGTACCAGCCGCACTGGCGAAAAGACCTTGGCGGCCGAGAACGGCTGGAACAGGTGCAGATGAACTAGCAGGGGAACGGACGTTCCTATGTTTTTATTGCAATCAACCCGGACATCGAAAGGTAGATTGCGAATTATTCAAGCGCCACAAGGCGGAAAAGGAAGCAATCCGGGGATCCGGAGAAGGCAAGTCCACACCAGCAGTGAATGCGGTTCTGATTATCGAATGCGATGATGCCAGTCAGCAACAGGATAGCAAGGAGCCTAGTCCGACGTCCGAAGAAGTACCGGAAGTACCGGCGGGTGTCCCTGTTGAAGGCAAAGTGGGAGGAAGTGCGAGCGGAGATGTGCTCGTGGTCACAAGATCCCAGGAAAAGGTGCGGGAATACAAGGCCCCGCAAGAGAAGGGGAGACCTACGGCGTTGGACTGGCAGGCACAACAAAAGGTGCGGTCGACGGTCGGTGAATGGGTCCAGAAAACCCCAACGGTGTTACCTAGGCCGAGCGCGGACAAGGCAGTCTCGGTGACGGAGAATGGTGCGAAGGTGGCAAGGCGCCTGCAAGGAGAGCAGCCAGAAGCGACTTGTCTACCTACCAGTCAGAAGGACAGCCTGATGACCGGCGAGGAGGGTGTTGAACCATATGATTTATGGCAGGATTTGCGGAAACAGCAAATACACATGACAATGGAGCAATTGTTAGCATTGGTACCCAATTTCCGGAGTTCTCTCATCAAACAATTGACGGAACCAGTCAGGGCGATGGAGTCGGAGATGGAAGCGGTAACAATGGAGGTGTCGTCAGACGGATCTGCAAAGCCTGAAGCGGAAGTACAGCCTCCTGTTTTTGACGAAGCGGTCCCGGTAATTTCCGTAACACTGGAGAACAGCCGTGTGGGAGGGGTGTTGCTGGACGGAGGGTCTGGGGTCAACATCCTGTCCGAACAAATGCTGGTGCCATTGGGTATCACAAAATGGGAATCAGCACCCTTCGCCGTTCGGATGGCAGACCAACGGAGAGTGCAGCCGTTAGGATTGCTCCGTGGATTGAAAATGGAGGTTTGCGGCGTGAAGTTCGAAATCGCTGCGGTGATTCTCCGGATGGAGGATATTAGCGGGTCATACCCGTTATTGCTCGGAAGACCGTGGTTGCGGCAGGCCCGTGTGAAACAAGACTGGCAATCAGACCGCATCACCATTCGGAAAGGAAAAAAGAAGCTGAAGCTCTCGGTACATACCAAACAAGGGCTGAGGACACCATTCCGACCGACGATGGCGGAAGGTATCCATATGATGGACGGGATGGGGGTCGAAGAGGAGGATGATTGCTTCAGTAGGAATACGGAGCTGGTAAGCTTGTTCGAGGTCGATGTGGTTGCCGTTTTAAAGCAATATCAGCATCAGATTCCCTCGGCTACGCAGGAGTCATCCAGTTCCACGAAAGAACCAGTCGAAGGGAGTCTACCGGAAGGCACAGGAGACATGCCGGACGAAGCAGGAGTGGCGGAGGCGGAAAGAGTTTTCGAGCAGGAACTCCGTCGCTCGCGGAGGGTCAAAGAAGACGAGCTGCTGGATCTTAACCTCGGGACGGAGGAGGAGCCAAAGAACGTCCGTGTCAGTGCGAAGCTCGATAAAGGATTTCGGGGAAAATTGGAGACATTGCTGAAATCCTTCAAAGACGTGTTCGCCTGGGACTACACAGATTTGCTCGGCATCGATCCCAAATTCTATCAGCACAGGATCAATCTGCAGAAGGATGCGATACCGGTTCGGCAACAACGGTATAGAATGAACCCGAACTATGCCCAGAGAGAGGGTGAAGGAGGAGCTGGACAGGCTGCTAAAGGTCGGGTTTATCTATCCGGTTGACCCTGCAACGTGGCTTTCGCCAATAGTGATTGTTCCGAAAAAGAATTTGAAGTTGCGGGTCTGTGTTGACTACAGAAAGCTTAACGCAGCGACAATCACGGATCCGTTTCCCTTGCCGTTTAATGATACTATGCTGGATACAGTGGCAGGTCACGAGATGTATTCTTTTCTGGATGGCTTCAGTGGGTATAACCAGGTGCAGATGGCACCAGAAGATCGAGAGAAAACAGCCTTCATCACGGAGTGGGGAGCATTTGCTTTCCTGGTGATGGCATTTGGGCTAAAGAATGCTCCGGCAACATTTCAATGCATGGTCCAAGAAATATTTGATGATTATTTACTAATCTTTATGCAGGTATTTCTGGACGATTTCAGTGTTTTCGGGAGTCGCGAGCAGCACCTTGAGCATCTGAAGAAATGCTTAACCCGGTGTAGGGAGGCACGGTTGTGTCTGAACCCTATGAAATGTGCATTCGCCGTGGGCAGCGGTATGCTGCTGGGTTGCATTATCTCGACGGAAGGCATTGCGGTAGATCCGGCGAAGGTCGAAGCGATTCGGCAGGCCAAGGTTCCTGGCAACGGTAAGCAGCTCGGGAGATTCCTAGGGCAGGTTAAATGGCACAGCCGAATGCTGCGGTATCTGGCGGATGTGGCGACACCACTGTATGACCAACTCAACAAAGTACCGGTCGTCTGGTCTCCTGCTTGTGACTTAGCTTTTCGACGGCTCAAACTGATGTTGGCGACAGCACCGGTGGTTCAGCCGCCAGATTGGACGAAGATGTTTCATGTCTTCGTGGATGCCTCGGACGTGGCTATTGGTAGTGTCCTCATGCAGGAAGCGACAAGCAAGTGGTTCCGACCGGTGTATTATGCAAGTCGCAGGTTGTCAAAAGCCGAACGGAATTACTCTACGACGGAGCGGGAAGCATTGGGGATGATTTATTCCATAACAAAGTTTCGTCACTACCTGTTGGGGAATCGGTTCACGTTTCATGTGGATCATTCCGCCTTGTTGTATTTGGTACACAAGCCCGAGCTCACTGGAAAGTTGGCCCGGTGGATGATGCTTTTACAGGAGTTCGACTTCACGGTGGTCCATCGACCAGGAAGTACACATGCCGTAGCGGATTACCTTTCGCGGTTGGAATCTGGCGAAGACCCGATGGGTGTGAAAGACGATTTTCCGGATGCCCAGCTGTTCGAACTGGAGGCGGTGGTACCGGCAGCTCCAAAGACGTGGTACGATGACATGTTTCACTTTGTCGACACGGGCCAGATGCGCGACGGAATGTCGCGAGACCAGCGGAAACGGCTCGCGCTCAAGAGCAGAGACTTCCGGATCATTGCTGACCAATTGTATAAGCAGGGGCTAGATGGTGTGTTGCGACGGTGTGTGTACCCACATGAGCAGGAGGTCATCCTGGAAGAGGCTCACCAAGGAATCAGCGGTGGACACTTCGCAGGAGAAGTAACCGGACGGAAGGTACTC
This sequence comes from Dipteris shenzhenensis, assembly GCF_047967505.1. Taxonomy (NCBI): domain Eukaryota; kingdom Viridiplantae; phylum Streptophyta; class Polypodiopsida; order Gleicheniales; family Dipteridaceae; genus Dipteris; species Dipteris shenzhenensis. The sequence continues at coordinate 27,313,139 of NC_141596.1, forward strand.
CAAGGAGGTCTGTGGTGGCCAACATTAATGGGGGATGCGCATAGGTTCGTCAAAAGATGCGATGTGTGCCAGAGGTTGGGCCAGCCATCAGGTCGGGACCGGATGCCACATAATCCCATACTGGCCCTCGAACCGTTCATGAAGTGGGGGCTGGACTTTGTAGGTCCGTTTTCGCCGCCGGCGAGGAGGACAGGTAACCGGTATATCCTGGTGGCGACGGATTACTGTACCAAATGGGTGGAGGCCAGAGCACTGAAGGATAATTCGGCAAAGGCTGTGGCCAGATTCCTTTATGAAGCCATTATGACACGGTACGAATGTCCGGTTGAGCTCGTCACGGATCAAGGTGGGCATTTCATTAATGCGGTGTTACGGGAACTGGTTACCCGGCACCTAATCATTCATAAGAAGTCCACAGTGTATTACCCTCAGGCAAACGGACAGGCGGAGTCCTCGAATAAGGTGTTGCTAGTCATTCTGAAAAAGCTGGTCAATGAAAATCGGACAGATTGGGATGAAAAACTTTACTCCGCATTATGGGCGTTCCGGACTTCCTATAAGGTTGCGACGGGGTTCACGCCATTCAAGTTGGTTTACGGAGTTGAAGCAGTGGTCCCCATGGAATTCCTAGTACCGAGTCTACGGATTGCAGCGGCAGAGAAATTGGGCTGGGACGAGTCCGTAGACCGGAGGATTGAACAGCTGGATCGGCTGGGTGAGGAGCGGTTCAACAGTGCGTATCTTGCACAGGTAGTCCAGGACAGACGGAAGGTCTGGGTGGACCGTCATTCAAAGAAGAAGACCTTCAAACGGAGAGATGCCGTGATATTGTTTAACACTCGGATGGGTCCGCATCCGGGTAAGCTGAAGTTACGGTGGGGAGGTCCGTATTGGGTGGTGGAGCGTTATGGTGACGGCACGTTCCGATTAGGAACACTACAGGGGGAGCTGTTGCAGAAGCCGGTAAATGGATTTCGTCTCCGACCATATACAGGGCCCATGCCACCTTACCCATTTCCGGAGATACCACCTGTGAAGATCATTTCAAATGCATTTGTAGCCATTTCGGTGGAGAAACCGATGATGGGGGCTATTAGTACGCACGTGTGGTATCACTCACTTTATTCCGAGAAACGGTGGGAGCAAAGCTTCGTGTCGCGGAGCGAGGACGCCGCCATGCAATCTACTGAATCTTCGAAGTGGGGCTTTTATCAGGATGATGGGACACTTGATCGTTGCATGCAAACAAGGAGTTCACTAGGGCATCCAAAAGGCAATTTGGAAGCAAAAGGGGGCTTATTTCCGACTCTTTGTTTTCCAGAACTCTTCTCCCTCGCATCCCAGCTTCTCGCTGCTATGGTGGTCTTCCATCTGATCAATCCGTTACCTGTTGGGGATGAGGCTGTGCAGTCTTGGCTGACACGAGCTCGTCTGGTGGAGTTCGCGGGTTTGCCATGGGCTACGACACCAGTTCATCCATTGGCGCAAGATATCTTGGCGCAGCTTGCACGCGGGCGCAAGGTCGTGGTGTATGGAAAGACTTTCACCTTGTGCAAGGAGCTGGTAGCGGCCCGGTTGCACTTGCCGGTGGATGGTCCATGCAAAGTCACGAAGCTTACCAGCAGTGCCATGGAGGCAGCTCTCGGCGCAGGTTGCAAGGGGGAGTACAACATGAAGAAGCTGGATGCTTCACAGAAGACATGCTACAAGTTTATTGCGGAGGCACTCTGGCAGAAGGTGAAAGCAGAGCTACTGGGACAGGCCCAGTTTACCTATTTCCAGAGGGCGGAGCAAGGGAAACCGGTTCCCTGGGCGAAGCTGATGGCGGACAGAATTCTGGAGGTGGCCAAGAAGCTCTTGAAGCCAACGGCAACATCCCGGATGGGGCAAGTCTTATTTCTTTTGTTCGGACCAGATGCGGAACCGGTAGTCCCAGGGTCGTATGTGGAGGTGGAGGAGTCCACAGACGATGCTTCGGACAAGGAGTCCAAGGAGGTGGAACCAGCAAGATCAACAACGGAGGGAGCTCTGATGCCAAGGAACCAGGTGACTCCGGTAGTACCTGCGGTGGAGGTTACGGCGATAGTACCTGCGGTGGTGGTTCCGGCAGAAGTTCCACAGGGCAGCCAGAGGAGTAGGCCCGCGGTCTCAGCAACATCGAGCCGCATGGCCAGTTTATTGAAAAGAAAGTTGGCTCTTGTGCCAGAAGGAGCAATGTTGAAGAAAACCCGCCCGGACGCTGAGGCCTTGCAAGGGGAAAGCTCAGTCCACACTCGGGAGGACAGTTCGGGGAGACAGGCATGTCAAGAGGAAACCCGTGTAGTCCCAAGGGGGAGTGGTGAGCTGCAGCTATCTCTGCCGGTGGAGACATATGATCTGGTCACGGCACGACGGTTGGTGGAGCGCTTGCTCCAATGTTTTCAGAAGGGGCAGCTAGAGGAGAATGAGGCGAGGTTGCGCCAGGAAAATGCCAGGCTGCTCGAACGCAATCAACAGCTGCAGGAGCAGTTGTTACAATTCCAACAGATGGATGCACGACGACAGCAGGATATGGAGGAAGCAAGGACGGCGATTGTCGCCCAAACTCAAGAACACCTGCGGCTGACGGAACAATTGACGGAGAAGGCTACAACTGCGACCGCCAGGGTGCAGTTGTTGGAAGCGGAAGTGATGGGGTATCGGCAACCCTCTAGCTCTACACGCATGCTGGACGAGGCACTTTTGTTGGATTTATCGGAAGCCTTCGTCGCAGAGATGCAGGGTATTTTTCTTGATCATCAATGTCAATTGCGAGTAGAGCTGGAGCGGGCTTGCAGGCCTCTCGATCGACGGTTGGCCCGGAGGGATGAGGATGATCCGGCGGGAGGGGGCGCAGGAACAACATTTTTACCACCAGTACCGGTGACAAAAACTGCGGCACAACCGGAGGGTGGAAGTTCTACATCGGCAAATACTCTCGGGAAGCAGACAGCGGCGAGACCGGTGGATTCTTCCGAAGGCTATGTCAAACGGATCGCCGAACTGGAAGAAGCCCTCCGAAGAGCGAAGGCCAGAGGAAAAAGACCCGAGATCGCACAGGTTCCCGCAATGAAGCCACGACCCCAAGCGGACGCAGCAGCCGCTTTTGTGGCAGCTTTTCCGGAGCCAGCGGACGGGGAATCCTTTGACGCAAGGCACTTTTTGCAGCTGAAAGAACACGTCGCGGTGGTGCAACAGCAGTGTGACGATGCCAGATCTCAGCTGTTGGCACTCAAGCTCGCCCGGAAAGAAGAGCACCATCAACATGAAGTTGAGGTGAAGAGCCTCATGGCAGATCTGCTGAAGATCAGAGCTACTACGGCAGAACAATCAATAGGTGCCCAAACCAAGGAATTGGGGCGGGTAATGAAACGACTGGATGGTGTGGCGAAGAAAGCAGATCGCAGTATGCGGGTAACCGATCTCGAACTCGCTCTATCTGCGAAGACCCGACTGCATGAAGAGGAGCTACAATAGCTGCGGAGAACGAGTCATGTTGAGAGAGCAGCTATGTTGGTCGACCTGCGGACAGCATGCCGCTATATTCATCGGATGGCGGCAGTAGCTCAGCAGGCGGGGGCGGCGGCACCACCTTTCTATGGACAGCTCCAAATTTTTGTGGATGCCCATGCTCTCAACCCGCAACAGCTACCTTTACTTCGACCGGCGCAAGCGGCTCCGGCAGTACAAGTACCGGCGCCGGCAGCTCCAGTAGTTCCGGCGGCAGCAGCGGCAGCGGCAGCAGTTCCGGCGGCGGCAGCGACAACAGCGGCGGTGGCGGACGATGACGGTGGCGACGTCGAGGATGAACCATAGCGGAGAACCGATGGGTTCGGATGCGGATCCGAAATCCGATTCACCGGGAGTGCCAAGTGTTAAGGGCAAAAGCAGCAACAGCAAAGAGGAACTAGGGGGGGAGTCCTTAGATTATTATCATTAATACGTTGTATCTAGTTTATAGTGAGATATGAAAAGACGGAAGTTCTAGGACCAGGCGGAGAACTGACGAGGCACGGCAACCGTCACGGCAACCGTGAAGGAGTTATGTGTGCCGGTTAGATAAAAGAGAAGAGATCGATCATTCAGGGGGCTCATTGATGAGGATCGGAGCAAGGATCAGTGTGATCAGAAGAGGAACATTGTTATGTATCAGAGAGTACGGTGTTGTACTGCTCGGAGAAGTGTAATACAGATATTCTATTGCATCTATCTTATTGTTTTATCATGAATGATTCTGTCGATCACTGTTCTACTCTATGAATTTTCATACGCAGTTCTGAAGTTCGATTACGCATGTAAATCTGTCGCAGTAGTGCATTTCGAGTTAGTCTTCAGAGTAGAGAGGGCTAACATCCTCTCCAGTTTGCTATGTAGAAAGCAAATGAAAAGAATGGTACCTTGAAGCATTGTTTTGAGGAGATTCTCCTGATCTCAATCTGTGTATCCATGGCAAAGTATGTGAACCACTACTAGAGGACACTACAGGTCCACTAATATTTTGTGATTGCTACTGTGAGTTCTATGTAGCATTACCATTTTGTGCATCTACATCATCAATGACATTTACTGGTTTATACTAGTTGCTCATCTCATAAAAAACAATGTCTCTGCTCACTGTAAACCTACAAGTAGAAGGGTTATAGCATCTATACCCTTTCTACTGTAGAGAATAACCAATAAAGATGCACTTCTCAACTTTTGGATCTAACTTGGATCTCAACTCATCTGGCACATAAACTTAGGCAATGCAACCAAAAACTTTCAAATGAGAAGTATACCTCTCTTGTGGCATTATGCCATGTATTGCTGCAGTGGGAGTCTTGTTCATTATGTAGACTACTATAGCAACTATTTCAGCCCAATAATAATCTAGCAGGCTTTTTTCATTGAGCATGGCACGAGATACCTCTCCAATATGCCTGTTTTTCCTTTCTACAAGTCCATTTTGCTGTGGGGTATGACTATATGAATATTGCTGCTTTATGCCATGCTTTTGTAGGAATCTTGCAAACTCATTTGAGAGGTACTCTCCCCCTCCATATGACCTTAGGCATTTTATTTGTAGGCCTATTTCTTTTTCAACCATAGCTTTAAAAGCTTTGAAATGCCCAAACACTTCACTTTTCTTTTTCATAAAATACACCCAAACCTTTCTGCTGTAGTCATCAATAAAAGTGACAAAATAATGATAGCTTCCAATAGATGCAGCTTTACTAGTCCACACATCAGAGTGGATTAATTCCAATGGCCTCTTAGTCTCTTGAACATGTCTAAGAAATGGTTTCCTTGCCTGTTTTCCAAATTGACAGGCTTCACATACCTTATGCATTTCTGCAACCTTGAACTTAGGCAATCCTACAACAATATTTTGGGCTTGCATTAATTAAAGTCACTGTACATTAACATGACCAATGGGTTTATGCCATATATCAATATCTACAACCACTCCGGTCCCATGTGCAAACATTGCTGCACTCAATTCAGGCATGTTTGCATCCAATGTAAACATCCTGCCCTTCTTCTTCCCCTGTGCTCTCAAGTGACCTTTATTTTTCATATCCTCAAAAAAGCATCCATGAGGATTAAATCTTACCTGCAAGCCCTGCTCAACCATTTGACCAACAGAAACCAGGATCTTGGTGATATTCGGGACATAAAATACATCAGACTTGTATTTCTTTTTCCCATCCCGCATAGATAAAGGAATTTTACCAATCTGCACAATAGGATGTGCAGTATCATCACCAGTCTCCACAAATCCTGGTCTTTCCATTTTCCTTGCATCTTGCATCTATTTTGCGTGACCTGTCATGTGGTTTGATGCACCTGAGTTAACATTTCACACATCATTGCTTTCTTTTGCACTTGTCACAGAATTGGTCATATGGTGCACCATAAACAAAATGCTCATTTCTATCATCACCTTGTCTACTAGAGGATGCATAATTGCCTTGTTGCAATTTTCCATTCATGATGTCGTTCTGCTTTTTATAGTAGTCTTTAGCTATATGACCCATTTTACCATAGTAGTAGCATTCAACATTGCTGTTTGCATTTTGGCATCTCTGCCATCCACCATGACCTCTTTGGCTCCCCTTGCCTCTAAAGTTACCATGTCCTCCTCCATAGGACTAGTTTTCTTGAATTTGCTGCATATTTTGATTTCTACCACGGCCTCTAGATCGACCTACTCTACCTCTGTGTCTACCTCTTCCAGCATTTGAGTAGAAGACAACTTCTTTTGAAGTTTCTCTTGAAGAAGATGCACCACCATTTCTCTGCTCTTCAGATATTAGAAGAGCAATCAACTCCTTAAAATCAGGAAAATTCTCACGGACGGCAATGGATGTTCGGAACTGTGCATAATCCTTTCGTAGACCATTTAAGGTCACAGAAACTAAATCATCATCTTCCACTAGTGACCCAATGGAGGCAAGTGCATTTGAAATCTTCTTCACCTTCATGTGGTAGTCATTGATGCTCATATTTTCTCTCTGCACACTATGCAACTCCTACTTGAGCTACATTTTCTTGGCTTGCATATTTGTGCTATACATTTTTGTCAAAGTATCCCATGCCTCCTTCGGCATGCTTGCATCCTGAATATGCACAATCATAGAATCTAAAGTATTGATAGACAGCCAGTACGTAACTTTTTTGGCTCTCTCATGCCATCCTTTAAATGCCTACAACTCCTGTTGATTGGGAACATTAGGAATAATTGGTTCTGGTTCAGCTTCAATAATGAACTCCCAATAGCCTTTTCCCTTAAGAAAATTCATCATTCTAAACTTCCATGCTGGAAAGTTGTTCTTGTCAAGCTTTTCAGTGACTATCTGTGAAAGAGGATCAGACACCATTACAGAACAGTGCAAAAATATTCTATCATTGCAAAGGACAACTTCTGCCTCACAAGGGCAAATTTGCAAAACTGACGAAAGTGGTATTTGAGAACATGGTCACTTCCTAGGGATGATTTTGCATCAACATGCAATAAGAATATTTTTGTCACTCCCAATATCTCTATTCATAGGCGTACGATGCAATTTCTATGGCAACTTTTCACCAACCTGTAGAATAGTGGTCGGAAAACAAAAAACAATGCACTCTTGCACTTTTTGATTGTGCTACTTGCAGAGATTTGCTCCCGAAATTGAAAAAGGAAAGCAACATTGATCCTCTTACCAAGACACTGCAAACTTGGTTTTCTTTCTTGATCTCCTTACCCAAGCTGTGATACCATGTGAAGAGAGTGGGAGAGAAGTAAGGAGTCTCACTTGTAGCTGTCTCACATACACAATGGGGGAATACACACAAAGGTGGAGGCTGAAAAAAATTTTCATCTTCTTAGTTGTGAAAGCCAAAAGAACTCTGTCTCAGTACAAAAGGAATAGGTGAACCCTATATGTGGGTCTCAAACCAAACTCAGCTAACTAAGGTGGCATACTAACTAAGCCACTAACTAGAGTATATAAAGATAACTGTCATCCAGCTATTATTCATGGGTGGTGTACCAACCGTATCTGTAGCTGACAAGGTGTTGACAGAAATGCACAACGGTCACCCTGGCATATGGAGCTCGATATCTCAACAGCCTACATAGCCCTTGGGGGGATCTGCCTATTTTTTATTGATTGTTGACGACTATAGTAGGAAGATGTGAGTGTACTTTCTTCGCAAAAAGGCTCAAGCTTTTGGTAAATTGAAAGAATGGCTACAGCTTGTTGAAAATGAAACAGGGAGAAAAGTGAAGAAAATCAGATTGGATGGTGGTGGTGAGTTTGTTTCTACAGAGTTTGGAGTTTTTTGCAAGAGAAAATGGATCAAGCGACAAACGATGACACCACACACACCTTAGCAAAATTTAGTTGTTGAATGCCGAATGCGGACCACCGTGGAGATGGGGAGGTGTATGTTGAAAGGTGTTGGACTGCCAAACCACTTTTGGACTGAGGCTATCAATACTATGGTTTACAGCCTTAATCACAACTATATAAAGGCACTCAAAGGTAAAACACCACATGAGGCTTATAACAGTAAGAAGCCATCTGTCTCCCATTTTAGAATGTTTTGGCATGAATGCTATGCACATGTACCAGACAAAGAGAGAAACAAGCTACAACCAAAAAGCACCAAATGTATCTTTTTAGGCTATTGTGATGAGAAGAAAGCCTATAAGTTGTATGACCAAGAGGCAAAGAAGATCATAGCAAGCCACGATGTGGTGTTCAAGGAGTAGCCACATGTAGTGGAGGTAGAGAAGAGCTCTTCCAATTTATCATCAAGTGAAGAGGTAAATCACTATGGACCTGTCCCAAGAGCTATAAAGGAGGAGGAAATATCAGATGATCAAGGTATAAGTCACCAACCTATTGTTACACCATCGGAAAAGCCATTTCCACGATGGGTAGGCAACTCTATGACCATGATAACCAGATGCCTATGTCTGTTGAGTAGCATGCAAATGGACCAAGGTGGTCTCAGAGAATCGAGGAGCAAAGGAGGGCTTCTGCTCACATAGTCAATATGGCCTTGATGGCTGAGATTATTGGAGAAGTAAAGGAGCTTGTGAGTTTGGAGGAAGCACTTGTAGACTGAGATTGGAAAAATGGTATGCAAGTAGAATATGATAGCATCATGAAGAATGAAACTTGGGAGCTGGTAGATTGACCACCTAACAAAAAGGTTATTGGCACCAAGTTGGTTTGGAAGGTAAAGTACAAGGCCAATGGGACTTTGGAAAAGTACAAAGCCAGATTGGTTGCGCAAGGATTTTTGCAGATTGAAGGATTTGATTTTCAGGAATCTTTCACTCCGACTTCCAGTATGACCACTATTTGCACAGTACTATTACTAGCTGCTGATAAAAAGTGGCCCGTTTATTAAATGGATGTTAAATTAGCATTCTTGAATGGTGACCACAAGGAGGAGGTGTACATGGCTCAGCCACCTGGGTTTGAGGCCCCCCATTCTGAGAACAAGGTATATAAGCTCAAGAAGGCTTTGTACAGGCTGAAATAGGCCCCAAGAGCATGGTACCAATGGATATATAAATTTTTTCATAAATTAAATTTCAAAAGATGTGCCTCAGATGCTAACTTGTATGTGTACAAGAAAGGTGGAAAATCTACTATTATTGTTCTATATGTGGATGATCTCCTTATTACAGGTGACTATGAAGACATGATCCAGTAGTCAACAAAGGCATTGACAAATGAGTTTAAGATGACAGACTTGTGGGGTTAAAGGTCACTGTGCCTTAACCCCAGTTATGTACAATACTCAAACACATATATAAATGAATGAAAAAGAAGATTAGGGTGGTTCTGCACCCACCAAACTTGTGTGGCTCTCTGTCTCTCTCTCTCCTTCTTCCTTTCTTGCTTCCGTTGAGAGCACTCTCAACTGGTATCAGAGCCCGGGTGATCTAGCTGAGCGTGCGTGAATGCTTGAAGCTCAGCAGCTCTGTGGGAGGAAGGAGAAGCTCTGTGGGAAGCTTTGTGGGTGACTTTACTTGCATCCGAGTGTGCAGAGACCTTGGAGGAACCTTTGGAAAAGTCACTTTGGCTTTGCGAAGTGGTTTTGAGAGCCTGTTAAGAGCTTTCAAAGAAAAAGTCGTTTTTTGAGGATTTCCCTGTTCCGTTCGATGACAGAGACTCCGTATTGACTTGTAGAGGCAACTATTGCTTGCTTTTGGTGTCCACATTACTTCAGGAGCTTGGAAACACCTTCATTCTTGAATCTGGGATCATTTCAGTGGATTTCTGACTCACTGTATCAGTTCCTGCGTTTTTTGCCCGGGTGTTGGAACTCAAGTTTGGAGCAACCATTTGCAGATCTGTCAGTTCCGGTGGACTCAGGAGGTCCTAAAACTTCTATGTTGCTCATCATTCGCACTCTGGTGGAGTTTACAGATAGATCTGTTTCCAAAAACGTTTTTCAGTCCGTGTGTTGGACCCAGTGATTGAGACCAGGGTTTCCAAAACCGTCTGTCCCATTGCGTTCCGGACACCCAAAAACCCCTACCTATCAGTTCTTGCGTGATTCGGTGGAGGATTTTCAGAGTTATAAATCTCTGTGTATTCGATTTCGTCTCTCTGTTATGCATTTTTCATGCTAAGGTTTTGAAACCTTAGATTTATGCCACATGGCAGTGGATAAGTGTTGACTCCCATTTCTCATTCATCGGTTGGGATTTTGGAGTTTTGGCAGAAGAGAGATATTTGCAGATTTTCTTGCTGAGTCCGATTATGCAATGGCGCCCATGTTTTGAAGCATCTCAGGTTCTATTTTCAGTAGCGCTCATTACCGTGGGACTATGATTTCTTGAGTATACCTTATGCAGATCACTCTGGTTGCAGTTTGAGCAGTGTGCGCTCATTCGTGGTATGCATTGGGTTGCAGTGGATGATTTATAGGCCATTTGGATGCATTGCGGTCCTTGTTGGATGCGCTGATAGGCCCAAATTGCCTTGTGGGATGCTATTTATATGGACGCTTTGCACATGGATGCTATTTTATGCTGAGGGACAGCTTTGACACATTGCAGGTGATGCACTGATAGTGCTATGCTCTCTTGGATGAGACATTATTGATGCATATGCCAGTGGACAGTTTTATGCTTGAGTCATTTGGCACTTATTGGCATTTTCTTTTGGGCCAGATTTGCTCATATGGATGCATAGTATATGCACATGAGTCAGATGCTTTGAGTTTTGAGTTTTGGTGATATTTCACTCTATTGTGGCATACACATTTGGGTGCACCTAGTATTTGGTGTGATTCTCTCTTGCAGGCACTAGCATTTGGGATTTTGCTTTATTTGCATCATGGCATCCTCTTCCATGCCTGAAAAGGAGTTTTTCAGCATTAAAAAGTTTGATGGGACAAACTTTTCTTTGTGGAAAGAACAGATAAGGGATGTGCTTATTCAAAAGAAGCAGATTAAACCCTTGGCAGGGATTGAAGCTAAGCCTGCAAATATGTCTGAGGATGATTGGAATGAGTTGGATGCATTAGCAAAGTTTACTATTAGACTTCATCTTGCAGAGTCAGTTTATTTCACAGTAGTAAATGAGCAAACTACGGAAGATTTATGGAAGAAACTGTGTGCCACTTATGAGAAGGAAACTGCCTCTAATAAAGTTTACCTCATGAAGAGGTTGTTTGAGCTGCAGATGAAGGAAGGGGTCTCCATTGCTTCTCACTTGAATGAATTCAATATTATTTTCAGCCAGCTTCAGGCTCAGAAAATGAATTTTGATGCAGAGACTAAGGCAATATTTCTCTTATGTTCATTGCCATCCTCATGGGATACCTTCCGTACAGCTGTCAGTAACTCTGCACCTGGTGGAGTACTGAAATTTGATGATGTTGTGGGTAGCTTGTTGGCCGAGGAGATTAGACGGAAGTCTATGGATGGCAACAAGCAGGATGCAGCCTTAAATGTGCAAAGGGACAGATCACAGTTCAGGGGGAAGTCCCAAGAAAGAGGGAAGTCTCGTAGCAAATCCAAGGCACGGAACATTGAGTGTTACCATTGTGGCAAGAAGGGCCATATGAAAAAGGATTGCTACAAGCTGAAAAGAGAGCAAAAGGATAAGAAAAAGAATGCAAATTGGGGTGCAAATCAAAAGGAAGAGAGTCCAAGGGAGGACAAAGGAAAAGTGAAGATCGAGGAGATCAATGCAGTCACACGTGATAGTGACAATGATGTTCTCTTCATGTCTAGTTTATCTGCAGAGTTGCTTACCACTTCAGATGATGCATATTCCTAGAATTGGATTTTGGATTCTGGTGCTTCATTCCATGTTACTCCCCATAGGGAATGGTTCTCCACTTATGACAGTGGAAAGACAGGTTGTGTGCATCTTGGAAATGACTATGCATGTGACATAGTGGGAGCAGGTGACATAAAGTTTTCTTTTGCAAATGGGTCTGCATTTGTTTTAAAACATGTGAGACATGTGCCTAAGCTGACCAAGAGTCTTATTTCAGTGGGTCAGCTAGATGATGCTGGTTTTCACACCACTTTTGGCTTTCAAAGTTGGAAAATTCAAAAGGGCTCTATGCTTTTGGCCAGGGGTGCCAAGTGTGGGACTTTGTATCCCTTACATGTATCAGGGGTATTTGATCATGTTGTTGCAATAACCGAGCAGCCAAGCACTTCTTTGTGGCATTGCAGGTTGGGGCACATGAGCCAGAATGGAATGAAACTCTTATGCCGTTTGGGTTATGTACCGCACTTGAGTTTCTCTGATTTTGAATTTTGTGAGCATTGACTAAATCAGCCCATAAAAGAAGGGGAAAGAAAGAGTTTGAAATGCTTGATTTGGTGCATTCAGACGTATGTGGTCCCATGCCTACACGGTCATTAGGCGGGGCTGAATACTATGTGACATTCATTGATGATGCAACTAGGAAAGTGTGGGCTTATGCTATAGCTCGGAAGAGTGATGTGTTCCAGGTATTTCAGAAATGGCTGGCCTTGGTTGAGAATCAGTCAGGTAGAATGCTTAAATGCCTACGGACTGACAATGGTGGAGAGTATCTCTCTCATGACTTTCAGCATTTCTGTGATACTCGTGGGATTAAGAGGGAGCTTACATCCCCTCGTACTCCAGAGCAAAATCCAGTTGCAGAAAAGATGAACCGTACCATTCAAGAAAGTTTGCAATGCATGCTTTCCAATGCAAGTATTTCTGGTGGTTTTTGGGCTGAGGCAATGAAGACTGCAGTGCATGTGATCAATAGATCACCTAGTAATAGTTTGGATGGTGGTATTCTTGAAGAGGCATGGAGTGGCAAGAAGCCCTCTTACTCTCATTTGCATATATTTGGGTGTGAGGCATATGCACATGTGCCAAAAGAGCTTCGAAAGAAGCTAGATCCTAAGTCTAGGAAATGCATCTTTCTGGGTTATGGTGAAAGTGGAGAGATGGGCTATCGTCTCTGGGATCCAGAAGCAAAGAAGATCATATGCAGCCATGATGTGGTCTTTAATGAGAAGAAGATGCATAAGGCACCCATGAGGGATGTGGAAATGAGGAGAATCACTTTCCAGGATGTGAATCCACCTACATATGTTGATAGACAGCAAGCTGTCCATGCACCAAATGTGCAAGAAATGGTACCACCAAGTACTCCCACAGGTATACAATCAAGGGTAGATAATGGATCATCTATTGGTGGAAATGATGAGCCAAATATGGCTGATATGCAAATGGGACAGCAAGCTGAAATGCCCTTGAGAAGATCATCTAGAGTGTCTAGACCACCTGATAGGTTTGTTCTAGGGGTAGACTATGTGATGCTTACTGATTGCAGGGAGCCTTCTTGCTACAGAGAGGCTATGATGCGTGAGGATCAACGCAAGTGGGAGTATGCTATGCAATCAGAGATGAGTTCACTTATGAAGAATAAGATTTGGGACTTGGTTTCTTTGCCACATGGAAAGAAAGCATTGCCATTTCAGCTAGCACGGAATCCGGTCTTTCATGCAAAGACCAAACACATTGAGGTCAGGTACCATTTCATCAGGGAGGTACTTGAGGACAAGCGCATAGAGCTTGTCAAGGTTCATACAGATGATAACCCTGCAGATATGCTGACGAAGAGTCTACCTAGTCAGCGGTTTGAGTATTGTCGTGTATTGATGGGCATTGGATAGTATGCTCACTAGTTGTTCTCCCTTAAAGGCACATTGTCCTTTAAGTGGGAGGTTGTGGGGTTAAAGGTCACTGTGCCTTAACCCCAGTTATGTACAATACTCAAACACATATATAAATGAATGAAAAAGAAGATTAGGGTGGTTCTGCACCCACCAAACTTGTGTGGCTCTCTCCGTCTTCCTTTCTTGCTTCCGTTGAGAGCACTCTCAAGACTTAGGCTTGATGCACTATTGTTTAGGGATTGAAGTCTAGCAAGAGCCAGATGAGATATTCATCTCTCAGTAGAAATATGCAAGGGAGATCTTGAAGGCATTTTGTATGTCCCAGTGCAAGGAGATAGCTACACCGATGGAGGTAAATATGAGGTTGTCTATGGAGGATGCCTCACCACCAGTAGAAATCGGGAGGTATAGGAAGTTGGTCGGCAATCTCATCTATTTGTCCAACACCAGACCGGACATCTTGCTGTTGGCGTTTTGAGCAGGTTCTCCAATAAGCCCCGAGAGAATCATTGGAATGCACGGATGCAGGTGCTCACGTGTGTGAAGGGAACTCTTGATTATGGCATCACTTATGGTACAGGCACTTCCTTGGCTGGTCATTGTGACTTGGATTGTGGGTTGGAGATGTTGATTCCTGGAAATCAGTTTCTAGATATTGTTTCTCTTTAGGTTCTGACAAAATATGAAGAGGGGAGAGGAGAAGAGTGGAGATGAGGAGAGAGGGCACAGCTAGAGAGCACACCACAAATGACTAACTGTACACTAGAATTAGTTGAAAAAATAGAATATATACAAACCCTTTTAGGGTTAGGGTTAGGGGATCTAACCCTTTCCTTTATAGCACTCTATAAGGTTAGTGCTATGCACATATGATCACGTGATGGTGCTATGCACACATGATCACATGATGTTGAGCGTGAACTCTCAACACCTTCCCTCAAGATCAACATCATGAAGTAGGCCTTCCCTCAAGATGATGATTCTGGGGAATCGAAGAAGGACTGAGCATTACATTCCATCACACCCCTTTAATGGGAATGTCCTTCCTCTGCATCAAACCAAGAGCTAGTCGGTGTTTCTCGAATAGCTCTTTCGAGTGGTTTGGTAAAGATGTCTGCAACATTTTCTTTGCTATCACAATGTTGCAGTGTGATGTCACCAAGTAACACTCTTTCTCTGATGAAGTGCTCTCTGACATCAATGTGCTTTGTTCTGGAGTGATATACTGGATTTTTGGCCAATGCTTGAGCCGATTGATTATCACATTATATTGTTGTTGGCTTTGACTCATCAAAGTAATCTGTTTCTGACAATAGTCTTCTGAGCCATATAGCCTCACATGCACCTGTAGTGAGTGCTCTATATTCTGCTTCAGTCGAAGACAAAGAAACAGTTGGCTGTTTGTTTGACAACCATGATATAGCACCTTGAGCAAGGAAAAATGCATATCCCTGTGTCGATCTCCTGGTCTCATGATCTCCAGCATAGTCATTGTCACAGTATCCATGCAACCGTGGATGACTTCCTCTGTATTCTATCCCAAACTGTCTTGTACCTCTGATGTATCTCAAGACTCTTTTGGCTGCATTCCAGTGAGACTGTTTTGGATTTGCCATAAACTGTGCTAGTGAGCTTACTGCATAACAAATATCTGGTCGTGTGATTGTCAGATATATAAGAGATCCAATGAGTTGCCTGTAGTATCTGTCATTGACTGTAGGCTTTTCTGAATCTTTAGTAAGTTTCAAACTCTGTTCCATGGGAGTGGCTGCAATCTTGCAATCGGCCATATGAAACTTCTTCAGGAGACTGTCAACATACTTGAGCTGACTCATGAATGTGCTATCTGAATCTCTCCAGAACTCAATTCCAAGACAATAGTGCATAAGTCCAAGATCTTTCATGTCGAACTCTGCAGATAAGTCTTGTTTTAGTTTTCTGATGAAGCTATCCTTGCTTCGTGTCACAATCAGATCATCTACGTACAAAAGTGCAATAGTAATATCTTCCCCTTGAACTTTGTAGTAGAGAGTATGATCTGCATTGGACTTCAGGTATCCCAGATCAGTAAAATACTGGTCAATTCTACTGTACCAACTTCTGGGGGCTTGCTTTAAGCCGTAGAGACTTTTCTTGAGATGGCAAACCTTGTTCTCTTTTCCTGGTTCAACATAACCGGCTGGTTGTTGCATGTAGACTTCCTCGTCTAGATAACCATTGAGAAATGCATTCTTGACATCGAGCTGATACACATTCCATTTACTGAGTGTCGCTAGTGATATCAAGAACCGTATGGAATCCATCTTTGCTACTGGAGCATAAGTCTCATCATAATCTTGGCCATATTGTTGTGCAAATCCTTTTGCAACTAATCTGGCTTTGTATCTCTGAATACTGCCATCTGGATTGTACTTCACTTTGTATACCCATTTGTTGGCTATGGCCTTCTTTCCTGGTGGAAGGTCGCATAATTCCCAAGTGTTATTTTTATACAAAGCATCCATTTCTTCATTCATAGCAGTTTGCCATTCTGGCTTCTCTACTGCGTCTTCGAAGTACACTAGCTCTTCTGTAGCCATGATGGTAGTCATAAGAGCATAGTTGGTGGTTTCCACCTGAATTGCTTTGCCTTTCTGAGCATATGTCAATCTGGCTGGTGGTCTGCTTTCCCTAGTAGACCGTCTGAGCTGCTGTGGCACTGCTTGGGGTGTTGCTGGCAATTCTTGCTCTTCTTCATCAACCTGTTCTATAGATGACTGTGAAGTCGATGCTTCTATCTCCTGTGTAGGTGAGGTTTTCCATTCTGATTCCTCATCGAAGATTACATCTCTGGAGATAATGACTTTGTGGTTGATGGGATCATACAATTTGTATGCTTTACTTTCTTCACTGTAGCCTACCATGATGCATTTGCGTGACTTCGCATCCAATTTCCTACGATGATCATCATGTATGTGGGCATATGCTATGCAACCAAATATGCGGAGATGCCCAATGCGTGGCTTGTGTCCAGTGAATGCTTCATAAGGAGTCATACCTTGTATCGGTTCGGTAGGAAGCCGATTAAGCAAGTAGTTAGTTGTAGCTATTGCTTCTGCCCAATACTGATTTGGAAGATGCTTTTCACTAAGCATTGCTCTAGCACTGTCTGCTAAAGTCCCATTCTTCCTTTCAGCTATTGCATTTTGCTGAGGAGTATTTGCACATGTGAATTGTCTTCGAATACCGTGAGTTTTGCAAAAGTTCATGAATGCTGAAGACATGTATTCACCTCCTCTGTCTGATCTCATGACCTTGATCTTTCTGCCTGTTTGGTTTTCTACCATGGCTTTGAATTCTTGAAATTTGGTAAACACTTCAGATTTCTCTTTCAGAAAGTAGACCCAACAATATCTGCTATAGTCGTCGATGAAGGTCAAGTAATAAAGTGAACCATTGATGCTGCGGGTCTGGGCATAACCCCATACATCTGTATGAATTAAATCAAGAATACCTCGTGCACGAGAGGTACTTCTGACAAAGTTGGTTCGCTTTTGTTTGCCGAAGCAGCATGCTTCACAAACCTTTCCAAGAAACTGTAGCTTCGGAATCCCAATTGCCATATTTTGATTCCTTAGATCTAACAAGTACTTGAAGTTGACATGACCATATCTCTTGTGCCATTTTGCAGATAGTGGCATCTGTTGCATTTGAGCTGACATGGCATGCTTATCTGGTACTGTAGCTAGCATCTTGTATAAGCGTCCTTCCTTGACACCTTTTGCTACTAGCTGACCTCTTTTGGATTTGTCTCTGATAGTGCATTCATCACCGTCGAAGATGACTTTGTAGTTGTGTTCCGTCATTTGACCTACTGACAAAAGGTTCTTGCTGAGCTTCGGAACATAGAGCACATCTTTGACTAATCCTTTTGTACCAGTGAAATTGTTCATAGGGATAACACCTGTCCCTTGAACCGGATTCGGTGTATTGTCTGCTGTGTAGATGACATTCTTTTGACCTTCTAATGGCTTCATTTCTGTGAACCATTCCTAATGATTTGTCATATGAGATGATGCACCGCTGTCGATGTACCAAGGATCCTGTTCCACTTGGTCGACTTGATAACTGAAATCCTCTTTGGGATTGAAATCAGTGTGTCTAGGTGCATTGTATCAGTCTGATGCAATTCCTCACTTGCAAGAAACATATTTCCATGTTCATTTGCAAAATGACTGTGACTAGAATGTCCACCACGATGATTTCCTCTTCCTCGGGAATTCCCTTGATTACTGCTGGATTGACCGCCTTGGTCATACTGCTTCTTGCGGCAATCTCTTTCATAGTGTCCAAACTTGTGACAATAGTTGCATTGAATGTTTGACACATTGGTGGATGCATTCCCTCGTCCTTGGAATCTTCCTCGGTTGGAATGATTTCCTCTTTGCTGATTTTGATGTTGCTGAGGATGCTGCTGATGCTGATGCTGATTCTGACTTTGATTTTGTTGATGATGATGACCACTTTTCTGATATGATCTACCTCTGTTTCTGCCTTTGCCTCTGCTTCTGTCTGAAGCGGTGAATGCTTGATCATTAGAATGACCTTTACGTGCTTGAATGGCCTGAGTCCTGATTTCTTCACCAAGTAGAACTGACTGAAGTTCTTCAAGTGTTGGAATTTGCCGTTGGATGGCAATACTCTGGACTAGATTCTCATATCCTTCTCCTAGTCCATTTAGGATTACTTGAACCATTTCTGCGGGATTCATAGTTTCTCCTGCTGCTGCAAGTTGATTGTTGTAGTCTTTGATGCGGAGTACATAAGCATGACCGGTTTCATTGCTATTGCGGAAACTCTGGTTGATCTGGTTTCTCAGGGTGAGAATCCTGGATGTGTTCTTGGACTCGTAGAGAGCTGCGAACATATCCCATGCTTCTTTTGATGTCTTGACTGTGTTGAGCTGTCCTAGCATGACATCTTGCACATTTTGCTTGATCAGGTGATAGGCATACTTATCTTTCTTATCCCATTCTGCTTGAGCTCGGGCAATGGCAGGATCTGCTACTCGTGTGGAAACTGTTTGTGTAGATGTAGATCCCGATGTAGATCCCGTTGCTGGTGCTGTGACAACAGATGGAGTAGAGCTACTGGTGGCTGGATCGGCCAATGGTCTAGGTATGGATCCATTGACATACTCCCATTTGTCCTGAAGCACAAGAATGGTCTCCATTCGGTATTTCCATGTACCGTAATTGGAGTTGTCTAACTTAGCAGATGCCTCCAGATTGAGGTTGCTAGTCGACATGGTGCAAACAATGTACTCAAAAGTGTCCTGAAAAACTCTGTATGAATCAACTGCAAATACACTGAAGATGCCAAGTGAAATCTCTGTACCGTCGGTGAAGATAGAACTGCTGTATATAAGATCTGATCTGTGTTACAAGGCTTGTGGCAATGATGCCGGGAATAGCCAAGAGGCTTTACAAGGCTGAAAAAAATGATGTGCACGATGCCGTGAGATAGCCAAATACAATGGTGGCATGTGTGTGTGAAATCAAGTGCTATCTGCCCACTGAATCAATCTGCAATGCCTCTGAACTCTGAAGTCTGCTCACTGAACTGATGAACGTAAGGTTTCCGGTAATGTAATGATGTGAAATCGGATGTGAGCATATGGACTGACTCCGAGTAGGTACTAGTCGGGAATTTCGGGCATGGCTTAGATTGGCAACTTGGGGAATTCAAAGCGTCCCCTCTATGGCGATCTAGTCTACTCTGATCTAGATCTAAACCAACCGTCGATCGATGAAAGAGCAGCGAATAACTCCTTTTCCTTTGTTCTTTTTAAGTGCTGGGTCAGATGCGTCGATGTAGAGGCAAATGTGCGTGAAGGAAGTGGTTTTGCCGGCGAGGCTCAAATGTGAGTGTAACTTGCGCCGAAATGTGCACATGATGTAATGAGCGCGTAGAGCACAAAAAATCGAGCGACTTTCCTTTTTGGAGCACCCTCAAATTCTTCCTGGATCAAGAGATATGACTTGATCTAGGTGGAGGGGCAAAAGGAGTGCAAATGGTGCTCAATGATGATGTGTCACTGTGAGTCACATGCAGTGATGATGTGGCACTGTGCTTAGCAGGAGGTGTGCCAGTGAAGCTCTGTGCTGAGGTGGCAGGAGTGTGCACATGCAGTGTGTGCACAGTGTGCCTGGCAAGGGACTGTGCCTGCAGAGGGTCAGTGCTGACTGGACTGCTGAGGTGGCAGTGCTGAGGTGGCACTGATGATGTCAGCAGGGTGACGTGGCAATGTTGACGTGGCACTGATGACATGGCATAGGTAACGTGGCACTGGTGACATGGCACTGATGACATGGCACTGATGATGTGGCACTGATGACGTGGCACGGGTGATGTGGCATAGGTGACGTGGCACTGATGACGCGGCACTGATGACGTGGCACTAATGACGTGGCACTGATGACGTGGCACAAGTGATGTGGCACTGATGATGTGGCAACTGACGTGGCAGATGATGTGGCAGTGCTGACGTGTCCTGCTTACGTGGCATTGATGACGTGGCAGGATGAGCTGGCAGGGGTGACGTGTCAATTTGAGATAAGGTGATGACGTGTCTCGTGGATAAGGACTCCACGTGTCAATAACGGATGTATGCCTTATCCTCCACGTGTCAGAGCGCGGGCAGCTAGAATCTTTGGAGATGCTCCGGAATCTTTAAAGATTCCGTCGATGGAGTCGTTGGTCTGCGGGCGTACCTCTCCAGTCGTCTTTTCGCAGCGTGGAACGACAGCAATGTGGTGACTTGTGTGTCGCAGGCTACTCCCACTAGGCTCGAACAGAAGCTGTTGACGTGAAGGAGCTTGCTGTTGGTTATCGGTTGGAATTACAGCACCGCTTCTCTACCAGCCTGCCTCAACCTTTGCCTATCCAACTGCTCTTGTGCTGCCGTCTTCTACCAGCACAACACTTCAGTCTGCCTTCATGTGTCCAGGGTGATGAGCCTCCTCAATATGAGCGATGCAAATTACTCCTCTTCTTCAGAATGGCGCCCATCATCGCGTGAAAATGCATGGGAAGGGGTTCTCTTCCTAGCGTAGCGGCGGTAGGTAGCTCCAGAGATGCAAAATATCAGAAGACAGGGAAGAAGCAATTTCTGGCGGAAGTGGCCACGATAGGGAGAGTGGATCACGTCCACATAGTCCGCTTGTTCGGCTTTTGCTTGGAGGGAGCTTGATGTTGTAGAAGGCCGCGTTGAGTGCGCATGAGCTGAGTCACTTGCTATGCAGAAGGGCTTGGAACGAGCCGGTGAAGAGGCTTGGAGCTCTGATCATCGAAGAGCCTTCGGAGGCTCAAGGCGTAGCGCTATGAGAGCTAATGGCAGCCGTCAGTGGGCTGCGCTGGCCTTCGATGGAGAGGTTGCGTAGAAGTCTTCTGCAAGTCCGCGCAGGTTGAGGCCGTGCCTTGAGGCCTTGGACTGTGGTGGCTGTATAAGCCTTAGAGCTGCTGGCTAACCGTGAGCCGTAGGTCAAGCTGCTGAATGCTTTGTTGAAGAACCACGGGTTGAGGAGCTGCTGTAGATGGCTTATGCGAGAGCCTTTAGAAGAGGCTGTTGATGCAGTTGTCCATCCTTGTTGTGATGCTAGCAACAAGTCGAGCTGCCGGGCACTAAGGCTAGATGGTTGAGAGCCTTAGAGTTGTAGAAGGTCCTGTAGAGAACCTTTGATCGACCACTAATGTAGAGAACATAGAGGAACAACTCTCTCTCTCTCCCTATATTCCTCTCAAGCATTACACTCCCTATATTTCTCTCAAAGCATTACTCACAATCTCTCGGAATCACTCATAAGATCTCAGTGGAATGAAGAGAAATCCTCACATGGAACCCAAGAAATGAACGGAAATCTCTTAAGCAATGACGGAAATTTTCTCTCAAATGGACGGAATTTTCTCTCAACGGAAGTGAAGGGAAGAATCTCACAATCACTCAAGAGAACTCTCAATCTCACAATCTCTCTCGCACTCTCAAGAATCTCAATGTCTCAGCGGAAGACAAGGAAGCTCTGATACCATGACAAAATATGAAGAGGGGAGAGGAGAAGAGTGGAGATGAGGAGAGAGGGCACAGCTAGAGAGCACACCGCAAATGACTAACTGTACACTAGAATTAGTTGAAAAAATAGAATATATACAAACCCTTTTAGGGTTAGGGTTAGGGGATCTAACCCTTTCCTTTATAGCACTCTATAAGGTTAGTGATATGCACATATGATCACGTGATGGTGCTATGCACACATGATCACATGATGTTGAGCGTGAACTCTCAACAGGTTCAGGTATCTTCTCTTGGATCAATAAGAAACAACCAATATTGGCATTGTCTTCTATCGAGGCTAAGTACAAGGCAACATGTTTTACTACTTGTGAAGTAGTGTGGCTAAGGAGGATCTTATGGCACATGGGAGTACAAGAGGATGAGGCAACTGTGGGGGTTAAAGGTCACTGTGCCTTAACCCCAGTTATGTACAATACTCAAACACATATATAAATGAATGAAAAAGAAGATTAGGGTGGTTCTGCACCCACCAAAACTTGTGTGGCTCTCTCTCTCTCTCTCTCCTTCTTCCGTTCTTGCTTCCGTTGTGAGCACTCTCAACTGGTATCAGAGCCCGAGTGATCTAGCTGAGCGTGCGTGAATGCTTGGAAGCTCAGCAGCTCTGTGGGAGGAAGGAGAAGCTCTGTGGGAAGCTTTGTGGGTGACTTTACTTGCATCCGAGTGTGCAGAGACCTTGGAGGAACATTTGGAAAAGTCACTTTGGCTTTGCGAAGTGGTTTTGAGAGCCTGTTAAGAGCTTTCAAAGAAAAAGTCGTTTTTTGAGCTTTTCCCTGTTCCGTTCGATGACAGAGACTCCGTATTGACTTGTAGAGGCAACTATTGCTTGCTTTTGGTGTCCACATTACTTCAAGAGCCTGGAAACACCTTTATTCTTGAATCCGGGATCATTTCATTGGATTTCTGACTCACTGTGTCAGTTTCTGCGTTTTTTGCCCGGGTGTTGGAACTCAAGTTTGGAGCAACCATTTGCAGATCTGTCAGTTCCGGTGGACTCAGGAGGTGCTAAAACTTCTATGTTGCTCATCATTCGCACTCCGGTGGAGTTTACAGATAGCTCTGTTTCCAAAAACGTTTTTCAGTCCGTGTGTTGGACCGAGTGATTGAGACCACGGTTTCCAAAACCGTCTGTCCCATTGCGTTCCGGATGCCCAAAAACCCCTACCTATCAGTTCTTGCGTGATTCGGTGGAGGATTTTCAGAGTTATAAATCTCTGTGTATTCGATTTCGTCTCTCTGTTATGCATTTTTCATACTAAGGTTTTGAAACCTTAGATTTATGCCACATGGCAGTGGATAAGTGTTGACTCCCATTTCTCACTCATCCGGTTGGGATTTTGGAGTTCTGGCAGAAGAGAGATATTTGCAGATTTTCTTGCTGAGTCCGATTATGCAATGGCGCCCATGTTTTGAAGCATCTCAGGTTCTATTTTCAGTAGCGCTCATTACCGTGGGACTATGATTTCTTGAGCATACCTTATGCAGATCACTCTGGTTGCAGTTTGAGCAGTGTGCGCTCATTCGTGGTATGCATTGGGTTGCAGTGGATGATTTATAGGCCATTTGGATGCATTGCGGTCCTTGTTGGATGCGCTGATAGGCCCAAATTGCCTTGTGGGATGCTATTTTTTTATGGACGCTTTGCACATGGATGCTATTTTATGCTGAGGGACAGCTTTGACACATTGCAGGTGACGCACTGATAGTGCTATGCTCTCTTGGATGAGACATTATTGATGCATATGCCAGTGGACAGTGTTTATGCTTGAGTCATTTGGCACTTATTGGCATTTTCTTTTGGGCCAGATTTGCTCATATGGATGCATAGTATATGCACATGAGTCAGATGCTTTGAGTTTTGAGTTTTGGTGATATTTCACTCTATTGTGGCATACACATTTGGGTGCACTTGGTATTTGGTGTGATTCTCTCTTGCAGGCACTAGCATTTGGGATTTTGCTTTATTTGCATCATGGCATCCTCTTCCATGTCTGAAAAGGAGTTTTTCAGCATTAAAAAGTTTGATGGGACAAACTTTTCTTTGTGGAAAGAACAAATAAGGGATGTGCTTATTCAAAAGAAGCAGATTAAACCCTTGGCAGGGATTGAAGCTAAGCCTGCAAATATGTCTGAGGATGATTGGAATGAGTTGGATGCATTAGCAAAGTCTACTATTAGACTTCATCTTGCAGAGTCAGTTTATTTCACAGTAGTAAATGAGCAGACTACGGAAGATTTGTGGAAGAAATTGTGTGCCACTTATGAGAAGGAAACTGCCTCTAATAAAGTTTACCTCATGAAGAGGTTGTTTGAGCTGCAGATGAAGGAAGGGGTCTCCATTGCTTCTCACTTGAATGAATTCAATATTATTTTCAGCCAGCTTCAGGCTCAGAAGATGAATTTTGATGCGGAGACTAAGGCAATATTTCTCTTATGTTCATTGCCATCCTCATGGGATACCTTCCGTACAGATGTCAGTAACTCTGCACCTGGTGGAGTACTGAAATTTGATGATGTTGTGGGTAGCTTGTTGGCCGAGGAGATTAGACGGAAGTCTATGGATGGCAACAAGCAGGATGCAGCCTTAAATGTGCAAAGGGGTAGATCACAGTTCAGGGGGAAGTCCCAAGAAAGAGGGAAGTCTCGTAGCAAATCCAGGGCACGGAACATTGAGTGTTACCATTGTGGCAAGAAGGGCCATATGAAAAAGGATTGCTACAAGCTGAAAAGAGAGCAAAAGGATAAGAAAAAGAATGCAAATTGGGGTGCAAATCAAAAGGAAGAGAGTCCAAGGGAGGACAAAGGAAAAGTGAAGATCGAGGAGATCAATGCAGTCACACGTGATAGTGACAATGATGTTCTCTTCATGTCTAGTTTATCTGCAGAGTTGCTTACCACTTCAGATGATGCATATTCCCAGGATTGGATTTTGGATTCTGGTGCTTCATTCCATGTTACTCCCCATAGGGAATGGTTCTCCACTTATGATAGTGGAAAGACAGGTTGTGTGCATCTTGGAAATGACTATGCATGTGACATAGTGGGAGCAGGTGACATAAAGTTTTCTTTTGCAAATGGGTCTGCATTTGTTTTGAAACATGTGAGACATGTGCCTAAGCTGACCAAGAGTCTTATTTCAGTGGGTCAGCTAGATGATGCTGGTTTTCATACCACTTTTGGCTTTCAGAGCTGGAAAATGCAGAAGGGCTCTATGCTTTTGGCCAGGGGTGCCAAGTGTGGGACTTTGTATCCCTTACATGTATCAGGGGTATTTGATCATGTTGTTGCAATAACCGAGCAGCCAAGCACTTCTTTGTGGCATTGCAGGTTGGGGCACATGAGCCAGAATGGAATGAAACTCTTATGTCGTTTGGGTTATGTACCGCATTTGAGTTTCTCTGATTTTGAATTTTGTGAGCACTGTCTCTATGGGAAGCAGACTAAATCAGCCCATAAAAGAAGGGGAAAGAAAGAGTTTGAAATGCTTGATTTGGTGCATTCAGACGTATGTGGTCCCATGCCTACACGGTCATTAGGCGGGGCTGAATACTATGTGACATTCATTGATGATGCAACTAGGAAAGTGTGGGCTTATGCTATAGCTCGGAAGAGTGATGTGTTCCAGGTATTTCAGAAATGGCTGGCCTTGGTTGAGAATCAGTCAGGTAGAATGCTTAAATGCCTACGGACTGACAATGGTGGAGAGTATCTCTCTCATGACTTTCAGCATTTCTGTGATACACGTGGGATTAAGAGGGAGCTCACATCCCCTCGTACTCCAGAGCAAAATCCAGTTGCAGAAAAGATGAACCGTACCATTCAAGAAAGGTTGCAATGTATGCTTTCCAATGCAAGTCTTTCTGGTGGTTTTTGGGCTGAGGCAATGAAGACTGCAGTGCATGTGATCAATAGATCACCTAGTAAGAGTTTGTATGGTGGTATTCCTGAAGAGGCATGGAGTGGAAATAAGCCCTCTTACTCTCATTTGCGTATATTTGGGTGTGAGGCATATGCACATGTGCCAAAAGAGCTTCGAAAGAAGCTAGATCCTAAGTCTAGGAAATGCATCTTTCTGGGTTATGGTGAAAGTGGAGAGATGGGCTATCGTCTCTGGGATCTAGAAGCAAAGAAGATCATACGCAGCCATGATGTGGTCTTCAATGAGAAGAAGATGCATAAGGCACCCATGAGGGATGTGGAAATGAGGAGAATCACTTTCCAGGATGTGAATCCACCTACATATGTTGATAGACAACAAGCTGTCCATGCACCAAATGTGCAAGAAATGGTACAACCAAGTACTCCCACAGGTATACAATCAAGGGTAGATGATGGATCATCTATTGGTGGAAATGATGAGCCAAATGTGGCTGATATGCAAGTGGGACAGCAAGCTGAAATGCCCTTGAGAAGATCATCTAGAGTGTCTAGACCGCCTGATAGGTTTGTTCCAGGGGTAGACTATGTGATGCTTACTGATTGCGGGGAGCCTTCTTGCTACAAAGAGGCTATGATGCGTGAGGATCAACGCAAGTGGGAGTATGCTATGCAATCAGAGATGAGTTCACTTATGAAGAATAAGACTTGGGACTTGGTTTCTTTGCCACATGGAAAGAAAGCATTGCCATGTAAATGGGTCTACAAAATGAAGGTCACAGGTGATGATGTGCCTAGGTACAAGGCTCGCTTGGTTGCTAAAGGGTTCAAGCAAGAGAAGGGTGTGGACTTTGATGAGATATTCTCTCCGGTTGTGAAGATGACCACACTTAGATGCATGCTTGGACTAGTGGCAGTAGAGGATATGGAGCTTATGCAAATGGATGTCAAGACAGCTTTCTTGCATGGGGATTTGCATGAGGAAATTTACATGGTGCAGCCGGAAGGCTTTGAAGAAAAGGGCAAAGAGCATTTAGTTTGCAAGCTGAAGAAGAGTCTCTATGGTCTTAAGCAAGCGCCTAGAGAATGGTATCAGAAGTTTGATGCTTTCATTCGGTCCCAGGGTTTCAGAAGGAGTGAAATTGATCACTGCCTCTACACTAAAAGGGCTAAGGATAATAGCCTGATAATCTTGGCACTATATGTGGATGATATGCTATTGGCTAGCAAGAATACTTATGAGCTAGATGCTTTAAACGCCAAGTCGCATGAGGCCTTTGATATGAAGGATTTGGGACTTGCAGGTCATATTCTTGGTATGCGCATCACGCGTGATCGGAATAGGAAACTCCTTTGGCTTTCACAAAAAGAGTATGTTACAAAAGTATTACAGCGTTTCAATATGGAGGGGGGGAAGGCAGTGAGTACTCCATTGCTTCCATATGTGAAACTGAGTCATACAGATAGTCCCAAATCAGATGAGGAAAAGGCCATGATGGCCAAGGTTCCTTATGCATCAGCAGTTGGGAGTCTTATGTATGCTATGATAGCTACTAGACCAGACATTGCATTTGCAGTGGGAGTTGTTAGCCGGTATATGGCTAATCCAGGAAAGAGGCATTGGGAGGTAGTTAAGTGCATCATGAGGTACATGAAGGGTACCAAGGAGATGTGCATTTGCTTTGGTAAAGGAGACATGCGTGTACTTGGGTACACAGATTCAGACTATGCAGGGCATGTGGATAGTAGGAGATCCACTTCCGGTTATGTGTTCACCTTTGCAGGTGGTGCAGTGTCGTGGATGTCTCGTGCATAGAAGTGCATTGCTTTGTCTACCACAGAGGCTGAGTATGTTGCAGCCACAGAGGGTTGCAAGGAGGCTATATGGCTTGATCGGCTAGTGGGAGATTTGGGGATTCATACAGGTGTACCGACATTGCATAGTGATTCCATGAGTGCTATTTAGCTAGCGCGGAGTCTGGTCTTTCATGCAAAGACCAAACACATTGAGGTCAGGTACCATTTCATCAGGGAGGTACTTGAGGACAAGCGCATAGAGCTTGTCAAGGTTCATACAGATGATAACCCTGCAGATATGCTGACGAAGAGTCTACCTAGTCAGCGGTTTGAGTGTTGTCGTGTATTGATGGGCATTGGATAGTATGCTCACTGGTTGTTCTCCCTTAAAGGCACATTGTCCTTTAAGTGGGAGGTTGTGGGGGTTAAAGGTCACTGTGCCTTAACCCCAGTTATGTACAATACTCAAACACATATATAAATGAATGAAAAAGAAGATTAGGGTGGTTCTGCACCCACCAAAACTTGTGTGGCTCTCTCTCTCTCTCTCTCCTTCTTCCGTTCTTGCTTCCGTTGTGAGCACTCTCAACAACTGTGCTGAGGTGTGACAAAGTTGCATGGCCATTGCTAAAAATCCAGTGTTTCATGCACACACAAAACATATAGAGATTCAGTATCACTATGTGCATGATTTTATCAAGGACGAGATAGTGGAATTTGTCTACTGTCCAATAGAGCAAAATGGAGTAGATATCTTAACCAAGGCACTCAGGAAGGATCAGCTTCAAGATCATCTTTAGAGACTCAACATTAGGCCAAGAAGGTAGTTCACCTATGGGTGGACATTGAGGGGGGGTGTTAGATATGCTCAATGCCCCACCCTCCTGGTAACCACCAGTGGTCCAAGGTGCTCAAGTTGAGAAGCCATGTGTGTGAGCCCGAGACATTGGATGGATCTTGACTTGCATGTTAGAGATGCGGTCTATTAATGAGACCATTGATTGTAGAAAGGTGATTGTGTGAGAGCCCCTTATTCTTACTGGGGCCTGGGTATAGGGAATATTCCTTGAATATTCCATGGACAACTAGTCGGTTCCACTGACTAGGTTGACTAGTTGGCTCCACCGACTAAGTTGACTAGTCGGTTCCACCGACTATGTTG
Organism: Dipteris shenzhenensis; assembly: GCF_047967505.1. NCBI lineage: Eukaryota > Viridiplantae > Streptophyta > Polypodiopsida > Gleicheniales > Dipteridaceae > Dipteris > Dipteris shenzhenensis. Next base: position 27,341,771 of record NC_141596.1, read on the forward strand.
ATCTGACTACCGCCCTCATAGCTATAAAGAGGCAACCTTCCCAGTCCATTATATCAGATCACAGATCAGATCTTCTAGCTAGTAACTCTTCACCTAGTATCTGTCTAGATCACCATCTAAGCTCCACTATGGGAGTGCACGGGTGGATGGAGCCATCATCTGTACTACATCAGTATTGAAGGAAAATGTTTTTCCTCTCCAGTTTGCTATGTACTCTCTATTCTTTGTTCAATTTCTATTCCGCTGCAAGGTGTAATTTAGCACCTCCCACTCCACATGAGTTATATACATAAATGAAGAGCACTCAAAACACCCCTCATGAGTCAAGAGTACAAACTCCAAACCACCCCGTACCCACACCACCTTAGATTACTCTTAGCCCAACAGGTGGTAGAGCTACCAACCTTCCCCCCTTCAGTAGTTAGGAGTCCCTTCTAAATCACAAAGCCGCAAGCCTCCCCCTATGTAGTCAGGTGGCTTCTAGATCACAGACTTGCCAGCCTACTCTTGTGCAGTCAGAAGCCTCTTCTCCAAAGGCGAGTGCCCATCACGGTAGCTCATCATGACATGGTAGGAGGCATAGTAGCAGGGAGAGCTCTTATGCATGGCACATGCTTTGGGGGTGGGGATGATTCAAATGCAAACATGCCAGAGGGTGATGGTTAATCTACTATGTATCATTGAGATAGGCAGCATCTTGCATGATGCACAAGGGAAGGATGTCATGTCCTTCATGTGCTCTGCAGTTCATAACTGTTAGCTATCAATGCTCCACTCTCGTGTAACTACATGGGAACTAGCTAACTCTACTTGTAAGCCCCCCATATGAGGAGAAGGCATTTGAGTAGCTCGATTATCCAATAGGTCTTGGTTTGGACACCAAATGGGAGCCATGTGTGGCATGATGGCTGGATGGCTTTAGATAGAGTTGGCACACTGCCAACTAGGCTACATGCAAGTACCGGAAGGCATCCCTTGACTAACCGCACTGAGGGTAGATGGAGCATTTCTTGGGGCAGCCCACTCTTGAGTTGCGGGGCTCGTTTGGAGCCCCAGATGATCTCGGATGGTCAAACAGTGATCGTAGGATAGTTGCTCTATTTTGCACCACGGTTCTGACACATGGTCGGTGGCCTATTTTAGGACTGACCTCCAGTTAGCCGCTTTGGGTCGACTGGGTCGGTCTCCCAATTGGGTCTAACTGACTATGACTGGTGGCTATATAAGAGCAAGCCCATGAAGCCCATCATCATCATTGGGTATAGCAACCCTGATTCCTTAGCATCCAGCCTCCGTCCTCTATTGTTTCCAATATGCCATCGAAGCTTCTCACACAGGAGCACACGGCTGGGAGGCAGCGCCATCTATTGTATCAATTTTACAGTAATCAAAATTTTTGATTCTCCATACCATCTGCTTTTCTCTCTTGCATACGAGATCTTATTATCTATTGAGCACAGACGTTGTATTATTTTCTTACAATGACAACTACAAAGATTGCTTTATTCCATTCAAAGAGTAGAAAAAAAGTTTGGCTGATGATACCATCAAGACTATACGTAGGAGGTATCCCAATCTAGAACATGTTGAGTTCACTGACAAATGGGCAAAGACAAGGATTACCACTATCCTTGCCACCAATAAGAGGTCTTTGCTTAAGATGCAGGTAGTAGTTGAGATTGCTAGTAGAGAGGGAGGACCTAGGGGGGTTCACCTCAAAAAAATTTAGTGTACCACATACATTCAAAAGGAGGGGTATTTGAATTCCACTTTAAAAAATTGATAGGTTTACGATAACAGGAGGGGTTTATTAATTCAACTCTAGAAAAAATCCGTTATCTTATAAGTAAAGAGAGGTGGTTTTATTAGGTAGGAAATTTTAGCTGAGGGGTTTTTTAAATACCCCTTGAACGCACGTGATACATAGGGTTTCTTAGTAGTGCAACCCCCGAGGAGAGGACAACCACCAAGGGGCTAGCCACACATTGCTCATAAGAATGAGTGGAAGAAAGCCATGAAGGAAGCAACAAAAGAGGACCCCAATCTGTAGCACGTGGAGGAATGATAGATCCAAATGGAGCGATGTGGAAATGTGCATTTTGGAGTAGCGGATATTGCATGATTGAGATGACAGACTTAGGCTTGATGCACTACTATTTGGGGATTGAAGTCTGGCAAGGCCATGCAAGATCTTCATCTCTTAGCAAAAATATGCAAGGGAGATCTTGAAGGCATTTGGTATGTCCAAGTGCAAGGAGATAGCTACACCTATGGAGGTAAATGCGAGGCCATCTATGGAGGATGCCTCACCACCAGACATCGGGAGGTACATGAAGTTGGTCAGCAGTCTCATCTATCTATGCAACACCGAACCGGGCATCAGTTTTTCTATTGGCGTTTTGAGCAGGTTCTCCAATAAGCCCCGGGAGAATCATTGGAATGCAGGGATGTGGGTGCTCAGGTATGTGAAGGGCACTCTTGATTATGGCATCACCTATGGTACGGGTACTTCCTTGGCTAGTCATTGTGACTTAGATTGGGGCTGGAGATGTTGATTCTAGGAAATTAGATTTTGGATATTGTTTCTCTTTAGGTTCAGGTATCTTCTCTTGGATCAGTAAGAAACAACCAATAGTGGCATTGTCTTCTACCAAGGTTGAGTACAAGGTAGCATGTTTTGCTGCTTGTGAAGAAGTGTGGCTGAGGAGGATCTTATGGCACATGGGAGTTCAAGAGGATGAGGCAACTGTGGTGAGGCGCGACAATCAAAGTTGCATGCCCATTGCTAAAAATCTAGTGTTTCATGCGCGCACAAAACCTATAGAGATTCAGTATCACTATGTGCATGATTTGATCACGGGATAGTGGAATTGGTCTACTATCCAACAGAGCAAAATGGAGCAGATATCTTCACCAAGGCACTCCGAAAGGATCAGCTTCAGGGTCATCTTCAGAGACTCGGTAGTGGGCGAGAAGGTAGTTCACTGATAGGTGGACATTGAGGGGGGGTGTTAGATATCTCAAATGGATCCCAACTTGCATGTCAGACGAGGTCTATTAATGAGACTGTTGATTGTAGAAAGGTGATTGTGTGGGAGCCTCTTGCTCTCGCTGGGGTCTGTGGACCAACGGCCCCCCTAGTGGGGGTTCGGGGGGAAGAGCCATTGAGGCAACAGTATAGAGAATATTCCTTGAATATTCCATGGACAACTAGTCGATTGCATCGACTAGATTGATTGGTCGGCTTCATCGACTAGGTTGACTGGTCAGTTCCATCGACTATGTTGATCCAACTACCGCCCTCATAGCTATAAAGAGGCGACCTCCCCAGTCCATTGTACCATATCAGATCTTCCAACTAGTAGCTTTTCACCTAGTATCTATCTAGATCGCCATCTAAGCTCCACTGTGGTTGTGCATGGGTGGATGGAACCATCATCTGTACTACATCAATATTGAAGAAAATTTTGTTCATCTCCAGGTTGTTGTGTACTCTCTAGTCTTTGTTCAGTTTTTGTTTCGCTGCGCCATGTAATTTAGCAGTACATGAACGCATGGGAGATCATGCATCCCTGTAAGAAAGACTCTATCAACAATAAATGAGAGACAAATGAAGCACTACTACATCAACCTGCAAGCTATCCTCGACAAAAATCAAGATTTCAGAACCCCAAGTCTTCTTTAGTTAGTGTTAGATTGTATCACCAGCACTCACTTGCATATGTCTATCTTTGCAAATACAGGTAGCATCAACCAATTTCAAACTAGGGCTCTAAAGTGATGCCTGAGTCCCTACGAAATCCCAACAATAATTTAAAAAAGCATATAGTTAGTCCCTACCTAGTTACTAGGTCACGTGCACTCACATGCTTTCACTTAGACACATAGACGATTGCATGAATAATTGTGCCATACACTTTCATTCCACACTCTCAAAGCATGTGTAATAATAAGATTTGTCACAATACACACAAAAATGTCATACCTGCATGCCAACTAATCTAATGATCAATGGTACAACATATGAACATGGATGCAGGTTTGAAAACAATGCCACCACTAAAGAGGATGTGAAGAAAGAGCATACCACCTCAGCCACCACAAGATGCCCTCCAATGTTCACAACCATCTACCTCCACTCAACCATAGTGACTACAAGAATTTTTGGCTTAGAGTGATATTTCTGAGTAGGATTCTATGCATGACATGGAAACACAAGAAGAACAAATGCCACCCCCGTCACTAGCAGCCTACACAACCATTGATGAGGCCACCTACATTGACTTATGCTCTTTCCAATGCAACAACATCTTTCTTAGAGAAAAGGGGTCTGGGAAGTTTGTATGAGAGCCTAAAATACTTGGACAGTCCCACAATGACCATGTACATGAGGGATTTTCTCCATTCTTACCACTCCAATGATGCACAGCTTGGAAAGTACGTCACCATCACTACACATCAGATCCCACTCAAGATTATCCTTGATAGTACAGTGATTCAAAGGGCCTTCTCACTCCCAACTCAAGGTGAAAAATACCTTATAAGGACTATCGATGCTAAATTTCTTGAAATACAGCCTCTCCTCTCGCCAAGGGCACAAAGTTCCATAGGTACGGGATATTACTTCGCACCATCATTAACCCTTGCCTCAAGGAAGCAACACAATTCCTATCCATAATCCTGGGGGTTAAGTGCAGCAAGAATTTATCCTTTCCACTCTGCATATTTGTTTTGCTGAGTAGAAATGTGACAATTATAGACAGCATCCAGCACTTAGTCATCTTCTTCATAAAAAACCCGATGGTTCATTAGGGCAAAAATGTAAAATTCCAAACTTATTGGATGTAATCATCAATAAAGAGCTACACGAATGAGGAATGGCTCTGCCCAAGTCACCAAAACCTATTGAGGAGTTGGACATTCCCTTCTCACCAGCATGGGAGTTGTCACCACAACTTATCCTACTATCACATTAGCAAATGCGATTACCTCAAGATGCACCACCATTTCTCTGCAATCAACTCCCCAAAATCAGGAAAATTCTCACGGATGGCAATGGATGTTCGGAACTGTGCATAATCCTTTCCTAGACCATTCAAGGTCACAGAAACTAAATCATCATCTTCCACTGGTGACCCAATAGAAGCAAGTGCATCTGCACTCTTCTTCACCTTCATGTGGTAGTCATTAATGCTCATATTTTCTCTCTACACATTATGCAACTCCTGCTTGAGCTCCATTTTCCTAGCTTGCATATTTGTGCTATACATTTTTGTCAAAGTATCCCATGCCTCCTTCGGCGTGCTTGCATCGTGAATATCCATAATCATAGAATCTAAAATACAGATAGATAGCCAGTACATAACTTTTCTGGATCTCTCATGTCAGCCTTTAAATGCCTGCAACTCCTGTTGATTGGGAACATTAGGAATAACCGGTTCTTGTTCAACTCCAGTAATGAACTCCCAATAGCCTTTTCCCTTAAGGAAATTCATCTTTCTAAACTTCCATGCTAGGAAGTTGTTATTGTCAAGATTTTCATTGACAATCTATGAAAGAGCATCAGATGCCATTACAAAACATTGCAAAAATAATCTATCACTGCAAAAAACACAACTTCTGCCTCAAGGGCAAATCTGCAAAATTGACGAAAGTGGTATTTGACCACACAGCCACTTCCTAGTGATGATTTGCATCAATAGGCAATAAGAATGATTCTGTGACTCTCAATATCTCTGGGCACGAGCATATGATGCAATTTTTGTGGCAACATTCTGCCGACTTGCAGAACAGTGGTCGCACAGGAAAAATAAGGCGCTTTTCTGAGTGCCTGCGCAAAACTTCCGCCACCAAAATGGGCCTGAAATGGCCTCAAATCAAAAAAATAATGTCACCAAGGGCTTTGACCTTGTCCCGCAGCATATACTGCCCTTCTTGCCGCACTGCGAAGGGCATCCCAATCTAAAATAGTGTACTCTTGCACTTTCCGGTTGTGCTACCTACATACATTTGCTCCCAGACTTGAAAAAGGAAAGCAACACTGATCCTCTTACCAAGACACTGCAAACTTGGTTTGCTTTCTTGAGCTCCTTACCACGAATCAAGCTCTGATACCATGTGATGAGAGTGGGAGAGAAGTAAGGAGTCTCACTTGTAGCTTTCTCACATACACAATGGGGGAATACACATAAAGGTGGAGGCTGAAAACAGTTTTCCTCTTCTTATAAGTTGTGAAAGCCAAAAGAACTCTCTCTTAGTACAATAGAATAAATGAACCCTATATGTGAAGGAACACAAATGGAGACAAAAAGTGAACACCAGTGAATGGATGTGCTCACACACGAAAGCTCCAACAGATGTTCAATAGATAAGAATACAAAGTACTTGGCATATATAGTGACCAAGTAGAACATAAAAATAAACCAAGTACTAGACTAGCCTACAAGGTCATATCTTTGTATATGTCTACAAATCCCCCCTCAAAGATATGACTGAAGTACTCTGGAAACGTGTCAGAAGTACCTAGGGAACCTAAAGTACCATGGTTGCACAAATTCATCCATCAGGATATAGCAACCTATGGGGTAACACATGAATAACAATGTCATTTTATAACCCCCCCTGACATTGTTGTTATATCTCGTATCCCCAAGCTGTGTCGGTGACGAGTAAAAAGTGGAGCTGACAGGCTTTTAGTGAAGATATCCACCACATTATCCTCAGTAGGACAATAGATAAGATCAATGAAGCCATCCTGTATACAATCCTAAACATAATGATAATGATTCTCAATATGTTTCATGCGGGCATGAAAGACAGGATTTTTCCCAATGGCAATGCAACTCACCCTGTCACACAAAATGGAGGTGGCCTCACCATGTTGTGCATGATGCAAATCAAACATAAGCTTCCTTAACCACATTACTTCTGTAGTGGCTGCGTTTGTTGCTCTATACTCTGCTTCACTAGAGGAAAGAGAAACACGGTCTTGCTTTTTACTGAGCCAAGAAATGCAAGCTGAACCCAATGAAAAACAATAACCCGTGGTGGATTTTCTATCATCCATATCCCTTGACCAATCTGAGTCTCTGAAACCACTCAGAGAAATGTCACAATTTGCAGCATAGTGCAATCCATGAGTAAGAGTGCCCTGCAGATATCTGAGAACCCTCTTGGCTTCTTGCCAGTGTGACAATGCATAAACTGACTTAGCAACCCAGTGGCATGTGCAATATCAGCCCTTGTAAAACACAGATAGATAAGACTACACACCAACTATCTGTAAAGTGTGCCATCAAACTTCTCTGCTATGTCATGCTTTGAAAGCTTGAGTCCTTTGGTCAATGGAGTGGCCACAGGTTTGCAATTTTGCATCTTAAATTTCTGCAAGAGACTCTTTGCATACTTTGTTTGGGACATACATATCCCTTCCTGGGTTTTCCAAAACTCAATACCAAGACAATAGTGCAAGAGACCCAAATCTGTCATATCAAATGTCTGACACAATGCTGTTTTGATGGCTGCAATTTGCTGATTACTACTGCCTGTGAGTAGTATATCATCCACATAAAGAACTAAAATCAGCAAATCTGATTTTTCTTGCAGAACATAGAGGTTGGACTCTGTATGTGTGTTCACAAAGCCCTGGGATAGCAAATACTAATGTATCTTATGATACCAAGCACGGGGTGCTTGTTTTAGCCCATACAATGCCTTGCGTAGCCTGCAAACCTTGTGTTCTTGTCCCGTAACTTCAAATCCTTGGGGTTGCTACACATAAACTTCCTCTTGTAAATCACCATTCAAGAAGGCAGTCTTGACATCCATCTGAAAGATGGGCCAGCCATAACTTGCAGCAAGAGAGATGACAAACCGAATGGTAGTCATCTTGGCTACCGGAGCAAATGTTTCCTCATAATCCACTCCCTCCTCTTGGGCATACCCCTTGGCAACTAGCCGGGCCTTGTGTTTTTCAATAGTGCCATCTGCATGGTACTTAACTTTATAGATCCATTTGGTACCAACCACATTCTTCCCAATGGGCTTATCAACCAAATCCCATGTGGCATTCCTTTCAATGAAACTAATTTCAGATTTCATGGCTTCCTGCCATGCAGGATGTTTCATGGCATCCTCAAATCTTTGAGGTTCAGTTTCAGCTGCCATAACTGAAGCCATCAAAGCATAATTCACCTGTGATGATGCATTCCTTGTGGCTATCCTGGCCTCCCTAAAGTTGGCTGAACATTAGCCTCTTTGAGGGTCAACCGTGCCCATTTTGGGACTGAATTTGCAGCACCACCACTGGCTGGACCACTGTTGGTATGGCGAGGTAAAGGATTCCAAACATGTGGCTGTCCTGCCCCACTAGTTGGCTGCCCTTCTGGAACATTTGAGGGAAATCCCCCCTCAACATATGGCACCAAATCTGAACTGGGTGAGGAGGATAAAGACTCCATCTCATTACTATCAAACTGAACAATATCAAGAGGCACATCATCATATGGTGGCAAATCAACATTGACCGGTTGCATGGTTTCATTTTCAGTAAAGACAACATCTCTACTGATAATAATCCTCCGAGTAACAGGATCATACAAACAAAAACCTTTACTCTCAATACTATACCCCACAAATATGCATTTGACACTCTTGTCATCAAGTTTAGTTCTATGTTGAGCAGGAATTAGAGCATAAGCAACCGACCCAAAAATTCTGAAGTGATTTACCTTGGGCTTGTACCCATAGTATGCCTCAAATGGTGTCCTGTTAACCAAAGCTTTTGTTGGGCATCTGTTCAAGATGTATGTGGCTGTAGTAATGGCTTCTCCCCAAAATCCTTTTGAGATTTTCTTGAATTTCAGCATGCATCTGGTCATTTCTACAAGAGTAGAATCCTATTCTTCCTTTCAGCAATAGGATTGTGCTGGGGTGTGTATGGCACAGTTAAATGATGTTTGATGCCATGTTCTTGCAAATAGCTTGCAAATACCTCTGAAGTATACTCTCCCCCTCTATCTGTGTTGAGTGTTTGTATCTTGGAATTGGTCTGATTCTCATCCATAGCCTTGAATATCTTGAACCAATAAAACACTTCGGATTTGTTCTTCATGAGGAAGAGCCATGTAAATCTGGAGTAGTCATTAATGAAGGTAACAAAGTACCTTGCCCCTCTATGAGTAGTAACATTCATGGGGCCACAAACATCACTGTGCACTATTTGCAATGCTCTTATTGCTTTCACATCACCTTTCCCATCCTTTTTGAAAGGTAAGCGGTGCAATTTGCCAAGGGCACACCCTTCACATACTTCATTAACTAGCTGCTGTAATTTTGGCATTCCAATAACCATGTTGTTGTTAAACAAATAGGTCAAAGCCCTGTGATGGATATGGCCAAACCTGGCATGCCATAAATCACCCTGAGATACACATGATACAGCCATAGCATGCTGATTATAAGGCTGAGCATCAAGCTTGTACAGCCCTTTTTCATAAGTGCCTGTAGCCACAATAGCATAACCCTTTTTAGGATCCTTAATCCTGCATTGGCTACCTTGAAACTCTACCAACATATGTTGATCATGAGCAATGGAGGAAACTGAAATCAGATTCTTCTTCAAATCTGGAACATACCAAACATCACGGATGTATTGTTTCTTTCGTGAACCATCCAAGAGAATAGGAACATGTCCCACTCCAGTGATATCCTGAGTGGCATCATTGGCACAAACAACATGTCTGCCATGGACCCGTATAATGTCCTCAAACCAATCTCTGTGATGAGTCATATGCTTAGAAGCACCACTATCCAAGTACCAAGGATCAGTGGTGGCCAAAGATTCATCAATACCCTCTGACACTGGCTCAATAAGAGCATGAGCATGTGTAGCATGTGACATACTGGGCTCCCCCCCTGTGTCAATGATCTCATGATCCACAACACCAAAGGCAAAGTCCTTGTCATCCTGGGCATAATGTGCATGAGAAGAGGCATTTGAATTTTCAGTAGGTGCCACAAAATTACTATTTGTAGTCCCCCTCTTCTTCTCATTAACAATCCTCTTCTGACACTTGGCAATGTAATGACCAGGCTTTTTGCAATAGTTACATTTACCCTTTTTCTTAGAGGCGGGACTTGCCTGAGAACTTGCATTTGCCTCACTTTTGGGCTGAAATCCATTGCTGTTTTTTTTGTGAAAGTATCCTCCTTTTGACTGAAATTTGTTCTTTCCCTGCATAGCAAGAGCTTGCTCACCTTGGCGAGATGAATGAGCAAAATTAGAGGTTCTTTCCTCTTCTTGCAGGAGCAGCCCTACCAACTCATCAAATGAGACAGGTGCAGCTCTAAGCATGATAGACAAAGAGGTAACAAAAGTGCCAAATGATGGAGCCAGGCTATTGAGAGTGATAGTGACCAACTTTCTGTCTTCTATCTCCTCAACAACACCTGCTAATTGATCTCTAAGATCAGTAATCTTAGCAATATGCTCTGCAATTGTTTGCCCTTCTTCCATCTTCAACTCCTTGAGTTGATTTGTCAAAGCTAGCACTCTAGCTTCATTTTTGACTTGATACATAGATGCCAGTTTATCCCAAGCATCTTTAGCATACCTGCAGGACTTGATAGTAGACATAATGTACCTCTTCACTGAGAGGGATATCAAAGGTAAAGCCTGGGCATTTCTTCTATCAAACTTCCTTTGCTCCTCCAATAGAGCAGGAGTAGGAGCTGTGGATGTAGATGTGATGGATGAAGATGAACTAGTTGCAGCAGCAGCTGGCCTAGTTTCATCACCACTCACAATGTCCCACAAGCCCTTGCCAACCAAAATATTGCGGAGCATAAATGACCACAAGGCATAGTTTGATCCTTCCAATTTATCCCCTTCAGTGATAGTGCCAAAGCTTTCAGAAAGAGACATTTTTCCTTGACAAATAACTGACAAGAAGATTTGGGTCTCCAAGAAGCAGGAAAAGAGTGCTGAAGCAAATCGATTTGAAGTAAGAGCTTCCGAGGTGGATGTCAGTTTGATTCGGGGCTAGAAATTGCTGAGAAGAGCACCAATGTAGCAGTAGATGAACTCGTATTGAAGAAGATGGCTGCTGCTGCTGAGAAGAGCATCAATGCAACTATAGGAGACTATTGTAGGCACTAAAAACAGCAAGAGGAGATGCCAGAAAGTGCTGGAAATCAGGACGACCTGAAGTAGAAGCCCTCGGGCTCAAGGGCGACCTGATTTTTGGGTCAAGAGCAAGGAAAAATGATCAAAAAGAGGGGCGAAGTGAAGGCGACCTGATCTGAAGCTGTTCGGGCTGAAGTTTAAGTGAAAACGAGCTGAAAATCAGTAGCATTGGTTGTCGACCAAGTCCTGGAGAGAGGCGACCTGAAGAAGACCTCCCGGGGCAGCAAAAATCTCAAGTTCTTCACGGCAACTGACTGAAAAACGAGCTGGAAACTGAAGTGGGCTGAATGTAGGATTGAGAGCAACACGAGGACACGAGAGAACTTGCCACAAGATGGAAGGCAAGGCTGAATCTAGGTTCAACTGACTGAGGCTCAGATACCACTTGAAGGAACACAAATGGAGACAAAAAGTGAACACCAGTGAATGGATGTGCTCACACACGAAAGCTCCAACAGATGTTCAATAGATAAGAATACAAAGTACTTGGCATATATAGTGACCAAGTAGAACATAAAAATAAACCAAGTACTAGACTAGCCTACAAGGTCATATCTTTGTATATGTCTACAATATGTGGATCTCAAACCAAACTCAGCTAACTAAGGTGGCATACTAACTGAGCCACTAACTAGAGTACATAAAGATAGTTATCATCTAGTTATTATTCATGGGCGGTGTACCAACCACATCTGCAGCTAACAAATCAGTGACATAAATGCACAATGGTCACCCTGGCATATCACGAGTGGAGCTCGATATCTCAACAGGACGATCATGGAGATCCTAGAATATAAGAAGGGCATTAGGAGACCCTTACCATATCCAAGTCGGCTCTTTTTGGGAGTGGGGAGGCATAGCATGGCTAGGAGGCGAGGGTGTGGGACCCCTTGTACTCGGAGCTTCCTATGTGACATGTGGCAACCATGCAACGACTGCCTACAATAGATTGTTTTAGGGTCCATAGACAGTATTTAGCTTCACAATTGTAAAGCCAAAAAACCGACTATGGGTAAGGCTCTAGATTAGTGTTTTTCTAAGTTAATAGACTCTGATTTTGTGGTGCCATCTCGAGTTCCTTGTTCTTTATACATATTGCAGCTTCTCGTGATTATTGAGCACTTGCATGCAAATTCTACAATCAATAACCTAACAATGGCATCAGAGCAGTGTTAGAAGGTATCATGGAAGGTGATTTGAGGAGTGTGCAAGATTAGACTGCATGTTAAAGAAATCATATAGAGTGGTACTGTCCTTCAAATACACAGTTTGGTTCTTCCCTCAAGATGGTCGACGGCCCCACATAGCTTGCAATCAAGTTTGTAGAAGACAAAGAGAGCCAATCGATTTATTGGTGGCTAAAGCTTGCTTCAGAGCTATTGTAGAAGGTTCCTAAATGATGCAATGGTTAATATAAAGAAGGAGGATTCTGGAGACGCTATTCGGGGTATGTATGAAGCACTCAAAGGCAATACTAAAGCAAGAATTGTTTGATCCAAAGATGGATGATTGTGAAAATTTGGGAACATTTTTAAATAGAATGCAATTGCTCTTGAGGAAGTTACATGAGCTTGGCTCATGAGTCGAAGCTGACGACAACAAGAAGGCAATCCTCTTAAAGAGTTTACCATCAAAATTTAGTGAAACTACATGGGTGTTACATTTGGATGAAGATGCTGACTATCTTGATTGTGTTGGTCTTCTTCTTAAGGAGAGATGATCTACTGTAATCATTTGGAGACAGTTCATTCACAGCAAAAGAAAATAAGCGATCAACAAGAAAAAGATCAAATCGTCATGTTTGTCATTATTGTGGTCGTGAAGGGCATATTGAAAGGTACTATTATATAAGACAAAAAGAATTGTGGTTAATTGAGCTGTGGGAGAAAAAGTATCCTGATAATCAAAACCATGTACCTATGCAAATCCTTTTGCCACGAGCCAAGCCTTGTACTTATCCAATGTGCCGTTGGACTTGTACTTGGTCTTGTACACCCACTTGGTACCGATTACCTTGCATTTTGGTGGTCGATCCACAAGGTCCCAAGTGTTGTTCTTCACTATGGAGCCATACACCGATTGCATAGCCTCCATCCACCTATCATCACCCTATGCCTCTTCAAGACAATTGGGTTCATCAGCACGGATCACCTCTCTCATCAAAGCGTAGTTGACCAAGTGTTCCTGCACCCTTCTTTGCTCCTCTAATCTCTTGGACCGGCGGTGTTCAAATGGTTCCTCCTCAATGGCTGGAGGTTCTCTACCGTCCAAAAGCTGCTTTACCCACTTCAGGAATGGCCATTTCCATTGTGATTCCATAGGCTCTTCTTCCTCTTCTTTATCTTGAATCCTCCCAAGCACTATTGGGGGAGTTCGGTCTACTGTTGGTGGCGGTATTGGATGGATATCCTGGTCTTGGTTGTCTAGGAAGGAAGCATCCTCCTCCAATTGATGTGGCTGTTCTGAGAAGACCACATCGCGACTTACAATTACCTTCTTGGTAACAGGGTTATAGAGACGGTAACCCTTCGTCTCTTCATTGTAGCCCAAGAAAATACACTTCCGGCTCTTCGGTTCCCATTAAATTGGTCCTGGTAGCATCAGGGACATGCACAAAACAATCACATCCAAAAACTCTAAAATGTGCAGTTGAAGGTTTCTTACCAAAAAAGGCTTGCAATGGAGTCATCCCATTCACAACCTTCGTGTAGCAGCGCGAGAAAGAGAGGAGAGAGTGGGAGCGAGAGAAAAATAGAGAGAGTGGGGCACACTACTGTGGCAACACGTGAGAGAGAGAGGGAGGGGGGAGTGGGGGAGAGGGAGAGAGAGAGAGAGAGAGAGAGAGAGAGAGAGAGAGAGAGAGAGGGAGAGAGAGAGAGAGAGAGAGAGAGAGAGAGAGAGAGTGGGAGAGAGAGTGGGAGAGCAAGAGAAGAGAGAGAGGCATAGCGCATGACCGAGAGAGAGAAAAAGAGAGGAGAGAGTGGGAGAGAGAGAGTCTATGGGGGAGAGAGAGAGAGAGAGAGAGAGAGAGACAGAGAGGGGGGGGGGGGGAGGGGATGAAGCGAGAGAGAGAGAAGAGAGGAGAGTGTGGGAGAGGCGCACTGCCGCGGCAGTGCGAGAGAGAGAGAGAGAGAGGAGAGAGTGGGGGGAGAGAGAGAGATAGAGAGCAGAGAGAGGAGAGAAAGAGAGGGGCACGAGAGAGAGAGAGAGAGAGAGAGAGAGAGAGAGAGAGAGAGAGAGGCGAGAGAGAGAGAGAGAGAGAGAGAGAGAGAGAGAAAGGAGAGTGTGGGAGAGGCGCATTGCCATGACAATGCACGAGACAGAGAGAGAGAGAGAGAGAGAGAGAGAGAGAGAGAGAGAGAGAGAGAGAGAGAGAGAGAGAGAGTGGGAGGGAGCACGAGAAAGAGAGGAGAGAGTGGGAGGGAGAGAAAAAGAGAGAGAGAGAGAGGGAGAGAGAGAGAGAGAGGGGCGAGAGAGGGGAGAGAGAGAGAGAGAGACAGACAGAGAGAGAGAGAGAGAGAGAGAGAGAGAGAGAGAGAGAAAGAGAGGAGAGAGAGAGAGAGAGAGAGAGAGAGAGAGAGAAAGAGAGAGGGAGAGGAATGCAGCGAGAAAGTAGGCGATGCAATAGAGAGAAATGAGAGTGCTCTCAATGGAAGCAAGAACGGAATAGGGAGAGAGAGAAACAGAGAGCCACACAAGTTTGGTGGGTGCAGAACCACCCTAATCTTCTTTTTCATTCATTTATATATATGTGTTTGAGTATTGTACATAACCGGGGTTAAGGCACAGTGACCTTTAACCCCCACAACCTCCCACTTAAAGGACAATGTGCCTTTAAGAGAGAACAACTAGTGAGCATACTATCCAATGCCCATCAATACATGACAATACTCAAACTGCTGACTAGGTAGACTCTTCGTCAGGATATCTGCAGGGTTATCATCTGTATGAACCTTGACAAGCTCTATGCGCTTGTCCTCAAGTACCTCCCTGATGAAATGGTACCTGACCTCAATGTGTTTGGTGTTTGCATGAAAGTCCGGATTCCGTGCTAGCTGAATAGCACTCATGGAATCACTATGCAATGTCGGTACACCTATATGAATCCCCAAATCTCCCACTAGCCGATCAAGCCATATAGCCTCCTTGCAACCCTCTGTGACTGCAACATACTCAGCCTCTGTGGTAGACAAAGCAACGCACTTCTGTGCGCGAGACATCCACGACACTGCACCACCTGCAAAGGTCTCCTACTATCCACATGCCCTGCATAGTCTGAATCTGTGTACCCAAGTACATGCATGTCTCCTTTACCAAAGCAGATGCACATCTCCTTGGTACCCTTCATGTACCTCATGATGCACTTAACTGCCTCCCAATGCCTCTTTCCTAGATTAGCCACATACCAACTAACAACTCCCACTGCAAATGCAATGTCTGGTCTAGTAGCTATCATAGCATACATAAGACTCCCAACTACTGATGCATAAGGAACCTTGGCCATCATGGCCCCCTCCTCATCTAATTTGGGACTATCTGTATGACTCAGTTTCACATATGGAGGCAATGGAGTACTCACTGCCTTCCCCCCCTCCATATTGAAACGCTGCAATACTTTTGTAACATACTCTTTTTGTGAAAGCCAAAGGAGTTTCCTACTCTGATCATGCGTGATGCGCATACCAAGAATATGACCTGCAAGTCCCAAATCCTTCATATAAAAGGCCTCATGCAACTTGGCCTTTAAAGCATCTAGCTCATAAGTATTCTTGCTAGCCAATAGCATATCATCCACATATAGTGCCAAGATTATCAGGCTATTATCCTTAGCCCTTTTAGTGTAGAGGAAGTGATCAATTTCACTCCTCCTAAAATCCTAAGACCAAATGAAAGCATCAAACTTCTGATACCATTCTCTAGGCGCTTGCTTAAGACTACAAAGTCCCACACTTCGCACCCCTGGCCAAAAGCATAGAGCCCTTTTGAATTTTCCAACTTTGAAAGCCAAAAGTTGTGTGAAAACTAGCATCATCTAGCTGACCCACTGAAATAAGACTCTTGGTCAGCTTAGGCACATGTCTCACATGTTTCAAAACAAATGCAGACCCATTTGCAAAAGAAAACTTTATGCCACCTGCTCCCACTATGTCACATGCATAGTCATTTCCAAGATGCACACAACTTGTCTTTCCACTGTCATAAGTGGAGAACCATTCCCTATGGGAAGTAACATGGAATGAAGCACCAGAATCCAAAATCCAATCCTGGGAATATGCATCATCTGAAGTGGTAAGCAACTCTGCAGATAAACTAGACATGAAGAGAACATCATTGTCACTATCACGTGTGACTGCATTGATCTCCTCGGTCTTCACTTTTTCTTCACACGTGACTGCATTGATCTCCTCGGTCTTCACTTTTCCTTTGTCCTCCCTTGGACTCTCTTCCTTTTGATTTGCACCCCAATTTGCATTCTTTTTCTTATCCTTTTGCTCTCTTTTTAGCTTGTAGCAATCCTTTTTCATATGGCCCTTCTTGCCACAATGGTAACACTCAATGTTCCGTGCCCTGGATTTGCTACGAGAATTCCCTCTTTCTTGGGACTTCCCCCTGAACAGTGATCTGCCCCTTTGCACATTTAAGGCTGCATCCTGCTTGTTGCCATCCATAGACTTCCGTCTAATCTCCTCGGCCAACAAGCTACCCACAACATCATCAAATTTTAGTACTTCACCAGGTGCAGAGTTACTAACAGCTGTACGGAAGGTATCCCATGAGGATGGCAATGAACATAAGAGAAATATTGCCTAAGTCTCCGCATCAAAATTCATTTTCTGAGCCTGAAGCTGGCTAAAAATAATATTGAATATATTCAAGTGAGAAGTAATGGAGACCCCTTCCTTCATCTGCAGCTCAAACAACCTCTTCATGAGGTAAACTTTATTAGAGGCAGTTTCCTTCTCATAAGTGGCACACAGTTTCTTCCACAAATCTTCCGTAGTCTGCTCATTTACTACTGTGAAATAAACTGACTCTGCAAGATGAAGTCTAATAGTAGACTTTGCTAATGCATCTAACTCATTCCAATCATCCTCAAACATATTTGCAGGCTTAGCTTCAATCCCTGCCAAGGGTTTAATCTACTTCTTTTGAATAAGCACATCTCTTATCTGTTCTTTCCACAAAGAAAAGTTTGTCCCATCAAACTTTTTAATGCTGAAAAACTCCTTTTCAGACATGGAAGAGGATGCCATGATGCAAATGAAACAAAATCCCAAATGCTAGTGCCTGCAAGAGAGAATCACACCAAATACCAGGTGCACCCAAATGTGTATGCCACAATAAAGTGAAATATCACCAAAATTCAAAGCTCAAAGCATCAAAAGATGCATCTGACTCATGTGCATATACTATGCATCCATATGAGCAAATCTGGCCCAAAAGAAAATGCCAATAAGTGCCAAATGACTCAAGCATAAACACTGTCCACTGGCATATGCATCAATAATGTCTCATCCGAGCAACATAGAAGTTTTAGGACCTCCTGAGTCTACCAGAACTAACAGATCTGCAAATGGTTGCTCCAAACTTGAGTTCCAATACTCGGGCAAAAAACGCAGGAACTGACACAGTGAGTCAGAAATCCAATGAAATGATCCCAGATTCAAGAATAAAGGTGTTTCCAAGCTCCTAAAGTTAAGTGGACACCAAAAGCAAGCAATAGTTGCCTCTACAAGTCAATACGGAGTCTCTGTCATCGAACGGAACAGGGAAAAGCTCAAAAAAACGACTTTCTTTGAAAGCTCTTAACAGGCTCTCAAAACCACTTCGCAAAGCCAAAGTGACCTTTCCAAAGGTTCCTCTAAGGTCTCTGCACACTCGGATGCAAGTAAAGTCACCCACAATGCTTCCCACAGAGCTTCTCCTTCCTCCCATAGAGCTGCTGAGCTTCCAGCATTCACGCATGCTCAACTAGATCACTCGGGCTCTGATACCAGTTGAGAGTGCTCTCAACGGAAGCAAGAACGG
The DNA here is from genome assembly GCF_047967505.1 of Dipteris shenzhenensis. NCBI lineage: Eukaryota > Viridiplantae > Streptophyta > Polypodiopsida > Gleicheniales > Dipteridaceae > Dipteris > Dipteris shenzhenensis. The sequence continues at coordinate 27,359,985 of NC_141596.1, forward strand.
AATAGGGAGAGAGAGAAACAGAGAGCCACACAAGTTTGGTGGGTGTAGAACCACCCTAATCTTCTTTTTCATTCATTTATATATATGTGTTTGAGTATTGTACATAACCGGGGTTAAGGCACAGTGACCTTTAACCCCCACAAGAAAACAAGAGGGGAGAGAGAGAGAGAGAGAGAGGGAAAATGAAGAGGAGGGGAGAGAGTAAATAAAGATGAGAGGAAACGGTAAGGAGAGGGGAGAGGAGAGGAAATAAAAAGGAGAGGAGAGAGAGAGAGAGAGAGAGAGAGAGAGAGAGAGAGAGAGAGAAGAGAAAAAGAGAGGGAGAGGACAGACGAGAGAGAGAGAAGCATACTAGTATGAGAGAGAGAGAGAGAAGAAGAGGAAGAGAGGAGATGAGAGAGATTGACAAGAGATGAAAAGAGAGAGAAGTATACTAGCATGAGAGAGAGAGAGAGAGAAGAAGAGGAAGAGAGGAGATGAGAGAGATTGACGAGAGATGAAAATTTAGAGAGGGAGGGAGCAAGAGAAAATACGAGAGAGAGAGATAGAGAGAGTAAGAATGAAAGAGTGTGACTCTTAGAGATAGAAAGTCTTAGCAATGAGGAGGAGAAATGAGTGGGCGACGATGGAGCGATAAAGGAGAGATGTTTTGATGAAAGAATTTGGGAGCTACGATCAATGAGGGATATTAGAGGAGAGATAGTGAAGGAGAATGTAAACGTGTGGAAACTTGCAAACAAAACTATCTACCTTGGGGTGTAATTTAGTCAAAACTTAAACAAACAAAACTATAAACCTAAGTTGGTGTTTGAAAAGAGAAACGTGTGGAAGCTTGAATTTCAAATTTCTCGCCTTTTTTTAAACTATGAATCCTTGTGTTTGAAAAGACAAACGTGTGGAAACTTGAAAATTGTGTGAAAAGACAACCTTGTGTTTGAAAAGACAAACATGTGGAAACTTGAAAAGTGTGAAAAGACAAACATGTGCTAAAAGGAAAACTTGTGGAAACTTGAATTTTAAATTTTCTTTTTTTTTTAAATTTCAAATGAGTTTCACTTTCATTTTCAATTTACTAGTTTAATTTCTCAATTAAAAATTTTGAAACATAGTAGAAAAAAATGCATTTTGTGTTGGAATATAAAAAGTATAATTTTAATTTTATCACATTTTTGAAAATTTTAAAAGTAGTTTAACTTACATTCGTATATTATTATTTTAATTTATTTCCTTTTAGGAAGAATTAATATATTCCTCTAGGTAAATAATAATTTTTTATTTTTAAGTCATATTTTCTTAATTTTATGTTTAATTTTTTATTTTTTTTCATAAACTTTAAGTTAAATTAAATTTATTTATATTTTCAATTTTGTGATTTTAAACTAATAAGAATTTACTTTGTCAAAATTTAAACTTCTTATGATTGTGAATTTTAAATTCTTATTGTTTTTAAGTTAAATTAATTTGAATTAAAAAAGAGTTTAGGGGTTTGGGTTTAAGGTTTGGGGACTAGGGGTTTAGGGTTTGGGAGTTAGGGCTTAGAGTTTGGGGTTAGGGGTTTACGATCTAGGGTTTGGGTTTAGGGCGTTAGTATTTAGGGGTTAGGGTTTAGGGTTTAGGGTTTAGGTTTTGGGGTTTAGGGCTTAGGATTAGGGTTCAAGGTTTAGGGTTTAGGGTTTGGGGTTTAGGGTTTAGGGTTTATGGGTTAGGGTTTAGGGTTTAGGAGTTTGGGTTTAGAATTTAGGGTTTGGGGGTTTAGGTTTAGGGTTTAGGGTTTTGAGGTTTGGGTTTAGGGGTTAGGGTTTAGGGTTTGGGGGTTAGGTTTTAGGGTTTAGTGGTTAGGGTTTAGGGTTTAGGAGTTTAGGGCTTAGGGTTTAGGGTTTGGGATTCGGCTTTAGGAATGCTTCAACGCCGCCTGATGGAATTTGCCATATGGATAGTTCGTACTCCAAGCTGCTGTCCTAAGGACCGGCTTCCATCACACGATAAGTTGTTCACTCTCGTCACCCCTGCGTGATCATTTTTTGCTTACCGCGATCATCATACAAAAATCTTCGATGCCTCTCTTCCGTCCATGCACAGGCTATTACTCCCCAGGTGCTTCCAAAAGCCTGTCAAACCATGCATGTAGCCTTGAAATTTTTAGTAGGTGCCACATGGCACCTACATTTCATTTTCCCCCATGCCTCTAGTGGGGCATTTTTAAGACCAAACCAATGGTCTAACTTAAATCCTAAGGGTCCTTTTCCCCTTTCTTGGACCAAGCCACAAATTCACCCTCTAAGGTCTTAATTCCTAGGGGCCCTATCCAAAAAGGAAAAATGCTGAATTTTTTGTGCTCTACGCTTCGTTACATCTTGCACACATTTTTGCACAAGTATCACACACTTTTGCAACTCAATGACAAATCCACTTCTTGCATGCACATCAGCCTCTACATCGACACATCTAACCTAGCACCTAAAACAAACAAACAAAAGTAATTATTTGCTATTTTTCCATCACTCAATGTTTGGTCTAGATCTAGATCATAGTACATTAGATCATCTATATCGGAGAGAACTCCAAAGCAGCCAATCGAAGACATGCCCAAAAATTCCTTTAAACTAGTTTCTACGCAAAGTCTATCCGTTTGGTCACATGCGGTTCACATCATTACATTCCTGAAACTCGACGTTCCACAATTCAATGAGTAGACTTTAGAGTTTTCAAAGGAATTGGTTGATTGATTGAAGGGAAGATTGCACATGATTTGATTTTACACACACCTGCCATCATTGTAAAGACTATTTGGCTATTTTCCAGCATTGTGCACATCATTTAAACCTTGCAAAGCATCTTGAATATTCCCAGGATCGTTTGCCACAAGCCTTGTAATAGATTGGATTATATATTGTAGTTCCATCTTCACCAATAGTTCAAACTTCAGTTGATATAGATAGTGTTTTGCAATTGATTTGGACAGTGATTTCACAAGCACTTTAAGTACATTTCTTGCACCATGTCTACCACTAGCAACCTCAATTTGGAGGCATCAACTAAGCTAGACAACTCCAACTATGACACATGGAAACACTGAATGGAGACCATTCTTGTACTTTAAGACAAATGGGAGTATGTTGATGGGTCTACACCTAGACCATTGGATGATCCAACCAACAATAGCTCCACTCCCATTGTTGCTATAGCACCAGGAGCGGGATCTACAGCTACACCACTAGTGTCCACACCTGTAGTAGATCTTGCCATTGTTGAAGCACAGGAAGAATGGGACAAGAAAGACAAATATGCATATCATTTGATCAAGCAGAATGTGCAAGATGTCATGCTAGGACAAATCAACACATTGAAGACATCAAAAGAAGCATGGGATATGTTCGTAGCTCTTTATGAGTCTATAAACCATTACAAGATTCTCACACTGACAAACCAAATCGACCAGAGTTTTTACATAGAAATGAAAATGGGCATGATTATGTACTCAAAATTAAGGATTACAACATTCAACTCATAGTAGCAAGAGAGACTATGAATCCTACAGATATGGTTCAAGTCATCCTAAAAGGACTAGGAGTGGGATACAAGAACCTAGTCCAGAGTATTGCCATTTAATGGAAAATTCCAACACTGGAAGAGCTACGGTCAGTTTTACTTAGTGAACAACTCAAGACTCAATACATTCACGCACACAAAGGTTATTCCAATGATCAAGCATTTATAGCTTTAGATAGAAGGAGAGCTAGAGGTAGCTGATCATTTCAGCAAAGTGGTCATCAGCAGCAATGAAGTCATCATCAAAGTCAGCATCAGCATTATCCTCAATAGCATCAACATCAGCAACCAATAGGAAATCATTCCAATAGAGGAAGATTCCAAGGATAAGGGAATGCATTCACCAATGTGTCAAACATTTAGTGCAACTATTGTCATAAGTTTGGATCGGCTCCTTCAAGTTAGCATGGCAGTACATAATGTTGTGGATTCTGTTGCTGGAATAGAGGCTCAAGTATAGTGTCAATACTCGGTGGGGCTAAGTTAGGAATTGGACCTTGTGCTTGCTTCTCAGCCTCAAATTGAACTTGCTCCTTTTGTACCCATTGTTGAAGTGCCTGAAATTGAGCCTTCTCCACTTCTGCATTCACGTATAGAGTTTCTTTTATTTGAGGCTTGGGAACTGATGTGGATGAGCTTGGTTTCTCATTGCTTGGCGGAGGTAGAGGCACTTGTGCTTTCTGTTGAAGAAGTCATCTTGATTGAATTGGAATATTAGGGTCCTTGGTGGCCTCTTTTTGTTGGTGTGTAATTACATTCACAGGTTGTGATATTACACTTGCCGGCCCTACACTTTGATGGTCCACCCCAAAAATGTCAATTGTGATGTTAGGCTTAGCCTCAATTTATTATGGGACCTTATTTTTCATGGGACAATCGATACAAGCATGGCCAATGCCACAATCTCTACAGAGTGGTTTGAAAGTAGCGGGGCTACCGTGCGATGAGGACACTCTATGATTCAGTGATTATCTCCACAACCATAGCACTTGATTGGTGCTCGATATGTATTGGGCCAAACTTGATTCGCATAGACTAGTATTATACCTTCTACTCCTTCCACATAGTACAATGGGTACTTGTTAGCATGCAGAGCATGCAACATGTGCACCAGGTATGGGGGGTCCCAAGCCCCATCCCCTAGCCATGCAATGACTCTTTCTCCTCCCAGAAAACCTTGGGAGGGATGAGAGAGAGGGTTCAATTGAGCCTTTAATATCCAAGCCCCCAAGGGGGCACCAATGCATATGGGATTAGTCTCCCATCAAATTGCCATGTGTCCATAATGTGCTAGCTCCATACACAAACCATGCTCCATTTTTAGTCAACCGAGGGGTGAAGGCCACCACTTCCAAAAGTACTCAGCATCATACTCGAATGGCGAATCCACCTCCTTGGCTTGAAGTTTTTGTATTAGAATTACCGGAGGAGATGGATTTGGCACTCTTGGATATGGTCGTGGATTTGGATTATTCCCAAGTAATTGCAAAACTTGGGTCTGGACGGGAACCAGTCTCGAAGGTGGGGGCACTTGTGCAAGTGTCGGTTGCATTTACATTAGTATGGGTGTAGGTTGGTATGGTTGAGGTCAAAGTGGGTTGTTGCGCATGTTGAAGATGCAACTATTTTCATCATGGCCATCGACTACATAGATATGGCACCACAACCTTGGTGGTGGATTTGCTTGTGCAGTGATCCTAGCTCTTAGGACCGGGCATTCATTTGTTGTATTATTGGCCATGCAGTGTGGACATCATACATTTTCTTGCCATGGATAAGTCTGAGGTGGCGGCTGAGACATGTGAAGCTTTTATTCCATGGCCTGCATTATTTCTTCTTTTAGCTTCATGGTCATGGCCTCTAGGCGATCTTCATTAGACATTTCAGTAGTGGACTTGATTTCCCCTTTTTAGAGTACTTATCTTGTGCACTGACTCTTCCATCATCACTACTGGTGTCAGAGTCAGTCATGCCATCCTCGATGTCAATGGTAGTTGCATGAGTAGCACTGAATGTTTTGTAACGGCTATTCTTTTTCATGTCTTTGTAGATTTCCTTCCTTAGGCCTGCAACGAACCAGGTTGTGAGGTACTTAGCATTAGGGCATGGGTCACACTTGGCAATTAAGCGTTTCATCTTGCCCAGGTATGCGCATACATCTTCTTGCTGACCTTGTTCAAGCTTGCTTAGTTGGAGAGCGGGATCATCTTGTAGTCTCTCCATTTGAAAGCGCCTCTTGAATTCTGTTTGCAATAGGTCCCATGTGGCTCTTTCTTCCACTAGGAGGTCCAGGTACCATTCTGAGGCTTCATCGGTTAAGGCCATGGGGAACCAGGCGATCTTGGTTTCATTTGGATTGATCTCCACCAGCTCGGCATGCGGCATCAAAATGCTGTAGGAATCAGGCTGGATTGCCCCTACCATTGTATTTGTTTTTTGGGAAGTTTGAGTTTTCTTAGGGGCACCTGCCTTGATTGTTATTATTGTTGCCAAAGTTTTTGTGACGATGAAAGAAATCGTTCCCCTCCGCTTCAAGTTCAAGATCCCCATCATCGCGATGGCACTTGGCCATGTCATGTCGTGGATGAGTCAAAGGTATTTCTTGATTTTCAGGGGGGGTATTGGGGTAGAGGGTTATCCGAGGCATTGGTTAGAGTGTAGTTGCATGCATATTTAGCAAGTGTAGTTGTTGGAGGCATTAGCTGGGGAGCGTAGTTGCATGCATATTTGGTGAGAGGTGGAACGGATGTCTCTCTTGCAAGTACAAGTGTTGATGTAATTGTGTTAGGGGGCTTAGATATGCATTAGTGTTGTAGGGAGTGATGTGTTAATCATGTGCCTAGAATTGTCCCATGTGTGTAGGGAATGTGCCAGTGTAGATGGATCGTCAATCGGAGTTCACAACAAAAATTTATGAGCGAATTAGTGCAAAAAGGGGCCCACATGAAAAGGCACAAATTAATGAGTTATTGGGATTTCATAATGGTGTGCAAAGGGATGGAAAAATTCCCCATAGTGTGGTGTTTTTGTATGTGAAACCGTGGTTCAAATGGGGTCCAGTTTGGGTGCCAAATGGATGAGTTATGTGTGGTAAAGTATGGGGAAAATGATAGGGGGGGTTCCCTTTGTCAAAGGTGTGGTGTGAATGTTCCTAGGATTTTATTGGAACTGAACTAGGGTTGGTTAGTCTAACTGGCTAGTTATCCTAACTATCTAGTTACTCTAATTGCTAGTTAGAGTAACTAAGTCAATTTAGTTAGCCTAATTAGATAGTTAGTTTCGTTGACGGTTAGTCCACCTAACTTAGCTATAGTTCACCTAACTAACTTATGATGGGATATCTCAAGGTGTATGCCCCAAGCACACCTTGGTTTCTATGTGTGTGTGCTAGAGGCACAGTTAGGTGCCCATAAGCACTGTTAGTGGTGGTAGAAGCCACATAGGATGATTGAGAGAATCTAGGAAAAGATTGAGGAGATGATTCTGGAGCTCAGAGGTCATCAGTGATGTCAGTGATCATGTAAGAGGTGCCTACTTAAGGACCTCATCTTTTTTCATTCTACAAGCATGAATTCTCAGTTTGTGATCACTCCATGCTTTCCTTTTAGTTCATCAACATGGTATCAGAGCCCTTTGATTCTCCTTGAGCCCTTTTGTGCCACATCCTTCTTCTTCTCCATCTTCTTCTTCATCTTCACCATTTCTTCCCTTTTCTCCCAAATCTTGCTAAAGCTTGTTCTCCTCTCCCTCGGTTCTGTGCCATTCTCCAAGGCCTTCCTACTGGAGATACCCCTCGTTTGGGCAAACTTCCACCTACATGCAATTAAAGAAAAGACGTCTCTGCTGGTCACCATTCCCCAAATAGCGCATTTTTTAATCATTTTTCTGTTGCAGAATACTCCCTGCTTGCTGCACCATTGCTCGAGCCCTCTTAGGAGTAGATGGGAGACTTTAAGACAAACATTTTAAGTCACTTTGCAGCCCATTTGGTTTAGTAACGAAGGAGAAAACGTCAAAACACAAGTTCAACCTATAGGAACTCCCCCGAGCGAAACAGCATGCCATTTCACCCAACCTCTATGCTGGATCTTCTCTGGTATATGAGCTTTATTTTGCTTCAAAAACCCCTATTTTCTTTTCTTTGAAGAGTAGATACAAGCCCTCCAAGTTCAAGCCTCTGTTTTGGATAGTTTTGACAAGGTTGTGAGTTTGATGCTACAGTAGATGCTACTTTAGCATTTCTAAGGTTTTAAAGAGTTCAAAAGCATCGTGGCTTCAACTTTCTTTCAAGTTGCTTTACCTAGATTCGCTTGGAATACTTTCATTTAGTCACCTCTATGAAGCATGCAAGTGAAAGCATCATTGATTTGTAGTATGGATTTTGGTTGCAAGCCTTTGCTACTCTAAATGCTTGTATTTTGAAGCTCTTCAACTCTTTCTAGCCTTGTAAGAGAGTAGACACTGCCCTTTCTGGGTAGCCATGAGAGTAGACCCTCTCATGGCTACCATCTTGAATATGGATAAGTTCAATGGTAAGGGCTTTCACACATGGCAGATGAAGGTTAAGTTTGCATTGATGAGGGAAAACCTCCGGGGGCTTGTCAAACTAGCTTCAACTTCTTCTTCAATAGCCTCCAATGCTGGAGAATCCTCAGCTCCGACATGCCCCACAAGAGATCCTGTTAGAGAGGAGAAAGCCTATGGCATCATTGCTCTTGCCTTAAGAGATGACTATATTCATCACATTTCTGATTTGGAGTTGCCTTCAGAAGCTTAGCAGAAGCTTGACATTATTTTTGGTGCTAGCTCTCACATCTCAAAATTGTCACTTAGGATTGCTTTCTTTGAATTGAAGATGGTTAGTGGCACTCCTTTGGCTACCCACATCAATTACATGAGGAGTCTCATGACTCAACTTGCTTCTATCAACTCTCCAATCACTACAGATGATGCGATGGCAGTGTTGCTCAAGAGTATGCCTGAAGATTATGATCATGTTGTTACCACTTTGAAAAATCTTCCTAATCCTAATCTTGAAGGTCTTATTTCTGCTCTTCAACAAGAAGAAAGGCACATGGAACTCTGGAGAGGCAATGACGCAGCCTATGCCATAAAAATTCAGAAGGGCAAGTTTTCACCTTGCAAACATTGTGGGAAGACTAGTCACCTCTCAAAAGACTGCTTCAAGATCAATCCATGCAAACACTATGGCAAAAACAATCACCATGAAAAGTTTTGTAGAGCCAAAAAGGAAGCAACTACAAAGTCAGAAACTGCCAATCTACTTTCAGTTGATGTGCCTCCACAAGATGAGGCATCCTATGAAGATTATGCTTTTTGAATCATCTCCATATATGCTCCAGATCTCCCTTTTTTATGTTGAGTCAAGGTACTTAGCCTGGATAGTCCTCCAAAATGAATGAAATAAACTATTGTGTTTTTTAAACACCTCTGGTCACCATATGATGTAGGCCATGTGGATGTGTTTTGCTCCATGGTACCTCCTGCAGACATTGTGTGCATGTACATGCAGGGGAGATAACCATTGGAAGGTCTTTTGTATCCCTTTTGTTTACTTCACACCCTTGGGAACCCCTTGCTAGCATGAGAACCTAGCCATAGATTTATCCTTGACCACCATGAGATGGCATGAGAAACTATGAGACTAGATGTATGCTTGACATAGCCTGAGGCATTCCCTTGAGGGGGGGTATGATGGGATATCTCAAGGTGTATGCCCCAGGCACACCTTGGTTTCTATGTGTGTGTGCTAGAGGCACAGTTAGGTGCCCATAAGCACTATTAGGTGGTGGTAGAAGCCACATAGGATGATTGAGAGAATCTAGGAGCAGATTAAGGAGATGATTGTGGAGCTCATAGGTCATCAGTGATGTCAGTGATCATGTAAGAGGTGCCTACTTAAGGACCTCACCTTTCTTCATTCTACAAGCAAGAATTCTTAGTTTGTGTTCACTCCATGCTTTCCTTCAGTTCACCAATAACTTATAGTAACTAACCTATAGTTACACTAACTAGTGGTAGTAAAATTAACCTAACTTGGTTAACCTACCCTAGTGATAGTTAGACTAACCTAATTTTAATTAAACTAACCTAATGCCAGTTAGACACAACTAACTCAAGTTAGTGAAACCTAACCTAGCTATCTAAACTAAATACATTAAAATTAACCTAACCTAACCTACCTAGGGTTAATGCAGGGTTAGTTAAAGGGTTTTTTTTAAAAAGTGAAATAACAGGGGGGTGGCGGTGGCTGGAGGGCAGGGGGTGGTTGCGGCTGGAGGGCAGAGCTGTGAGGGGATGGAGGTGGGAGTCGAGGGGTGGGGAGGAGGATGTGGAGAGGAGGGGAGGTGGAAGGAGGAGATGCGGGGCATGGGGAGGCAAGGAACCAGGAAGTGATACCCCAAACAATGAGCAAGGGAGAATGAAGAACAAGCAAGGGGGAACATAATTGACATCACTCATTCTAACCTCTAAAAAAACTTATACATTGCTATGTGACATTATGGACCCCTTTAGCTCAAATTTGTTTGAATACAATATGTAGGAAATGGAAAAATGCATCCAAGAGAATTGATGCATAAATTCATATTGATACACTATGTAGGAAATGGAGAAATGCATCCAAGAGAGTCGATGCATATAATGAAAATTATTTTCTATAAGAACATCCCACTATGAATGCCTGGGTGGTGTACAATGATCCCCTATAAACGGAAGGTCTCTCATCTCCAAAAGGGATATGAACTTTCTTGCTTCTACTTCACACACTCATAGTAATCAAGCAACACACAATTGGCTGGAACAATGATACCCTAGGGACTTTCACATAATCTTGTAGTAGCTATTGGGATTTTTGTTAAAATTTATCTAGCAGGCCTTCTCTTCTCAACCAACTATAGCATAGGATAGCTAAGAGTACATAAGAAGCAAGAAAAAATTATATCCCCATGTTGACTAGCCAATTCTTGTATGGATACTACAATATCTAATATAGACATAAGAGGCATCCTACAAATTATTAGTCTTCTTATATCTAACGTAGATATAAGAGGCATCCTACAGATTATCAAACTTCCTTCTAATCAAACATTATACTTCTTGACCACAATCTATATGATACCAAATCCATTTCTAGCCAATTGTTAGGAAGCTTTCCCACCATCACTTGCTTGACAATGTACTCAAATAACTCACCTTTAAATTTACTCAGTTAAATATTTGTCTTCCACATTGCAAGAGATGGTTAGAGTAGCACTCTTTTGAGTATGACTATATGAGTTTAAACCCTCAAGCCTTATGGGAAAAGAGGTTAGGCTGATTGCATATGCAATTTAGTAATGGTGGTCTATCATGCTATAATTTTGTGCCATACAAAAAAGTGTATCAATTCTTCATATATCCCATGGTTGGGATATCAAGGATTGCATATGAGATTTAAAATAAATAAATGAATAAATAAATGAGTGAATTAATAAACAAATAAGTAAATAAGTCAATATATATACATATATACTCTCTAAATCCCTTGCAATTAAAAGAAAACTCTTGATTTATGCATATTTTGGCCTTTTGGGCACCACAAATGAGCTCAGAAGGCCCAAAAACCTTAGAAATGAATATAACATGGGTACCTTTTGGTGATTTCTCAAACCCCCTTTGGAGAAGAAGTGCACCTATTTCTAGCCAAAGCAACCTGCATGGGTTGCTTTGGCTAGAAATAGGTGCACTTCTTTTCCAGAGGGGGTTTTGAAACATCATTGAAAGGTACCCATGTTTTTAGTCATTTCTAGGGTTTTTGGGCCTCAGGGAGTTCACCTCAAAAAGTTTTAATGTACCACATGCATTCAAAAGGAGGGGTATTTTAATTCATCTTTTTTTTTAAAATTAACAAGATTACAATAACAGGAGGAGTTTTTTAATTTAATTTTTTTCAAAATCACTTAGTCCATAAGTAAAGAGGGGTGTCTTTATTGGGTGGAAATTTTTAGTTGAGGGGTTTTAAAATTACCCTTTGAACGCACGTGATACATATGCTTTCTTGCTAGTGCATCCCCTGAGTTTTGGGCCTTCTCAGCTCATTTCAAGTGCCAAAAAGGCCAAATTATGCATAGATAAAAAGTTTTGTTATTATTGCAAGGGATCTAGAGTAAGAGTTTTCTTTTAGTGGAATAGTTTTCGCAGATCATTGCTAGTGATTCTGTACCTACAATGCATTGTCAAACCAAAATGTATAGTAGAGCTTTCTTTTAGTGGAAGAGATTTTGTAAATTGTTGTGCCAGTGATTTCGTACCTAGGATGCACTATCAATCCCAAATGTATCTTTCCTTAAACACAATGTAAAGTAAGTACATTTCAATGCTTTTGGGTGAATATTTTTAACTTGGAGCTTTCTTCCATTGTTAAACATGTGCTTGTCCATGCTCTAGCAATGCATGGGAATATTTTTTGTCTTTTATTAGTTATCAATAAACAACAACAAAGACACCAAAAGATCCAATGACTAATTGAGATTTGTGAAGTTAAATGTTGAAATTTATCAAGAAAAGGGACTAGGGAACCATCCCAAAATAGCAAGGGCATTAGGGACGGCACTACAGTAATATGCCATTGATTTTTTACATGCAACCTTCAACATTCTAGGTGCAAAGTAACTAGGTTTCCAATTTCTCTCCTTGAAAGTGCCACTAATTCTATTTGGAATGCTTTAATAAGACAACCAACATCTCACGCTAGTGGACAATCGTTAGCACAATGTTGTAGGGAAGCTCATGTGAGAAGGGGAGATTATGCCATGGTATTGCGAAGGGAATCCACCCCGAAGGTTATAATCAAGAATTTTAGAAGAAGAAGGGAGGGGGGAGGGGGGGAGGAGGGCAATGTATTAGAATAATAGAGGGGCAAGTTCGATATTGGGTGTCCTCGACTCTTTTGTAAGAATTACAAGCTGAGCTTATATTTCACAATAGTCTACTAGTTCACAATACTCTACTAGTTACAACGCAGAAGCCCAAATTTAACGAACTACCATCATTGATAGATGTATAAGAAAGGAAATGCCTACTATTATCCATTTACGTTTTCACACACAAGAGGGCAAGCCACTTATTATTTATTGTATACCATAATCCACCATATCCTTGAGCTATTAGCCCAAGAGTTTCATACAAGCCCTATTTATTATATGCTAAAATCCACAGGAGAGATGCCTTCTTATGCATTCGCAGGAGGTATCCATAAGAGATGGCTTCCATAAATCCAATGGCAGTCCTGCTCATCTGGGCTCATGCCTGGCATAGGTTTGGTTGTAATGGTGCTCACGGCGTGGCAGATCGCTATGCGCTTGCTAATCACTCCCGCTTTAGTTTGCAAGGTGACGCTGTAGATCTTGGTACCTTCGATGTAATGGCAAAAGAAGAGTGCATGAGGGAAAGCAAAGCTGTGACACGATACTGGTGGTGCCTTTCCATCGTATCTCACCTCTGCGTTCAAGACTCGGACTGCCTCTTTCGACCCGACCGTGTCGGAGCTTGTGATCAGCTCCGAGGCTTGAGGGAGGACCGATACAACGAAATTTACGAGCATATCCATCGATCTGGCACATACCCATCTTTGGCCTTGAGGAGCATGAGCTTCGCATTCCTCTAGCGACCCGAGCATGTTCTTCGACATGTTGGATCGGGTAGCGTATCCAAACAATCCTAGCATGACAGGCAAACGTTTGCTTCCATAGGGAAGCTGGTCGATGATGGAGTTTGGAAGAAAGGCGGTGAGTGGGACGTTGTCATGAAGATCTGGCAGGATTATCTCACTACCGCTAACGAGCTGTTTCTCATGGACATATTCGTTAGGCTGAGCGCCGGGTCCTCTTCCCATATGACGAGAATCCACAACAGACACGAGTTCGGTGTCTACGACGCATAAGACCTTTGCGTCCCTACACGATTTAGTTGAGAGCTGGCCATGACTGACTTCCTCAGAAAAGCGATGAGCAGCGAGCCCTCTGAGACTGGGTAGACGTTTACGAAGCAAGTCGGGCATGCGAGTCGTGGGAAAAGCTTTCAGCCAAACATTTTCTTCATTCGACTGATCTTCTAGGGGAAGCGCCACTCCAATACTGTAGATTGCTATTAGCATCAGGGTCCATGCCTGCATCAAAGCAGTAGTTCGACAGTCAGCCATTTCGTAAAGAAGCAGCGAAGCACGAGCTAGCATTCGGCCAAGATCGTCTTAAATACTATGTTTCATTATGACAACATACATATTTAATTGACTGCACAAGGCGTGCAATGAGGCGAACGTCATAAATTTTGTAAGCAAATGGTGGCTAATTGGTATTTAGTCCTTGCGAAAGCTGTAAGCGCTAGTATCCGTACCAGTAGTTCAGGCGATAAGATAGATACCCTTCATGTTGAGAAAAGAGATGCTCTAGCACACTGAGAACCGACTAGGATGGTAAGGTTTTATAGTGCCTTGAGAGCAAGCACTAGGATGGTAACGTTTTATAGTGCCTTTAGATCGTGTCAAGGGCCACTATCTTCGGGATGCAAACCAAGCCTCGTGTTGGGGATGTTTATGTCAATTCACTTTTTTTTTTCTAATTAATGAAAGTGGTCTTCTCTTATCTTTTTCTCTCTTAAGGAGAGCTTTGGGGGAGGACGATTGGGGAAATATTGACCATTGGATTAGATTTGGTAAATATCGACCATTGGATGACTATTGGATGATTTTCTTCAAAACGTGAAGGCTTTCATGCAAAAAGTAGTTACATTTGAGAATTCCATTCGTGTCCATTTCCCATCGATCTTTTAATCTCTTGTCTCCATTTCCTATCGATCCTCAAATCTGTAATTTGATGCTCTCTGAATATCATCGATCTGCTCTGGTGCATTAAGGTTTTCTTTCGTCTTCAATCAAAGTATTTTTGTAATGATATGTTGAAAAAGTACTACGAACATGAAGGTTTTCTTTCGTCTTCGCTCTCAATGTTTATTCGTAGGATGTGCACTGAGGGTGGGGATTTGGAATATATGTGTATTTTCAATGCATGGTAGTCAAGAGCAATATTTCCCACACACTATAGAACCACAATTGTTGATGACATGAAAATTTTTGGCAATCGTGGACGACAACCACCCTGCAATAAATGCACACTCAGTATTGAGAATTTGAGACTTTGTTGTATCAAGGAATTATGCACATAGAAGAGATCTCCTTTTTCAACATGCTTCGAGAAGCCAATGGTCTGGTGGAATCATTGTCACGTTTTCTCAAGGGAGCTTGGAAGAGCACAGCATGATGCAGGGAAGGCCACAAGTGCTTGGAATCATTGTCACATCTTTTCAATAGAGCTTGGAAGAGCACGGCGTGATGCAGGGAAGGCAACAACTCCTCCCGAACCAATATGTTACAAGTCACGTTTTCTGCCTTGCATGTGGCCTACACCCTTTGTCTCTACACATTGCAATGGTCCACCCACAGCTCATCAAGAGAACCTCCAGTTTTGTAGCGTAGGCACAAGCTACACATGGTAGTACCACGTTGGCCGAGCATGCCACCCTCGGGGGGGTCACTCATCATATGTAACTTTATCACGTGAGTTCAACAGAAGGATATTTTTTATTCCTAAAATTTACAAAAATATAAAATATACATAAGGGACTTTTTAAAATAGTTTTGAAAAAAATTTACAGATTTGTATAGAAAAGGGGTACATTTTATTAATGAAAAAATTTACAGATAAGGGATTTTAAATATAGGCCTTGAACGCACGTGATATAGAGGGTTTATACATAGTGACCCCCTCGAGATGCCACCTTGGCACCAGCAAGATTTTTTGGACTCGGCTTGTAATAAGATGTCCTTTGCATCCTTGGATTCAATTTAATCGCTTCCATTCAAATCTCGATTGACGATGTCGAGCAGTTGCATATATACTTTGAGAGGGAGAAAATGAGCATTGAGTTAATTTAGAGCACGAGCAGAGTCATCACAGTTTCGTATTGCATTCGTGGCTTGATTCTAGGCAATCACAAGGTATGCCTTTACAACAATGTCAGCACTGTTTCGTATTGCATTTAACATTTTGCAGTCGGATTCTATAAAATTCATGATCAAAGGCATTTTCGAATTCATAGCTACGCTCAAAGGCATTTTAGAGTCAATTTAGCGGAAACAATTAAAAAGCATTAATTTGGTGAGTATATATTTATTTCTTTCAAGTTGATGGTGTTTAAAAATGAATGACATAGGAGAGCAAGCTGAAAATCGGGATTGCTATAGCAGGAGAATGCATGAGAACAGGGGAGGGAGGGGATAAAGTCAAGGTGAATTGGGTAGGTTAGTAGATGCTTCACATTTTAGATCTCATTGGCTATAAAAGGACCCCGATCAATCAGAGTTCCCAATCAAACGAGAGAAGTGTTGCCATGAGCTCATTTGGAGGCTTAAAGAAAGCTTTATGTCGAAATCTTCTACCTCCCTCACCGCAAGTTTACATACATGTAATGCGGTTCTCGATGGTGTTATGCTGCTAGAATCTACAAGATATTATGAATGATTTCAGTGCTGTTTTGAATCTTGTAAGGTACTTCCGGATCTTTGTGGGACAGTAGACGTGCAAAGTGGTTCAACACACACACACACAAAGAGGACATGGAGGAGAAGAAAGTCCCCGATGCAATTGGCACCTAGCAATCTATTAAGGGAAGCACATGACGAATTATACGAGATTTTTTGATCAACATTCTCATATTAATCCTGAGGCGATTTGAGGAGGATGGTTGTGATTTTATGGTTCCAACTATACAAGTGTTGCTAGGCACCGTGAAAAGGATTGATGGCATCGGGTTTTATTTTTATGACCAATCAACCTTGCTTAGCGAGTTTCGCAACAAACAAAGTAAAATCAAAAGTCACTAAAGGGAAAAACATCTATTGAGCAGCTCTTTATTGAGTGGATCTTTAAGGCTGCTCAACGGCTTACTTTCTGTGTGGAGCACGGGCTTGATGCTACATCTCATACAACATTCCAACTACGACATCTTACAACAGGTTCGGGAGCCGAGCTCTAACATCGACCTCTGGCCAGCAGGCCACTAACCCACTAACATGGACACTACATGTCAATTCACTTTTTTCAGTTTCCAGCTATAAAGCGAGAGTGGTTGTACACAAATAATTGATACTTTCCTGTTCCATCACGCAAAGTTTGAGTTGCTGTCCGGGCTGTTCCAGGCTACCTTTAGCAAACGTTCTGCGATCGAATTCTGTGCACTCGAAGATACATGAATCATGTTTACCTCGAGCGATTCACTGGCAGGGTTTCGTTCTCGTCTTCAGCAGATTGTTTGCCTCCAACTTCCAAGCGATTCGTCGAGCAGAATCATCGCCAGCTGTCTCCATCCGACTAGATCGTCTGTCTCAATCAAGCTTTCCTGCGTGAACGACTCTTGCTGTGAGCACTGGACGCTGCCCAGTGCGGAACATGGATGATGGTATCACCGTATCACGCAAAGTTTGAGTTGCTGTCCCAGCGTACCTTGATCGTCTCCGACTCTCCGTTAGCAAAGGCTCTGCGATCGAATTCCGTGCAGTCGAAGATCCGTGAATCATGTTTATCTCCAGCGATTCACTGGCAGGGATTCGTTCTCGTCTTCAGCAGATTGTTTACCTCAAACTTCCAAGAGATTGGTCCAGCAGAATCATCGCAAGAATTATCAGCTGTCTCCATCGAGTTAGATCGTCTGTCTCAATCAAGCTGTCCTGCGTGCACGGCTCTTGCACTGGACCGTAGAATTGCCTGTGTCCAGTGCGGCCTCCACTGGTGTCTTAAATGCTTTGGAATCTTACGATCGGCCTCGCTTTTATCGAAGCTTGCGATCAGCTTCACGTTTGTCGAATCTTACGATCAGCCTGACGTCAGTGCTTAAATTTGCTGCGGGCTTCACAAAATTTTCCATGAAGTTTTTAAAAAAAAATCAAGCTTCAAAATGAAGCTTTTAATCTTAAGTTAGGCTTAGTTTTATAAACTCACCTTTACTTCTAAATAAACTAGAGTTATAGTCTATAGAATAAATCATACATATAACTAAAACATCAATAATTGTTCTATCTTCAAAGAAGCAAGGCTACCGAAGGAGATGTAGAGGACTGAAGGAAGATCTATCTTCAAAGAAGTGAGGCTACCGAAGGAGATGTAGAGGACTGAAGCAGGTTCATGTTTATCCAGCCATCGCAGGCAGTCGGCAGCATCTTCCTGAACCAAATGCTCACGAGTCAGTGGGAGTAGGCTTTCTCTTCACAGAACTTGTAAACTCATTATATTTATATCCTTAGGTAATACAAGAATCCATGGCCGACTCCTCACTTCTGAGTCGGATAGCCCACTGCCCGACTGGCCTTTTCTTGGAGCCTGGAGGCTGGAGGAGTCGGAAGGACTGAGCATCACGATTCACCATGGTGTAGTAGAAGGCTGAGGCTAGCCTCTGGCCAGTGGCGGGAAAGAATTGCAGATGGATCATGGAAGTTGAGAGACTGAGCACTGAGCAGGGCTGAGGGAGACAGTAGACTCAAGACTCGTCGAGAGGCTAGAGTGAGCAGGCTGTAGCCAGCTCGAGAGAGATCTGGAAATTTTTGGATTCTGAGAGAGAGACTCTCCCCGCCCCCCAAGATTTGAGAAGTCTACTTCAAAAACTTCAAACGAGTTATGACTTCAAACTGCATTCTACAGACTACTATGCATAATGTATATATATTATATACTATACTATAGTCTGTAGTATTTACTTGAAGCTTTGGAAATAGGCCTGAGCTTCAAAATGAAGCTTATACGAAGATACCAGGCTTCAGGAATGCTGTGTAGCTAAATTTTCTGAGAGTCATTTAAAGCCCAAAATGCCAATGAAGCTCAATCTGTGCAGCAAATTTAAGCACTGCCTGACGTTTATCATAGCGATAATCAGCCTCTGAATAATTTTGGGACGACTTGGTCTAGAAATGAAGGAGAAATCGATGAAAAACCAGTCTATTTAAGAGAAGACATAGCTTTCACAACTGAAGAAGATGCTGCTGGCCCTGGTAGTGTGACGTGCCATTTTGCCTCAGATTTATACTGAGTCTTCTCTTATTACTAGGTACCTTTGATTGCGCAGCAAATGCCCCAATCTTGATGCTATGTGGAGTGAGGTAGCAATCTTCCAAGGTTACTCTGTTTCTGCAAGCATTTCTTGAGTATTTTTTTAAAAATAGATGCTACACTAAATGCTAAGTTGATGCTTGAGGAGTTAGAATTCAAATCAAAGATTTAGAGATTTCCTTTTCAGATCAGAGAATGCTCTTTGAAGTTCAGTTGATGTTGATTTCTTGACAAAATGCCAAACTCTCAATCTTCTTCTTCAAGTGCCAAGAAGACTACAAAGACAAAGTACAAGGTAAAGAAGACCCCAATTAAGAGGTTGTGGGAGAAGCCAATTGGTTATGATTATGCCAAATAATTAGGTTTTTCAGAATTCTTATCTTGCAATTTGCATCTATATGGTGAAGGATTGACCTTTTGTAAAGGGATTAGACACTACCATTAATTTGGTAAGACCTTCCTAAATGGCTTCCAAACTTAAAATAGATAAGTTTGAAGGAGAGGGGTTCCACACTTGGCAAACAAAATTGAAGTTTATTCTCATGAAAAAGGGGATATGGAAGGTAGCAAATGGCAAAGAAACTAAACCTACAACTAGAGAAGGAGAAGCTTCATGGCTTCCAAAAGATGAAAAAGCTCTTCCTATAGTTGCTCTTGGTCTGAGTGATTCCTTTATTCATCACATTGATAGATGTGAGACTGCTCATGCTGCATGGACTCATCTTGAGCATGTGTTTGGAGCACAGGGAAGATGCTCTAAGTATAGCTTGCTTATCAAGTTTTTTGACTTAAGATTGGAAAGGGGGGAGACCATCTCTTCACAAATAAATTCAATGAAGAGCATTTTGACACAGTTATCTAGCATCAAGTTTAATCTTGATGAAGATATTGTCATTGCCATCTTACTTAGAAGTCTCAATGAAGAATATGGCACTATTATAACGACACTCACCAATATTCCAGAGATAAGTCTGGTAGAAATTGAAGCATTACTCTTGGAGGAGGAGAGAAAGATCAAACAAAGAAGTGATTACAAAGAAGGGGCATATTTGGCTAGAAGCATCTTAAGCAACTTCAAGGGAAAGAGCAAAATGACATGTAACTTTTGTGGCAAACCTACACACTTTGAAAAGGAATGTTATGCCAAAAAGAGATGTTAGGCCAATCTTGTTGAGGAAGCAGAAACTGAAGAAGAAGAAGAACGAGAGAATGTCAAAACTCAAGCTCTCACTGCTTACAACACCCTCACAACACCCAAGTCAAATCTGACAAGGGTAAGGATCCATATGTTTTCTGAGTTTACCGGGCTAGTTTAGGACAATCACATTAAGTCCAAGCCACCCCGGTCTAGAAATTAAGTGATATGTGACCCGAATAGGAGGAGATTAAATTTAACTAATTTAAGTACGAAGAAACACAGTAATTTCAACCATCGAGACCATCAACAAAACTAATGTCTATTCAACCATGTTGGTTCAAGATAATCACATAATTGGTGATTGAGCTGAAGCAGCCACCACAGTTGCATGACGTTCTAACCACCGGGCTGGTTTAGTAAAATAGCAATATATTTCTTTTCTGCTGCAAAATATATTGTTTTTAATTTCTGCTCAACCATGCCACTAGGTGGGTCAACAACTACTGTCTGTTTCAGGATAATCATATAATTGGTGCTTGAGCTAAACTAGCCTATGGTTGCATGATGTTTGAACCACCAGGCTGCTGTAGGACAATCACATCTAGTCCAAGCCTAGTTTAAGAAATGAAACAAGTAAAGTATCCCAAAGCTCAATCGCAAAATATACTTATTTTAAAAATAATAAATTTTAATATTTTTTAAATAATTAACATTTATTTGTTTATTTTTTATCTGGGACGGGACAGAAGAGACCGTGGTTGGGACGGGCAAACATCGAGGCACGTGAGGATGGGAGGTGGGAGGAGACTAGGGTGGGTGAAAGGGGGGGGGTGGACCAAGACACATCGGGTGGAGGAGGCCAGCATGGGTAATGATCGATGCAAGCGAGGCCGAGAGGAGGCTAGGGTGGGTGGAGGAGGCTAGGTGACCAGAGGAGGCTAGGGGCGGTATGGTTCATAGAGGTAAGTAAGGGGGGGCGCCCTCGCTTAACATCCCCCCCCCTTCCTTACCCACTCCCACTCCCCCCCCACTTAACATGTTGTGCTAGTAGCCTTTAGATTTAATGTTTCTCCTTTTTCAAGTAATATTTAATAGCCTAGTAGTAAAGAAGGATTTTGCCCAACAAAGAGGTCATGGGTTCCACTCCTCATTTTGCATTGTTGCTCCCCATCCCCTCCAACCTAATGCACATGCAACAGGTTTGGCCCCCCCCCCAACAGGTTTGCTGGAAAGGTTCTCTCTATCTCTCTCTGTCTCTCTCTCTCTCCTCGGGGGGGTCACTATGTATAAACCCTCTATACCACGTGCGTTCAAGGCCTATTTCTAAAATCCCTTATCTGTAAATTTTTCATTAATAAAATGTACCCCTTTTCTATACAAATCTGTAAATTTTTCCCAAAACTATTTTAAAGAGTCCCTTATGTATATTTATTTCTGTAAATTTTAGAAATAAAAAATATCCTTCTGTTGAACTCACGTGATAGGGTTACATATGATGAGTGACCCCCCCGAGTCTCTCTCTCTCCAACCTATTGTGTACGCAATAAGTTGGGAGGTGGGGAAGGGTGGGAACTCTCTCTCTCTCTCTCTCAAACCTATGCATACTCAGTAGGTTGGGGGGGGGGACCTGCTCTCCTTCAACATCCTAACCTCTACCTCCTCCCTCTGTCCACCGCCTCTCCCCTCAAATCCTAACCTCTACCTCCTCCCCTTCCCCTGCTCGCCCCCTCACCCTACAACCCCCTCCTTCCCTTCCCCGCCTTCCCCCCTCCATAGCCCTCCCTCCACCTCCTAACCTTTACCTCCTCCCCTTACCCTCCTCTCCCTCTCCACTGCCTTGGTCCCTCTACATCCTAATCTCTACCTCCTTGCAATTGGCAACACCAATGCGAGAGAGAGAGAGAGAGAGAGAGAGAGAGAGAGAGAGAGAGGTTGAGAGAAAAAGTCAGAGAGATGAGAGATAGAGACAGAGTGAGAGTCGAGAAGGAGAGAGAGAGGAGAGGAGAGGAGATGAAGGAGGGAGAGGAATGGCATACACATGTATGCAAGAGAGAGAGAGAGAGAGAGAGAGAGAGAGAGAGAGAGAGAGAGAGAGAGAAGGGGAGAGGAGATGAGGGAGAGAGAAAAATAGCAAACGCATGTTTGTGTGTGTGTGTGTGTGTGTGTGTGTGTGTGAGAGAGAGAGAGAGAGAGAGAGAGAGAGAGAGAGAGAGAGAGAGAGAGAGAGGAATATGTGAGAGAGAGGAGATTAAAAAAGTAGATGGAGAAGGTGGAAGCATATGAGGGAAAGGAGAGTAGGAGGAGGAGGAGGTCGAGAATGATGGAGGAGGAGGAATATTTGAAAATGAGGAGGAAGTATTGATTTTATGGGAGGTGGGAAAAAATTGGGTTTAGGGTAGCTTTTTAGTTCGGATAAGGGTTCACCTATAAGAATTTAGTGTACCACGTGCATTCCAAAGGAGGCATATTTTAATTCAACTTTTTGAAATAATCTAATAGGATTACAATAACAAGAGGGGTTTTTTAATAAGACTCTAGAAAAAAATCACTTAGTTTAAAAGTATAGTGGGGAGGTTTTATTCGGGGGGAAATTTTAGTTGAGGGGTTTATTAAATACTCCTTGAGTGCAGGTTATACATATAGTTTCTTATTAGTGCACCCCCCAAGGGATAAGTATAGGTATCATAACCTTCGGTTCCTCCTTCAGTCTTCAATAGTCTTGGTTCCCTCCTCATCTCAACCTGTTGCACAAATTGGTTTTTTTTCAAAATGTTACAACATGCGAATTGCTTTCATACGCAACAACATCCAACTATTAAGTTTTTTAATTCTTCTTTTTTTCCCCAATGAAAACGAATCTCCCCCCCCCCCCTCTCGCTCTCTCTCTCTCTCTTTGTTGTTGGAGATTAAGAGGAGGTAGAGGTTGGGAGGGGGAGGGGGAGGGGGAGGTAGTGCATGAAGAGAGGAGGGGGGGGATGCATGGGAGGAGAGATGGAGGAGGGGAAGGGGAGGGTAGGAGGAGGGGGTATTTCCACCCCCCCTCTCCCCAACCTATTGCGTACAAAATAGGTTTGGGGGGGGGGGGATATTGCTACATCCTCCCTCCCAACTTATTGCATACACAATAGGTGGGGGGGATTGCTACTTTCCCCCCCTCACCTTGAACCTATTGCATACATAGTAGGTTTGTGGGCATGGATGTTTTTATTGAAGCTATACTTTTATATCTACAACGATAGTCATTCCAACAAGGCGGAGGCGGCAGTGGCCGCGGACATGGGGGTCATGGTCAAAATCGACCGAAAACCTATCTGTTTTGCTTGGGTGAAGACCATTGGCGGAACAAATTCTTGGAGGCTCGGCAACGCACGGAGTGGCAAAAGATGTCCGAGAAAATGCCCAACACTTAGATGGTATACCTTGTTGATGATGATTCACTGGTGTGCCCAGATATTAGTATAATCAATCGTGCTGGTACCAAGCTACGAGGCCCAACTCCCATGAACAGCAACAAGCTGCTAGATTGGTCAGCCCATGAACACATCCAATGCCAAGTCAGCGAGTTAGTGATGAAGGAGCCACCATTGATGCAACTAGCAGATTCCACAACAACGACGCCTAGTGAAACACGTAAGGTGCAGTTCGCAAAACCGGTTGTCTAATCAGAGGCAGAGACTCAAGCCAAGTTCAAGCTACACTTACCAGGGAATGGTTTGAAGGCAGTCAAAGCAACTCCATTGTTGGTTGCAAACCAAGCCAAGAGGCAGGCAAATTCTCCACAAAGAGAGCCGGGGTTGGAGTGCATTATGGAGGCACTGATCCAGATTTCATTGGGAAGATTGCTTAACCTAGTTTGGGGATTCCACCGACAATTGTTGCATTCCCTTCACATGGAGTCTGAACCAGAAGAGGTGGAGTTATGCCAAGCAGATTCCTACCCAATACCGGCAATCCCTCTCACTGACATGAGAATCCCGATTATATCCGCAAAGGCACAAGGGCGGACTTTTGCTCAGATGCTGGTCGATGGCGGTTCGGGGTCAATATCATCACTTTGAAGACCTGCCAAGAAATGGGATGGATGTCCTAGGAGCCGGTGCCATTCTTAGTCTGCATGGCTGATCAACCTCGAGTTCGACCACTCGGAATCCTACGGGCATTGTTCTGGAGGTGGCGGGCATATCATTCGTGGTTTCCTTCGTGGTGCTCAACATGGAAGCCGCAACACCAAAGTATAACGTCCTCTTGGTTGCGGAAAGCAAAAGTCAAGCAAAATTGGGAGCAAAATGTCATTTCAGTGCGGCGAGGAAAGAAGAAAGTGCAGGTCACAATGGGAGTGTTGGCACCTTTGGCAGATGCGATACGACCTATGTTGGCCGCGACAATGAACATGGCAGACGGATTGGAGGATGATGACAAGGAAGCCTTTCTCAATGCAAATGTGAAGCTCGTTCATATCTTCACCATTGATGTGGAAGGCATTACATAAAGTTACATGCATCAGATGTTTTTGGCCGGTGCAGCCAACACAGTTCCGAAGGAGGCAACTGAGCCCTAGCAAGTAGCAATGGATTTGGATCTATGGGATCTCCTATAGCAAGAGAGAGAATTTGAAGATTGGATGAGCCATGTCACGTGAGTGCAAGAAGATGCTCTAGATACGATTTATCTAGGAGAGGATGGAGCATCTAAACTAGTCAAAATCAGCACATTGTTGACGGCAGAATTCCATAGTGAATTGATTGCCCTCTTATAGGATTTTTTTGATGTGTTCGCTTGGGATTATGCGGATATGAAGGGTTTGGATCCAAAATGTTACCAGCATCAGGTCAACCTAAAACTAGATGTTACACCGACAAAGATACAGAGGTATTGTATGAATCCACACGTGGCCAAGCAAGTGCGTGAAGAACTGGAGTGCTTGCTGTGGGTGGGATTCATCGCACCAATCAAGAATCCAAAGTGGATTTCCTTGATTGTCATTGTGCCAAAGAAAAATAAGAAATTGTGGATTTGTGTCGACTAACGCAAGCTGAATGCGGCCACGGTACCTGATCCATTCCCCTTACCATACATGGATTCCATGCTGGATGAAGTCACGGGGCATGAGGTGTACTCTTTCTTGGATGGATATAGTGGGTACAACCAAATCCAAATGGCTCTGAAAGACCAGCCCAAAACAACATTCATAACATCACGAGGGGTCGATGTTTGCACAATCATGTGGTTTGGATTGCAAAATGCCCCCTCGACTTTTCAGCGAGCAATGCAGGCGATTTTCGGCTCATTTGACAGATTTCATGCGGATTTTCTTGGATGACCTCAGTGTGTTCAAAACATTCACTGAGTACCTAGAGTAATTGTGGAGGTGTTTCCAATGATGCAAGAAAGTTTCCTTTAGTCTGAATCCTATGAAATGCGTGTTTGTAGTCCGTAGCGGCCTACTCCTGGGGCATGTGATCTCGACAGAAGGAATTGCGGTGGATTCGGACAAAGTGGCAGTAATTATGCAAGCCTCGGTGCCAACAACACCTAAGGAGTGCTTGCGGTTCTTGGGCCAAATTTGATGGCATGGCACACATCTACGGTTCCTAGCTCACATGATGATTCCCTTGAATGCATTGGCTCATGTGGAACCGAAGGCATTTGTGTGGACCGCAGAGTGCGACAAAGCGTACTTGCAACTCAAGATTCAGCTTTCTAGAGCACCGGTGCTGCTGTCTCTAGATTGGGAGAAGAATGCCTCGGATAGAGCTATTAGGAGTGTCTTGATGCAAGAAGATGTGGATAAATGGCATCACACAATCTACTATGCAAGCCGATGGCTCTCAACAACCAAAAAGAATTACTCTATCATAGAGCGAGAAGGACTGGGCATGATCTATTCCGTCAAGAAATTTCAGCATTATTTGTTGGGCTGACCTTTTGTATTCCATGTTGATCATTCCGCATTGTTGTATTTGGTAAAACAGCAAAGCCTTACAGGCTGATTGGGTGTTGCATACTGCAAGAATATGATTTTGATGTGATTCATCAATCGGGCTCGTAGCATGCGGTTGTAGATTACCTATCTCGACTGGAGTCTGGAGAACTGCCAACAAAAGTAGAGGACAAGTTTCTTGATGTGGAGCTAGCCGTGATTTTTCGGGCAGATCTGGTCATGGTAGAGGCTGAAGGCATTCCAGAAGGACCATGGTCATGGTATGATGAGATGCTCTCATTCCTATCTATTGGCATCATGCCAAGTACATGAATAGAGACTAGAGGAAACACTTGGCATTGCGGATCCAATCCTTTGAAGTAGTCGTGGGCCAATTGTACTGATGACACTTGACAGAGGCACTACTGCGATGTGTTCCACCTCATGAGTAAGAGGCAGTGCTAATTGAAGCCCATTGCGGGGTTTCTAGGGGCCATTTTGCAGGTGAAGTCACCACAAATAAAGTTTTGTAGGCAGGTTTATGGTGGCCAACCATGTAGAAGGATGCCAGATGGTTTGTAAAAATTTGCGACCTTTGCCAGCGGTTGGGCTAGCCCACTAATCGAGATCGCATGCCACTTAACCCCATATTGTCTCTAGAGCCGTTTCAAAAGTGGGGTTTGGATTTCATGGGTCCATTCAAGCACACAGCTACCCGCACAAGGAATTGTTACACTCTGGTAGCCACGGATTATTGGACCAAATGGGTGGAAGCTTGGGCTTTGTATGACAATACCACAAATTTGGTCGCAAATTTCCTATACCATGATGTGTTCACTCGGTTCAGTTGCCCAATTGATATTGTCAGTGATAGGGGGACTCACTTTGTCAATAAGATCATCAAGTGGATGAATTCTTTTTATATGGTGATTCACAAAAATTCTTCCCCATATTATCCACAGGCTAATGGATTGGTAGTGTCGACAAATCATACTTTCAAGCAGATTATATCGATGTTGATGAATGAGCACCGGACGGAGTGGGATGAGAAGTTGCTGGTAGCACTATGGGCTTACTGCACATCATTCAAGGTGGCCGCGGGGTTGACTCCTTTCAAATTGGCATTTGGGCTAGAAGAATTACATCGATTGAGCATATTGTACTAAGTCTAAGGATTGTGGTAGAGTATAGGCTTCTTCCACATGACTCTATGGTATTCATGTTGGATGTTCTAGATGAGTTGGATAATATGTGGTTGGAGAGCTATTATCTCACCCTGGAGGTTCAAGCATGGCGCAAGTAGAGAGTGGATTTGGCCTCGAAGAAAAAATCTTTTGAGTGTGGGCAATTGGTTCTTCTATTCAACACTCGCCTTGGAAGGATGCCGAGGAAGTTGAAATTGTGATGGTCGGGTCCATTCTAGATTTTTCATGATCGTGAATCGACATCATTTTATCTTGTGGATTTGCAAGGGCATGTACTCCCACATCCAATTAATGGTTTTCGGCTTCGTCCATAGCATCATGATGGCAATCTTCAGTGCCCATTTCCAATCTCTAATGAGGCACAAATTTCTTGGGTTGAGGTGGAGGTGGCAAATCTATCGCATGAGGACATGTGGCAGAAGGGTTCACAGCATGATGACAACAGTCTTCTGTGAGGTCCTATCCTAGCTGCCATGCAACTACCTGTCATAAGGGTAGGGTATTGGCAATCTGAATTGTACTTTTTGAGCATTTGTTTGCATGTACCAGTTGCTTGCTACTTTCTCTTCATCGCACTTATAGTTCTCTTGAGTTCCTTCACCTTCCAGCTTTCATCTACCTTCAGTGCGCTCTCTTTCTTTCTCCTTCGCATAGCTATGGGGATGGCTCATGCTCCATTTCTTCCTCTAGTTTCACTGGTTTACATTGATTCCCAATTGATTGATGCTCGCCTTAAGCTATTACGTATTCGAAGTTTCAACAGCATTGATTGGTAGAGGGTGCCTGTTCATCCAGCAACGTCAGCAGTTGGCTATAGGTTCTACTGTGGAATCTTTGGAGGAGCATCGAGAGCTGACGATTCAATTGATTTATCAACACCTATTCTTACCTATGGATGGAGGAGTGATTGTGCAACCGACGAGTACAATGGAGGTGAGGGAGGCGGAGTTTGGAGCTAATGCTCCGGGAGAATACAAGCTGAGTGGGTGTCCAGATGCACAGATGTGAGATCTCTATCGATGGATACTCGAGTTTGTGTTTTTGCAGGCCAAAACTTATACAATCACTCCTCGAACTCGAGGGATGATTGTAATTGTTGAGCAGTGGATTGTGCCAGGGCAGGTGGATTCTAAAGGAGTGGATTTAGTCAAAAGCTTTACGGGTGGCAAGACAGTAATGGAAAAGAAGCAAGCCGTGGATTCAAAGATTGGGTAGATTCTAGAGATATTGTTCCCCTTGCATTTGGAGTCTACAGTGCCTCGACGGACTATTGCTTTGGTACTCACTCTTGAGCTTGAGGGGTCTGCACATGAAGAGGCTGAGGGGTCTACTGGAAGAGTGGCTAAGAAGTAGCAAAGAAAGGGCCTTGTCTTAGTGAGGGGGTGGTTTGTACCCTTGCACCCTTGACTCCTTCTCATGCAGGTGGAACGGGGGGTGTCTTCACCAGTGGGGTGGCATCAACATAAATTCTTGTAGTTCCACCACTTGCACAACCGGTCATGGCAGAAAGGGTGATGATGACTCCAGCGACCACTACATTTGGGAATTTTGGAGGTACTCCACTGGTAGGAGGTTCCCTTACTCGAAGGTGGATGGAGTAGCTTTAGCAGTGTTTAGCACCGAGGACTGTGGTGGCTTCTCCAACGGTGGTGGTAGTATCCAAGGCAGTGTAGGTGTCGGCACCAAAAGCTTTCATAGCAATATGTGAGTCTCCGGTTGCTTCTCTGATGTCCTCAGCCGGGTTTTATTTTCGGGCACAACCTCTTAATGTTCATATAAAGTTTTTTTCCTAATTGCTCCCTCGGCTTGCCTCACAATATGGTGTAGGGGGTGATTTTGTAAGGGTGACCAGTTTGGAAGTAGAAGTCACGCAGTTGCGGATGGAAAATGAGACTTTGCAGAGTTAGCTGGCAAGGTTCTGCAACTAGAGGATAGGGTGGAAGTTCTTGAAGCCTAGGGGCAAGTGGCGAAAGCGTGGAGGCCACTCAATAGTTTCATTCGGGGTATGTTTCGGGCATTCAGCATGAGTTGTTATGCCGACGTACTACCAATGCACTGGCTGAGTACTTAAGGACCTTTCTGGGAAATGTCAGTGTCAACATGGAGTAGAAAAAGCTAGCGGGCTGAGAAGAGGTTAGGGGGGTTAGGAAGTGTGTGGGGGGGGGGGGGGGGCGTTGTAGGTGGGAAGACAAAGGGGCTAGAGTTTTTAAAAAAAGGGGAAGATTGAGGAGGGGTGTGTGTGTGTGTGTGTGTGCACACACGCCTGTGTGTGTGATTCCACCAAAAAAAAAAAATGTGTGTGTGTGTGTGTGTGTGTGTGTTTTGGTGGTTTTATTCGGGGGGAAATTTTAGTTGAGGGGTTCTTTAAATACCCCTTGAACGCACATTATACATATAGTTTCTTATTAGTGCACCCCTCAAGGGATAAGTATAGGTATCATAACCTTCGATTCCTCCTTCAGTCTTCAATAGTCTTGGTTCTCTCCTCATCTCAACCCGTTGCACAAATTGGATTTTTTTTCAAAATGTTACAACATGCGAATTTCTTTCTAGCCTATTGCATATGCAACAACATCCAACTATTAAGTTCTTTACTTCTTCTTTTTCCCCCCAATGAAGTCGAATCTCTCTCTCTCTCTCTCTCTCTCTCTCTCTGTGTGTCTATCTATCGACATTGGTATCCATCCCTCTTCTCCTCTCTCTCTCTCTCTCTCTCTCTCTCATTGTTGTTGGAGATTGTGAAGAGGTAGAGGGGGAGGTAGTGTAAGGAGAGAGGAGGGGGGAGGCATGGGAGGAGGGATGGAGGAGGGGGAGGGGAGGCTAGGTGGAGGGGGTACTTCCACCCCACCTCTCCCCAACCTATTGCATACACAATAGGTTTGGGGGGAGGGGGATTTCTACATCCTCCCTCCCAACTTATTGCATACCCAATAGGTGGGGGGGGGGGGATTGCTACTTCCCCCCCTCACCTCCATCCTATTGCATACATAGTAGGTTTGCAGGGGAAAGGGAGGGGGGGATTGCTGCAACCCACCCCCCCATCAACCCTATTCCGTACACAATAGGTTAGGGGGAAAAGGGAAATTTTGCCTACCCCCCCTTCAACTTATTACGTATGCAATAAGTTGTGCAGAGGTGGGGGGGGAGGGCCAATCTCAGGGGGTTCACTACTAAAAATCCCTATGTATCAGGTGCATTGAAAGGGTATTAAAAAAACCCCTCAACTATAATTCTCCCCCCGCCCCCTTAATAAAAACACCCCACTTTACTTATGGACTAAGTGGCATTTTTCTAAAATTGAATTGAAAAACCCCTCCTATTATTGCAATCGTGTGAATTTTTTTTTGAAATTCAAATTAAAATACCCCTCCCTTTGAATGCACGTGGTACACTAAATTTTTATGAGGTGAAGCCGCCAAGGGACCAATACTCTCTCTCTCTCTCTCTCTCTCTCTCTCTCTCTCTCCACCTCCTAAGAAGGTGTATTTTTACACCAAGAAGGTGTATATGTACACCACCTTTCTAACAAAATTGGTCATCTATTGATGTTTTAGGTTAAAAAACAACATTACAAGTGTGTGTATAATTTTTGAGAGACCATTTCTAAGGGATCTTTCACCAATCCTTTCATATTAGTGAAATTGTTATAGAGTACATCTTTCACCAATCCTTTCATACTAGTGAAATTATTCAAAGGGATAATTCCTTTCCCTTGAACTAGATTCGGTCTTATCTGTAGTGTAGATAACATTCTTCTATCCTTCTAATGGTTTCATCTCTGTGAACCATTCCTGATCTTTAGTCATGTGAGATGATGTGCTGCTATCAATGTACCAAGTATCTTGATATGCTTGATCGACTTGATAACTGCATTCCCCTTTTGAATTGCAATCTATATCAAGAAACACTCTTTGAGTCTTCTGCATATCCTCACTTGCAACAAAATTATTCTCAAGTTCATTGGCATAATGACTGTGACTTGGATGTCCACCATGATGATTTCCTCTTCCACAAAAATTCCCTCAATTGTTGTTGGATTGAATATCTTGGTCGTACTACTTCTTCCAACAATCTATTTCAACTTTGCCAATGGAAAAGTTACCCCATAGTTCCCAATGTAAGAAGTTTCGAAAGTATAAGCCACATGTGTGGATGAAGCTTGATCATTTAGCTTGCAGTATGCCATGATAGCCAGACCACTTTACAAATTATTAGTGGAATTCTTATGGACAAAAGAGTGTGATCGCCTTTGAGCTTTGAAAGTGGCACCTAATCATAGCACCCATCCTTATATCTCCCAATTGGGATATTGATTTTTATGTTCATACTAATGGCTCCAAGTATGCAATTGGGAGTGTGCTTTGTCAACCTGGTGAACATAAGAAATCTACTTTTCTAGTTGATAACTCAATGATGCAGGGATCAAGTATACCACCACAGAAAGAGAAGCCCTAGCAACGGTGTATAGTGTAAAGAAATTTCAACACTATCTATTGGCAAATGATTTTGTCTTCTACACCAACCATCAATTATTTATTTATCTTGTGAACCGCCCGTGTACAACATGAAGAATAACCAAATGGCTCCTCTTGCTTCAAGAATTTAGCTTCAAAATAGTGGTCCACAAAGGTGCCCAACACTACATTGCTGATCGCATGTCTTATGTCAAGTCAGAAGAAGAAGATACTGGAGTAGAAGATGGCTTGTCAGATGCCACACTATTTCAGATAGATGCTGTTCTAGATTGGTGTGCAGATATCATTGGGTACTTAATGGCAGGAAGACCACCCCTGAAATGAAAGCAGTGGATGCCAAAAAACTAATTTTAAAAGTTGTACCCTATCAATTCATTATAGGACAATTGTACAAGATGGGCAAGGACCAGGTTTTAAGAAGATGTGTAATGCCTCACGAGATCATGCCAATCCTGAGTGAAGTCCATGAGGGCATTGCAAGAGGACACTTCCAAGGGGAAGCCACAGCAAGAAAAGTCCTCCTCGCAGGCTACTGGTGGCCAACACTTTGGGCAGATGCTTATGAATATGTCAAAGGTTCTGATGTATGCCAACAGACTACTAAACCACAACACAAGGACTTCAATCCCTTAACAATAGTTGTTGCACAAAGACCATTTTAAAAATGGGGGATTGACTATGTGGGTCCCCTACATCCAGCAAAAAAGGGAACACAGGCATGCTACATCATTGTGGCCCCACTGATTACTTTACCAAATGGGCTGAAGCTAAAGAAGTCAGAAAGGCATATGCCAAAGGCACAACAAGATTCTTATATGAGAATGTGATCACTCAATTCGAATTCCCCATTGAAATTGTGTCGGATAGAGGCACGCATTTTGTCAATGAGGTAATCCAAGAACTCTTGTTTGGCTTTATGGTAATCCATAGAAAAATCACACCCTACTACCCCCAAGGGAAAGGACAGGCTGAATCCACATACCGAACAACACTCAAGGTCAGTACATGGAATACACCTTTTCAATTGGTGTATAATTTTGAAGCTGTGGTCCCACTAGAATTTTGTAATACCAAGCCTATGCATAGCAGTACATGAATGCATGGGAGATCATGCATCCCTGAAAGAAAGACTCTATCAATTGGAAAAGCATACAGAGAACAGATTAGTCGCCTACCATGCCATGACAATAGAAAAACGTAGAAGAAAGGCATGGTTTGATAGAAATCTTAAAGCTAAAGACATAAAGGAAGGTGACCTGGTCTTGTTATACAATGCCAAAGTACACAAAGAAAAAGTCAAGTATCTAGGTCAAGGACCCTATCAAGTAAGACAAATGAATCCCATCACAGTTGTACTACTAGAAAAATTGGATGGAGTCCAATTCAACATAACCATAAATGGGAGCCAAATGAAGCGCTACTACATCAACACACAAGCTATCCCAGACAAAAATGAAGATTTGGGAACCCCGGGTCTTCCTTAGTTAGTGTTAGATTGTTTCACCAGCACTCACTTGCATATGTACATCTTCGCACATATCGGTAGCATTAACCAATTTCAAACTAGGGCTTAGAAGTGAAGCCTGAGTCCTAGTTGCCCTATGAAATCCCAAGAACAACAAAAAAAAGCATATAGTTAGTCCCTACCTAGTTACTAGGTCATGTGCACTCACACACTGTTGACTCTGTGCCAACATGAACTTATGAAGAAAGAGAAGGTGTAACAACTTTGTGATACAACTTTGTGATACAACTTTGTGTTACAACTTTGTGTTACAACTTCTAGATACAACTTTGTGTAACAACTTTGTGTTACAACTTCTACATATAGAGAAAGAATGTGTTACAACTTTGTGTAACAACTTTGTGTTACAACTTTGCGATACGACTTTGTGTTACATGCAGAGAGAGAAGCTCTCCAACTTGTATAAATACCCCATAATGGAATGAAGCCCACACTCTTTGGGGCATTGTGTTGAGTCTACTTTGGTATTCCAAGCATTTGTCTCAAGTGTCCATGCTTCCTTGCACTGCACGTCCAAAAGCATGTCCTAACCTTGCAAATCCTCCTCCCCTCTCCTCCAACCTTGCAACCCATCCTCTCCCTCTCCTCCTCCCTCCTCCTTCTCCCTCCTCCTCCTCCTCCTCCTCCTCCTCCTCTCTCCTCCTCCTCCCTCGTCCTCCTTCCTCCTCTCTCTTCTTTCCCCCATGCTCTTACACCTTCTTCCTCTCCCACTCCTATGCTTTCCTAAACCCTTTGTTCCTCAACCCTCAAACTCCATGATCTACGAGGGAGACGAGTTCTCCACCATGTACTCTACTCTGAACCTTGGACCTTCCTTCTAACCCTGGACTCTTTCTGAACCCTGGAACCTCCTTCTGAACCCTGGAACCTCCTTCTAAACCCTGGAACCTCCTTCTAACCCTGAACCTCCTTCTAACCCTTAAACTCCTCCTAAACCCTACAACCCCCAATGAAGGCGAAAGCCTTCATTACTTCAACAAAGATGATTTACGTTCCTTTTACACATGCATGCACTTTGTTTGCTTACCACACTTAAGCCTACGTCTCTCACTGGAACACGACTCGAGGTCCTAAGCTACACATATACTACAACCGACAATCCCAATATATCTGTAGGTGACAAAAAGCCTCGAAACCCTGCAAACATAGAATACCCAGCTCTTCCTACGAAAGCAGTAGGAAAGAGCCAACATTTGGCGCCGCTGCTGGGGAGACTAGCATCTCAAGTAGTGAGTAAACATACGTAGGTATGTGTAAAACAACAAACTACTTCGAACTTTTACGAACATAACACTCAAGGGCAAGGAGAGTAAAATTTTTTTTCCATTTCTAGCCCAACATATCAACCCCAAGCATCAACCTTGGGTAACTACCTTAAGAAATTTTCTTAATTTCTTAAATAGAAGCCACATGATATACAATCAGGCTAGGTAGTGGACACAAATGCGTAGAGCTTGCAATTTCGATCATTTTACCTTTTTTCAGAAAAGCAAACTGAGCTCTCCATAAAGAGTTATGGCTCGGGAAGAGTTTAGGGTTAAACCCTAAACCTAAACCCTAAACCTAAAATCAAATCCTATAAAAACCTACTCCACCCCCTCATTCTTCATCTTTCACTTTTTGCCTCCATTCTCTTCTTCATTCCGAGCCCCACATAAGACACTCCTCCCTCTCCATCATCCACCCCCTTACTCCTATCCTCGCATTGTAAGTGACTTTGAGCCCTTCTTGCAGTGATAACCCAACCTTCCACCCACCGTCCATTGTTCTGCAACAATCTCGTTACATTGAGAAAGACTTGGAGAGCGTTCAGGTGACCACTTCCCCCTCCTTTTCGATTTCCGTCTTTTAGGTTTTTTGCTCTTTTTTACACCTCCCCCCTCCCCCCCTCCATCTCCACCACCACCTCCCCCCTCCCCCTCCATCTCGGGGGGGTCACTCATCATATGTAACCCTATCACGTGAGTTCAAAAGAAGGATATTTTTTATTCCTAAAATTTACAGAAATAAATATACATAAGGGACTATTTAAAATAGTTTTGGAAAAAATTTACAGATTTGTATAGAAAAGGGGTACATTTTATTAATGAAAAAATTTACAGATAAGGGATTTTAAAAATAGGCCTTGAACGCACGTGATATAGAAGGTTTATACATAGTGACCCCCCCGAGCCCTCCATCTCCACCTCCCCCTCCCCCCTCCATCTCCACCACCACCTCCCCCCTCCCCCTCCATCTCCACCTCCTCCTCCCCCCTCCCCCTCCATCTCCACCTCCCCCTCCCTCTCCCCCCTCCATCTCCACCACCTCCCCCCTCCATCTCCACCACCACCTCCCCCCTCCCCCTCCCCCTCCATCTCCACCTCCACCTCCCCCTCCCCCCTCCCCCTCCATCTCCACCTCCCCCTCCCCCCTCCCCCCTCCCCCTCCATCTCCACCACCACCTCCCCCCTCCGCCTCTATCTCCACCTCCCCCTCCCCCCTCCCCCTCCATCTCCACCTCCACCTCCCCCTCTCCCCTCCCCCTCCATTTCCACCTCCCCCTTCCCCCTCCCCCTCCATCTCCACCTCCCCTCTCCACCTCCCCCTCCCCCGTTCCCCCTCCCCCTCCCACCTCCACCACCCCCACCACCTCCCTTTCACTCTCTCTCTTTCTTTGTCTCTCTATCCCTCCCCCTTTCTCTCTCTTTCTCTCTCTATCCCTCTCCCTTTCTCTCTCTATCTCTCTCTTCCCCCCCCCTCCCTTGATCTCTCTCTCTCATTTTCTCCCCATCCCCCTCTCTCTCCTTTCTCTCTCCTCTCTCCCCCTTCCCCCCTCTCTCTCTTTTCTCTCTCCTCTCTCCCCCTTTTCCCCTCTCTCTCTCTTCTCTCTCCTCTCTCCCCCTTCCCCCCCTCTCTCTCTATTCTCTCTCCTCTTTTCTCCCCCCTCTCTCTCTCCTCTCTCCCCCTCCCCCCCTCTCTCTCTCTCACTCTCTCCTCTCTCCCCCTCATTCTCTCCCCCCCTTACCCCTGTCAGCCCCACCCCCCCCACGCCCCCGCCCCCTTCTCCTCTCTCTCCCCCTTACCCCCTCCCCCTTACCCCCCCTCTCTGTACACCGCCCCCTCTCTGTCAACTCCCCCGACCATCCCTCGGATGCCCCCGACGCCCGCCCCGCCAACAACGGAGCTGCCAGCGGCGATGCCTGCCAGCTCCACCCCCGCGGCCATCCCCCGGCCGCCCCTGTCGCCATCCCCCAGACGCCCCTACCGCCCCACCCCACCAGCCAGTCCCTGCCCCTGCTAGCCCCTGCCCCTGCCAGCCCTCGCCCCCCGCTCCTCGCTCATAGCCCCCGGCCCCTCGCCCTCCCCCGTCACCCCCTGCCCCCCTCGCAACTCCCCCGTCCCCCGCTCACAACCCCCGCCCCGCGCCATTCCCCGCCCCGCCCCCGCTCACGCCCCCCGCCCGTGCCACCCCCCGCCCTCCCTCGTCGCCCCCCGCCCCCCTCGCAACTCCCCCGCCCCCCGCTCACAGCCCCCGCCCACGCCACCCCCTGCCCCGGGCCCGCGCCACTCCCTCGCCTCGCTCCCCGCTCCCCGCCCCCCGCCCCTCACCCCCCGCACCCCCTCACGCCTCGCCTCCCCCTCCCCTCACCCCCCGTGCCAACCCCCCCCTGCGCAAACCCCCCCCTTGCGAAACACCCCCCCCCCCCCCCCCCCGGGCGCCGCCGTCGGGAAGCCCCCCCACGGCAACCAAAAAAAAAAAAAAAAAGAAACCTAACCTACATCTAACCTCAGGTTAGTGACTAACTGCGGTTAGGTTAGTTGGTTAATCGAGGTTAGGTTAGGCTAGGTTAGTTGGTTAACCTAGGTTAGGTTAAGTTATTCGGTTAACCCTAGGCTAGTTAGTCTAACTCAGTTAGATTAGGTTAAGCTAGGTTAGTTGGCAGCAACCTAGACTAGATTAGTTTTGCCTTTGGTTCGGTTAGTTTAACCTAACCTCAGTTAACTTAACTGTAGTTAGTTACACTAACTAAGTTAGACTATGGTCAGTCTAACCCTCACTAGGCTAGGTTAGACTAACTGATTAGCTTCTAACTAGACAAATAGGTTAGTTAGTCTAACTAGATCAACTTGGTTTCAACCCCTCGGTTGGACTTAAAGTCCATTCACACCACCATTAGGACCCCCCAAACGCAAAATTTACCCCTACTTTAACCCCTCGAAACTCATCCGTTTGGGACCCAAACTGAACCCTGTTTGAACCCAGATTTCACACACAAAAACACCACGCTATGGGGTATTTTTCCAGCCCATTGCACACCATTTTGGCATCCCTAGGACACGTTCATTCGTGCCCCCGTGTGGGCCTCATTTTGCATTAATTCACTCGTATTTTCACGCCGTGACTTCCGATTAACGATCCGTCTGCACCGGCACATTTCCCTACACACGTAGGACAATCTTAGGCACATTATTAACACGACGGTCCCTACACAAACTAACACCACTCTAACTCTCCTAACACCACCACCTCCACACCCTTGGCAAATCACGCACAATCTGCATGCAGTTACGTTCCGGCCAACGACTTCGACTCCAACGCTCGCCCCATCCACATCTAACTCCACTGCAACAACTGACTGCGCCAATCCTCTACCCCGAATCCCCCCCTGAGATTCAACAACTCCCTTTAACTATTCCACGTCATGACCATGATGGGGATATCGAGCTCGATGCAGAGGCTGACAACTTCTTCAATCGATGAAATCACAACAATCAAGGCCAACGGCCCTTGGGAAAACTGGAACTTCCCAAATATAATGGTAGGGGAGACCAGCTCGCTTCCTCCAGCATTTTGATGCCGCATGTCGAGCAGGTGGTGATCAATCCCATGAAACCAAGGTGGCTTGGTTTCATCGCAGCACAGGAACGCATGGGTGATCATGAGTCCTTGAAAGAAAGGCTCTATCAGTTGGAAAAGCATACAGAGACAAGACTAGTTGCCTATCATGCCATGACAATAGAAAAACGCCGGAGAAAGGCATGGTTTGATAGGATTCTGAAAGCTAAAGACATCAAGGAAGGTGACTTAGTCCTGTTATACAATGCCAAAGTACACAAGGGAAAACTGAAGTATCTAGGTCAAGGACCCTACCGAGTACGAAAGATGAATCCCATCGGAGTTGTGCTACTTGAAACACTAGATGGAGTCCAATTCAACACAACAATAAATGGGAGCCAACTGAAACGCTACTACATCAACACGCAAGCCATCCCCGACAAAAATGAAGATTTGGAAAACCAAGTCTTCCTTAGTTAGGATTAGATTGTATCACGAGCACTCACTTGCATATGTACATCTTCGCACATATAGGTAGCATCAATCGATTTTACCTAGAGCTCAGAAGTGATGAATGAGTTCTAGCTACCCTATGAAAATCCCAGCAAAAAAAGCATATAGTTAGTCCCTACTTAGCTACTAGGTCACGTGCACTCACACGCTTTCGCTTAGACACATAGATGATTGCATGAATAATTGTATCACACACTTTCATTCCACACTCTCAAAGGATGTATTTTTATTTTTTATTTTTAAAAAAGATCTCTCTTCCACACACACACACAGAAAGGTCATACAGGCATGCCAATCAATTTAATGATCAATGGTACACTCCATGTACATGGATACAGGTTCAGAAAAGATGTCGCCACTAAAGAGGATGCGCAGAACAAGCCCACCGCCTCAACCACGAGACCCCCTCCAAATTTCACAGCCATCTACATCCTCTCAATCACGGAGACCACAGGCATTCATGGTCCAAAGTGATAGCTCCGAAGAAGATTCAGTGCATGACCAAGCAAAACAAATGCCACCCCAGTCACAACCGTTAACAAGGCCCAATCATTGGAACTTGTCTGGCCACCCACATCGACTTATGCTCTTTCCCAGGAAGCAACATCTTACTTAGAGCAACGGGGTCTAGGCAATTTGCATGAGAGCCTCAAATCCTTGGAGGACAGTCCTATCCTGACCACCTACATCAAGGACTTTCTCCATTCTTACTACTCCAGCAATGCAAAGGATGGCAAGTACGGTACAATCACTGTACATCGGAGCCCACTAAACATTATCCTCGATAGTACAGTCATTCAAAGGGCTTTCTCACTGCCAAAACAAGGTGGCAAATACCCTAAACGGTCTGCTGATGCAAAGTTTATCGAAGTACAGTCTCTCCTCACCAAGGGTACCCTGATCCATAGAGATGGCATATTGCTTCGCACAATCCTTGACCATCGCCTCAAGGAAGCAACACAATTTCTATCCACAATCTTGGGAATAAAGTACGGCAAGGAATGCTTCCTTCCACTCCGCACATTTGTTTTGCTGAGTAGGAAGCTAAAACAAGACTGGGTCCAGCACTTCGTCATTTTCTTTACCAAAAAACTCGACGGTTCTTCAGGCCAGAAATGTAAAATTCCGCACTTATTGGCTATAATCATCAAAAAAGAACTACAAGAAAGAGAAATGACTCTGCCCCACCAGTCACCAAAGCCAATTGAGGAGTTGGACATACCCTTCTCACCAGTATGGGAGCCATCATCAACTTCTCCAGCTATCACATTGATAAGTACAGATGCCTTAACAGAAGTACCTATTCTGGAAAGTAGGATTGCAGAATTGCCCCAGGAAATGCTACAGCTCGGTGCACAACTACAACCACTAAGTCTCCACCAACAACAGCACCAACCCGAGCTCAAGAGAAGGTTGGCACCTGAACCTGAGGAAAGATCAGCACCAAAGCTTGAGACCACATCAGCACTCAAACCGCCCATTGACACCATGCTAGTCGATGAGCCACAAGGGGAGCTAGTGCCAGATCAGCAATATGACTATTGTACACAAGGGACTGAGATGCCATTGGAACAACCTCCCCTAAGTACTACAGAATCATCAGGATGGCTACATGGGCACCACTTGTATCAGCAATATCACCAAACCTCATCACCGTCTATTATTCTCCAACATCAAGCTAGCCAAATGATCCAAATATCAGAATTATTCACTAACTTGGCCAAGGAAGCATATGCAAGAGAATTGGAAAGGCAGACTGCATCAGAACTCGAAGACCAATTCCAGGAAATCGCCATAGAGGTTAAGGCACTTTGGGAATAGATAGATGAGAAGGAGGTAGAAGAAGTGTGCATGAACCATGCTCTCCAAGCTCAAGAGAAGGTAGTAAGGGATGTGACCTCCGACCTCCACCAAAGTCACACACAGCTGACTGCGGCAGTAGAAGCAACGGCAATCCATTAGGAAAAAAGGGAGCTCATTTTGGGGCCTTTTACGGTTTGGAAAAATAAGCTCTCAACCAATCAATAGAAGGCCAACGTAACGTTGAAAATTCACGAAAATAAGAGAAAATAGAAAAAAGAAACAATACTTTATGTAAGTACAAGCGTGCTACATTAATGAGGAGATTGGTTTTTTATTCGTAGAAGATCTTTGGACAAGAAGATAGAATCTAAACTGACATTTTATCTGACAAGATCCTTCCCGCTTCCACCTTCCTTTGAATTTTCAAATATTGTGCCGCCTTTCGTGCGAAAGGTCTACCATTCTACACCATTGCCTCATTGTGCAACTGCCTTCCTTTTCCAAAACTGCTCCCTTGATCCTGTTTGGCGTAGAGTAAGATGTTTCTCGTCAACTGTCTGTTTGCCCACTTTCTCTTTCTTGAAACTTCAAATTGTTATCTTAGTTACATTACTTTGCTATTCTTACAGATTCAGAAAATCTCCATGGTGAACCAAAACCACGGCCGTTCTTGTGCAAGACGCTCTGTGGATGATAATGCTACGAAGGCAGAATTATACCAAACATCCTTACCCCGTCGACCTGCTTCTTCTATTTCGTCGGTAGAGAATTCAAGTACAGTCAAAACAGAAGGAACTTGGGAAAGGTTTAGTGTTTCGAAAGGAGCATGGGTGCTCATGCAACCTAGCAAAAGAAAAAGACCCCAGACAAAAAACATTTTCTTGGCATCGTGGAAGGGAAGAGTACGAGATTTTAAAATCACCAAAGGGAAGATATCCGTGAAAGAAGTTTTGATTCAGCACGTGTACATGCATAAAGAACTTGTCTTGCGAGACTATCCAAAAAATCTTCCGCAACACAGGCCTAATTGTATATTTTTCTATTGTGGTTTTTTCCTTCATGAGGTGTATGGATTTTTAAGATGAAGCTTTCTCTCTTAACTTATTGACATTCTTGTGTTGTTTTATTTCAGATTTATATCCTTCATCGTATGAGACATGGCAAAACATCGATTGTATTCTGGGATTTATAGATGTTCTGCATGGATCGATAGGAGAACAACAATACCAAGGTCGATGTGCAACAGAGCTAGCTCAATCGGGTATATTTTTTACTGATCATTTTTATCAGTTGCTGGACAAAGCTAACACACATGGTGTATTAATAAAACAAGACCTTCCGGCATGGAATTCGGTGGATTGGCCTCACCCACATTCTAGTGTTACAGAGGCATATAGGGCGAAGCTTTTTACAGAAGTACAGAAAGCTCTGAGGCCCAATATTGCCACTAGGATAGTAAAAATTTCTTTGTGCATGCCTCTCACAGTTTTTGTAGACTTGTTTAATACCTTTCCAGTAAAGGTTTCAAAAACAATGCTCACAGTTAAAGCAACAAATTCGGCATGCATGCCACAATTTTTGGATAAAGGTTGGGATAAGAAGACATGTAGTTCAGTGTTTTGTGAGGTGGTCCAACCTTCTATGCAACTGAAGTACATGGTTGCATCACAAAATCTTATTTTCTCTTTTTATTACAAGCGCAGTCGAATGCTAGGTTCAAAGCTTGTCCCAATGGACCAAGATGAAGAGTCGTTTGGTGCACAAAATAAACTTATTGATATTGATGTTCTTGAGAATGGTGATGTGGTAGCCAGTATCTCCTTAAGAGAATGTTGCTCCCTAGCTCAATTACGCAGTGACATTCTGTTTGAGACTGAAGGTTCTATCTCAAACGACTTTTTATTTATCTACAAGAACAGAAAGGTACACCATCTGATTTATCCTAGTCTCTATAAGCATTGCTATTAGTTTAATTTACCACTCTAATTCATATTGCTTTTTTGCAGTTACTCAGAAGAAGAGAGAGCTCAGTTAAATGCAAAGACATAGAAAATTTTAAAATTGAGATCACACATACTCCATAAAGAAAGGTTTTGTATTCAATCAAGTAAGATTTTGTACAGAATTGTTTAGCTGAATCTGTAGAACATATTTCTAACATCCATTTTCTATTTATGTACAGTTTCATCCAGAGGCTGCTCTACATTTTCTGGAGGATCTTCTCTCTGCTGCTCCATCCTGTCCGTGCTCCATCCTGTCTCCTCCACTGCCCCAGAAGCCTCTCTTTGCTGCTTCTCCACCTTCTCCTCAACATCAA
Organism: Dipteris shenzhenensis; assembly: GCF_047967505.1. Lineage (NCBI taxonomy): Eukaryota > Viridiplantae > Streptophyta > Polypodiopsida > Gleicheniales > Dipteridaceae > Dipteris > Dipteris shenzhenensis. Next base: position 27,402,404 of record NC_141596.1, read on the forward strand.
CAGCAGGTCTTTGCTCCTGTGTCTGCTCCTCCTCAGCACTCTGTGATTGCTCCTGTGGCTTCTGGTCCTCAACATCAGATGCTTCATATGTGGGATCAAGGTGTATGACACCTTCTTGTACTTTAGAGCTTTCACCCAACTCCACAGTAGCTGCTACAATAGGTTTGGGGGAGGCATAGCTCAAAAACCTCAAAATTGTATGAGCTCTAAAATTATGTACATAGTTGGGGCTGAAGCTATCCTCTTTCATCTGCAATGGCAGAGGATAATTTAGAACACTTTGTATCATTATGAATTATATTCAAGCTAAATGAAAAGTATTTTTCCTTACCAGATCTGGCTGTTCCTTTTCAAAGTAGCTTGAAAGTATATATTTTGCATTGATCAGCACCCTCCATCCACAACTACTTGAATCATTTTGTTGTGGTGTCTGTACAGTTAGAAAAAAATGTTAGAAACTGTGAGCATCAGCACAAAACAAAATTATTCAATAAGTTCAAAGACATAGCATTTAATAGACCTTTTACCTGTAGACTTAATGGCTCTATTGAATCCAACAGAGAGACATTTGGAGGACAATGATCCAATGCATCTAATAGCCTTCTAATACAACTGCAATATGTATAATTTAGTTAGTATGGTATCAAAATAATGAAGTTTTGAGTTCAGAAAGCACACACAGTACTTACAATTTCAGCTCTCTGTGTGTGTTTTTTAGAGAGTTGAATAGAAAGCACTGCTTCTGCTGGATGTCAATAGACACAAAACTCCAGTGGTCACTGCATAAGGAAAAAAGCATAAGCAAATGAAAGGCTACAAGAGTTCCCAATATTAAAGAAGAATCTTAAAAGAAGTAGTCACCCACATACCTGCTATGATATGGAAGTAGCAAAATGTCAATTACTTCAAAATTGCAGTGTTTGAACCAGCTGGAAATACTCATGGGAGTCTCTTTTGCATCTCTTAATCTAGAAGAAATGGCTGGATCAACAATATGGACTGTATGTTGTACAGAGGGATGAAGCCAGCTTCTCATCATGCTGCATAGGATCAGAACATAATTAGGGTAGGTTATAAAAGAGTTACAAGGAGGATTGATTTGCAAAAAATGTAAAATCTAAAGACACTTACTAGAGCATTGCAAGAATGATAGTATCTGAGCAATACTCATTCTTGTTAGCCAATGCTGCTAAGCATTGTTTTGTCAAATCAAAATCATTGACTGAAACTTCATCCTCAATATGTACAACTACATCAGGGCCCAGCTCCTTCAACCTTCTATGTATGTGTAGCTCCTTCTTTCCACTTTCCACATCTATCACAGATTTTGTTTCTTTTACTTGCTGCTTCAGTGAGTCCTCATAAGCAGCCTTCCCTCTGGTGTTCTTTGAGTGTGTTACCTCAACAACCTTTACCTCATCAACCTTGACCTTCCTTGTAGGTGGAATTAGCAATATATCTCTCATTTTGATGTCCTGCCATTCCACAGGATGAACCAGCTTGTCATATCTCCATCTCACTCTGGACAAAGTGTTGAAATCTTTGGCCATCAAAGTCACCCTGTGAGCATGGGCTGCTACAAGCATTGCATCCTCAAAATATTTCTCCAGGTAATCCTCTGCCATTTCCTGCAAGGAAAGAATGGCAGTTCTATTCCACCTGAACCCAAGGTTCCAACTATCACAAATTTCTCTCACCAGTCTTTGAAAGGGTGCTTTGGGTATTGCAAAACCTATGGCTTTCTGTTGCCTCCTTATTTCCCTAAGCACACCTGCACCCTTATTCAATCTTTTGGCCTTTTGCTTGAGCAAGCTCATTGGCTTACCCTTCCTGCCATGTGAAGCTCTTCCCTTTGGAGGAACACTAAACTTCTTGGAACCTGTCCCAGCTGCTGTTGCTGCAAGACCTGGTCCTTTGCCAACTTGCCTTGCAGTTGATTTGGTTCTTGCCATCACTCTGAAAAACTGCATACAAAGGATTGGAAAGAGATCAAAGACATGAAGAACATGTTTTTACAAAGAAAAGGCAATCACAGGGGTGGTAGAAGCCAAATAGAGAAATTTGCAATAAAATGCGATATGAGCAGTTTGGAATTTCAAACAGGTCCACATCGCATTTTGCTGCAAATTTTTTAAATGAAATGTTGGTGCACTCCTACAGTGATTTCTATGTTTCTCCAACCAAATATAGTATGAATGGAGGTCATTCAAGAAGATCACATGCAAATATCACACTTGAAGATCTGCATTCCTTCAGTGATTTCTCTGTCTTGGTTTGAGCCTATGCATTTCCATACAGGATGTAATTTTTCTATTTTAGGCAAGAAGATTGCAGAGGCTAAGGGGAGTCACAAAACCAGACATGTTCTCATTAAGAAAAGGCAATTACAGAGGTGGAAGAAGCCAAATAGACAAATTTGCAATAAAATGCGATATGAGCAGTTTGGAATTTCAAACAGGTCCACATCGCATTTTGCTGCAAATTTCTGAAATGACATGCTGGTGAACTTCTACAGTGATTTCTTTGTCTCTCCAGCCAAATACAGTATGAATGGAGTTTATGCAAGAAGACTACAGCTATGGAAGTCAAAAAACCAGAACATGTTCTCACAAAGAGAAGGCAATCACAGGGGTGGAAGAAGCCAAATAGAGAAATTTGCAATAAAATGCGATATGAGCAGTTTGGAATTTCAAACAGGTCCACATCGCATTTTGCTGCAAATTTTCTAAATGACATGCTGGTGCACTCCTACAGTGATTTCTATGTTTCTCCAACCAAATACAGTATGAATGGAGGTTAGGCAAGAAGATCACATGCACATATCACACTTGAAGATCTGCTTTCCTACAGTGATTTCTTTGTCTTGGTTTGAGTCTATGCATTTCCATACAATATGTTTTTTTTCTATTTTAGGCAAAAAGATTGCAGAGACTAAGGGGAGAACCCATTGTTCCTGACCTGGAGTCTATCTGTGGATGTGCTGTGCTGCTGAGGAGTAATCTGTGCTGAGGATGATTCTGTGTTGCTGGACAAGATGCTGATGCTGCAGAGTATGGAGGTAGGGAGGCAAGAGGGTAGAGACTGGAGGGCAAGAGTTCTAAAACAGGATACCACAAAGAAGTGCAAAATGAATTAAAGAATCACTAAATCCCACACGTGTGGAATCTAGTCGTTTTTCACACGTGTGGATGGGACCTAGATCTCTTGGAGTTTGAAATCTGGCACGTGTGAAAGTACACTTTATTCCTTGGAACTTGTGCCATTCATTATTTCATCATGAATACCACAACCACTTTTCCCTCCCCTGGATTCCAATCTCTCATCCCTGCCACGACTCTCTCCTGATCCTTTCTCTCTGATTCTTTCCTGCCCAGCACACTCCATCCAGATTGCAGAGCCTGCCTGAAGACAGTACTGCCAGATCTCCAGGTTACCTAGAGTGCAAGGTTCAAGCTAGAGAAAGAGCAGGAGATTTACCAGTGCAACTCAATCAGCATGGAAAAGGAAAAAAAAGGTCAGAGTTCTAGTTTGGTTTCAATGTTTTTCAACATTTATTTCTTCCATCCATTGGATTTTTTATGTCCCAATGTCTTCACTCAGCTCCATCCTTCTTCCACAATGTGGTAAATCACCCAAAAATTAGATTGTAGGTTGATATGAACAGAAACAAGAAATTTGCAACAAAATGCGAGGAGAGTGGTTTGGAATTCTCTAAACAGCCCATATCGCATTTTGCTGCAAATTCCTGTTGTGGACTCCTTGCTCATGAAAATTTTCATTCATTCCATTTTTTCTCTTGCATATGAGAGCATAGTGTCCAGGAATCACTGAAATGAAGCAAGTGCTTGATTTGACATGCACATGAACAGAACTTGAGAATTTGCAACAAAATGCGAGGAGAGTGGTTTATAGTTCTCTAAACAGCCCATATCGCATTTTGCTGCAAATTCCTGTTGTTGACACATTCCTCATGAATAGTATCACTCATTCCATTATTTCTCTTGCATGTGAGATCATAGTGTCCAGGAATCACTGAGATGAACCAAGTTCTTGATTTGACATGCACATGACCAGAATTTGAGAATTTGCAACAAAATGCGAGGAGAGTGGTTTACAATTCTCTAAACAGCCCATATCGCATTTTGCTGCAAATTCCTGTGTATTATTTGTTTCTCACTTCTACCTATTAATTTGCTACCTTTAGCCCTGTGGAGATCTTCCTTGATGATGAGAAATGTTTTTGTTTTGGAACAGCTGTTTCCCAGGCCCCACCTTTCAAGAGGAAGCTGGACTTTTCTGCTGCTATAATAAAACCTCAGCAATCACCAGGTGAGTGATGAGATGTCATGAAGGAATTATCTGGTGATATACAATGCATTCACTGATTGCATATGTCAGCATATAGAATTTATAGTATATAAGTTTTTGAATAGGCAAAAAGAAGAGGCTGGAGCAGAGTGCTGATTCTTCCATCAAAAAACAAATGGAACCAGAAGAGGACAGTTCTCCAGATTTGCTCCTATTTGAGTTTCTTCACAAATGCAAGGCTCAGAGTAACTTCCATTTATACCACAGTATATTCAACATGGAGTTCTCAATGAGCTCTGTACTGGAGCAACACAAAGATTTTCTTTCAGACTATTGGGATGCCTTCAAAGAACTGACAGAGGCAGGAAGAATTGTGGGAGGTGAAAAGGTTTTTGTGCACATTAATCATATTGTCTCCAATGACAGGCTGAGGTACCATGTGAGCAGAAGATTTGACAGCCTGCCTGATCACTATAAATTCAACTGTACTTTGCACACCAGAAAGTGCAGAGTGCTGGAGGAGAGCATGGCATTTCTCATGTACATTGTCTTCAGTCAGGAGTCTTTGGATGAACAAGGGCAGGAAACAGAAGAAGAAGACACATCTGAAGCTTCTGAAAAGGAGGATGTTTCTTTGGGCTCTGAAATGGCAGAGCAAGAAGAAGATATCAACCTTCAGGATGAGGGGCTGCAAGTGGCTGCTCTTGACCTTGTTCAACTGAGGAATAAAACTCTGAGGGGAGCAGAGCCAGTTGAAGATTTTGATGTTCAGAGCAGCAACTATGCAGTGCCCATGCTTCCAGGTGTGTTGATTGGTGGAAAGGATTATGTTTTCCTCCATGATATAGAGTGTATGTTTGATTTGAGGGAGGACTATGCCATTTCCCTTATTGCCCAGGCTTCAAGGCTTGACAAGGAGGTTGGCATAGAGGATGACCAATCACTTCTGGCTTTGGAAACAATGTTTGATCCTGTAGAGGCCCTTTCATTTTGTTTCAAAGAGGCTGAAAAGTTCCAAGAGCCAGATGAAGCTGCCTTCCAGCTCACACAGGAAGCTATGAATCTCTCAGCTCTATACACAGAAAAGACTAGAGAAGAGGCTGTACAAGAAGGGAGAGGGATAAATCTTTGGAAAGATGAACTGCTTGTTGCTGATGAAAATGAGAAGGTACTTCAAATCATATACTTTGACTTCTGCTTAACTTTAGTTTTGTAGGTTGTGTATTGTCTCACTCCAATCCTTTGATATGTTGCAGCTACAAATTGAGGATGACACATTCCTCCAGAGATCAAGTGGAAGCAGGCAGGTTGGGTTTCGCAAAATGTCAGGCCTAGCTCATTATATTCATGATCTAGGCAGTGCCAAGATCTTGATTTACCATAGGAAGTTGAGCAACAATGGAGAAGCCATTGTTTACTTCCTAAAATGTTTGTCCAGGGCTTTAGGTGGACATGCTCTTTCATGGCAAAAGGAAAAGATCATTTTGATAGAGAGGTTGTCTGCCATAGATATATTTGGAGATTATGTGAATAAGCAGGCCTCTAGGGCCGCTTACTTTTTGTCTTACACTTCTTATGCATTAGCATGTGGTGTTAAGGACCCCAAATATCTGGAGGGCTATGGAAAACACCAGCTTGTAAGGTTTCGAGAGCCACCCATGATCGCATCAGGCCACACAGTCCAAGAAGAGGAACAGGTGGAGAGAGCTGAAGAAAAGGATAAAGAGACAGTCGACATCAAGCCAATAAAGAAGAAAAAGACTCCAATCAAGATCAAAAAGAGAGTTCCGATGAACAGGCCCTGGGAGAAATAGGATTTAGTCATCGAATATAGCACAAACATTATATTAAATTTGAACTGATTTGTATAAAGTCTTTGATATCTGGTATGATCTTGTATAAATGATTAATAAGTTGATGATGAAATGATTTGTACATTTACATAGAGTGGTGTCGTTAAATATTAAATGAACAATATATTGAAATTGTAAACAAATTGTATTAAGTTCAGATCATATGTTTCACATTGAAATTTTTTTCATGCATAACACCAAGAGTCACTTGTTCCACTAAAAAAATTTCTATTGAATGAGTTTGAAAACATGTGGACATAACCCCAATAAGTTACAAATGAGTCCTATTCATGTTTACTTGTCCATTTATGGTTTCTAAATATCTTCGATTCCCTCCACTGTCTATGTCTCTTTGCTGCAATTGAATTGTCTAGAGCTTGTCTTCGTCTTTGCTTTTGGGCTAGAAGAAAAGCAAGCTTGATTTTGGAGCTAGCAACTTTTCTTTTAGCATGCAGCCTTTGTAGTATGCCTCGGTAAAACCATTGGAAGACTTCCTTCAGACTATTCGCCTTCTGACTCCCTCCATAGTGTTGTGTGTGTCTAAAAAATGCATTACGTGCCATGTAGTGAGACTTCTCCATGCCTTGGGTAGACCAAATAGCTGGGCATCCATACTTTTTGACAAAATAGGGAAGGTGGTTGTATATGATATGCTGTAAGACATAAGAATGCATAGTAAGTAATAAAAAAAAGAGGATCACACTTAAGTAAAAAAAAAAGACAGAACCTTACCATGTAGTGAGTTATATTGCAGGCTGTCCACGCGTCTTTCATTGACTTCCCAAAATGTTTAATTGCCTCCTCAAAGTTCTTATAATCACTCTTTGTCCATGTTACTTTGTCACAGAACATGAAGAGTTGATCAAGAGACCTCCACACCTCTGCCTTCCTATTTCGTGCTTCCCCATCTGCCTCATGATCTTTCACAGCATTATGGACTTGCTTCCACAATCCATAATTAATCTTTGAAACTGCTCTACCTTGCCTTACTTGCTTACTGTGTTTGGGTCGAGACAAGAATCTTCTTGCCTTAACACCACCAATAGAGGGCTTGATTGGTACCTCCTTGCCATTGGTAGACTTTTTAAAATCCTTTGTGATTTGAACATCTCCTCCATGCAGACCTATATCGGATAACACTTTTTCCAATGCTTGAAGAGCATCCTTTCTATTTTTTTTGGGACGGAGTTTCCAAGCAAATCCAATATATAAAAATACCAATTTCTCAATAATTCGACATAGACCATGCAATGTGCAGATGTGAACATTACATAGTGGAATGTCCAGAATGGCCTTGAAGTCAGGGTCAACTTTATCTCTATTAGGTGCTCTCTTCCACCATTTTGAATCCATTACTTGAGCTGATTCTTTGCAGTAAAGACAAGGAGACTTTGAGTTGCCTCCTTTACTAATGTTATACATGCACTTAAGTGTTTTAAGATCCCCGGCCATGTGCCACTCTACTTGAAAATCACCTTTTCCTGCAACATGGAGATTCTCGCCTTGCACTTGTCTTTTGATTATTGTTGGTATTTCCGTGTGATGAAACACCCAATCTAGTGTTTCATGGTCTTCGGTCTTCACCTGCGAGATTATAGAAAACAAAAGTATTACTATATCAGATTTGAAAACAATGACCAAAATCAAGTATAAAACAGCCCATGATCATACCTGGAACGAGCCTAACCACCATATGTGTTTCTCTGACTGCACACTAAAATACTTCGAACTCGCTTCAGTCAATGATGTATCAATCGCTCCATTCATCAATGTAATAGTAACGCTTTCCATTTTCTTTTCCTTTACAACCTCACACTCATCCAGTTTGATAACAAATTTCAAAATGCCTTTGCACTCCTCAAATGTTATTCCATAAAACTTGATTATTCTTTTTTGAAGTTGTTGCAGATCTAAAAATATATTGTTCCAAGGATCATACACAGTGGTTCCTTTAACACCATGAAATATTTCTTCAATATGGATATACTGCCCAATAAATTCATCTATACTTTCATTCAAATGACCTCTTATCCTCCACACGGTTGCTGGATTTGGCAGTAAAACTCGTTTAATCTTTTGATCTTTCAAAGTTGAGGATATCGCATGAAAAATCGAACTATATCCCTTCCTGCTAACTCCACTAACATCAAGAGCCTCTTGGATTATAGTGCCATCAACTTGATTATTGGATACAAAGTCCTCTACAACATTGCGTTTGACTGTTTTGTATTTTTTTTCCTCAATCAAACCTTTTGCTACATCGCAAGAAAGCAATCCTTTCATTTGTTTAACAGGAAGAAGGTTCGGGTCCATATTTTCTTTTGCAGGCTCCAATAATTTCCTGTAATAACAACATTATATGACTATATTATTCAGCACCTCCATTCTTATTTTGCGACAATCAACGAAATAGATATAGTCTGGAAGAGAGCCTTTTTGAGTATACAAAATGATAAATTTCAATCTAACCTTGCTTCCTGAATTCGTCGCTTGCATCCACCAGTCCCAGCCTTCAAATTTGCAATGTTTTTAATCTTCCTGCTACGTTGTCTGTCTCCAAGCACGGTTCTCTTCTTTCTTGCTCTTGTCAATTCTTTTTTACTCTTTGAATGCTCCTCGATTTCATTCTGCAACTGCTGCTCCAATTTTGCACGAATGGCTATCTCCTCCATCTTGGCCCCCTTTTCTTGTAGGTACATCATTTTATACGTTTTCGCAAATGCAGATTGCGCTGAAATATAACCAAGAAGTCCATTTTGTCCATCACCGGCAAACCTCAGTAATGTGGTGGGATTGACAAATGGAGGTGTAGAGTTTTTTACTTGACATTTTGGATATATGCTTCCGTCGCACCATAAGTCAATATGTTGAAGCCCTTCTCTTCTCATATTTTCCCGCTGTTGAGCATTCAGCACCGTATCCTTTCGTCTTTTTTGTGCTGGAGCATATTGTTCTTCCAAGTCGATGTGAAGATGGTGTAATCGCTTCTTCTCAGATAGTGACTCACTAGTATCGGCCATTTTTTGTGCTCCTCAGGTTGCGAAGTTTGTTTTTCAATCTCATAGTCGTTTTGTAACATGAATCGTGGAAGTGTGGCGGTATCCATGTGAATATTTTAAAAACTTGCAATCACTAAGTTCAGTGATGGACTCTTAATGAAAGACCTGCACACGTCGGCCAAAGAGATGCGGAATCTTTGGTAAACAAAAAAAAATCTAAGAGGATATTTAATACAAAATCGTGTTAGTCAGACAAAATATTATCTTATTCCTTTTTGAATTGACAGTTCTGTAGTCCTTACTGACAAATCTGAGCCACGTTTCCGTATTTTACTATTTTTGAGGTCTTTTAGGAGAGAAATAAATCAAAAAATAGTGAATTTCTTACAGGGCCCCAAAATGAGTTCCCTTTTTCCCTAATGCTACAGACCTACTATAACTCCTTGACATCTGTACATGTGCAACAAATGGAGGTAGTGGCACAAGCTCGACTCACTCTCATTCACAAAGAAGAAGAGCTCCAGGATTGCAAAGACAAGCTTGAAGACATGAGACAATCTTTGGCAGTATGTGCCTTCAGCATTGATGAGCTTACAAGGGAATGCCGACTCTTAAAAGACCAACTTGCTACTGTTCAAGAGGCCAGCACTTCACAAGCCCAGGTCTTGGACCAATGGTCCAATACCACTAAAGACATTCCTCAACAGGCAAAGGTCACCTTGCAAACGAAAAAGCTTAAGGAGGCATACACAACCATCTACCATCAGTACAAAGAAAAAATGAATGAGATGCACTCCCAAAAAATAGCCATCTCCAAGCTTGAACTCCAATTGCTAGTCCACAACAATGAGGCATTGGAAGACAACACCAATGACGCCCCACTACAATGCACAACTGTGGTGTACAAAGAGCTTGTGGCTACTCTACAACTGGAAGATCACCTCAACGCACGCGTGCTTATCCAATGGAAGCAACTCCAAATCAGGATCATATCTGCTCATCCAACAATCAACTGGGAACGATCAATCTTGACTAAAACCCTACGCATAATTTGCCAAGACTTGTCTGAAGATGAGAAGAATATCTTCTGCCTGTCTACACATGCCGAGTTTATAACACTCAGGACGGATGCTTTCATTGCATATGTCTGCCTCATGGGTAGTCCTCCCCTCAGGGTTATTGCAGGTTTGTTGCCATTGCTACAAAGGCCATCCCTATTATTTGCATAGCACGACATAACCGACATCCAACCCATGCAGCTGATCATCCCATCGCACCAACAAAAAGAAGTGTCAGAAGATGACAAGGCCTATCTCACATCCAACTTCCCATATCTAACCACTCTTTCTGCCAACATCATAACCTCACTTCCCCTTGCTGCTACCACCCTCTTAACCTTCCTCGAGCTCCATCCTAACATCTATTCCCTCCATCGTCTCTTTGATCATGCCTCTCGCCATTTTTAACTTACTCAACAGTCACAAACTTACGAGCCCCTCACACCTAGCTTTTTCCCCTCCCTTGCTAATCCTACCCTTGAGGATTACCAAGCTTCTCAAACCATTTGCCCAATTCTTCCCCCCCTCCCCTCTGCTCCCCCTTCTGCCACTATCACTCAGCCATATTTCTCCCCCATGTCCCCTAATTCTCTCCCGGCCCCGTCATCACCTCCGACACTTCTGGTGCTTCCATCAACAGAAAATGATGCAGTATTTGATTTTGAATATCAGGATCCGGATAATCCAATTCGTACGCCCATGCCAAGTTCCAATGATGGGTATGATTTGATGAGATACCACTTCCCAGTAACCCCATCAAGGAATTTTGGAGCAAATATCCTGATATGAAAACTCGCGATGGATGGACCCTGGATAACTTTCCTACCAACCTTCGTCAGCATCAAATAAGTGAAGGTTGGATTAGCAAATTGGATCCACAACCTAATTGGTGCCGTCCCAAGCTCTTTGATGTAATCTTCTTAAAGGACTACTTACGGGCACCTCCATGTCTCAAAACCCATCTCAAGTTTTATGCAGTTCCACAGTGTAAAAAATGGGAAGCCAACATACACACTTTGGCTGAAGATCGAGTCATTAATTGGCCAATGATCGAACCCTACTCTAGTGTAGAATGGAATATCCAAGGCACCATGATCCGAGCACTTCAGCAACATGAACAAATAATGCGCGGCAACATTGATCGCTTCCTTCACCAAAGTGCCATATTCTGTAAAACATTAGAATTAATTCTGGAGGTCGCATGTTACCTTGATTCCCATTTGCCTCCACTCAGCTTTAATCCTAATGAAAGGATTGATGCTCAGATTACCAGCCGACTCTATCAAAGAGTGATCTTCTTGGAGGCACGCCACATATCTCTGTTCGAGCAAATGGTGGATACAGGCTACCTGGAAACTGGGAAAAAATTGTATGGTGCTAAAGCTCTACAGCAAGATCGACTGGCACGACACAAGTTCCACAGCCACTGGACTAAAAACATGGCAACCCAAGTACATGATCGCAATAAGCCATAACCCGAGGACGGGTAATAAAATGGATCCAGGAGTATGTTGACTCTGTGCCAACATGAACTTATGAAGAAAGAGAAGGTGTAACAATTTTGTGATACAACTTTTTGTTACAACTTTGTGTTACAACTTCTAGATACAACTTTGTGTTACGACTTTGTGTAACAACTTTGTGTTACAACTTCTACATGTAGAGAGAGAATGTGTTACAACTTTGTGTTACAACTTTGTGTAACAACTTTGTGTAACAACTTTGTGTTACAACTTTGTGATACGACTTTGTGTTACATGCAGAGAGAGAAGCTCTCCAACTTGTATAAATACCCCATAATGGAATGAAGCCCACACTCTTTGGGGCATTGTGTTGAGTCTACTTTGGTATTCCAAGCATTTGTCTCAAGTGTCCATGCTTCCTTGCACTGCACGTCCAAAAGCATGTCCTAACCTTGCAAATCCTCCTCCCCTCTCCTCCAAACTTGCAACCCATCCTCTCCCTCTCCTCCTCCCTCCTCCTCCTCCCTCCTCCTCCTCCTCCTCCTCCTCTCTCCTCCTCCTCCCTCCTCCTCCTTCCTCCTCTCTCTTCTTTCCCCCATGCTCTTACACCTTCCTCTCCCACTCCTATGCTTTCCTAAACCCTTTGTTCCTCAACCCTTAAACTCCATGATCTACGAGGGAGACGAGTTCTCCACCATGTACTCTACTCTGAACCTTGGATCCTCCTTCTAACCTTGGACTCTTTCTGGACCCTGGAACCTCCTTCTGAACCTTGGAACCTCCTTCTAAACCTGGAACTCCTTCTAAACCCTGGAACCTCCTTCTAAACCCTGGAACTTGCTTCTAACCTTGGGACCTCCTTCTAACCCTTAAACTCCTCCTAAACCCTACAACCCCCATTGAAGGCAAAAGCCTTCATTACTTCAACAAAGATGATTTACCTTCCTTTTACACATGCATGCACTTTGTTTGCTTACCACACTTAAGCCTACGTCTCTCACCGGAACACGACTCGAGGTCCTAAGCTACACATATACTACAATCGACAATCCCAACATATCTGTAGGTGACAAAAAGCCTCGGAACCCTGCAAACATAGAATACCCAGCTCTTCCTACGAAAGCAGTAGGAAAGAGCCAACACACACTTTCACTTACACATGCTTTCACTTAGACACATAGTCAATTGCATGAATAATTGTGCCACACACTTTCATTCCACACTCTCAAAGCATGTGTAAAAATAAGATCTCTTACAATACACACACAAATGTCATACTTGCATACCAACTAATCTAATGATCAATGGTACACCATATGAACATGGATGCAGGTTCAAAAACAATGCCGCCACTAAAGAGGATGCAAAGAAAGAGCCCATTGCCTCAGCCACACCACGATACCCCCTCTAGAGTTCACAACCATCTACCTCCTCTCAACCATGGCGACTATAGGCATTTGTGGTTTAGAGTGATAGCTCTGAGGAGGATTCTATGCATGACATGGAAACACAAGAAGAACAAATGCCACCCCAGTCACCAGCGGCCTACACAACCATTGATGGGGCCCAATCCTTGGAACTTGTGTGGCGACCTACATTGACTTATGCTCTTTCCAACACAACAACATCTTTCTTAGAGCAAAGATATCTGGCCAGTTTGTATGAGAGCCTAAAATCCTTGGAGGACAGTCCCACAATGACCATGTACATCAGGGACTTTCTCGATTCTTACCACTCCAGTGATACACTGGTTGGCAAGTATGTCACCATCACTGTACATCAAAGCCCACTCAACATTATCCTTGATAGTACAGCAATTCAAAGGGCCTTCTCACTCCTAACTCAAGGTGCAATACCCTACAAGGCCTGTCAATGCTAAATTTCTCAAAATATAGCCTCTCCTCACCAAGGGCACAAAGCTCCATAGGGATGGGACATTACTTTGCACCATCTTTAACCCTCGCCTCAAAGAAGTAGCACAATTCCTATCCACAATCGTTGGGGTTAAGTGTGGTAAGAATCGATCCCTTCCACTCTGCACATTTGTTTTGCTGAGTAGAAAGCTAAAGCAAGACTGGATTCAACACTTAGTCATCTTCTTTACAAAAAAACTCGATGGCTCATCAGGCCAAAAATGTAAAATTCCACACTTAACCCCAACCGAGAAATGACTCTGCCCAGTCACCAAAACCTATTAAGGAGTTGGACATTCCCTTATCACTAGCATGGGAGTTGTCACCACAACTTCTCCTACTATCACATTAGCAAATGCGGATACCTCAAAAGAAATGCCTATTCTGGAGATCAGAATTGAGGATGAGATGCTACATCTTGGTGCACAACTGCAACCAATATATATCCAACAATAGTAGCAGCCAAAGCCTGAGGCATCGGCACTAGCACCACCCATCAACACCATGCCAGTCCATGATCCACAAGGGGAGCTACTGCCAGATCAACAATATGACTACTATACCCAAGTGACTGACTTACCATTGGAACAACCCCCAACAAGTACTACAGAATCATCAGGTTGGCTACACGGACACCAATTGTATCAGCAATATCACCAATCCTCAACACCATCTGTAATTCTCCATCATCAAAATAGCCAAATGCTTTAAATATTAGAACTATTCACTAGCTTTTGTCCAAGGAGGAACATGCACAAGAATTGGAAAGACAGACTGTAGCAAAAATCGAAGACCAATATGGAATCTCCATAGAGGTCAAGGCACTTTGGGCGAAAGAGGTTGAAGAAGTGCACATGAATCAAACTCTCCAAGCTCAAGATAAGGAAGTGAGGGATGTGACCTCCAACCTCCACCAAACCCAAATACAGCTGACAATAGTAGTACAAGCTACGGTGATCCTAAAGACTTCCTATGACTACTTGACCTCCACACTGACAAAATATGAAGAGGGGAGAGGAGAAGAGTGGAGATGAGGAGAGAGGGCACAGCTAGAGAGCACACCACAAATGACTAACTGTACACTAGAATTAGTTGAAAAAATAGAATATATACAAACCCTTTTAGGGTTAGGGCTAGGGGATCTAACCCTTTCCTTTATAGCACTCTATAAGGTTAGTGCTATGCACATATGATCACGTGATGGTGCTATGCACACATGATCACATGATGTTGAGCGTGAACTCTCATTTCTCCTTTATGAGATATATCTTAATTCCTCATGTCCAAAAAAATCTGATATCAGCCTTGTATATTGAAGAAATTGGATTCTATGGACCCTTTTCGGATAAAAATGACAGAGCAGCTACTGGAAAAATTGTAAGGTTGATGCTTGTGATCTAAAAAGGGGAGGAACTCTAGGTTTGCATTCTTTTCTTTTTTTAATACACGATGACTAATCTTGAAACATCAATGTTCTGCTGTCAATTTGCAGGTATTCAATGGGTGTAATTCCGAGCAAGAAAAGCTTGGCTCTTTGTGATAAATTATCAGTGTCTTCTTTCTGTAGGTGAGTTATCTACAGTTCTGTTTGGATGTGTTTAGACTGGATAATGATTTGGTCATATGCTTCATCATTTCACTTCCGATTTTTTGCTGTATGCAGAAGGAGGTTGGCTGTAGTGATTGTGAGGCTTCGCTTGGCTGAACATCTTCAGGAGGCTGTCACATTCATTGAACAAGGACGTATCCTTTTAATGTGAGAAGGGTTTTTTGTACCCTGATTTTGCTCTTCCTTTTAGTTGTATTAAGAATTAACCATAGTTCAGCTCAAACGGACTGAACCCCGTAGAGGAATGTTTTCTATCATTGTAGGAAAACTCTAACAATGGCAACCACTTGTCCCATGTATGATGCCTCAATGACACATATGCCCTCAGCGTATCCTCTAAAGTTTGGTTGACTCTCTCCGTCTGACCATCCGTCTCAGGATGATCCCCACTACTCATTCCCAACTCAGTCCTTAGTGTCTCAAATATCGCTATCCAAAAATGATCGGTAAATCTGACATCTCTGTCTGACACTATGGATCTAGGCAGTCCATGCAGATGAAATATATGTCTAATAAACAAATCCGCTACTTGCGGGGCACTAACAGACTCTCTAGTCAGAATGAAGTGAGCCATCTTGGTTAGACGATCAACCATCATAAGGATAGAATCATACCCTCCTTGTGTTGTAGGCAGCCCTACAATAAAGTCCATGGAAATGCTCTCCCACTTACTTAGTGGTACTTCCAAGGGCTGTAAAAGTCTGGGTGGCTTCACCTGCTCGGCCTTACTTACTTGACACGAGAAACACCGTGTCACATATTCATGAATATGCTTTTTCATCTTTGGCTAAAAGAAATCTTGTT
Source organism: Dipteris shenzhenensis (assembly GCF_047967505.1). Taxonomy (NCBI): domain Eukaryota; kingdom Viridiplantae; phylum Streptophyta; class Polypodiopsida; order Gleicheniales; family Dipteridaceae; genus Dipteris; species Dipteris shenzhenensis. Next base: position 27,418,411 of record NC_141596.1, read on the forward strand.
TCACGAGATCTTATGTCTTCTCAACCCCTGGATGTCTCGCACATGGGCTATCATGGCACTGTCGAATGACTCTCTGCCTGAGATCATTCTGACTAGGTACTACTACCTTGCCATTTCTTTTCAGCATACCATCCCTTATGGTATATCTTGCATAAGTTTGGCCTTTTCTGGATGCCAGGTCATCCTTTTCATTTTCCCCGGGTTTTAACACATGAGCTTTAGGCCATAAGCTCTGGACAAACTCGTCCACCTTTTGAGTTTCTCTAATTTCGGTCATTAGAGCACTCTCTAATACCGTGAAACTCAAGTTGTGCATAATGCGAGACCGCATCAGCAACCTTATTATCTTTTCCTCTTCGGTACCGAATCGTGAAATTAAACTCCTGCATGAGCTCTGCCCACCTAGCTTGGCAGCCCCTCAAGTCAAGCTGTTTATAAAAATGTTTCAGAGTATCATGATCCACATCCGCATAAAACTCTGAACCATACATATAATGCCTCCATGTTTTCAAAGCATGGATAACAACATACAACTCCAATTCATGAGTTGGCCAATTCCTTTGAGAGGGAGAAAGCTTTTTGCTTTCAAAGGCTACTAGCCTTCCCTCTTGAAGGAGAATTGCTCCTACCGCAATGCCACTTGCATCGGTTTCCAGGAACAACGGTTTCTGGGGATCAACTATTTTTAACACCGGTCCTGTGACCACAGCTTGTTTTATGGTGTTAAAACTTTCTTGTTGATTCTGTCCCCAAATAAAAGGTACTTTATCTGAGGTCAGATCAGTCAATGGCGATACTATTTCGGAATATCCTTTGATATGCCTTCTATAAAATTGGACAAATCCCCAGAATGATCGCAACACTCTGAGGGATTGGCCAAGTTAGTATCGCAGCCACTTTCTTCGGATCCATTTCTACCCCCTCTGGAGTAATTATGAATCCTAAATATTGAAGCCTAACCATACACAGTATAGTTTTCTTTTTATTTACATAAAGACTAGCTTTCCTCAAAGTACTGAACACTATTCTCAGGTGTTCACGATGCTTAGTAATACTTTTACTGAACACTAGAATATCGTCAATAAAATGTACTACAAACTTTCCGATATACGGACGTAGTAAATCATTCATAAGCATGACGAATGTAGCCAGAGCATTGGTAAGTCCGAAGGGCATTACCAAAAACTCATAATGACCAAACCTACTTCTGAAAGCGGTTTTATGCACATTCTCGGCTCTAATCCGGATTTGATGGTAGCCACATTTAAGATCTATCTTGCTGAAAATCACGGCTCCATGTAATGCATCTAGCAAATCATCAATCCGAGCCATAGGATACCTGTGCTTGACAGTGATATTATTCAATGCTCAAAGGCGAAGCAAAAGGTGAGAAACTTGGTTGAATCTGCCCCAACTTGAGGTATTCTTCCAGTTGTCTACGCACCTCCGCTTCTTCAGTAAAACTCATTCTATAGGGAGGTCTATTTACAAGTTCTGCCCCCGGAATCAGTTCAATCTTATGTTGAACATTTCGCTCTGGAGGTAACCCATAAGGTAGTTCATCCCTAAAACATTCAGAGAACTCCTCTGTTATAAGATTAGCCAGCTTGGCCATCTCACCACTTTGTGTAACATCAGTGCTAGCCGAAGAATCATCAACCGGCTCTACCGATGATGTGCAAAGGAATAAAAACTCTTCTTGAGCTTTTTGGATTTCCATCACGGAAACCAACGGTCCCTAAGGTATATCTTTCTCACCTCGCAAGACATAAAGCACATCATTCATCTTGAATTGATATACGTGCTTTTTCCAATCAATGGTTGATTCTTCCTAGAATGCCAGGTCATACCCAGGGCTATATCTACATGAGCAAGCTTGGTTATTTCAAAATCAAGCTTCTCAGCATAGTCTTGAATCCGAAGCTCCAACTGGGTAACCCTTTGGTCCCATACTTCAGTTGAACTTCCATCTGCCATCCTGACTGTATACGCATAGTCAGATGGACTTGTCTTTAATTTCAGCCTCGACCATTACATGCCATTCCTTGAACCTACTAAAAGCCTCATCTTTAGTCTTCAGGAAGTCGATGCTTCTATCTCCTGTGTAGGTGAGGTTTTCTATTCTGATTCCTCATCGAAGATTACATCTCTGGAGATAATGACTTTGTGGTTGATGGGATCATACAATTTGTATGCTTTGCTTTCTTCACTGTAGCCAACCATGATGCATTTGCATGACTTCGCATCCAATTTCCTGCGATGATCATCATGTATGTGGGCATATGCTATGCAACCAAATATGCAGAGATGCCCAATGCGTGGCTTGTGTCCAGTGAATGCTTCATAAGGAGTCATACCTTGTATCGGTTCGGTAGGAAGCCGATTAAGCAAGTAGTTAGCTGTAGCTATTGCTTTTCACTAAGCATTGCTCTAGCACTGTCTGCTAAAATCCCATTCTAGACTGGTGATGATACTGCACATCCTATTGTGTAGATTGGTAAAATTCCTTTGTCTATGTAGGATGGGAAAGAATGGAGAAAGCATTGAATTTTTGTATGATCATTATGTTGCCAAGACAAGGACTTTTGATCACGTTTCATATTTTACTTGTCCACAAACCTATCATCTATGTCCCTCTAGGGTTGGCATTCCCTAGCTACAAGCTTCCATGTCAATCTCTCCAACAAATCATGCCCAACGTTTGTGAGAATATCTAGGGCATGTTAACTTTCATCATCTTGCAAAATTGGTGGATGGACTACCCAAAGTCTTTGGGTAAGAGACACATTTTGTAAAATTATTTTGCAAATCCCACATTCTAGAAAATTTTGACTATTGTATCACTGCCATTCATCAAAATTTTGTCAATGAGTGTCAGTTGTTGTTGTATTGCATTCTACTAAGGAGTATCTGCACATGTGAATTGTCTTCGAATGCCGTGATTTTTGCAAAAGTTCATGAATGCTGAAGACATGTATTCACCTCCTCTGTCCGATCGCATGACCTTGATCTTTCTGCCTGTTTGGTTTTCTACCATGGCTTTGAATTCTTGAAATCTGGCAAACACTTCAGATTTCTCTTTCAGAAAGTAGACCCAACAATATCTGCTGTAGTCATCGATGAAGGTCAAGTAATAAAGTGAACCATTGATGCTGCGGGTCTGGGCATAACCCCATACATCTGTATGAATCAAATCAAGAATACCTCATGCACGAGAGGTACTTCTGACAAAGTTGGTTCGCTTTTGTTTGCCGAAGCAGCATGCTTCACAAACCTTTCCAAGAAACTGTAGCTTCGGAATCCCAATTGCCATATTTTGATTCCTGAGATCTATAAGTAGTTGAAGTTGACATGACCATATCTCTTGTGCCATTTTGCAGATAGTGGCATCTGTTGCATTTGAGCTGATTTAGTGTAGAGGCAGTGATCAATTTCACTCCTTCTAAAACCCTAGGACTGAATAAAAGCATCAAACTTCTGATACCATTCTCTAGGCACTTGCTTAAGACCATAGAGACTCTTCTTCAGCTTGCAAACTAAATACTCTTTGCCCTTTTCTTCAAAGCCTTCCGGCTGCACCATGTAAATTTCCTCATGCAGATCCCCATGCAAGAAAGCTGTCTTGACATCCATCTGCATAAGCTCCATATCTTCTGCTGCCACTAGTCCAAGCATGCATCTAAGTGTGTTCATCTTCACAACCGGAGAGAATATCTCATCAAAGTCCACACTCTTCTCTTGCTTGAACCCTTTAGCGACCAAATGGGCCTTATACCTAGGCACATCATCACCTGTTACCTTTATTTTGTAGACCCATTTACATGGCAATGCTTTCTTTCCATGTGGCAAAGAAACGAAGTCCCAAGTCTTATTCTTCATAAGTGAACTCATCTTTGATTGCATAGCATACTCCCACTTGCGTTGATCCTCACGTATTATAGCCTCTCTGTAGCAAGAAGTCTCCCCGCAATCAGTAAGCATCACATAGTCTACCCCTGGAACAAACCTATCACTCACCTATCAGGCATTCTAGACACTCTAGATGATCTTCTCAAGGGCATTTCAGCTTGCTATCCCACTTGCATTTGGCTCATCATTTCCACCAAAGATCCATCATCTACCCTTGATTGTATACCTGTGGGAGTACTTGCTGGTACCATTTCTTGCACATTTGGTGCATGGACAGCTTGTTGTCTATCAACATATGTAGGTGGATTCACGTCCTGGAAAGTGATTCTTCTCATTTCCACATCCCTTATGGGTGCTTTATACATCTTCTTCTCATTGAAGACAACATCATGGCTACGTATGATCTTCTTTGCTTTTGGATCCCAGAGACGATAGCCCATCTCTCCACTTTCACCATAACCAAGAAAGATGCATTTCCTAGACTTAGGATCTAGCTTCTTTTAAAGCTCTTTTGGCACATGTGCATATGCCTCACACCCACATATGCGCAAATGAGAGTAAGAGGGCTTCTTGCCACTCCATGCCTCTTTAGGAATACCACCATCCAATCTCTTACTAGGTGATCTATTGATCACATGCTCTATAGTCTTCATTGCCTCAGCCCAAAAACCACCAAAAAGACTTGCATTGGAAAGCATGCATTGCAATGTTTCCTAAATGGTACGGTTCATCTTTTCTGTAACTAGATTTTGCTCTGGAGTACGAGGGGATGTGAGCTCCCTCTTAATCCCATGTGTATCATAGAAATGCTGAAAGTCATAAGAGAGATACTCTCCACCATTGTCAGTCCGTAGGCATTTAAGCGTTCTACCTGACTGATTCTCAACCAAGGCCAGTCATTTCTGAAATACCTGGAACACATCACTCTTCTGAGCTATAGCATAAGCCCACACTTTCCTAGTTGCATCATCAATGAATGTCACATAGTATTCAGCCCCGCCTAATGACCATGTAGGCATGGGACCACATACATCTGAATGCACCAAATCAAGCTTTTCAAACTCTTTCTTTTCCCTTATTTTATGGGCTGATTTAGTCTGCTTCCCATAGAGACAATGCTCACAAAATTCAAAATCAGAGAAACTCAAATGCGATACATAACCCAAATGGCATAAGAGTTTCATTCCATTCTTGCTCATGTGGCCCAACCTACAATGCCACAAAGAATTACTTGGCTACTCGGTTATTGCAACAACATGAACAAACACCCCCGATACATGTAATGGATACAAAGTCCCACACTTGGCACCCCTGGCCAAAAGCATAGAGCTTTGATACCAATTGAGAGTGCTCTCAACAGAAGCAAGAATGGAAGAGGGAGAGAGAGAAACAGAGAGCCACACAAGTTTTGGTGGGTGCAGAGCACCCTAATCTTCTTTTTCATTCATTTATATATGTGTTTGAGTATTGTACATAACCGGGGTAAAGGCACACTGAGCTTTAACCCCCACAAATGGACCCTAGACAACTTCCCTACCAACCTTCATCTCAGCATCAAGTTAGTGAAGATTGGGTAAGCATGTTGGATCCCCAACTTGGTTGGAACCACCCCAATGTCTTTTATGCAATCTTCTTGAAAGAGTACTTATGTGTACCTACATGTCTCAAAACCTATCCCAAGTTCTATGCGGCTCCACAACATCACAGATGGGAAGTCAACATACACACTTTGGGTGAAGATCACACCATTAATTGGCCAATGATCGATCCATACTCTGGTGTGGAATGGAATATCCACGGCACACTGATCTGAGCACTTCAATAGCATGAGCAAATAATGCGTGGCAACATTGACTGCATCCTTTGCCAAAGTGCTATCCTCTGCAAAACAGTGGAATACATCGTGGAGGTCCCCAGCCACATTGACCACCATTTTCCTCCACTCAGCTTCAATCCCAATGAACGGATTGATGCTCATATTACAAGATGATTCTATCAAAGAGTCATCTTCTTAGAAGCATGCCACATATCTCTGTTTGAATAAATGGTGGATACAGGCTACCTGGAAACAGAGCAAAAATTGTATGCTTTATAATAGGATTGATTGGAACTCCACAAGTTCCACGGCCACTGGATTACATGCATGGCATCCCAACTCCGTGATCACAATAAGCCATAACCCGAGGACATGTAATAAAATAAATTTGGGAGTATGTTTTCTCTATGTTAAAATGGACTTAAGTAGAGCAGAATGTGGGTAGAGTAGCGGCAAAGCTCCGCTTGTACTTGCATAAGGCTAGGAATAATCTCTCTTATGAATCCTCAACATGCAAGTTCTACTTGCAACTCCTACATGCATGTTCTACATGCAAGTCCTACATGTGATTCCTATATGCACATGGTCTACCTGCGAGTTCTACATGCAACTCCTACATGCAACATGCAACATGGAACATGCGAGTTCTACATGAAACTCCTACATGCAACTTGCAACTTCTACATGCAACATGCAACTCCTACATGAAACATGCAACTCCTACATGCAACATGCAACTCCTACATGCAACTTCTATATGCAAGTTCTACATGTAGAGAGAGAATCTCTCTATATGCAACTCCTACATGTAACTTCTATATGCAAGTTCTACATGCCCACACTCTTTGGGGAATTGTGTTAAGTTCTACTTTGGTATTCCAAGCAATTGTCTCCAAGTGCCCATGGTTCCTTGCACTCCACATCCAAAAGCATGTCCTAACCCTACAACTACTCCTCCCCTCTCCTCCAACCTAGCAACCCATCCTCTCCCTCTCCTCCTCCTCCTCCTCCTCCTCCTCCTCCTCCTCCTTCTCCCTTCTCCTCCTCCCTCCTCCTCCCTCCTCCCTCCTCCTCTTCCTTCTCCTCCTCCCTCCTCCTCCTCCTCCTCCTCCTCTTCCTGCTCCTGCTCCTCCTCCCTCCTCCTCCCTACTCCTCCCTTCTCCTCTCTCTCCTTCCCCCCCATGCTCTTACACCTTCTTCCTCTCCCACTCCTATGCTCCCCCTAAACCCTTAGTCCCTCAACCCTTGACCTCCATGATCTACGAGGGAGATGAGTTCTCCACCATATACTCTACCTTGAATCTTGGATCCTCCTTCTAACCCTTAAACCCCTTCTAAACCCTGGAACCTCTTCTAAATTCTAGAACCTCTCTCTAAACCTTGAAACCTCCTTCTAAACCCTGAACCTCCCTCTAACCCTTAAACTCCTCCTAAACCCTTCAACCCCCAATGAAGGCAAAAGCCTTCATTACCCCAACCATGATGATGCATGCCCCTTTCACACATGCATGCACTATGTTTGCTTACCACATTTAAGCCTACATCTCTCCCTAGAATATGATGCGAGGTCCTAAGCTACACATACTACAAACAAAAACATCAAATTATCTGTAGGTGAGAAAGCCTTGGAAACCTGCATGCTGAGAATACCTTAGTCCTCTGTGGAAGCCATGGGAAAGAGCCAACAATGTGGCCATCAGTTTGATGTGATACTTGACATGTTATATACTCTATTTGTTGTGCCAAGTCACCTTGACACATTATTGTGTTGATAGCACCTACCAGCTTTCAAGCCAATCTTCACATCAAAACATATAACAAGAGTGAATGTGTGCATTGCATATGAATCTGCATCACATGGAAGTGAAAACGTGTGTAGTCTATACTTACTCTAACATAGTGCCATGGATGGATGCCATTGAGTTGGCATCCTTCTTGTAGTCTTCTGTTGAGATATCAAGCTCTACCCCCGATATATCTCCTGGATGACTATCATTTATGTCACCGCCTATGTTAGTTGTACTCGTGGTGTAGTTAGACTACCACGTATGTTTTTGGTTTGGGTTCACATATGAACCACGTATTCTAGGATTTGACATATAGGGTATTTCCCTCTTCTATTGTATTATTGTTGTTGTGTGCAAAAAGTGAAGAAAGGCTTCACCCTCCAACCTTGTGTCCTCTCTCTTTTGTGTGTTGTGAAGAAAGCTGAACTTGAGTCTCCTATCTCTCTCCCTTATTCTTTACATGGTATCAGAGCCTTGTTCGTGGTAAGGAGCTCAAGAAAGCAAGCCAAGTTTGTGGTGTCCTGGTAAGAGGACCAGTGTTGCTTTCCTATTTCGAGTTTGGGAGCAAATCTCTGCAGGTAGCACAGCCAAAAGTGCAGGAGTGCACTGTTTCAGATTGAGAGGCCCTTCGCGGTGTGGCGAGAGCGCAGTATATGCTGCGGGGCCGTTTCGGGGCCCGTTTTGAAGGCGCAAGTTCTTCGCAGGCACTCAGAAAAAGGCCCTGTTTTTCGCTGTGCGACCACTGCACGGCTAGTCGGTGGAAAGGTGCCACAGAAATTGCGTCGTATGCCTGTGTGCAGAGATATTGGGAGTTGCAGATTCATGCCTGTTGCCTGTTGATGCAAAATCGTCACTAGGAAGTGACTGTGTGGTGAAATACCACTTTCGTCAGTGTTGCAGATCTGCCCCTGTGAGGCTTTTTGCAGAAGTTTTGCTATTTGCCCTTGTGAGGCATTTGCTGTGTTTACAGGTTGCTGTTGCAATTCGTGATTTGTAAAATGTCTGAGAATCTGTCTACCATTGTCAGTGAGAAGCTTGACAAGAACAACTTCCAAGCATGGAAGTTCAGGATGACAAACTTCCTTATGGGAAAGGGAGTTTGGGAGTACATCAGTGGTGAAACTGCAGAACCAGTTTTGGGTACTGCTCCCACTCCTGCTGAATTGAAGGCCTTTAAAGAATGGCATGAAAAAGCCAGAAAATGCCTGTATTGGCTGTCTGTTAGCATTTCAGATTCTATGATTGTGCATATACAGGATGTAGAGACGCCTAAGGAGGCATGGGATACATTGGTGAAGCTGTATAGCACAAATACCAAAGCACGAAAGATGCAGCTAAAGCAGGAGTTGCACAATGTGCAAAGAAAAAATCTGAATATAAATGAGTATTCCTTGAAGGTGAAAGGCCTTGCAGATTCTCTTGCCTCCATTGGAGCACTTGTTGATGATGAGGACTTAGTGTCTGTGACCTTGAATGGTCTTGGGAAAGATTATGCACAGTTTCGAACATCCATTGGAGTCCGTGAAACATTTCCTGATTTTCAGGAACTTATTGCTCTCTTGCTGAGTGAAGAGCAAAGGAATGGTGGTTCAGCCACCTCAACTTCTCAAGAGACTGCTTTCTACTCGAATACAAGTAGAGGCAGGGGTAGAGGAAGAGGCCGTTTTGGTGGCCGTGCAGGAAATCAGAACCAACAGCAACAACAGGAAAACCAGTCCTATGGAGGAGGACGTGGTAGTTCTAGAGGCAGGGGGAGCCAAAGAGGCCGTGGTTCATGGCAAAGGAACCAGCAAGTAAATAGCAGCACAGAATGCTATTATTGTGGAAAGCCTAGACACAAGGAGAATACATGCTATAAAAAGCAGAATAACATCAAAAGTGGGAAGTTGCAGCAAAGCAACTATGCATCATCAAGTGGGCATGGTGACGACAGAAATGAGCACCTTTTTGTGATGCAGCATATGGTTAACTCCATGTCAGGAGATGCTGCACCTTGCAATGATGTTTGGTATGTTGATTCAGGTGCCTCTAACCACATGACCAGTCATGGTGAGTGGTTTCATGATGTTAGAAATTTGGATAAGCCAGGTTATGTTGAAACAGGTGATGATACTGCGCACCCAATTACGCAGGTTGGTAAAGTGCCATTGGCTATGCAGGATGGCAAAACGAAGTACTTGGCAGATGTACTTCATGTTCCAAAAATCACTAAGAACCTGGTTTCAGTTGGCCAGATGGTTGAGCAAGGTCTGCAGGTTAGATTTAATCCTGATGGATGCTTTGTTGAGGACTTGAAAAATAAGTGCCGCTTGGTTGCGAAAGGCAACAAAAATGGCAGAATGTTCACCTTGGATGTTGATATGCCTGAGGTGAAAGCTGCTATGTTTGCGCATGGGAGAGGTGTCATTGCAGATATTGAGATATGGCACAAGCGCATTGGGCACATGAATATACAAAGGCTGAAATCTATGCAAACGAAAAACATTGTTGCAGGTTTGCCTAAATTCAGAGTTGAGGGAATGCAAAAGGTATGTGAAGCATGCCAAATGGGTAAGCAGGCCAGACATGCATTTCCCAAAAATGCTAAGGTGAGCAGAAGACCTTTGGAAGTGATCCATTCAGATGTTTGGACAACCAAAGCTGCTTCTATTGGTGGATGCCATTATTATGTGACGTTTATTGATGACTACACTAGGAAGGTGTGGATTTATTTTATGAAGCACAAAAGTGAAGTGTTCAGCCATTTCAAGGCTTTTAAAGCCATGGTTGAAAAAGAGAAAGGTGTGCATATTAAAGTGCTAAGATCTGATGGAGGGGGAGAGTACTTTTCAGAAGAATTTTGTGAATATCTGAAAGAACAGGGAATTCAAAGGAAGTACTCATGCAGGTCTACCCCTCAGCAGAATGGGGTTGCAGAAAGGAAGAACAGGCATATTGCAGAAGTAGGACGGGCGATCCTAAATGAGAAAAACATGCCTGATTATTTTTGGGCTGAAGCAGTAGCAACTGCTGTTTATATTATGAACAGAACCCCCACTGCAGCTGTCCATGGCATGACGCCTGAAGAAATGTATACAGGCCAAAAACCAGATATTTCTCACTTGAAGGTATTTGGTTGCATAGCTTATGTTCATGTTCCTGATGAGAAGAGAACAAAGCTGGATCCAAAGGCAGAAAAATGCATCTTTATTGGATATGCTCTGCACCAGAAAGGGTATCGCTGTTATAACCCTTCCACCCGCAAAATGCAAGTGAGCAGAGATGTTGTTTTTGATGAAATGAGCAGCTGGTATGCACCAACTGTTATGGTAGGAGATGCAGATGCAGGAAATGGGAATGCTGCAATAAATGCAGAGCAGCAATCTCAAGCCTTGAGTGGACCCAGAGAGTCCTCTACTAGTGGATCTAATGCATGGACAGGGAGATTGAGATCTAGTGAATCGTCACATGGCAGCCCTGATAGTGTTGTGCAGGTATCACATAAGGGAAAAGAAAAAGTAGACCATGCTCCAGTGTTTGATGTGTCTGCTAGGAGCTCTCATGTTGATGGAGAGTCAAGCGGCTCTGAAATGAGCCTTGATGAGGAACTTGGGATTCCGTCTGTTGTTACACCTGGTGCAAGGAAAAGCAGGCATGATTTAAAGACTCCTGCAACTGATCCAGTTGTACGAAGGTCCACTCGTATTAAGTATCCAGTTGATAGGTTGAGATATGATGGGTATACAGCACATCACTATGCTTATATGGTCAAGGTTCTAGAGAGGAGCCAGAGCCCACATGTTTTGAGGATGCAGCAGGGCATAAAAATTGGGAAGCAGCTATGGATGAAGAGATGGCTGCCTTGGATGCAAACCACACTTGGGATTTGATGCCTTTGCCTCATGATAAGAAGGCTATTGGCTGCAAGTGGGTTTACAAAGTAAAGCACAATGCTGATGGGTCTGTTAGCAGGTACAAGGCAAGATTGGTTGCCAAAGGTTTTGCACAGACATATGGAATTGACTATGAGGAAACTTTCAGCCCAGTTGCAAGGATGGCAACCGTGAGAGCAGTAATTGCTATGGCTGCTGCAAAGGGATGGTCTTTGCATCAGATGGATGTGAAAAATGCCTTCTTGCATGGTGATTTGCAGGAAGAGGTTTATATGATGCAGCCAGAAGGTTATGAGAATAATTCACACCCCGATTTTGTATGCAGGTTGCGCAAAGCCTTGTATGGCTTAAAACAGGCGCCGAGGGCATGGTCAGACAAGATAGGGCAATATCTTGTCACTATTGGATTTCAGATTTCCAATTCAGATTTTTCACTTTATGTGAAAAGGACAAACAGAGGGATTGTGCTTATAGTCATCTATGTTGATGACTTGATTATTACAGGTGATAGTGATGCAGACATTAATGAAGTGAAGCTACTGTTGAAGCAGAAATTTGAGATGAAGGATTTGGGAGAGCTGCGTTACTTCTTGCGCATTGAGGTTATTAGATCCCCGAGTGGGATATGGCTGTTGCAAAGGCAATACGGTTTGGACATGCTATCCAAATATGGGATGACAGGGTGTAAGCCTATCTCTATTCCATTGGAGCAGAATGTGAAGCTCAATGCAGAGACAGGTGAGCTTCTTGAAGATATTACTATGTACAGGCGCATAGTAGGTAGCTTGATTTACATGACTATAACCAGACCAGATTTGAGCTATGCTGTGGGGCTGGTGAGTCAGTTTATGCAGGCACCGAGGAAGCCACATTTGGATGCGGCTAGGCGCATACTGCGGTATGTGAAGTCCACATTGCATTATGGACTGTTTTATGAAGCTGGGTGTGCATTACAGGTACATGGATACACAGATGCTGACTGGGCTGGTAGTGTCTCAGACAGGAGATCTACTAGTGGTTTTATGTTTTCCCTTGGGAGTGCTGCCATCAGTTGGAGCAACAAGAAGCAGCCAACAGTTGCCTTGTCGAGCACAGAGGCTGAGTACAGGGGTGCAGCAATGGCTGCATGTGAGGTAGCTTGGTTACGGAAGCTACTTGCAGATATGGGACAGTCAATTCATGTAGCAGTTGTCATTCATTGTGACAACATTAGCAGCATCATGCTTGCTAATAACCCAGTTTATCATGCTAGAACGAAGCACATTGAGGTGCATTATCACTTTGTGAGAGAGAAGGTTCTAGCTGGTGAGATTGATCTTGTCTATGTCAGCACTGAGGAGCAGGTGGCTGATATTTTTACGAAGGCATTGGGTACCGAGAAGCTTCACAGATTTAGGAGCTTGCTTGGTGTACGTGAGATGGATTTGAGCTTGAGGGGGAGTGTTGAGATATCAAGCTCTACCCCCGATATATCTCCTGGATGACTATCATTTATGTCACCGCCTATGTTAGTTGTACTCGTGGTGTAGTTAGACTACCACGTATGTTTTTGGTTTGGGTTCACATATGAACCACGTATTCTAGGATTTGACATATAGGGTATTTCCCTCTTCTATTGTATTATTGAGAGTGCATTGTCTCAGATTGAGACGCCCTTCGCAGTGTGGCGAGAGTGCAGTATATGCTGCGGGCGGGGGCAAAGCCCTCAGTGACTTTATTTTTCTGATTCGAGGCCATCTCGGGGCCCGTTTTGAAGGCAGAAGTTCTTTGCAGGCCCTCAGAAAAAGGCCCTGTTTTGGCTATGCGACCACTGTTCTACAGGTCGTGAAAAGTTGCCACAGAAATTGCATCGTATGCCTGTGCGCAGAGATATTGGGAGTTGCAGAATCATCCTTATTGCCTGTTGATGCAAAATCGTCACTAGGAAGTGACTGTGTGGTCAAAAACCACTTTCTCAGGTTTGCAGATTTTCCCTTGTGAGGTAGAAGCTGTGTTTTTTGCAGTGACAGAATATTTTGCAGTGTTCTGTAATGGCGTCTGATTCTCTTTCACAGATTGTCACTGAAAAGCTTTACAAGAACAACTTCCAAGCATGGAAGTTTAGAATGACGAATTTCCTTATGGGAAAAGGCTACTGGGAGTTCATTACAGGAAATGAAGAAGAACCAGTTCTTCCTAACGTTCCCAATCAACAGGAAATGCAAGCATTTAAAGGATGGCATGAGAGAGCCAGAAAAGTTATGTACTGGTTGTCTATCAGTATTTCAAATTCAATGATTATGCATATTCAGGATGCAAGTACGCCAAAGGTGGCATGGGATACTTTGGCTAAAATGTACAGCAACAAATACGCAGGCCAGGAAAATGCAACTCAAGCAGGAGCTACACAATCTGTAGAGAGAAAGTATGAGCATCAATGACTACCACATGAAGGTGAAGAAAATTGCGGATGCACTTGCTTCCATTGGGTCGCCAATGGATGATGACGATATAGTTTCTGTGACCTTGAATGGTCTAGGAAAGGATTATGCACAGTTCCGGACATCCATTGCCGTCCGTGAAAAATTTCCTGATTTTGAGGAGTTGATTGCTCTTCTAATTTCTGAAGAGCAGAGAAATGGTGGTGCATCTTCTTCAGGAGGAACTTCAAAAGAAACTGTCTTCTACTCAAATGCTAGAAGGGGTAGAGGCAGAGGTAGAGGAGGCCGATCTGGAGGCTGTGGTAGAAATCAGAATATGCAGCAAACTCAAGAAAACCAGTCCTATGCAGGAGGACGTGGTAACTCTAGAGGCAGGGGGAGCCAAAGAGGTCATGGTGGATGGCAGAGAGGCCAAAATGCAAACAGCAATGTTGAATGCTACTACTGTGGTAAAATGGGGCATATGACTAAATACTGCTACCAAAAGCAGAATGACATTATGAATGGAAAATTGCAGCAAGGCAATTATGCATCCTCTAGTAGACAGGGTGATGACAGAAATGAGCATTTGTTTATGGTACAACATATGACAAATTCTGTGACAAGTGCAGAAGAAAGCAATGATTTGTGGTATGTTGAGTCAGGTGCGTCAAACCACATGACAGGTCATGCTGAATGGATGCAGGACAGGATGTAAGGAAAATGGAAAAAAAGGATTTGTGGAGACTGGTGATGATATTGCACATCCTATTGTATAGATTGGCAAAATTCCTTTGTCTATGCAGGATGGGAAAAAGAAATACTTGTCTGATGTATTTCATGTCCCGAACATCACCATGAACCTGGTTTCTGTTGGTCAAATGGTTGAGCAGGGCTTGCAGGTCAGATTCAATCCTCATGGATGCTTTGTTGAGGATATGAAAAATAATGGTCACTTGATAGCAAAAGGAAAGAAGAAGGGCATGATGTTTACGCTGGATGCGGACATGCCTAAATTGAGTGCAGTAATGTTTGCACATGGGACCAGTGTAGTTGCAGATATTAATATCTGGCATAAACGCATTGGTCATGTTAATGTACAGCGACTTAAATCAATGCAGGCCCAAAATATTGTTGCAGGATTGCCTAAATTCAAGGTTGCAGAAATGCACAAGGTTTGTGAAGCCTGTCGATTTGGGAAACAAGCAAGGAAACCTTTTCCTAGGCATGTTCAAGAGAGTAAAATGCCATTGGAATTAATCCACTCTGATGTGTGGACTACTAAGCTGCATCTATTGGTGGCTGTCACTATTTTGTCACATTTATTGATGACTTCAGCATAAAACTTTGGGTGTATTTTATGAAAAAGAAAAGTGAAGTGTTTGGGCACTTCAAAGCTTTCAAAGCTATGGTTGAAAAAGAAACAGGCCTGTAAATAAAATGCCTAAGGTCAGATGGAGGGGGAGAGTACCTCTCAAATGAGTTTGCAAGGTTCTTGCAGGAGCATGGTATAAAGTAGCAATATTCATGCAGTCATACCCCACAGCAAAATGGAATTGTAGAAAGGAAAAATAGGCATATTGGAGAGGTATCTCAGGCTATGCTAAATGAAAAAGGTCTACTAGATTATTATTGGGCTAAAGCAGTTGCTACAGTAGTTTATATACTCCCACTGCAGCAATACATGGCATGACGCCAGAGGAGATGTATACTGGTAGGAAACCAGATATTTCTCATTTGAAAATTTTTGGTTGCATTGCCTATGTCCATGTGCCAGATGAGTTGAGGTCCAAGTTGGATCCAAAAGCTGAGAAGTGCATCTTTATTGGTTATTCTCTGCAGTAGAAAGGGTATAGATGCTATAACCCTTCTACTCGTAAGGTTACAGTGAGCAGAGATGTTGTTTTTGATGAGATGAGCAGCTGGTATAAACCAGTAAATGTGATGATTGATGTAGATGCACAAAATGGTAATGTTGCACAGAATTCACAGCAGTAATCACAAAATATCAGTGGACCTGCAGTGTCCTCTAGTAGTGGTTCACATACCTTGCCATGGATAGGTAGATTGGGGGAAAGGGGGGAGGGGGAGGTGGAAATGGAGGGGGGAGGGGGAGGGGGAGAGGGAGGTGGAGATGGAGATGGAGGGGGGAGGGGGAGGTGAAAATGGAGGGGGGAGGGGGAGGGGGAGGTGGAAATGGAGATGGAGGGGGGAGGGGGAGGTGAAAATGGAGGGGGGAGGGGGAGGGGGAGGTGGAAATGGAGATGGAGGGGGGAGGGGGTGGTGGAAATGGAGGGGGAAGGGGGAGGGGGAGGTGGAGATGGAGGGGAGTGGTGGAAATGGGAGGGGAAAAAAGAGAGAGCAAATAAAAAACTTGACGGACGGAAATCGAAAGGGAGAGAGAGGTGGTTACCTGAACGCTCTCCAAGTCTTTCTCGATGTAACGGGATTGTTGTGGAACAATGGACAATGGGTGGATTGCAAGGTTATCACTACGAGATGGGCTCGAAGTCACTTACAATGCAAGGATGGGAGTAAGGTGGTGGTCGATGGAGAGGGAGGAGTGTCTTGCATAGGGCTCGGAATGAAGAAGAGAATGGAGGAAAAAAGTGAAAGATGAAGAATGAGGGGGTGGAGTTGGTTTTTATAGGATTTGAATTTAGGTTTAGGGTTTAACCCTAAACTCTTCCCGAGCCATAACTCTTTATGGATAGCTCGGTTTGCTTTTCTGCAAAAAGATGAAATGATCAAAATTGCAATCTCTACACATTTGTGTCCACTACCTAGCCTGATTATTTATCATGTGGCTTCTATTTAAGAAATAAAGAAAATTTCGTAAGGTAGTAACCCAAGGTTGAGATGCTTGGGGTAGATATGGTTGGCTAGAAATGGGAAAAAAAAATTTGCTCTCCTTGCCCTTGAGTGTTATGTTTGTGAAAGTTCCAAGTAGTTTGTTTTTTACACATACCTACGTATGTTTACTCACTACTTGAGACGCTAGTCTCCCTGGCAACAGCACTAAATGTTGGCTCTTTCCTATTGCTTTTATAGGAAGAGCTGGGTTCTCTCAGTATGTAGGGTTCCGAGGCTTTTTGTCACCTATAGATATATTGTGTAGCTTAGGACCTCGAGTCGTGTTCTGGTGAGAGATGTAGGCTTAAGTGTGGTAAGCAAACAAAGTGCATGCATTTGTAAAAGGAACATCATGATTGAGGTAATGAAGGCTTTCGCCTTCATTGGGGGTTGTAGGGTTTAGGAGGATTTTAAGGGTTAGAAGGAGGTTCCAGGGTTTAGAAGGAGGTTCCAGGGTTCAGAAGGAGTTCCAAGGTTTAGAAAGAGGTTCCAAGGTTAGAAGGAGGATCCAAGGTTCAGAAGGAGGTTCCAAGGTTCAGAAGGAGGTTCCAGGGTTTAAAAGGAGGTTCCAGGGTTTGGAAGGAGTCCAAGGTTAGAAGGAGGTTCCAAGGTTGAGGGTCGAGTACATGGTGGAGAACTCTACAAAACTGACAAAAGTGGTATTTGACCACATAGTCACTTCCTAGTGACGATTTTGCATGAACAAGCAATAAGGATGATTCTGTAACTCCCAATATCTCTGCCCACAGGCATACGATGCAATTTTTGTGGCAACTTTTCACCGACTTGCAGAGCAGTGGTCGCACATCAAAACTAGGGCCTTTTTCTCAATGCTTGCAGAGAACTTTTGCCTCCAAAATGGGCCCCGGAATGGCCCTACAGCATATACTGCCCTCTCGCCACACCGTGAAGGGCATCTCAATTTGAGACAATGCACTCTTGCACTTTCCGGCTGTGCTACCTGCAAACTCAAAAAAGGAAAGCAACATTGGTCCTCTTACCAGGACACCGCGAACTTGGTTTGCTTTCTTGAGCTCCTTACCACGAACCAGGCTCTAATACCATGTGAAGATAGTGGGAGAGAAGGAAGGAGTCTCACTTGCAGCTTTCTCACATACACAATGGGGGAATACACACAAAGGTGGAGGCTGAACACAGTTTTCCTCTTCTTAGTTGTGAAAGCCAAAAGAACTCTAGTACAAAGAAATAGAAGAACCCTATATGTGGGTCTCAAACCAAACTCAACTAACTAAGGTGGCATACTAACTAAGCCATGAACTAGAGTACATAAGGATAGCTGTCATCCAACTATTATTCATGGGTGGTGTACCAACCACATCTGTAGCTAACAAGTCGGTGACATAAATGCACAACGGTCACCCTGGCATATCACGAGTGGAGCTCGATATCTCAACAAGAAGAGGTTCCAGGGTTAGAAGGAGGATTCAAGGTTCAAGGTAGAGTACATGGTGGAGAACTCATCTCCCTCGTAGATCATGGAGGTTAAGGGTTGAGGAAATAAGGGTTTAGGGGGAGCATAGGAGTGGGAGAGGAAGAAGGTGTAAGAGCATGGGGGGAAAGAAGAGAGAGGAGGAGGGAGGAGGAGGAGGGAGGAGGAGAGGGAGAGGAGGAGGAGAAGGGAGAAGGAGGAGAGAGGAGGAGAGGGAGATAAGGAGAGGGAGAGGATGGGGAGGAGGAGTTGCAAGGTTAGGACATGCTTTTGGACATGGAGTGCAAGGAAGCATGGACACTTGAGACAATTGCTTGTAATACCCAAGTAGAACTCAACATAATGCCCCAAAGAGTGTGGGCATCATTCCATTATGGGGTATTTATACAAGTTGGAGAGCTTCTCTCTCTGCATGTAGGAATTGTAAGACATTCTCTCTCTGCATGTAGAACTTGCATATAGAAGTTGCATGTAGAAGTTGCAAGTTGCATGTAGCATGTAGGAGTTGCATGTAGAACTCGCATGTAGAACTTGCATGTAGGAGTTGCATGTAGAACTCATATGTGGAACGTGCATGTAGGACTTGCATGTAGAACATGCATGTAGGAGTTTCATGTAGAACATGCATGTAGGAGTTGTATGTGTTAGAAAAAGAGGGAGAGCTAGAGAGCTAAACGTTGTGCTTGCAATAGATGAAGTGAGTAGTACAAGAAGTGGGATAGGTTTTGTCTAAGTGACAAAACCTTATCCTTCACTAACCGTAGTAAGTGAACTTACTGTGGTTAGGGGAAAAAACCTCTAAAAATGAGGGAAAAGTAGCCCCAACCTGCTTATTACATTACATTGGTCATTGCTAGAATATAATAATAGTTCTAACACCCCCCTACAATGCCAATGTAATGTACAAGGAAATAATCAATCACCAAAAGGAGATAAGTTCAGGGCACTGCAAAATGCCTCAAACTTGTCACGTGGAAGTGCTTTGGTGAAGATGTCTGCAACATTGTCATGTGTTGACACATAGATCATACTGATCTCTCCTACATGCAACTTCTCTTTGACATAGTGATAGTGAACCTCAATGTGCTTCATGTGAGCATGAAACACAGGATTCTTTGCCACTGCTATAGCACTCTGACTATCAGTGAGAATCAGAGGACCCTCCAATGAAAGATGAAGATCAACAAACAAACGATGTAGCCAAACACATTCAACTATTGCTGTGAAAGCTGCCTTGTACTCAGCTTCACATGAGGAGGTAGCCACTGTAGACTGTTTCTTGCTCAACCAAGAAATGCAACCATGTCCTAGAAAGAAACAATTCCCAGTGGTGGACTGCCTAGTAGCATAGTCTCCAGCCCAATCTAAGCCACTGTAAGCATGCATCTGCAAGTCATCCACCCTTGGAAACATCAAGCCAAAAGACTTTGTACCTTGCAAGTAACAGAAGATGCATTTTACAGCCTACCAATGCATAATCTTTGGGCTGTGCATATACCTGCTCACTTGAGAAACTAAAAACTAAATATCAGGTTGTGTATTGCAAAGATAAATGAGGCATCCAACAGCCTGACTATAGAGTGTGACATCCATTGATTCACTTGCATCATGCATTGTAAGCTTCAGCCCCAGCTCCATGGGAGTGGACATAGGCTTGCAATCATGCATGTTGAATCTGTCTAAGAGTTTTTGAACATACTTGGACTGAGACATAATAATGCCACATTTCTCTTAAATAAACTAGATCCCCAAAAAGAAATGTAACAAGCCCAAGTTTGACATATCAAATGTAGCTTTCAATTGGGCTTTGGAATCTACTATTACTTCCTCATTTGATCCGGTGAGCAGCATGTCATCTACATAAAGAATGATGACCAAAATATCCCCCCCATCCTTCTTGATGTAGAGGGTGCTCTCAGTTGGACTATTGTGCAGCACCTTGCTAGTTAGAAAGGCATCAATTTTGGCATACCATGCACGTGGGGCTTGTTTCAGCCCATACAAAGCTTTATTCAGCCTGTATACTTGATGTGCATTTCCTGAAATTTCAAAACCCAGAGGTTGTTTGACATAAACCTCTTCCAACAAGTCTCCATTAAGGAAAGTTGTTTTAATGTCCAACTGATGAGTATTCCATTCAAAATTTGCAGCCATGGCTATAACGGACTTGATGGTGGTCATCCTGGATGTAGGAGCAAAAGTCTCCTCATTATCTATGCCCTTTTTTTGAGCATATCCTTTTGCAACCAGCCTTGCCTTGTACCGATCAATGGACCCATCTGGCTTTCTTTTAACTTTGAAAACCCACCGTGTACCTATGGCATTCTTACCTGGCAGCAAATCCACAACATCCCAAGTCTAATTTTTATGAATGGACTGCAATTGCATGGCATTCATCCAATGCACATTATCCGTTTCTTCTTCAAATGTCTCAGGCTCCTCCTCATCAAGAAGAGTACCTGCATAAGCTGATTCAACTGAATGAGCTCCCTCCATGTGCCTTACTGCACTACGAGTTCTGCCAGGCAATGGATCTTCAAGCCTACTCTCCTTGAGAGTCTGAAGCAACCAATGCGAGACTGTTTTGGCTACGTGTATCTCTTCAATTTCTTGCCTGACAACTTCATCCACACCCTGAGGTTGTACCAATTCAACTGGGGGCTGAATCTGTACTTGTGGAGCTGGTAGAGGTTGCTATAAATTTTGAGTTTGAACGGGGGAACCAAATGCTATAGGAAGCATCCCCTCAAACACATCATCTGAAGAGGCCGGAATCTGAAATTTAGCATGTGTATCAGAGAATATAAATCTCTACTAACAAAAATCTTGCATGTAATAGGATTGTTTAGACGATAGCCTTTGCTTTGTGAAATATATTCCACAAAAATGCATTTGAGTGCCTTATTTAACAACTTGTGTCTGAACTCCACAGGCATGTGGGCATATGCAACACAACCAAAAACTCTGACATGGTCCATTGAAGGCTTTCTCCCATGCCATGTCTCATAGGGAGTGATTGTCTTCAAAGCCTTTGTAGGAGCTTGATTTAAAATATAGTTGGCACACATGAGGCCTTCCAGCCAAAACCTGTGAGGCAACTTCTCACTTATAAGCATGCGTCTATCCATTTCCATGGCGGTGCGATTCTTTCGTTCAGCTTTGCCATTCTGTTGAGGTGTAAGCCTCACTGTAAGCTGATGCATAATGCCTTTTTCTTTCAGAAATTTCTCAAATTCATGAGACATATACTCCCCCCCTCGATCTGTGCGAAGTGTCTGCAACTTGAGTCCTGTCTCATTCTCAACCATAGCCACAAAGTGTTTGAAATGCATAAACACTTATGATTCTACCTTGAGACCATACACCCACGTGTAGTTGGTAAAGTCATCTATGAATGTAACAAAATAGAGATAACCCCCAAAAGCAGGTGTCCTCATGGGACCGCAGACATCATTGTGAATAAGCTATAATTTACTTGTAGCTTTTACTACACCATCCTTTTTGAAGGGAAGCCTATGCATTTTGCCAAGAATGTAACCTTCGCATGCATGAGGAGGAGGCGACTCCAAAGGAGGTAATTCATCAACCATATCATGCTTTTAAAGTGTAATTAAGCTACCATAGCTCATGTTCCCATACCTGGCATGCCATAACTCCGCATTCTGCATCACAGCAGTGGGAGTGCTAACTGATAATGCAAGATGGGATCTTTTTTCATATAAATCAAGCTGAAAAAGACCCCGATACAAAGTGCCAGACAACCTCAAAGCATAGTCATTTTCTTTGTCTCTGACTGCACAATTGTCATCATCAAAAACAACCTAAAATCCTCCTCTATTGAGGGAGGACACTGAAAGCAAATTCTTCTTAATGCCTGGCACAAAGAGTACATCTGAAATTTTGAAATATGTGCCATCAGTGGATGTGAAAATAATGTCTCCCACTCCACACATTGAATAAGAAGAATTATCTGCATAAGTTACCTTCTTCTTGGTGGGTAAAGAATGCAAAGTCACAAATAGACTTTTCTTGGATGTGATGTGCTTTGAAGCACCACTATCAAAATACCAAGTATGTAGTGTCTCATCAACACTAAAAGAGCATTCATCCTTTGAAGGATCGTAACTGCAAGTTAAGAAAGCATATAGATCATCATCATTAGTGGCTATAGTATCTGAACTACCCACTGCAAAATCGGAAGTGCAAGACAAAAAGGCATAGTGCTCTTCAACCAAGTTGGCTACAATATCTCCTCCATCATGAGAATGTGGAACTGATGCATCTGACACAGCCATACCAGAATCCCTTTTCTTCTCTTTGGCTATGTGTTTCTTGCACTCTCCAATATAATGACCTGGCTTCTTGCAATAATGACAGATGCCCTTCTTTTTCTGCTTATTTGTATCACCCTATGCCTTATAAGAAGGTTGTACAAAATTAGTTTTATGTTGATGTGTGGGTTGATTGGCATGCGACTTATGCTGCCCTTTGCCCTTGGGTTTGAACTTGGAGAGCATAGCATGCTTGTGAGATATCAATGCTCCACTCTTGTGTAACTATGTGGGAACTAGCTAACTCTACTTGTAAGCCCCCCCATATGAGGAGAAGGCATTTGAGTAGCTAGGTTATCTGGTAGGTCCTGGTTTGGATACCAAATGGGGGCCATGTGTGGCCTGATGGTTAGACAACTTCAGATAGAGTTGGCACACTACCAACTAGGCTACATGCAAGTGTTGGAAGGCATCCCTTGATTGACCGCACTGAGGGTAGATGGAGCATTTCCTAGGGCAGCCCACTCTCGGGTTGTGGGGGCCGTTTGGAGCCCCAGATGATCCCAGATGGCTCTGGGCCTAATTCGGGACCGCCTTCTAGTCGGCCATTTTGGGCCAATTGGGTCAGTCTCCCAATTGGGTTTAACCGATTATGACTGATGGCTATATAAGATCAAGCCCGTGAAGCCCATTATCATCACTGGCTATAGCAACCTTGATTCCTTAGCATCCAACCTCCGTCCTCTACTGTTTTCAGCATGCCATCAAAGCTTCTCACATAGGAGCGCACGGCTGGGAGGTAGCGCCATCTATTGTATCAGTTTTACAGTAATCAAATTTTTTATTCTCCATACTATCTGCTTTTCTCTCTTGCATACGAGATCCTATTATCTGTTGAGCACAAACGTATTGTTTTCTTACATGTATCAGAGCTTGGGCTCTAGCAAGAAGATTTGGTAGTGTGTTTCTGTTTGTGAGCAGATTGTGAGAGATGGCCTAGCCCGCAAGACTGCGAATCCCACTGTTCGATGAAAGCGGAAAGTTGGACGGCACTAACTATCCATTCTGGAAGTTCAAAATGAAGACCATCCTAAACGCATACGAGCTTTGGGATACTACTACTGGGTGGACATGAAGTCGGTTGCAAGACCGAATCTAGCCAATGCAGGACAATAGATATGTCGATGTACATTAACATGACCAATGCATTTATGCCAGATATCAATATCTACAACTACACCGGTCCCATGTGCAAACATTGCTACACTCAATTTAGGCATGTCCGCATCCAACGTAAACATCCTGCTCTTCTTCTTCCCTTTTGCTATCAAGCGACCTTTATTTTTCATATCCTCAACAAAGCATGCATGAGGATTAAATCTAACCTACAAGCCCTGCTCAATCGTTTGACCAATAGAAACCAGGTTCTTGGTGATATTTGGGACATGAAATACATCAGACAAGTATTTCTTTTTCCCATCCTGCATAGACAAAGGAATTTTACCAATCTACACAATAGGATGTGTAGTATCATCACCAGTCTCCACAAATCTTGGTCTTTCCATTTTCCTTGCATCCTACATCCATTCTACATGACCTGTCATGTGGTTTGATGCACCTGAGTCAACATACCACACATCATGGCTTTCTTCAGCACTTGTCACAGAATTGGTCATGTGCTGCACCATAAACAAATGCTCATTTCTTTCATCACCCTGTCTACTAGAGGATGCATAATTGCCTTGCTGCAATTTTCTAGTCATGATGTCATTTTGCTTTTTATAGCAGTCTTTAACCATATGACCCATTTTACCATAGTAGTAGCATTCAACATTGCTGTTGGCATTTTGGCCTCTCTGCCATCCACCACGACCTCTTTGGCTCCCCCTGCCTCTAAAGTTACCACATCCTACTCCATAGGACTGGTTTTCTTGAATTTTTTGCATATTCTAATTTCTGCCACGGCCTGCGGATCTCAGCCTACTCTACCTCTGCCTCTACCTCTTCCAGCATTTGAGTAGAAACAGTTTCTTCTAAAGATCCTCCTAAAGAAGATGCACCACCATTTCTCTACTCTTCAAAAATTAGAAGAGCAATCAACTCCCCAAAATCAGGAAAATCCTCACAGATGGCAATGGATGTCCGGAAATGTGCATAATCTTTTCCTAGACCATTCAAGGTCATAGAAACTAAATCATCATCTTCCACTAGCGACCCAATGGAAGCAAGTGCATCTGCAATCTTCTTCACCTTCATGTGGTAATCTTTGATGCTCATATTTTCTCTCTGCACACATTATGCAACTCCTGCTTGAGCTGCATTTTCTTGGCTTGCGTATTTGTGCTATACATTTTTGTGAAAGTATCCCATGCCTCCTTTGGCATGCTTGCATCCTGAATATGCACAATCATAGAATCTGAAATACTGATAGACAACCAGTACATAACTTTTCTAGCTCTCTCATGCCATCCTTTAAATGCATGCAACTCCTGTTGATTGGGAACATTAGGAATAACCGGTTCTTGTTCAGCTCCACCAATGAACTCCCAATAGCCTTTTCCCTTAAGGAAATTCGTCATTCTAAACTTCCATGCTTGGAAGTTGTTCTTGTCAAGCTTTTCAATGACTATCTGTGAAAGAGCATCAGATGCCATTACAGAACACTAAAAAAATAATCTGTCACTACAAAAAACACAACTTCTGCCTCACAAGGGCAAATCTGCAAAACTGACAAAAGTGGTGTTTGACCATGCAATTTTTGTGGCAACTTTTAACCGACCTGTAGAACAGTGGTCACACATAAAAAACAAGGCGCTTTTTTGAGTGCCTGTGGAAAACTTCTACTATCAAAACGGGCCTCGAAATGGCCTTGAATCAAAAAATTAACGTCACTAAGGGCTTTGCCCTTACCTATAGCATATATTGCCCTTTCACCACACTGCAAAGGGCGTCCCAATCTGAGACAGTGCACTCTTGCACTTTTTAGCTGTGCTACCTGCAGAGATTTACTCCAAACTCGAAAAAGGAAAGCAACGCTGATCCTCTTACCAAAACACCGTGAACTTAGTTTGCTTTCTTGAGCTCCTTACCACAAACCAAGCTCTGATACCATGTGAAGAGAGTGGGAGAGAAGGAAGGAGGCTCACTTGTGGCTTTCTCACATACACAATGAGGGAATACACACAAAGGTGGAGGCTAAAAACAGTTTTCCTCTTCTTAGTTGTGAAAGCCAAAAGAACTCTCTAAGTACAAAAGGAATAGATGAACCCTATATGTGGGTCTCAAACCAAACTCAGCTAACCTAGGTGGCATACTAGTTAAGCCACTAACTAGAGTACATAAAGATAGTTGTCATCCAGCTATTATTCATGGGCGGTGTACCAACCACATGTGCAGCTAACAAGTCGGTGACATAAATGCAAAACGGTCACCCTGGCATATCACTAGTGGACCTCGATATCTCAACAGTTTTGTCTGAGTGACAAAAGCTTATCCTTCACTAACCTTAGTTAGTGAACCAACTGTGGTTAAAGGAAAAAACCTCTAAAAATGAGGGAAAAGTGCCCCTAACCTACTTATTACATTACATTGGTCACTACTAGAATATAATAACAATTCTAATAGTATGCAGAACTCGCATGTAGAACTTGAATGTAGGACTTGCATATTGCATGTAGGAATCGTATGTAAAACTTGCATGTAGACAATGCAAGTTGGATTTCTAAGAGGGATTACTCCTAGCCTTATGCAAGTACAAGCAAAGCTTTGCCACTACTCTACACACACATTCTGTACTACCTAAGTCCATGTTGGCACAGAGACAACATACTCCCGGATCCATTTGATTACCCGTCCTCGGGTTATGGCTTATTTTGATTTTGGAGTTGGGATGCCATGTGCGTAGCCCAGTGGCGAGCTTGTGGCATGTGAGTCATTCCTACTGTAATGCTTTTGCACCATACCATTTATGGTCTATAGTCAGGAAGCTTATCTCCTCTTGAGGAGGGGTAGATGGCTGTGAATTTCAGAGGGGATCTCGTTGCTGCTACAGACTCTGCCATCAAATCTTCTTGGGAAGAGGTTTGGCAGGGGTCTCATTGTTGAGGCTGGCATTTCTTGCTATCTTGCATACATGTTGGATGTGAATGCAGCCGTATCATTGAGCTTGTAGATAAGTTTGTATGCAAGTCTAATATTTTTACATTTAGGAGACAACTGTGATGTTTGACGAGGATCTCGTTGCTGAGTCTACAGACTCTTTTGCCAATTCATCTTGAGTTTTGGCATAGCTTCTTGTCCTGCTTGTGAATTCATTGCATGCTTTGAGATTATGGAATGAAAGTGTGTGATACTTTTATTGATGCAATCTATTATGTGCCTATGCAAAATCGTGTGAGTGCACGTGATGTGTCGATTATGTAGGAACTAACTATATGCTTATTTGTGGGATTTAATAGGGAAACTAAGACTCAGTCATCCCTAATACGAAATTGATTAGGTCTTCCTAAATGTGCAAAAATGTGCATATGCCAATGAGTGTGCATGTAACAATCTAAGGCAAACTATATGTGCAAAAATGTGCATATGCTAGTGAGTGTGTGTGCAACAATCTAGTGCAAACTATTGAAGACTTGGGGTTCCCAAAGCTTCATTATTGTTGGGGATGGCTTGCATGTTGATGTTGTATTGCTTCAATCGGCTCCCGTTTATTGTTGTGTTGAATTGGACTCTGTCAGATGTTTCTAGTAGCACAACTTGAACTTCAGATTCTTTTAGTGGTCTTGGCATTGCTATGGGTACACTGCCACTTGTGTAATTCTTGAAGTACTCCAACACTTCTTGAAGATCAACCTCTGATGGTGTTGAACTAGCCTAACATGTGCCATGTGTACTAGGTGGCATAGTTTCATTTACCAATTTGTTAGGCTCTTTTTTACTTTCTTTTTTTGAAGTCTCTTGGTCGAGCTTCATCTGCACATGTGGCTTATATTTCCAAAACTTCTTACGTTGGGAACTGTGGGGTAACTTTTCCACTGGTAAGGTGTTTTCAAGTAAGGGTTCATTTCCTGCGCATACTCCTTTTAGCCCCTCAAGGGATCATTCAAGAGGTGGTGGTTCTGATTTTGAGGGAGTTGGCTTTGCAAGATACAATTTGATGATCCTTGTTTGGTGGACTCATTCGAATTCACTGAAGTGTGTAGTCTTGGCTTTTCTGCGATTTCCTTCTTCAGATTTCTTGCGAGATCTTCTGTTGTTATTCAATTTTTGGAGGTTCATTTTTGGGAGCTCGACTGCCATTAGGGCATGCAAAATGGCTAAGTCATTATCAAAGATTTGTTCTTCAATTTCAGCATTCTCAGCGTCAGTTTCAAGGTCCCAAGGAAAATGTGAGTCATCATTGGTATGTGTACCTTCTTCAGGTTCATTATTCCACTCGAGGTCAGCCATAAAGAATGGTATCTCTAGATTGATTGGTTCTTCATGCGTGAGTGGAGGATCTACCTGTAGCACCTTAGCATCTATCTGTGTGAAGATGGGGTCTAATGAATGGCAGTTGTCGATGGTTGCCAATGTTTGTATCCAGTTAGTTTCATTGCTTTGTGAATTGCCCGCTATGGCATGCTATTGCAAGGGAGCTGATTTGCTGAGATTGTTGTTGAAGATGTTTCATCCAACGCTCTAGGCACAATTGGTTTTATAGCTCCTGTTCCCACATTCACCCTGACTATGGTGTGACAATTCTAGATTGTCAGTCTATCAATTCCCTAGTCATGGAGGACTGAGGACTGATGCTTCCCGTAACCAAGGATGTCCAAGTAAGATTTGATAGGATTTTTTGGGGAGATCCAAGATTGTGAATTGAAGGGAAAGTGGACTCCTGTGACCTTTGTGGACACACCATTCACTATTCCCAAGGGTTTAGCCCATGAATCATCGGCAAGGCATATGTTGGAATTAGCCTTTTGCATTGGTTGGAGACCCCATTCATCATACAGCTCCTTTAATAGGACATTTACACTTGCTCCACCATCCACTATGGCTTGGACTTCATTATATGCCTTGTGGATCAAAGGCACAGTAATGTTGCATATGTCATCTCTCTTACCCATCCACATAGGGATATCTTCAATGTTGTTCATAGGTGGAGGGGGATTGGCGAGTTCAATCCATCCTTTGAAACTCTCCCACAGATTGAGACACTTTCATAGGAGGATTCCAATGGGAATTGACATAGGGCAACTTAGGATGCTAGAGAGTGCAGCTCCTTTAAGTTGATGTGGCAGTACATTATGTTGTCCAGTCTATTGTTGGAACAGAGGCTCAAGTACAATATCAATACTTTGTGGGGCCAAGTCATGGATTGGGTCTAGAGCTTGATTCTCAGCCTTAAATTGAGCTTGTTCCTTTTGTACCCATTGTTGAAGTGCTTGAAAATGAGCCTTCTCCACTTTTGCATTTGGGTATGGAGCTTCTTTTATTTGAGGCTCAGGAGATGATGTGGATGAGCTTGGTTGCTCATTGCTTGGCAAAGGTGGAGGCACTTGTGTTTTCTTTTTAAGAAGTCATTTTGGTTGGATTGGAATGTTAGGGTCCTTGGTGGCCTCTTTCTGCTGGCATGTAATTACATTAACAGGTTGTGATATTATGCTTGTCGTCCCCAGACTTTGATGGTCCACCCCAATGAGGCCGATTGGGACATCAGGCTTAACCTCTGTTTGTTGTGGGACCTTATTTTTCATGGGACAATCCATACAGGCATGTCCTATGCCACAATCTCTGTAGAGTGGTTGGAAAGTAGCGAGGCTACCATGATGATGGCACTCGATTAGCGCTCGATATGTGTTGGGATGTACTTGATTTGCATATACTAGTATTAGTCTCTCTGTGCCTTCTACATAGTACACTGGGTACTCTGCTTCATATTCAAATGGCGAGTCTACTTCTTTGGCTTGTAATTGATGTATTGGAATTGCCTGAGGAGCTGGATTTGGTGCTCTTGGATACGGTCATGGATTCGAATTCCCAAGTAATTGTGGGACTTGTGTCCAAACAGGAACAGGATTTAGCCTCGGAGCTGGGGGTGCTTGTGCAAGTGTCGGTTTCCTGTACACTAGCATGGATGCCGCTTGGTATTGTTGAGGTCGAGGCGAGTTCTTGCACATGTTGAAGATGCAATTGTTTTCATCATGGCTGTCGATAATGTAGATATGGCACCACAACCTTGGCAGTGGATTTGCTTGTGCACTGATCCTGGCTCTTAGGACCGGGCACTCATTTGCTATATGATTGGCCATGCAGTGTGGAGACCAGACATTTTCTCGCCGTGGATATGTCTGAGTTGGCGACTGAGACAAGTGAAGTTTTTGTTCCATGGTCTGTATCATGTCTTCTCTCAGCTTCATGGCCATGGCCTTTAGGCGATCTTCATTTGATGTTTCAGAAGTGGACTTGGATTTGTCCTTTTTAGAGTGCTTATCTCATGCACTAGATCTACCATCATCATTGCTAGTGTCAGAGTCGGTCATGCCATCCTCATTCTCAATGGCTACCGCATGAGCAGCACTGAACGTTTCATAGCTATAAATATTTTTCATATCCTTTTGGATTTTCTTCCTTAGTCCCACAATGAACCAAGCCGTGAGGTACTTTGCATCAGGACGTGGGTCACATTGGCGATTAATCTTTTAATCTTGCCCATGTATGTGCGTACATGTTCTCGACGGCCTTGTTCGATCTTGCTTAGTTGGAGAGCAGGATCATCTTGTAGCCTCTCCGTTTGAAAGCACCTTTTGAATTCTGTTTGAAGCAAGTCCCATGTGGCTCGCTCTTCCACTAGAAGGTCTAGGTACCATTCAGACGCTTCATTAGTTAAGGCCATGGGAAACTAGGCCACCTTGCTTTCATGGGATTGATCTCCACTTGCGCGGCATGCGGCATCAAAATGCTGGAGGAATTGGGCTGGATCTCCCATACCATAATATTTGGGAAGTCCTAGTTTTCCCAAGGGGCGCCTACCTTGATTGTTAATATTTTTGCGATTAAAGAAATTGTCAGCCTCTTCATCGAGGTCAATATCTCCATCATCATCGTGACGGCGTTCAGGCATGTTGTGGCATGGAGGTGTTAAATGGATTTCCTAAATTTCAGGGGGGGTATTGGGATAGAGGATTGTCGGAGGTGGTGGTTCCAACAGAGTTGATTGTGGATTTGGTGAGAGCATTTGAGGGAGGCATTGGCCAAAGCATAGCTACATGCAGAGTGGGCAAGAGTTGCAAAGGGTATCTCTACCGACAAGTGCGAGTGTTGATGTAGTTGTGTTTGAAGGGTAAGAGTGGTGTTAGTGTTGTAGGGACTATCGTGTTAATAATGTGCTTAATATTTTCCCACATGTATAGGGAAATGTGCTGGTGCAGACAGATCGTCACAATCGAAGGTCACAGCGTAAAGATATGAGTGAATTAGTACAAAACGAGACCCACACGGGGGTGCAAATGAGCGAGTTCTAGGGATGCCAAAATGGTGTGCAATTGGCTAGAAAAATACCCCGTAGCATGGTGTTACCATGTGTGAAATTTTGGTTCAAACAGGGTCCAATTTGGGTCCCAAACGGGGGTGCAATACGAAGTGTTGAAGTAAGGGTAAAATTGGCCTTTTTTTGGGGGGGGTTCCTTGGTCTTAAGGTTTGTCTGCATGGACTTTAAGTCCAACTGAGGTGTTTGAACTAGGTTAATGCCAGTTAGTCTAACTAGCCCTGCTAACCTAACTATCCTAACTATCTAGTTACCGTAACTAGACAATTACTACTAACCTAATTGTAAGTCTTACTAACTAGAGTTAACCTGGTTTCAATCTAGCCTAACCTAGGTTTAACACTAACCTAACTGTAAAGAATAAGGGAGAGAGATAGGAGACTCAAGTGCAGCTTTCTTCACAACACACAAAAGAGAGAGGACACAAGGTTGGAGGGTGAAGCCTTTCTTCACTTTTGCACACAACAACAATACAATAGAAGAGGGAAATACCCTATATGTCAAACCCTAGAATACGTGGTTCATATGTGAACCCAAACCAAAAACATACGTGGTAGTCTAACTACACCATGAGTACAACTAACATAGGTAGTGACATAAATGATAGTCATCTAGGAGATATATCGGGGGTAGAGCTTGATATCTCAACACTCCCCCTCAAGCTCAAATCCATCTCACGTACACCAAGCAAGCTCCTAAATCTGCGAAGCTTCTCGGTACCCAATGCCTTCGTAAAAATATCAGCCACCTGCTCCTCAGTGCTGACATAGACAAGATCAATCTCACCAGCTAGAACCTTCTCTCTCACAAAGTGATAATGCACCTCAATGTGCTTCGTTCTAGCATGATAAACTGGGTTATTAGCAAGCATGATGCTGCTAATGTTGTCACAATGAATGACAACTGCTGCATGAATTGACTGTCCCATATCTGCAAGTAGCTTCCGTAACCAAGCTACCTCACATGCAGCCATTCCTGCGCCCCTGTACTCAGCCTCTATGCTCGACAAGGCAACTGTTGGCTGCTTCTTGCTGCTCCAACTGATGGCACCACTCCCAAGGGAAAACATAAAACCACTAGTAGATCTCCTATCTGAGGCACTACCAGCCCAGTCAGCATCTGTGTATCCATGTACCTGTAATGCACACCCAGCTTCATAAAACAGTCCATAATGCAATGTGGACTTCACATACCGCAGTATGCGCCTAGCCGCATCCAAATGTGGCTTCCTCGGTGCCTGCATAAACTGACTCACCAGCCCCACAGCATAGCTCAAATCTGGTCTGGTTATAGTCATGTAAATCAAGCTACCTACTATGCGCCTGTACATAGTAATATCTTCAAGAAGCTCACCTGTCTCTGCATTGAGCTTCACGTTCTGCTCCAATGGAACAGAGATAGGCTTACAGCCTGTCATCCCATATTTGGACAGCATGTCCAAACCGTATTGCCTTTGCAACAGCCATATCCCACTCGGGGATCTAATAACCTCAATGCCCAAGAAGTAATGCAGCTCTCCCAAATCCTTCATCTCAAATTTTTGCTTCAACAGCAGCTTCACTTCATTAATGTCTGCATCACTATCACCTGTAATAATCAAGTCATCAACATAGATGACTACAAGCACAATCCCTCTGTTTGTCCTTTTCACATAAAGTGAAAAATCTGAATTGGAAATCTGAAATCCAATAGTGACAAGATATTGCCCTATCTTGTCTGACCATGCCCTCGGCGCCTGTTTTAAGCCATACAAGGCTTTGCGCAACCTGCATACAAAATCGGGGTGTGCTTTATCCTCATAACCTTCTGGCTGCATCATATAAACCTCTTCCTGCAAGTCACCATGCAAGAAGGCATTTTTCACATCCATCTGATGCAAAGACCATCCCTTTGCAGCAGCCATAGCAATTACTGCTCTCACGGTTGCCATCCTTGCAACTGGGCTGAAAGTTTCCTCATAGTCAATTCCATATGTCTGCGCAAAACCTTTGGCAACCAATCTTGTCTTGTACCTGCTAACAGACCCATCAGCATTGTGCTTTACTTTGTAAACCCACTTGCAGCCAATAGCCTTCTTATCATGAGGCAAAGGCATCAAATCCCAAGTGTGGTTTGCATCCAAGGCAGCCATCTCTTCATCCATAGCTGCTTCCCAATTTTCATGCCCTGCTGCATCCTCAAAACATGTGGGCTCTGGCTCCTCTAGAACCTTGACCATATAAGCATAGTGATGTGCTGTATACCCATCATATCTCAGCCTGTCAACTGGATACTTAATACGAGTGGACCTCCGTACAACTGGATCAGTTGGAGGAGTCTTTAAATCATGCCTGCTTTTCCTTGCACCAGGTGTAACAACAGAAGGAGTCCCAAGTTCCTCATCAAGGCTCATTTCAGAGCCACTTGACTCTCCATCAACATGAGAGCTACCAGCAGACACATCAAACACTGGAGCATGGTCCACTTTTTCTTTTCCCTTATGTGATACCTGCACAACACTATCATAACTGCCATGTGACGATTCACTAGATCTCAATCTCCCTGTCCATGCATTAGATCCACTAGTAGAGGACTCTCTGGGTCCACTCAAGGCTTGAGATTGCTGCTCTGCATTTATTGCAGCATTCCCATTTCCTGCATCTGCATCTCCTACCATAACAGTTGGTGCATACCAACTGCTCATTTCATCAAAAACAACATCTCTGCTCACTTGCATTTTGCGGGTGGAAGGGTTATAACAGCGATACCCTTTCTGGTGCAGAGCATATCCAATAAAGATGCATTTTTCTGCCTTTGGATCCAGCTTTGTTCTCTTCTCATCAGGAACATGAACATAAGCTATGCAACCAAATACCTGACAAAATATGAAGAGGGGAGAGGAGAAGAGTGGAGATGAGGAGAGAGGGCACAGCTAGAGAGCACACCACAAATGACTAACTGTACACTAGAATTAGTTGAAAAAATAGAATATATACAAACCCTTTTAGGGTTAGGGTTAGGGGATCTAACCCTTTCCTTTATAGCACTCTATAAGGTTAGTGCTATGCACATATGATCACGTGATGGTGCTATGCACACATGATCACATGATGTTGAGCGTGAAGTCTCAACACCTTCCCTCAAGATCAACATCATGAAGTAGGCCTTCCCTCAAGATGATGATTCTGGGGAATCGAAGAAGGACTGAGCATTACATTCCATCACACCCCTTTAATGGGAATGTCCTTCCTCTGCATCAAACCAAGAGCTAGTCGGTGTTTCTCGAATAGCTCTTTACCGAGTGGTTTGGTAAAGATGTCTGCAACATTTTCTTTGCTATCACAATGCTGCAGTGTGATGTCACCAAGTAACACTCTTTCTCTGATGAAGTGCTCTCTGACATCAATGTGCTTTGTCCTGGAGTGATATACTGGATTTTTGGCCAATGCTTGAGCCGATTGATTATCACAGTATATTGTTGTTGGCTTTGACTCATCAAAGTAATCTGTTTCTGACAATAGTCTTCTGAGCCATATAGCCTCACATGCACCTGTAGTGAGTGCCCTATATTCTGCTTCAGTCGAAGACAAAGAAACAGTTGGCTGTTTGTTTGACAACCATGATATAGCACCTTGACCAAGGAAAAATGCATATCCCTGTGTCGATCTCCTGGTCTCATGATCTCCAGCATAGTCACTATCACAGTATCCATGCAACCGTGGATGACTTCCTCTGTATTCTATCCCAAATTGTCTTGTACCTCTGATGTATCTCAAGACTCTTTTGGCTGCATTCCAGTGAGAGTGTTTTGGATTTGCCATAAACTGTGCTAGTGAGCTTACTGCATAACAAATATCTGGCCGTGTGATTGTCAGATATATAAGAGATCCAATGAGTTGCCTGTAGTATCTGTCATTGACTGTAGGCTTTTCTGAATCTTTAGTAAGTTTCAAACTCTGTTCCATGGGAGTGGCTGCAATCTTGCAATCTGCCATATGAAACTTCTTCAGGAGACTGTCAACATATTTGAGCTGACTCATGAATGTGCTATCTGAATCTCTCCAGAACTCAATTCCAAGACAATAGTGCATAAGTCCAAGATCTTTCATGTCGAACTCTGCAGATAAGTCTTGTTTTAGCTTTCTGATGAAGCTATCCTTGCTTCCTGTCACAATCAGATCATCTACGTACAAAAGTGCAATAGTGATATCTTCCCCTTGAACTTTGTAGTAGAGAGTATGATCTGCATTGGACTTCATGTATCCCAGATCAGCAAAATACCTGTCAATTCTGCTGTACCAACTTCTGGGTGCTTGCTTTAAGCCATAGAGACTTTTCTTGAGATGGCAAACCTTGTTCTCCTGTCTTGGTGCAACATAACCGGCTGGTTGTTGCATGTAGACTTCCTCGTCTAGATAACCATTGAGAAATGCATTCTTGACATCGAGCTGATACACATTCCATTTACTGAGTGTCGCTAGTGATATCAAGAACCGTATGGAATCCATCTTTTTTACTGGAGCATAAGTCTCATCATAATCTTGGCCATATTGTTGTGCAAATCCTTTTGCAACTAATCTGGCTTTGTATCTTTGAATACTGCCATCTGGATTGTACTTCACTTTGTATACCCATTTGTTGGCTATGGCCTTCTTTCCTGGTGGAAGGTCGCATAATTACCAAGTGTTGTTTTTATACAAAGCATCCATTTCTTCATTCATTGCAGTTTGCCATTCTGGCTTATCTACTGCGTTTTCGAAGTACACTGGCTCTTCTGTAGCCATGATGGTAGTCATAAGAGGATAGTTGGTGGTTTCCACCTGAATTGCTTTGCCTTTCTGAGCATATGTAAATCTGGCTGGTGGTCTGCTTTCCCTAGTAGACCGTCTGAGCTGCTGTGACGCTGATTGGGGTGTTGCTGGCAATTCTTGCTCTTCTTCATCAACCTGTTCTGTAGATGACTGTGAAGTCGATGCTTCTATCTCCTGTGTAGGTGAGGTTTTCCATTCTGATTCCTCATCGAAGATTACATCTCTGGAGATAATGACTTTGCGGTTGATGGGATCATACAATTTGTATGCTTTACTCTCGTCACTGTAGCCAACCATGATGCATTTGCGTGACTTCGCATCCAATTTCCTGCGATGATCATCATGTATGTGGGCATATGCTATGCAACCAAATATGCGGAGATGCCCAATGCGTGGCTTGTGTCCAGTGAATGCTTCATAATGTAGAGAATAAGGGAGAGAGATAGGAGACTCAAGTTCAGCTTTCTTCACAACACACAAAAGAGAGAGGACACAAGGTTGGAGGGTGAATCCTTTCTTCACTTTTGCACACAACAACAATACAATAGAAGAGGGAAATACCCTATATGTCAAAACCTAGAATACGTGGTTCATATGTGAACCCAAACCAAAAACATACGTGGTAGTCTAACTACACCACGAGTACAACTAACATAGGCGGTGACATAAATGATAGTCATCCAGGAGATATGTCGGGGATAGAGCTTGATATCTCAACACTCCCCCTCAAGCTCAAATCCATCTCACGTACACCAAGCAAGCTCCTAAATCTGCGAAGCTTCTCGGTACCCAATGCCTTCGTAAAGATATCAGCCACCTGCTCCTCAGTGCTGACATAGACAAGATCAATCTCACCAGCTAGAACCTTCTCTCTCACAAAGTGATAATGCACCTCAATGTGCTTCGTTCTAGCATGATAAACTGGGTTATTAGCAAGCATGATGCTGCTAATGTTGTCACAATGAATGACAACTGCTGCATGAACTGACTGTCCCATATCTGCAAGTAGCTTCCGTAACCAAACTACCTCACATGCAGCCATTGCTGCACCCCTGTACTCAGCCTCTGTGCTCGACAAGGCAACTGTTGGCTGCTTCTTGCTGCTCCAACTGATGGCACCACTCCCAAGGGAAAACATAAAACCACTAGTAGATCTCCTGTCTGAGACACTACCAGCCCAGTCAGCATCTGTGTATCCATGTACCTGTAATGCACACCCAGCTTCATAAAACAGTCCATAATGCAATGTGGACTTCACATACCGCAGTATGCGCCTAGCCGCATCCAAATGTGGCTTCCTCGGTGCCTGCATAAACTGACTCACCAGCCCCACAGCATAGCTCAAATCTGGTCGGGTTATAGTCATGTAAATCAAGCTACCTACTATGCGCCTGTACATAGTAATATCTTCAAGAAGCTCACCTGACTCTGCATTGAGCTTCACATTCTGCTCCAATGGAACAGAGATAGGCTTACAGCCTGTCATCCCATATTTGGACAGCATCTCCAAACTGTATTGCCTTTGCAACAGCCATATCCCACTCGGGGATCTAATAACCTCAATGCCCAAGAAGTAACGCAGCTCTCCCAAATCCTTCATCTCAAATTTCTGCTTCAACAGCAGCTTCACTTCATTAATGTCTGCATCACTATCACCTGTAATAATCAAGTCATCAACATAGATGACTATAAGCACAATCCCTCTGTTTGTCCTTTTCACATAAAGTGAAAAATCTGAATTGGAAATCTGAAATCCAATAGTGACAAGATATTGCCCTATCTTGTCTGACCATGCCCTCGGCGCCTGTTTTAAGCCATACAAGGCTTTGCGCAACCTGCATACAAAATCGGGGTGTGCTTTATCCTCATAACCTTCTGGCTGCATCATATAAACCTCTTCCTGCAAGTCACCATGCAAGAAGGCATTTTTCACATCCATCTGATGCAAAGACCATCCCTTTGCAGCAGCCATAGCAATTACTGCTCTCACGGTTGCCATCCTTGCAACTGGGCTGAAAGTTTCCTCATAGTCAATTCCATATGTCTGTGCAAAACCTTTGGCAACCAATCTTGCCTTGTACCTGCTAACAGACCCATCAGCATTGTGCTTTACTTTGTAAACCCACTTGCAGCCAATAGCCTTCTTATCATGAGGCAAAGGCATCAAATCCCAAGTGTGGTTTGCATCCAAGGCAGCCATCTCTTCATCCATAGCTGCTTCCCAATTTTTATGCCCTGCTGCATCCTCAAAACATGTGGGCTCTGGCTCCTCTAGAACCTTGACCATATAAGCATAGTGATGTGCTGTATACCCATCATATCTCAGCCTGTCAACTGGATACTTAATACGAGTGGACCTCCGTACAACTGGATCAGTTGCAAGAGTCTTTAAATCATGCCTGCTTTTTCTTGCACCAGGTGTAACAACAGAAGGAATCCCAAGTTCCTCATCAAGACTCATTTCAGAGCCGCCTGACTCTCCATCAACATGAGAGCTACCAGAAGACACATCAAACACTGGAGTATGGTCCACTTTTTCTTTTCCCTTATGTGATACCTGCACAACACTATCAGGACTGCCATGTGATGATTCACTAGATCTCAATCTCCCTGTCCATGCATTAGATCCACTAGTAGAGGACTCTCTGGGTCCACTTAAGGCTTGAGATTGCTGCTCTGCATTTATTGCAGCATTCCCATTTCCTGCATCTGCATCTCCTACCATAACAGTTGGTGCATACCAGCTGCTCATTTCATCAAAAACAACATCTCTGCTCACTTGCATTTTGCGAGTGGAAGGGTTATAACAGCGATACCCTTTCTGGTGCTGAGCATATCCAATAAAGATGCATTTTTCTGCCTTTGGATCCAGCTTGGTTCTCTTCTCATCAGGAACATGAACATACGCTATGCAACCAAATACCTTCAAGTGAGAAATATCTGGTTTTTGGCCTGTATACATTTCTTCAGGCGTCATGCCATGGACAGCTGCAGTGGGGGTTCTGTTCATAATATAAACAGCAGTTGCTACTGCTTCAGCCCAAAAATAATCAGGCATGTTTTTCTCATTTAGGATCGCCCGTCCTACTTCTGCAATATGCCTGTTCTTCCTTTCTGCAACCCCATTCTGCTGAGGGGTAGACCTGCATGAGTACTTCCTTTGAATTCCCTGTTCTTTCAGATATTCACAAAATTCTTCTGAAAAGTACTCTCCCCCTCCATCAGATCTTAGCACTTTAATATGCACACCTTTCTCTTTTTCAACCATGGCCTTAAAAGCCTTGAAATGGCTAAACACTTCACTTTTGTGCTTCATAAAATAAATCCACACCTTCCTAGTGTAGTCATCAATAAACGTCACATAATAATGGCATCCACCAATAGAAGCAGCTTTGGTTGTCCAA
This sequence comes from Dipteris shenzhenensis, assembly GCF_047967505.1. Taxonomy (NCBI): domain Eukaryota; kingdom Viridiplantae; phylum Streptophyta; class Polypodiopsida; order Gleicheniales; family Dipteridaceae; genus Dipteris; species Dipteris shenzhenensis. Next base: position 27,457,493 of record NC_141596.1, read on the forward strand.
ACATCTGAATGGATCACTTCCAAAGGTCTTCTGCTCACCTTAGCATTTTTGGGAAATGCATGTCTGGCCTGCTTACCCATTTGGCATGCTTCACATACCTTTTGCATTCCCTCAACTCTGAATTTAGGCAAACCTGCAACAATATTTTTCGTTTGCATAGATTTCAGCCTTTGTATATTCACGTGCCCAATGCGCTTGTGCCATATCTCAATATCTGCAATGACACCTCTCCCATGCGCAAACATAGCAGCTTTCACCTCAGGCATATCAACATCCAAGGTGAACATTCTTCCATTTTTGTTGCCTTTGGCAACCAAGCGGCATTTATTTTTCAAGTCCTCAACAAAGCATCCATCAGGATTAAATCTAACCTGCAGACCTTGCTCAACCATCTGGCCAACTGAAACCAGGTTCTTAGTGATTTTTGGAACATGAAGTACATCTGCCAAGCACTTTGTTTTGCCATCCTGCATAGCCAATGGCACTTTACCAACCTGCGTAATTGGGTGCGCAGTATCATCACCTGTTTCAACATAACCTGGCTTATCCAAATTTCTGACATCATGAAACCACTCACCATGACTGGTCATGTGGTTAGAGGCACCTGAATCAACATACCAAACATCATTGCAAGCTGCAGCATCTCCTGACATGGAGTTAACCATATGCTGCATCACAAAAAGGTGCTCATTTCTGTCGTCACCATGCCCACTTGATGATGCATAGTTGCTTTGCTGCAACTTCCCACTTTTGATGTCATTCTGCTTTTTATAGCATGTATTCTCCTTGTGTCCAGGCTTTCCACAATAATAGCATTCTATGCTGCTATTTACTTGCTGGTTCCTTTGCCATGAACCACGGCCTCTTTGGCTCCCCCTGCCTCTAGAACTACCACGTCCTCCTCCATAGGACTGGTTTTCCTGTTGTTGCTGTTGGTTCTGATTTCCTGCACGGCCACCAAAACGGCCTCTTCCTCTACCCCTGCCTCTACCTGTATTCGAGTAGAAAGCAGTCTCTTGAGAAGTTGAGGTGGCTGAACCACCATTCCTTTGCTCTTCACTCAGCAAGAGAGCAATAAGTTCCTGAAAATCAGGAAATGTTTCACGGACTCCAATGGATGTCCGAAATTGTGCATAATCTTTCCCAAGACCATTCAAGGTCACGGACACTAAGTCCTCATCATCAACAGGTGCTCCAATGGAGGCAAGAGAATCTGCAAGGCCTTTCACCTTCAAGGAATACTCATTTATATTCAGATTTTTCCTTTGCACATTGTGCAACTCCTGCTTTAGCTGCATCTTTCGTGCTTTGGTATTTGTGCTATACAGCTTCACCAATGTATCCCATGCCTCCTTAGGCGTCTCTAGATCCTGTATATGCACAATCATAGAATCTGAAATGCAAACGGACAGCCAATACAGGCATTTTCTGGCTTTTTCATGCCATTCTTTAAAGGCCTTCAATTCAGCGGGAGTGGGAGCAGCACCCAAAACTGGTTCTGCAGTTTCACCACTGATGTAATCCCAAACTCCCTTTCCCATAAAGAAGTTTGTCATCCTGAACTTCCATGCTTGGAAGTTGTTCTTGTCAAGCTTCTCACTGACAATGGTAGACAGATTCTCAGACATTTTACAAATCACGAATTGCAACAGCAACCTGTAAACACAGCAAATGCCTCAGAAGGGCAAATAGCAAAACTTCTGCAAAGAGCCTCACAGGGGCAGATCTGCAACACTGACGAAAGTGGTATTTCACCACACAGTCACTTCCTCGTGACGATTTTGCATCAACAGGCAACAGGCATGAATCTGCAACTCCCAATATCTCTGCACATAGGCATACGATGCAATTTCTATGGCACCTTTCCACCGACTAGCCGCGCGGTGGTCGCACAGCAAAAACAGGGCCTTTCTCTGAGTGCCTGCGAAGAACTTCCGCCTTCAAAACGGGCCCCGAAACGGCCTCAAATCAAAAAAATACTGCGCTCTCGCCGCACCGCGAAGGGCCTCTCAATCTGAAGCAGTGCACTCCTGCACTTCTGGTTGTGCTACCTGCAGAGATTTGCTCCCAAACTCGAAATAGGAAAGCTACACTGGTCCTCTTACCAGGACACCACAAACTTGGCTAGCTTTCTTGAGCTCCTTACCACGAACAAGGCTCTAATACCATGTAGAGAATAAGGGAGAGAGATAGGAGACTCAAGTTCAGCTTTCTTCACAACACACAAAAGAGAGAGGACACAAGGTTGGAGGGTGAAGCCTTTCTTCACTTTTGCACACAACAACAATACAATAGAAGAGGGAAATACCCTATATGTCAAAACCTAGAATACGTGGTTCATATGTGAACCCAAACCAAAAACATACGTGGTAGTCTAACTACACCACGAGTACAACTAACATAGGCGGTGACATAAATGATAGTCATCCAGGAGATATGTCGGGGATAGAGCTTGATATCTCAACACATAAGGAGTCATACCTTGTATCGGTTCGGTAGGAAGCCGATTAAGCAAGTAGTTAGCTGTAGCTATTGCTTCTGCCCAATACTGATTCGGAAGATGCTTTTCACTAAGCATTGCTCTAGCACTCTCTGCTAAAGTCCCATTTTTCCTTTCAGCTATTGCATTTTGCTGAGGAGTATCTGCACATGTGAATTGTCTTCGAATGCCGTGTGTTTTGCAAAAGTTCATGAAGGCTGAAGACATGTATTCACCTCCTCTGTCTGATCTCATGACCTTGATCTTTCTGCCTGTTTGGCTTTCTACCATGGCTTTAAATTCTTGAAATCTGGCAAACACTTCAGATTTCTCTTTCAGAAAGTAGACCCAACAATATCTGCTGTAGTCGTCGATGAAGGTCAAGTAATAAAGTGAACCATTGATGCTGCGGGTCTGGGCATAACCCCATACATCTGTATGAATTAAATCAAGAATACCTCGTGCACGAGAGGTACTTCTGACAAAGTTGGTTCGCTTTTGTTTGCCGAAGCAGCATGCTTCACAAACCTTTCCAAGAAACTGTAGCTTCGGAATCCCAATTGCCATATTTTGATTCCTTAGATCTAACAAGTACTTGAAGTTGACATGACCATATCTCTTGTGCCATTTTGCAGATAGTGGCATCTGTTGCATTTGAGCGGACATGGCATGCTTATCTGGTACTGTAGCTAGCATCCTGTATAAGCGTCCTTCCTTGACACCTTTTGCTACTAGCTGACCTCTTTTGGATTTGTCTCTGATAGTGCATTCATCACCGTCGAAGATGACTTTGTAGTTGTGTTCCGTCATTTGACCTACTGACAAAAGGTTCTTGCTGAGCTTCGGAACATAGAGCACATCTTTGACCAATCCTTTTGTACCAGTGAAATTATTCATAGGGATAACACCAGTCCCTTGAACCGGATTCGGTGTATTGTCTGCTGTATAGATGACATTCTTTTGACCTTCTAATGGCTTCATTTCTGTGAACCATTCCTGATGATTTGTCATATGAGATGATGCACCGCTGTCGATGTACCAAGGATCCTGTTCCACTTGGTCGACTTGATAACTGAAATCTTCTTTGGGATTGAAATCAGTGTCTAGGTGCATTGTATCAGTCTGATGCAATTCCTCACTTGCAAGAAACATATTTCCATGTTCATTTGCAAAATGACTGTGACTAGAATGTCCACCACGATGATTTCCTCTTCCTCGGGAATTCCCTCTGACCGCCTTGGTCATACTGCTTCTTGCGGCAATCTCTTTCATAGTGTCCAAACTTGTGACAATAGTTGCATTGAATGTTTGACACATTGGTGGATGCATTCCCTCGTCCTTGGAATCTTCCTCTGTTGGAATGATTTCCTCTTTGCTGATTTTGATGTTGCTGAGGATGCTGCTGATGTTGATGCTGATTCTGACTTTGATTTTGACCACTTTTCTGATATGATCTACCTCTGTTTCTGCCTTTGCCTCTGTTTCTGTCTGAAGCTGTGAATGCCTGATCATTAGAATGACCTTTACGTGCTTGAATGGCCTGAGTCCTGAGTTCTTCACCAAGTAGAACTGACTGAAGTTCTTCCAATGTTGGAATTTGCCGTTGGATGGCAATACTCTGGACCAGATTCTCATATCCTTCTCCTAGTCCATTCAGGATTACTTGAACCATTTCTGAGGGATTCATAGTCTCTCCTGCTGCTGCAAGTTGATTGTTGTAGTCTTTGATGCGGAGTACATAAGCATGACCGGTTTCATTGCTATTGCGGAAACTCTGGTTGATCTGGTTTCTCAAGGTGAGAATCCTGGATGTGTTCTTGGACTCGTAAAGAGCTGCGAACATATCCCATGCTTCTTTTGATGTCTTGACTGTGTTGAGCTGTCCTAGCATGACATCTTGCACATTCTGCTTGATCAGGTGATAGGCATACTTATCTTTCTTATCCCATTCTACTTGAGCTCAGGCAATGGCAGGATCTGCTACTGATGCGGAAACTGTTTGTGTAGATGTAGATCCCGATGTAGATCCCGTTGCTGGTGCGGTGACAACAGATGGAGTAGAGCTACTGGTGGCTGGATCGGCCAATGGTCTAGGTATGGATCCATCAACATACTCCCATTTGTCCTGAAGCACAAGAATGGTCTCCATTCGGTATTTCCATGTACCGTAATTGGAGTTGTCTAACTTAGCAGATGCCTCCAAATGAGCTCCAAATTGAGGTTGCTAGTCGACATGGTGCAAACAATGTACTCAAAAAGTGTCCTGGAAAACTCTGTATGAATCAACTGCAAATACACTGAAGATGCCAAGTGAAATCTCTGTACCGTCGGTGAAGATAGAACTGCAGTAAATAAGATCTGACCTGTGTTACAAGGCTTGTGGCAATGATGCCGGGAATAGCCAAGAGGCTTTACAAGGCTGAAAATGATGTGCACGATGCCGTGAGATAGCCAAATAGGCTTTACAATGGTGGCATGTGTGTGTGAAATCAAGTGCTATCTGCCCACTGAATCAATCTGCAATGCCTCTGAACTCTGAAGTCTGCTCACTGAACTGATGAACGTAAGGTTTCAGGTAATGCAATGATGTGAAATCGGATGCGAGCGTATGGACTGACTCCGAGTAGGTACTAGTCGGGAATTTCGGGCATGGCTTAGATTGGCAACTTGGGGAATTCAAAGCGTCCCCTCTATGTCGATCTAGTCTACTCTGATCTAGATCTAAACCAACCGTCGATCGATGAAAGAGCAGCAAATAATTCCTTTTCCTTTGTTCTTTTTAAGTGCTGGGTCAGATGCGTCGATGTAGAGGCAAATGTGCGTGAAGGAAGTGGTTTTGTCGGCGAGGCTCAAATGTGAGTGTAACTTGCGTCGAAATGTGCGCATGATGTAACGAGCGCGTAGAGCACAAAAAATCGAGCGACTTTCCTTTTTGGAGCACCCTCAAATTCTTCCTGGATCAAGAGATATGACTTGATCTAGGTGGAGGGGCAAAAGGAGTGCAAATGGTGCTCAATGATGATGTGTCACTGTGAGTCACATGCAGTGATGATGTGGCACTGTGCTTAGCAAGAGGTGTGCCAGTGAAGCTCTGTGCTGAGGTGGCAGTGCTGAGGTGTCACTGATGACGTGGCACTGATGACGTGGCAGATGACGTGGCATAGATGACGTGGCAGGTGATGTGGCCTGATGACGTGTCACTGATGACGTGGCAGGTGACGTGGCTGATGACGTGTCACTGATGACATGGCAGGTGACGTGGCAGATGATGTGGCAGTTGGTGACGTGGCAGCTGACATGGCAGTGATGACGTGTTAGCTGACGTGGCAGTGATGACGTGTCAGCTGACGTGGCAGTGATGACGTGTCAGCTGACGTGGCACTGGATAAGATGATGACATGGCAGATAAGATTACGTTGCCACGTGGCACAATTGTGACCAAACCACCTAACTAGGAGTTGACAGAACCTTAGCCTGGTTAGGTCCTATCTGCCACGTGTTGCATGGAGAGTGACCGGAATCTTTTGGAGATTCCGTCGAAGATGCCGATTCCGTCGCGGACTGTGTGTGAGGTGGTCGTGGGTGCTCTTGGAGATCCGATCGATAGAGGCGCTCACTGGAGGCGCCTTATAGAAGACTATGGGCTGTTGTTCGTTGTTGATGGAGCGCAGGCTAGCGATGGAGCTTGGAGCTTTGCTATCGCTGACGACCAAGTGGAGCTCGAAACACTACGGAACAAGTCGCCAAACCATGAAGAACCCGGACCAAAATGAGACCAAGGAAGGGCTCGAAAATGCCCACAAAACAGGTCGCCCAGGTGTTGGAAGAGGTCGCCCAGCAAGCCAGCACGAACGATTGTCACCCCATTTGCACGTCGTTCGCGACTGTTCCGTTGGCGTAGGAGCGGCTTTTGGCGCTGGGCAGCAAGGCCGCTATGGAAGCTGCAGCAGCAGCTTCACCATCACCGAAGACGACGATGAGAATGCGCAAAAACTGCTTCTCAGCTTGCGTGAGTTCTTGTCAGCAACAACAGAACGGAAATGTGAGGCATCAATGGCCTCTAGTCACCCATTTCAAAGGCTGCAAGCCTTGCGGTGGAGCTCGCTGAGATGCAGCCCAGCTTCCATGCATGCGTGATCTGCAGCGAGCCTTCAACTTCGCAGATAATCAGATTCTGAAGCTCTATGGCTTCCGGCATGCGACCTTGGAGTCGATCAAAGTAGAGCGCTTGCATCCTAGATCAATCAACGACGTGGAGGCTATGGCTTTGCTGAAGAAGGACGTCGCCATCCCGTTGGCGTAGAAGCCTTGTAGCGCAACACTTTCTTTGCTGTGTCGTAGCTCTTTGGAGACAAGTTTTCCCTCAAACTAGAATGTCAATTCTCTCCCACAAGGACAAAGAGATAACAATTCTTAAGAGTGAAACTCTCACAATCAATGAAGAATCTCTCTCTCTCTCTCAACTCAAGAAACACTCAAAGGAAGGAACTAAAATCTCTCAAGAATGAACTCAAAGAAAGAAGAATGGACGGAAATTTCTTCTCAATGACGGAAATTTCTCTCAATGGAAGGGAAGGGAAGAATCTCACAATCACTCAAGAGAACTCTCAATCTCACAATCTCTCTCACACTCTCAAGAAACTCAATGTCTCAACGGAAGACAAGGGAGCTCTGATACCATGACAAAATATGAAGAGGGGAGAGGAGAAGAGTGGAGATGAGGAGAGAGGGCACAGCTAGAGAGCACACCACAAATGACTAACTGTACACTAGAATTAGTTGAAAAAATAGAATATATACAAACCCTTTTAGGGTTAGGGTTAGGGGATCTAACCCTTTCCTTTATAGCACTCTATAAGGTTAGTGCTATGCACATATGATCACGTGATGGTGCTATGCACACATGATCACATGATGTTGAGCGTGAACTCTCAACAATACCTTCAAGTGAGAAATATCTGGTTTTTGGCCTGTATACATTTCTTCAGGCGTCATGCCATGGACAGCTGCAGTGGGGGTTCTGTTCATAATATAAACAGTAGTTGCTACTGCTTCAGCCCAAAAATAATCAGGCATGTTTTTCTCATTTAGGATCGCCCGTCCTACTTCTGCAATATGCCTGTTCTTCCTTTCTGCAACCCCATTCTGCTGAGGGGTAGACTTGCATGAGTACTTCCTTTGAATTCCTTGTTCTTTCAGATATTCACAAAATTCTTCTGAAAAATACTCTCCCCCTCCATCAGATCTTAGCACTTTAATATGCACACCTTTCTCTTTTTCAACCATGGCCTTAAAAGCCTTGAAATGGCTGAACACTTCACTTTTGTGCTTCATAAAATAAATCCACACCTTCCTAGTGTAGTCATCAATAAATGTCACATAATAATGGCATCCACCAATAGAAGCAGCTTTGGTTGTCCAAACATCTGAATGGATCACTTCCAAAGGTCTTCTGCTCACCTTAGCATTTTTGGGAAATGCATGTCTGGCCTGCTTACCCATTTGGCATGCTTCACATACCTTTTGCATTCCCTCAACTCTGAATTTAGGCAAACCTACAACAATGTTTTTCGTTTGCATAGATTTCAGCCTTTGTATATTCACGTGCCCAATGCGCTTGTGCCATATCTCAATATCTGCAATGACACCTCTCCCATGCGCAAACATAGCAACTTTCACCTCAGGCATATCAACATCCAAGGTGAACATTCTACCATTTTTGTTGCCTTTTGCAACAAAACGGCACTTATTTTTCAAGTCCTCAACAAAGCATCCATCAGGATTAAATCTAACCTGCAGACCTTGCTCAACCATCTGGCCAACTGAAACCAGGTTCTTAGTGATTTTTGGAACATGAAGTACATCTGCCAAGTACTTCATTTTGCCATCTTGCATAGCCAATGGCACTTTACCAACCTGTGTAATTGGGTGCGCAGTATCATCACCTGTTTCAACATAACCTGGCTTATCCAAATTTCTAACATCATGAAACCACTCACCATGACTGGTCATGTGGTTAGAGGCACCTGAATCAACATACCAAACATCATTGCAAGGTGCAGCATCTCCTGACATGGAGTTAACCATATGCTGCATCACAAAAAGGTGCTCATTTCTGTCGTCACCATGCCCACTTGATGATGCATAGTTGCTTTGCTGCAACTTCCCACTTTTGATGTCATTCTGCTTTTTATAGCATGTATTCTCCTTGTGTCCAGGCTTTCCACAATAATAGCATTCTGTGCTGCTATTTACTTGCCGGTTCCTTTGCCATGAACCACGGCCTCTTTGGCTCCCCCTGCCTCTAGAACTACCACGTCCTCCTCCATAGGACTGGTTTTCCTGTTGTTGCTGCTGGTTCTGATTTCCTGCATGGCCACCAAAACGGCCTCTTCCTCTACCCCTGCCTCTACCTGTATTCGAGTAGAAAGCAGTCTCTTGAGAAGTTGAGGTGGCTGAACCACCATTCCTTTGCTCTTCACTCAGCAAGAGTGCAATAAGTTCCTGAAAATCAGGAAATGTTTCACGGACTCCAATGGATGTCCGAAACTATGCATAATCCTTCCCAAGACCATTCAAGGTCACGGACACTAAGTCCTCATCATCAACAGGTGCTCTAATGGAGGCAAGAGAATCTGCAAGGCCTTTCACCTTCAAGGAATACTCATTTATATTCAGATCTTTCCTTTGCACATTGTGCAACTCTTGCTTTAGCTACATCTTTCGTGCATTGGTATTTGTGCTATACAGCTTCACCAATGTATCCCATGCCTCCTTAGGCGTCTCTACATCCTGTATATGCACAATCATAGAATTTGAAATGCTAACAGACAGCCAATACAAGCATTTTCTGGCTTTTTCATGCCATTCTTTAAAGGCCTTCAATTCAGCAGGAGTGGGAGCAGCACCCAAAACTGGTTCTGCAGTTTCACCACTGATGTACTCCCAAACTCCCTTTCCCATAAGGAAGTTTGTCATCCTGAACTTCCATGCTTGGAAGTTGTTCTTGTCAAGCTTCTCACTGACAATGGTAGATAGATTCTCAGACATTTTACAAATCACGAATTGCAACAGCAACCTGTAAACATAGCAAATGCCTCACAAGGGCAAATAGCAAAACTTCTGCAAACAGCCTCACAGGGGCAGATCCGCAACACTGACGAAAGTGGTATTTCACCACACAGTCACTTCCTAGTGACGATTTTGCATCAACAGGCAACAGGCATGAATCTACAACTCCCAATATCTCTGCACACAGGCATACGATGCAATTTCTATGGCACCTTTCCACCAACTAGCCGCGCAGTGGTCGCACAGCGAAAAACAGGGCCTTTTTCTGAGTGCATGCGAAGAACTTCCGCCTTCAAAACGGGCCCTGAAACGGCCTCAAATCAAAAAAATAAAGTCACCAAGGGCTTCACACCACGAAGGGCCTCTCAATCTGAAACAGTGCACTCCTGCACTTCTGGCTGTGCTACCTGCAAAGATTTGCTCCCAAACTCGAAATAGGAAAGCAACACTGGTCCTCTTACCAGGACACCACAGACTTGGCTTGCTTTCTTGAGCTCCTTACCACGAACAAGGCTCTGATACCATGTAAAGAATAAGGGAGAGAGATAGGAGACTCAAGTGCAGCTTTCTTCACTACACACAAAAGAGAGAGGACACAAGGTTGGAGGGTGAAGCCTTTCTTCACTTTTGCACACAACAACAATACAATAGAAGAGGGAAATACCCTATATGTCAAACCTTAGAATACATGGTTCATATGTGAACCCAAACCAAAAACATACGTGGTAGTCTAACTACACAACGAGTACAACTAACATAGGCGGTGACATAAATGATAGTCATCCAGGAGATATATCGGGGGTAGAGCTTGATATCTCAACACTAACTGTAAGTAACTAACCTAAAATTAACCTAACTAACCTATGTTAACACTAACCTACCTAGAGTTAGTTATAGGGTTAGGTTAGACCTGTTAGGGTTTTCCTTTTTTTTTGAATAAAAAATTTAGATTAATTAATTTAATTTTTTTAAAAATCATCCGGGGGGGGGCCGTCGCGCGGCGGGGGCGACAGAGGGTTTGGAAATACAGGAGGGGAGTGGGAGGGTCATGAACGGAGGGTTGGGGGACTTGGAAATGCAGGAGGTGGGGGGGACGAATGGAGAAGGGGGCTTTAGGCCTTTGATAGCCTAGATGAGGTGAAGGGGGTAGGTGCCTGGTGGCTCTGCAGGCATGGAAGAAGGAGGTGGAGATGAGTTCTCCACCATGTAGTCTACCTTGAACCTTGGAACCTCCTTCTAAACTCTGGACCCTTTGGACCCTCCTAAACCTTGGAGCCTCCTTCTAACCCTGGAACCTCTTCTAAACTTTGGAGCCTCTCTCTAAACCTTGGAACCTCCTTCTAAACTCTGGAATCTCCTTCTAACCCTTAAACTCCTCCTAAACCCTACAACCCCCAATGAAGGCGAAAGCCTTCATTACCTCAACCATGATGATACATGTTCCTTTTACACATGCATGCAATATGTTTGCTTACCACACTTAAGCCTATGTCTCTCAGCGGAACTCCAGGTCCTAAGCTACATGTATAATACAAACAACAACCCCGATATATCTGTAGGTGGAAAAAAGCCTCGGAGCCCTGCATACTGAGAATACCCTGCTCTTGCTATGGAAGCCATAGGAAAGAGCCAACAAACTGCCAAACCACTTTTGAGTTGAGGCTGTCAATACTGTAGTTTACATCCTTAATCATAGCTATACAAAGGCACTCAAAGGTAAAACACCACATGAGGCTTACAGCGGTAAGAAGCCATCTGTCTCCCACTTCAGAACGTTTGGGTGTGAATGCTATGCGCATGTACCAGACAAAGAGAGAAACAAGTTACAACCAAAAAGCACCAAATGTATCTTCTTAGGCTATTGTGATTAGAAGAAAGCCTATAAGTTGTATGACCAAGAGACAAAGAAGACCATAGCGAGCCGTAATGTGGTGTTCAGGGAGTGGCCACATGCAGTGGAGGTAGAGAAGAGCTCCTCCACTTTATCATCAAGCGAAGAGGTAATTCACTATGGACCCATCCCAAGAGCTATAAAAGAGGAGGAAATATCAGATGATGAAGGTATAAGTCACCAACCCATTGTTACACCACCAGAAAAGCCATTGCCGTGATGGGTAAGGTAGCTCTACGACCATGATAACCAGATGCCTATGTCTGTTGAGCAGCATGTAGATGGACCAAGGTGGTCTCAGAGAATCGAGGAGCAAAGGAGGGCTTCTGCTCACATAGTCAATATGGCCTTGATGGCTGAGATTATTGTAGAAGGAAAGGAGCCTGTGAGTTTGGAGGAAGCACTTGCAGACCGAGATTGGAAAAATGCTATGCAAGTAGAATATGACAGCATCATGAATAATGAAACTTGGGAGCTAGTAGATCGACCACCTAACATAAGGGTTATTGGCACCAAGTGGGTTTGGAAAGTAAAGTACAAGGCCAATGGGACTTTGCAAAAGTACAAAGCCAAATTGGTTGCACAAGGATTTTCGGAGGTTGAAGGGTTTGATTTTCAGGAATCTTTTGCTCCGCCGACTACCAGAATGACCATTATTCACACAGTACTATCAGTGACTACTCATAAAAAGTGGCCAGTTTATCAAATGGATGTTAAATTAGCATTCTTGAATGGTGACCTCAAGGAGGAGGTTACGTGGCTCAGCCACCAAGGTTTGAGGCCCCCCATTCTGAGAACAAGGTATGCAAACTAAAGAAGGCTCTGTACAGGCTAAAACAAGCCCCAAGAGCATGGTAGTAATGGATAGACAAATTCTTTCATAATTTAAACTTCAAAAGATGTGCCTCAGATGCTAACTTGTATGTGTACATGAAAGGTGAAAAATCTGCTATTACTATTCTATATGTGGATGATCTCCTTATTACAAGTGACTATGAAGACATGATCCAACAGACTAGAAAGGCATTGAGCATGGAGTTTGAGATCATAGACTTAGGCTTGATGCACTACTATTTGGGGATTGAAGTCTAGCAAGAGCCAGGCAAGATCTTCATCTCTTAGCAAAAATATGCAAGGCAGATCTTGAAGGGTAGTTGGTATGTCCGAGTGCAAGGAGATAGCTACACCTATGGAGGTAAATGCGAGGCTATATATGGGGATGCCTCACCACCAACAGACATCAGCAGGTATGTGTATTAAAAAAAAACAAACTACTATGAATTTTCATGAACATAACACTCAAGGGCAAGGGGAGTAAATTTTTTTTCCAACTCTAGCCAAACATATCAACCCCAAGCATCAACCTTAGGTTACAACCTTATGAAATTTTCTTTATTTCTTAAAAAGAAGCCACATGATAAACAATTGGGCTAGGTATTGGACACGAAGGCGTAGAGCTTGCAATTTTGATCATTTCCTTTTACAGAAGAGCGATCTGAGCTAACCATAAAAAGTTACAGCTCGGGAAGAGTTTAGGGTTTAACCCTAAACCTAAACCCATTTCCTATAAAAACCCACTCCGCCCCCTCATTCTTCATCTTTCACATCTTGCCTCTGTCCTCTTACCCATTCGGAGCCCTACGCAAGATACTCCTCCCTCTTCATCGACCACCACCCTACTCCCATCCTCACATGGTAAGTTACTTCGAGCCCATCTCATAGCGATAACCTAGCCATCCACCCACTGTCCATTGGTCCTCAACAATCCCATTACATCGAGAAAGACTTGGAGAGCGTTGAGGTGACCATCTCTTCCTTCCTTTGGATTTCCGTCAAAGTTTTTCATCCGTCAAGTTTTTTTCCTTTTTTCTTTTTCCCCCTCCCTCTCCACCACTATCCCCTCCCCCCCCCTTTTTTCCCCCCTCCCTCTATTCTCCCCCCCCCCCCACCACCTCCCCCTTCACCATTCCTCCCTCCTCCACCATCCCCTCTACTTCCCCCCCCCTTTTTTCCCCCCTCCCTCCATTCTTCCCCCCCCCCCCCTCCTCCATCTCCACCACCTCCCTCTCCACCACCCTCCCCTCCATCTCCACCACCCCCTTCCATCACCACCACCCCTTTTCTTCCCCCCCCTCCCTCCATTCTCCCCCCCCCCTTCCCTCCACCCCCCCCCCCCTCCCTCCACCACCACCCTTTCTTCCCTCCCCCCAATCCCCTCCTCCATCTCCACCTCCCCCTCCACCACCACCCCCTCCCCCCCTCCATCTCCACCACCCCCCTCTCCACCACCCTCCCCTCCATCAAAACCACCCCCTTCCATCTCCACCACCCCCCCCTCCTTCCCTTCCCCCCTCCCATCTCCACCCCCACACCCCCCCCATCTCTACCCCCCCTCTTTCTCTCTCTTTTTTCCCTTTCTCTCTACTACCCCCCCCCCTCTCTCTCTCTCTCTCTCTCTCTCTCTCTGGCCACTCCACAAACTAAACCACCCTACGTTCTAACCTATTAAGAAAGGTTTAAAGCCCTTGCTGTGATGGGCAACGGTGCTCGTGCACAGTGCTCACCTAGGGTGGCACAATGCTCGCCCCGCCAACGGCGACGCTCGCCTCACGCTCCGCCTCCACCTCCTCTGTGGCGCCCCACCTCATCTCTGCCACTGCCTCACACTCCACACCTCCCTCACCGCCCGCCTACTCCCCCCTCCACTCCCCTCCACTCCACACCTCCCTCCACTCCACTCCACACCTCCCTACTCCCCTCCCCCCTCCCCCCCCCCCCCGTTTGCAAAAACACCCCCCCCCCCTCACAACCTCCCATTGCCTGCACGACACCCCCCCCACTACCTTTAAAAAGAAAAAGAAAAAAAAACCTAACCTAACCCTAGGACTAACCTTGGTTAGGATACATTAACCTAGGTTAGTTAGGTTAACTTTAGGCTAGTTACTTGCAGTTAGGTTAGTTTAATTGTAGGTTAGTTACACTAACTAGATAGCTAGGTTAGTTTGACTGTACTAGGTTAGCTCAACTAACTGTGGGTAGTTTACTTAGCTGCAGTAGTCTGTTTAACCATAACTAGGTTAGGTTAGACTAAAGGTTAGGCATCTAACTAGATAGTTAGGTTAGTTAGACTAATTATTCCAGTTAGATCAAATGAGCTGGGTAAATTACTACCCCTCAGTTAGACTTAAAGTCCATTCACACCAAACCTTAAGACCAAGCCCCCCCCCTCCCCCCCCACAAAAAAGCTCCATTTTTCCCCTTCTTTAACCCCTTGTAGCTCATCCGTTTGAGACCCAAACTGGACCCTGTTTGAACCATGATTTCACACACAGAAACACCACGCTATGAGGTATTTTCTAGCCCATTGCACACCATTTTGGCATCCCTCCTTCTTCCCCAAATCTTTGAGAGCTAAGTTCACCACCTACAAGCAACCATTCTTAGGGTCCTTCTGGCTTGAGAAACCTTCATATGGGCGAACTTCCACGTCAGAGGAATTAGAGAATGCTGCCCACGAAACTGCGCAACAGTCGTTTTCATCCTGACGCCTTTTCTTGCAATGCGACTTGCTGGAGCAGCCATTCCAAAATTCCTCTGAGCCAAGCTTGCATAACAGTATGAGCTAGCTCCTATCCAGATTTGAAGGGAAATGGTCAAGGGAGGGAGAAACAGCAAAAAAACCAATCGACTTTCAAGCTGCTGGCTATGGTGACGTGACGCGGTATTTCGCCTCTCCTCCTCAATGGTTCTTCTTTGGTATACCAGCTTTGTTTCTACCTAGAAAGCCCTCTTTTCTTTGCTTTGAAGAGTGAGATACAAGCCCTCCAAGTTCTGGTCTCTGTTTTGGACAGTTTTGACAATGTTGAGAGTTTGATGCTACATTAGATGCTACTTTAGCATTTCTGATATTTTAAAGTGTTGAATAGCATCAGTACAACTATGGCTACAGCTTTACTTTAAGTTGCTACACCTGGATTTGCTTGGAATACTGTCATTTAGCCACCTCTATGAAGCATGCAAGTGAAAGCATCATTGATTTGTAGTATGGAATTTGGTTACAAGTCTTTGCTACTCTAAATGCTTGTATTTTGAAGCTCTTCAACTCTTTCTAGCCTTGTAAGAGAGTGGACATTGCCCATTTTGGGTTAGACCCTCTCATGGCTACCATCTTGAATATGGATAAGTTCAATGGTAAAGGCTTTCACACATGGCAGATGAAGGTTAAGTTTGCATTGATGAGGGAAAACCTCTGGGGGCTTGTCAAACTTGCTTCAACTACTTCAACAATCTCTAATGCTGGAGAATCCTCAGCTCCGACACATCCAGCAAGAGATCCTGCTAGAGAGGAGAAAGCCTATGGCATCATTGCCCTTAGCCTAGGAGATGACTATATTAATCACATTTCTGATTTAGAGTCTCCTTCTGAAGCTTGGCAGAAGCTTGACATTATTTTTGGTGCTAGCATCTCAAAATTGTCACTTAAGATTGCTTTCTTTGAATTGAAGATGGCTCATGTCAATTATATGTGGAGTCTCATGACTCAACTTGCTTCTATCAACTCTCCAATCACTACAGATGATGCAATGGCAGTATTGCTCAAAAGTATGCCTGAAGATTATGATCATGTTGTTACCACTCTGAAAATCTTCCTAATTCCTACTCTTAAAGGTCTTATTACTACTCTTCAAGAAGAAGAAAGACACATGGAACTCCGGAGAGGCAATGACACAGTCTACCAGAGAGGCAATGACACAGCCTATGCCATAAAAGTTCAGAAGGGCAAGTTTTCACCTTGCAAACATTGTGAGAAGACTAATCACCTCTCAAAAGATTGCTTCAAGATCAATCCATGCAAACATTATGGGAAAAACAATCACCATGAAAAGTATTCTAAAGCCAAAAAGGAAGAAACTACAAAGTCAGAAATTGCCAATCTACTTTCATTTGATGAGTCTCCACATGATGAAGACTATGCTTTTTAGGCACTTTGTCTTTTTTGTTTATCATCACTTGGTCAAATTTTGAGGTTCTCTGCCTGGAGTAGTACTCCAAAAAGAATATGTTATGTAAATCACCTTTGGTCACCATATGATGTAGGCCATGTGATATGTGTTTTGACTATCCCATTTCTGTGAACCTCACACCCTTGGGAACCCTTGCTAGCATGAGATCCTAGCCATAGAGTAATCCTTGGCCACCATGAGATGGCATGAGAAACTATGAGACTAGATATATCCTTGACACTGCAAGAGGCAACCCCTTGAGGGGGGGTTTGTTGGGGTAAGTATGATCAAGGGCTTGCTCTATGGTGCATGTGTGCATCTAGGGGAGTCACATGTGTGTTTGTGTGTGTTGTAAAGGCACATCAAGTGCTATGATGTGTCTAGTGTGTGTGACCTAAGTGATGATGTAAGACAAAGGCAATCCCACTGATGTAGGGGCTGATTGCACTTGTGTAGGGAAGGTATTACCTTCTCCCCCTTTCTATAAGAGAGAGACCTCTCTCTCACAATCATAATAGAGAACTATCATCTTTCTTTCATTGTGCTCTCACACCTCTTGTAAGATGCATCTATTCTATCCTACGGGATCCTACAAAATATCCCCTGACTGTCCACTGTGTGGGGTGGCCATGGAATCCTTGAGGCATTTGTTATGGAGTTGTGTTATCTCCCGTGTGTGAAGATTGTGGGAGAGAGGGAAGGAGTCTCACTTGAGGCTTTCTCACAATCACAATGGGGGAATACACACAAAGGTGGAGGCTGAAAACAGTTTTCCTCTTCTTAGTTGTGTAAGCCAAAAAAACTCTAGTACAAAGAAATAGAAGAACCCTATATGTGGGTCTCAAACCAAACTCAACTAACTAAGGTGGCATACTAACTGAGCCACAAACTATGGTAGATAAGGATAGCTGTCATCCAGCTATTATTCGTGGGCGGTGTACCAACCGCATCTCCAGCTAACAAGTCGGTGACATAAGTACACAACGGTCAGCCTGGCATATCTCGAGTGGAGCTCGATATCTCAACACTCCTCCTCGAGCTCAATCCCAAATCCTGCACACCAAGCAGGTCTCTGAACTTGCGCAGCTTCTCTGCGCCCAATGCTTTCGTGAATATGTCAGCTACCTGATCCTCTGTGCTGACATAAACTAGATCAATAAGACCTAGTAAAACCTTCTCCCGCACATAGTGATAATGCACCTCAATGTGCTTTGTTCTGGCATGAAAGACTGGGTTCTTTGCCAAGTGTATACTGCTCATGTTGTCACAATAAATGACAACCGGCCCATCTGTAGACTGATGCATATCATAGAGTAGCTTATGCAACCAAGCTACCTCACATGCAGCCATTGCTGCACCCCTGTACTCAGCCTCTGTGCTCGACAAGGCAACTGTAGGCTGTTTCTTGCTGCTCCAAGTGATTGCAGCACTCCCAAAAGAGAACACATATCCACTGGTAGATCGTCTATCAGAAATGCTACCAGCCCAATCAGCATCAGTGTATCCATGCAACTGTATCTGAACCCCAGCCTCATAAAATAGTCCACACTGCAATGTGGACTTCACATACCTGAGTATGCGTCTAGCCGCATCCAAATGCGGTTTCCTTGGAGCCTGCATAAACTGACTTACCAACCCAACAGCATAGCTCAAATCTGGCCTGGTAATAGTCATGTAAATCAAACTTCCTACTATGCATCTGTACATAGTAGAATCTTCCAGAAGCTCACGTGCATCTGTGCTCAGCTTCACATTCTGCTCCAAAGGAACTGAAATAGGCTTACAGCCTGTCATCCCATATTTGGACAGCATGTCAATCCATACTGCCTCTGCAAGAGCTGTATCCCACTTGGTGATCTAATCACCTCAATGCCCAAGAAATAACGCAGCTCTACCAAATCCTTCATCTCAAACTTCTGCCTCAATAGCATTTTCACATGAAGGATATCTTCATCACTATCACCTGTGATGATCAAATCATCAACATAAATGACCAGCAGCATAATCCCTTTCTCTGTTTTTCTCACATAGAGTGAGAAATCTGCTTTGGAAATCTGAAAGCCAATAGTGACAAGATACTGTCCTATCTTGTCAGACCATGCTCTAGGTGCTTGCTTCAAGCCATACAAGGCTTTCTTCAACCTCTGCAAACAAACTCAAGATGAATAGCATGAACATAACCTGGTGGCTGCTCCATAAAGACCTCTTCTTGCAAATCACCATGCAAGAAGGCATTCTTTACATCCATCTGATGTAAAGACCATCCCTTTGATGCAGCCATAGCAATGGCTGCTCTTACGGTTGCCATCCTTGCAACCGGGCTGAAAGTTTCTTCATAATCAATGCCATATGTCTGTGCATACCCCTTGACAACTAATCTTGCCTTGTATCTATTCACAGAACCATCTGCATTGTGCTTGATCTTATAAACCCACTTGCAGCCAATTGCATTCTTGCCTTTAGGCAAAGGCACCAATTCCCATGTAGCATTAGCATCCAAGGCATCCATTTCTTCATCCATGGCTTTCTCCCATTTTTCATTTCCCATGGCTTGCTCAAAAGAAGTGGGTTCTGGTTCCTGTATCACTTTGATCATATAGGCATAGTGAATGGCTGTAAATCCATCATATTTCAGCCTATCCACAGGATACCTAATCGTGGTAGACCTGCGCAAAATAGGCTCACTTCTAGGTGCTCTCAAAACATCCCTGGTCTTCCTTACTCCAGGTGTAACAATAGAAGGAATACCCAACTCATCATCAATGCTCTGTTCTGAGCCACTGGATTCACCATCCACATAAGAGTGACCTGCATTCACATCAAACATGGGCTGATCTACCTTCTCTTTTCCTTTTCGTGATACCTGCGTACCACTATCTGCATTGCTTTGAGGGGATTCTCCTGATCTCAATCTGCCTGTCCATGGCGAAGTATGTGAACCACTGGTAGAGGACACTCCAGGTCCACTGATATTTTGTGATTGCTGCTGTGCATTCTGTGCAGCATTACCATTTTGTGCATCTACATCAATCATCACATTTACTGGTTTATACCAGCTGCTCATCTCATAAAAAATAACATCTCTGCTCACTGTGAACTTACGTGTAGAAGGGTTATAGCATCTATACCCTTTCTGCTGTAGAGAATAACCAATAAAGACGCACTTCTCAGCTTTTGGATCCAACTTGGACCTCAACTCATCTGGCACATGGACATAAGCAATGCAACTAAAAATCTTCAAATGAGAAATATCTGGTTTCCTACCAGTATACATCTCCTCTGGCGTCATGTCATGTATTGCTGCAGTGGGAGTCCTGTTCATTATATAGACTGCTGTAGCAACTGCTTCAGCCCAATAATAATCTGGTAGATCTTTTTCATTTAGCATAGCCCGAGACACCTCTCCAATATGCCTGTTTTTTCTTTCTGCAATTCCATTTTGCTGTGGGGTATGACTGCATGAATATTGCTGCTTTATACCATGCTCCTGCAAGAACCTTGCAAACTCATTTGAGAGGTACTCTCCCCCTCCATCTGACCTTAGGCATTTTATTTGTAGGCCTGTTTCTTTTTCAACCATAGCTTTGAAAGCTTTGAAGTGCCCAAACACTTCACTTTTCTTTTTCATAAAATACACCCACAGTTTTCTGCTGAAGTCATCAATAAATGTGACAAAATAGTGACAGCCTCCAATAGATGCAGCTTTTGTAGTCCATACATCAGAGTGGATTAATTCCAATGGTTTTTTACTCTCTTAAACATGACTAGGAAAAGGTTTCCTTGCCTGTTTTCCAAATTGACAGGCTTCACAAACCTTGTGCATTTCTGCACCTTAAATTTAGGCAATCCTGCAACAATATTTTGGGCTTGCATTGATTTTAGTCGCTGTATATTAACATGACCAATGCGTTTGTGCCAGATATCAATATCTGCAACTACACCGGTCCCATGTGCAAACATTGCTGCACTCAATTCAGGCATGTCTGCATCCAACGTAAACATCCTGCCCTTCTTCTTTCCTTTTGCTATCAAGCGACCGTTATTTTTCATATCCTCAACAAAGCATCCATGAGGATTAAATTTAACCTGCAAGCCCTGCTCAACCATTTGACCAACAGAAACCAGGTTCTTGGTGATGTTCGGGACATGAAATACATCAGACAAGTATTTCTTTTTCCCATCCTGCATAGACAAAGAAATTTTGCCAATCTGCACAATAGGATGTGCAGTATCATCACCAGTCTCCACAAATCCTGGTTTTTTCATTTTTCTTGCATCCTCAGTGTGACCTGTCATGTGGTTTGACGCACCCGAGTCAACATACCACACATCATTGCTTTCTTATGCACTTGTTACAGAATTTGTCATATGCTGCACCATAAACAAATGCTCATTTCTGTCATCGCCCTGTCTACTAGAGGATGCATAATTGCCTTGCTGCAATTTTCCACTCATAATGTCATTCTGCTTTTTGTAGCAGTCTTTAGCCATATGACCCATTTTGCCACAATAGTAGCATTCAACATTGTTGTTTGCATTTTGGCTTCTCTGCCATCCACCATGGCCTCTTTGGCTCCCCCTGCCTCTAGAGTTACCACGTCCTCCTGCATAGGACTGGTTTTCTTGCATTTGCTGCATATTCTGATTTCTACCATGGCCTGCAGATCGGCCTCCTCTACCTCTGCCTCTACCTCTGCTAGCATTTGAGTAGAAGACAGTTTCTTTTGAAGTTCCTGCTGAAGAAGATGCACCCCCATTTCTCTGCTCTTCAGAAATTAGAAGAGCAATCAACTCCTCAAAATCAGGAAAGTTTTCACGGACGGCAATGGATGTCCGGAACTGTGCATAATCCTTTCCTAGACTATTCAAGGTCACAGAAACTAAATCATCATCATCCACTGGCGACCCAATGGAAGCAAGTGCATCTCCAATTTTCTTCACTTTCATGTGGTAGTCATTTATGCTCAAATTTTCTCTCTGCACATTGTGCAACTCCTGTTTGAGTTGCATTTTCCTGGCTTGCGTATTTGTGCTATACATTTTTGCCAAAGTATCCCATGCCTCCTTTGGCGTATTTGCATCCTGAATATGCACAATCATGGAGTCCGAAATACTGATAGACAGCCAGTACATAACTTTCCTGGCTCTCTCATGCCATCCTTTGAATGCCTGCACATTGTGCAACTCCTGTTTGAGTTGCATTTTCCTGGCTTGCGTATTTGTGCTATACATTTTTGCCAAAGTATCCCATGCCTCCTTTGGCGTATTTGCATCCTGAATATGCACAATCATGGAGTCCGAAATACTGATAGACAGCCAGTACATAACTTTCCTGGCTCTCTCATGCCATCCTTTGAATGCCTGCATTTCCTGTTGACTGGGAACATTAGGAAGAACAGGTTCTTCTTCATTTCCTGTAATGAATTCCCAATAGCCTTTTCCCATCAAGAAATTCGTCATTCTAAATTTCCATGCCTGGAAGTTGTTCTTGTCAAGCTTTTCAGTGACAATCTGTGAAAGAGAATCAGATGCCATTACAGAACACTGCAAAATATTCTGTCACTGCAAAAAACATAGCTTTTGCCTCACACGGGCAGATCTGCAAAACCGACGAGAGTGGTATTTTACCACACAGTCACTTCCTAGTGACGATTTTGCATCAACAGGCAATAGGCATGAATCTGCAACTCCCAATATCTCTGCACACAGGCATACGATGCAATTTCTGCGGCACCTTTCCACCGACTAGCCGCGCAGTGGTCGTACAGCAAAAAATAGGGCCTTTTTCTGAGTGCCTGCGAAGAACTTCCGCCTTCAAAACGGGCCCCGAAACGTCCTCAAATCAGAAAAATAAAGTCACTAAGGGCCTTGCCCTCTCCCGCAGCATATACTGCGCTCTCGCCACACCGCGAAGGGCGTCTCAATCTGAAACAGTGCACTCCTGCACTTCTGGTTGTGCTACTTGCAGAGATTTGCTCCCAAACTCGAAATAGGAAAGCAACACTGATCCTCTTACCAGGACACCACGAACTTGGCTTGCTTTCTTGAGCTCCTTACTACGAACAAGGCTCTGATACCATGTGAAGATTGTGGGAGAGAGGGAAGGAGTCTCACTTGAGGCTTTCTCACAATCACAATGGGGGAATACACACAAAGGTGGAGGCTGAAAACAGTTTTCCTCTTCTTAGTTGTGTAAGCCAAAAAAACTCTAGTACAAAGAAATAGAAGAACCCTATATGTGGGTCTCAAACCAAACTCAACTAACTAAGGTGGCATACTAACTGAGCCACAAACTATAGTAGATAAGGATAGCTGTCATCCAGCTATTATTCGTGGGCGGTGTACCAACCGCATCTCCAGCTAACAAGTCGGTGACATAAGTACACAACGGTCACCCTGGCATATCTCGAGTGGAGCTCGATATCTCAACACCGTGCAGTTTGGAGCAAGGTGGAAAGAGCAATCCATGTCTCGGGATTCATGTCCCAGTTCAAGCTTTTGAAGAATTGGCGCTGTGCACTTCTGGGGGAGGTGAAAGGCATTCCATCCACGCTCATGGGTGCCTGGCCGCATATTAGAGCTGCTTTTCTAGTGGCCTTAATGGAAAACACGAAACTGCAGAGCATTCAACTATAGTCAACAGGTGTGCATCTTAGAGCCTAGTATCTTAGCAAAGGGCAAAGCCCTCCTATTGGATTTTGCGGTCCTCTTAGCCTCCAATGACCTGATCACCAGTCATTGTCTAGTCTCGGTGGCGGGTAGTTTAGGTCTGCTTTAAGCGCAGCCGTGCGTGGACGCACGTCCTTAATTCAGCTCCCCCTTCTCATTTTTAGTAATAGGGTCTTTTTTTTGCCATTTTGAGGGGTTGATCCATCCCTTTTTATATAATATAAGTCGGCTATTTTTTTAAATTAATATATATATATATATATGTTCTAGAGAGGCGAGCCTTTTAGGCGGCTCTAGGGATACATTTGAGTGCCAATTGGGAGAAAAACGTGCGGCGATTGGTGGGGGGGGGTGGATTTAGACATAATAGATTAATTGGAAGATAAGGGCACAAGGAATAATTAGAGCAAGACTACCAAAATGAATTAACAAAAGGAAATTATGAAACATGGTTAATAAGGTTAGGGAACTAGGACTTTATAATACATTATGGTTGATTAGGTAGAAAATAACATAAGAATTATGAATAAATACACATATATAGAGACTAGACTAGGACATAACTAAAATAGAAAAAAATAGAAATAAAAAAAGGAGGGATAAAAAGAAAAAGGGAATGGAATAATAAAGAAAATTTAAGAGGAAAATTTAAAAAATTAAAAATTTGAAAGAAAATTAACAAGAAATTAAAAGAAAAAATATAGAGAATTTAAGGAATAATAGAGACTAATGCAACTAAAGAGAGAGAGAGAGAGAGAGAGAGAGAGAGAGAGAGAGAGAGAGAGAGAATGTGTGTGGGGGGGGATGTGTGTGTGTATGTGAATAGGAAGTGTGTGTGTGTGTATTTGGTGAAACTAAGAACATTATATTATGAAGCAACCATTTTGCAACAGGGCAGTGCTCTAGAAAAGATCCAATGCCCTATGAAGTAGAAATAGTAAAAGAAAAGTTCAAACCAAGAGATGTCCAAATACTCCTCGTAATGAGGCTCGAAAGAACTCATAAGGGGACTGAAGAGATGTGTGTGTGTGTGAGTTGCCCTCCCTGTGAAGATACTGGGAGAGAAGGAAGGAGTCTCACTTATGGCTTTCTCACATACACAATGGGGGAATACACACAAAGGTGGAGGCTGAAAACAGTTTTCCTCTTCTTAGTTGTGAAAGCCAAAAGAACTCAGGTACAAAGAAATAGAAGAACCCTATATGTGGGTCTCAAACCAAACTCAGCTAACTAAGGTGGCATATTAACTAAGCCACGAACTAGAGTACATAAGGATAGCTGTCATCCAACTATTATTCATGGGCGGTGTTGTACCAACCGCATCTGCAGCTAACAAGTCGGTGACATAAATGCACAACGGTCACCCTGGCATATCACGAGTGGAGCTCGATATCTCAACACTCCTCCTCGAGCTCAATCCCAATTTCTGCACACTAAGCAGGTCTCTGAACTTGCGCAGCTTCTCTGCGTCTAATGCCTTCGTGAATATGTCAGCTACCTGATCCTCTGTGTGCTAACATAAACTAGATCAATAAGACCTAGTAAAACCTTATCCCGCACATAGTGATAATGCACCTCAATGTGCTTTGTTCTAGCATGATAGACTGGGTTATTTGCCAAGTGTATACTGCTCATGTTGCGACAATAAATGACAACTAGCCCATCTATAGACTGATGCATATCATAAATTAGCTTATGTAACCAAGCTACCTCACATGCAGTCGTTGCTGCACCCCTGTACTCAACCTCTGTGCTCGACAAGGCAACTGTAGGCTGTTTCTTGCTGCTCCAAGTGACTGCAGCACTCCCAAAAGAGAACACATATCCACTGGTAGATCGTCTATCAGAAATACTACTAGCCCAATCAGCATCAGTGTATCCATGCAATTGTATCTGAACCCCAGTCTCATAAAATAGTCCATACTGCAATGTGGACTTCACATACCTGAGTATGCGTCTAGCCGCATCCAAATGCGGTTTCCTTGGAGCTTGCATAAACTGACTTACCAATCCAACAGAGCATAGCTCAAATTTGGCCTGGTAATAGTTATATAAATTAAACTTTCTACTATGTGTCTGTACATAGTAGGGTCTTCCAGAAGCTCACCTGCATCTGCGCTCAGCTTCACATTCTGCTCCAAAGGAACTGAAATAGGCTTACAGCCTATCATCCCATATTTGGATAGCATGTCCAATCCATACTGCCTCTGCAAGAGCCGTATCCCACTTGGTGATCTAATCACCTCAATGCCCAAGAAATAACACAGCTCTCCCAAATCCTTCATCTCAAACTTCTGCTTCAATAGCATTTTCATATGAAGGATATCTTCATCACTATCACCTGTGATGATCAAATCATCAACATAAATGACAAGCAGCATAATACCTTTCTCTGTTTTTCTCACATAAAGTGAGAAATTTGCCTTGGAAATCTGAAAGCCAATAGTGACAAGATACTGTCCTATCTTGTCAGACCATGCTCTAGGTGCTTGCTTCAAGCCATACAAGGATTTCTTCAACCTACAAACAAACTCAGGATGAATAGCATGAACATAACCTGGTGGCTGCTCCATAAAGACCTCTTCTTGCAAATCACCATGCAAGAAGGCATTATTTACATCCATCTGATGTAAAGACCATCCCTTTGATGCAGCCATAGCAATGACTACTCTTACGGTTGTCATCCTTGTAACCGGACTGAATGTTCCTTCATAATCAATGCCATATGTCTATGCATACCCCTTGACAACTAATCTTGCCTTGTGTTTGTTCATAGAACCATCTGCATTGTGCTTCACCTTATAAACCCACTTACAGCCAATTGCATTCTTGTCTTTAGGCAAAGGCACCAATTCCCATGTAGCAATTGCGTCCAAGGCATCCATTTCTTCGTCCATGGCTTTCTTCCATTTTTCTTTTCCCATGGCTTGCTTAAAAGAAGTGGGTTCTGGTTCCTATATCACTTTGACCATATAGGCATAGTGAATGGCTGTAAATCATATTTCAAACTATCCACAGGATACCTAGCTCTGGTAAACCTGCGCAAAATAGGCTCACTTCCAAAAGCTCTCAAAACATCCCTGGTCTTCCTTACTCCAGGTGTAACAACAGAAGGAATACCCAACTCATCATCAATGCTCTGTTCTGAGCCACTGGATTCACCATCCACATAAGAGTGACTGCATTCACATCAAACATGGGCTGATCTACCTTCTCTTTTTCTTTTCGTGATACCTGCATACCACTATCTGCATTGCTTTGAGGATCTGTCTGTCCATGGCAAAGTATGTGAACCACTGCTAGAGGACTTTGCAGGTCCACTAATATTTTGTGATTGCTGTTGTGAATTCTGTGCAACATTACCATTTTGTGCATCTACATCATCAATCACATTTACTAGTTTATACCAGCTGCTCATCTCATCAAAAATAACATCTTTGCTCACTGTAAACTTACGAGTAGAAGGGTTATAGCATCTATACCGTTTCTGCTGCAGAAAATAACCAATAAAGATGCACTTCTCAGCTTTTGGATCCAACTTGGACCTCAACTCATCTGGCACATGAACATAGGCTTTTCTATTGTAGTCATCAATAAAAGTGACAAAATAATGACAGCCTCCAATAGATGCAGCTTTAGTCAACACATCAGAGTGGATTAATTCAAATGGCTTCTTACTCTCTTGAACATGTCTAGGAAATTGTTTCCTTGCCTGTTTTCCAAATCAATAGGCTTCACATACCTTATGCATTTCTGCAACCTTGAATTTAGGCAATCCTGCAATAATATTTTGGGCCTACATTGATTTAAGTCGCTGTACATTAACATGACCAATGCGTTTATGCCAGATATCAATATCTACAACTACACCGGTCCCATGTGCAAACATTGCTGCACTCTATTCAGGCATGTCCGCATCCAACGTAAACATCCTGCCTTCTTTCCTTTTGCTATCAAGCGACCGTTATTTTTCATATCCTCAACAAAGCATCCATGAGGATTAAATCTCACCTACAAGCCCTGCTCAACCATTTGAGCAACAGAAACCAGATTCTTGGTGATATTCGGGACATGAAATACATCAGACCGGTATTTCTTTTTCCCATCCTGCGTAGACAAAGGAATTTTACCAATCTGCACAACAATAGGATGTGCAACATCATCACCAGTCTCCACAAATCCTGGTCTTTCCATTTTTGTTGCATCCTGCATCCATTCTGTATGACCTGTCATATGGTTTGACGCACCTGAGTCAACATACCACACATCATTGCTTTCTTCTGCACTTGTCACAGAATTGGTCATGTGCTGCACCATAAACAGATGCTCATTTCTGTCATCACTTTGTCTACTAGAAGATGCATAATTCCCTTACTGCAATTTTTCATTCATGATGTCATTCTACTTTTTATAGCAGTCTTTAGCCATATGATCCATTTTACCATAGTAGTAGCATTCAACATTGATGTTTACATTTTGGCTTCTCTGCCATCCACCACGACCTCTTTGGCTCCCCCTGCCTCTAGAGTTACCACGTCCTCCTCCATAGGACTGGTTTTCTTGAGTTTGCTGCATATTCTAGATTTCTACCACGGCCTCCAAATCGGCCTGCTCTACCTCTGCCTCTACCTCTTCCAACATTTGAGTAGAAGACAGTTTCTTTTAAAGTTCCTTCTGAAGAAGATGCACCACCATTTCTCTGCTTTTCAAAAATTAGAAGAGCAAACAACTTCTCAAAATCAGGAAATTTTTCACGGACGACAATGGATGTCCAGAACTGTGCATAATCCTTTCCTAGACCATTCAAGGTCACAGAAACTAAATCATCATCTTCCACTGGCGACCCAATGGAAGCAAGTGCATCTGCAATTTTCTTCACCTTCATGTGGTAGTCATTGATGCTCATATTTTCTCCCTGCACATTGTGCAACTCTTGCTTGAGCTGCATTTTCCTAGCTTGTGTATTTGTGCTATACATTTTTGCCAAAGTATCCCATGCCTCCTTTGGCATACTTGCATCCTGAATATGCACAATCATAGAATCTGAAATACTGATAGACAGCCAGTACATAACTTTTCTGGCTCTCTCATGCCATCCTTTAAATTCCTGCATTTCCTGTTGATTGGGAACATTATTCTTCATTTCCTGTGATGAACTCCCAATAGCCTTTTCCCATAAGGAAATTTGTCATTCTAAACTTTCATGCTTGGAAGTTGTTCTTGTCAAGCTTTTCAATGACAATCTGTGAAAGAGAATTAGACGCCATTACAAAACAGTGCAAAATATTCTGTCATTGCAAAAAACACAGCTTCTGCCTCACAAGGGCAAATCTGCAAAACTAACGAAAGTGGTATTTGACCACACAGTCACTTCCTAGTGATGATTTTGCATCAACAGGCAATAAGGATGATTCTATAACTCCCAATATCTCTACGCACAGGCATACGATGCAATTTCTGTGGCAACTTTTCACCGACCTGCAGAGCAGTGGTCGCACAGCAAAAACAGGGCCTTTTTCTCAGTGCTTATGGAGAACTTCCGCCTCCAAAACGGGCCCGGAAATAGCCTCGAATCAGAAAAATAAAGTCACCAAGGGCTTCGCCTTCTCCCACAGCATATACTGCCCTCTCGCCACACCACGAAGGGCATCTCAATCTGAGACAATGCACTCTTGCACTTTTCGGCTGTGCTACCTGCAGAGATTTGCTCCCAAACTCGGAATAGGAAAGCAACACTGGTCCTCTTACCAGGACACCGCAAACTTGGTTTGCTTTCTTGAGTCCTTACCATGAACCAAGCTCTAATACCATGTGAAGATAGTGGGAGAGAAGGAAGAAGTCTCACTTGCAGCTTTCTCACATACACAATGGGGGAATACACACAAAGGTGGAAGCTGAAAACAGTTTCCTCTTCTTAGTTGTGAAAGCCAAAAGAACTCAGGTATAAAGAAGAAGAACCCTATATGTGGGTCTCAAACCAAACTCAGCTAACTAAGGTGGCATACTAACTGAGCCACAAACTAGAGTACATAAGGATAGCTATCATCCAGCTATTATTCATGGGCGGTGTACCAATCGCATTTGCAGCTAACAAGTCGGTGACATAAATGCACAATAGTCACCATGGCATATCACGAGTGGAGCTCGATATCTCAACACTCCCTCCCTTTGTGTGGTTCTCTCTCTGTCTCTCTCTTTCAAGATAACTTAAAGAGTGTACAAGAGAAAGCAATTGGAAGGGTTGGGAATTTCCCAATCCTCCTAATCGCATTCGTTTGTACACGTCTCTCTCTCTCTCCCTCTCTCTCCCTCTCTCTCTCTCCCTCTCTCTCTCCCTCTCCCCCACCATTTCCCTCCCCCTCTCTTTCCTTCATGATGAGAGAGAGGGAGGGAGAGAGAGAGAGAGAGAGAGAGAGAGGGAGAGAGAGAGAGACGTGTACAAACGAGTGCGATTAGGAGGGTTGGGAAATTCCCAACCCTCCCAATTGATTTCTCTTGTACACTCTTTAAGGTATCTTGAAAGAGAGAGATATAGAGAGAACCACACTAAGGGAGAGAGTGTTGAGATATCGAGCTCCACTCGTGATATGCCAGGGTGACCATTGTGCATTTATGTTACCGACTTGTTAGCTGCAGATGCGGTTGGTACACCGCCCATGAATAATAGCTGGATGACAGCTATCGTTATGTACTCTAGTTCGTGGCTCAGTTAGTATGCCACCTTAGTTAGCTGAGTTTGGTTTGAGACCCACATATAGGGTTCTTCTATTTCTTTGTATCTGAGTTCTTTTGGCTTTCACAACTAAGAAGAGAAAAACTGTTTTCAGCCTCCACCTTTTTGTGTATTCCCCCATTGTGTATGTGAGAAAGCCGCAAGTGAGACTTCTTCCTTCTCTCGCACTATCTTTATCTTCCTTCCGTCCCTCTCTCTCTCTCTCCCTTTCTCTCTCTCTCTCCCTTTCTCTCTCTCTCTCTCCCTCCCTCTCCCTCTCCCTCTCCCCCACCAACTCCCTCCCCCTCTCTTTCCTTCATGATGAGAGAGAGGAGAGAGAGAGAGGGAGAGAGAGGGAGAGAGAGAGAGGAAGAGAGAGAGAGGGGGAGAGGGAGAATGTGTAAAAATGAACACGATATGGAGGGTTGGAAAATTCCCAACCCTCCATATCTCATTCATTTGTACACCCTCACACACACACACACGCACACACATGGTAGAAGAGGGAGAGGGAGAGGGTGGAAGATCTTGCTGGTGGGAGAGGGAGAGAGGGAGAGTGAGAGAGAGAGAGAGTACATACTATGGTAGGAGATGGAGGAGAGGGAGAGAGAAAGAGAGAGGCTTGGTGGGAGGGGGAGAGAGAGAGAGAGAGAGAGAGAGAGAGAGAGAGAGAGAGGGAGGGAGGGGGAGGGAGAAGGAGAAAGTGTACAAATGAATGCGATATGGAGGGTGACAAAATATGAAGAGGGGAGAAGAGAAGAGTGGAGATGAGGAGAGAGGGCACAGCTAGAGAGCACACCACAAATGACTAACTGTACACTAGATTTAGTTGAAAAAATAGTATTCACCTCCTCTGTCTGATCTCATGACCTTGATCTTTCTGCGTGTCTGGTTTTCTACCATGGCTTTGAATTCTTGAAATCTAGAAAACACTTCAGATTTCTCTTTCAGAAAGTAGACCCAACAATATCTGCCGTAGTCGTCGATGAAGGTTAAGTAGTAAAGTGAACCATTGATGCTGCAGGTCTGGGCATAACCCCATACATCTGTATGAATCAAATCAAGAATACCTTTTGCATGGGAGGTACTTCTGACAAAGTTGGTTCGCTTTTGTTTGCCAAAGCAGCATGCTTCACAAACCTTTCCAAGAAACTATAGCTTCGGAATCCCAATTGCCATATTCTGATTCTTGAGATCTAACAAGTACTTGAAATTGACATGACCATATCTCTTGTGCCATTTTGCAGATAGTGGCATCTGTTGCATTTGAGCTGACATGGCATGCTTATCTGGTACTGTAGCTAGCATTATGTATAAGCGTCCTTCCTTGACACCTTTTGCTACTAGTTGACATCTTTTGGATTTGTCTCTGATAATGCATTCATCATCGTCAAAGATGACTTTTTAGTTGTGTTCTGTCATTTGACCTACTGACAAAAGGTTCTTGCTGAGCTTCGGAACATAGAGCACATCTTTGACTAATCCTTTTGTACCAGTGAAATTGTTCATAGGGATAACACCTGTCCCTTGAACTGGATTCGGTGTATTGTCTGCTGTGTAGACGACATTCTTCTGACCTTCTAATGGTTTCATCTCTGTGAACCATTCCTAATGATTTGTCATATGAGATGATGCACCGCTATCGATGTACCAAGGATCTTGTTCCACTTGGTCGACTTGATAGCTAAAATCCTCTTTGGGATTGAAATCAGTGTCTAGGTGCATTGTCTAGGTGCATTGTATCAGTCTGATGCAATTCCTCGCTTGCAAGAAACATATTTCCATGTTCATTTGCAAAATGACTATGACTAGAATGTCTACCACGATGATTTTCTCTTCCTCGGGAATTCCCTCGATTACTGCTGGATTGACCGCCTTGGTCGTACTGCTTCTTGCGACAATCTCTTTCATAGTGTCCAAACTTGTAACAGTAGTTGCACTGAATGTTTGACACATTGGTGGATGCATTCTCTCGTCCTTGGAATCTTCCTTGATTGGAATGATTTCCTCTTTGCTGATTTTGATGTTGCTGAGGATGATGCTGATGCTGATGCTGATTTTGACTTTGATTTTGTTGATGATGACCACTTTTCTGGTATGATCTACCTCTGTTTCTACCTTTGCCTCTGCTTTTGTTTGAAGCTGTGAATGCCTCATCATTAGAATGACCTTTATGTGCTTGAATGGCCTGAGTCCTGAGTTCTTCACCAAGTAGAACTGACTGAAGTTCTTCCAGTGTTGGAATTTGCTATTGGATGGCAATACTCTGGACTAGATTCTCATATCCTTCTCCTAGTCCATTGAGGATTACTTGAACCATTTCTGCGGGATTCATAGTCTCTCCCACTGCTGCAAGTTGATTGTTGTAGTCTTTGATGCGGAGTACATAAGCATGACCGGTTTCACTGTTGTTGCGGAAACTCTGGTTGATTTGGTTTCTTAGGGTGAGAATCCTGGATGTGTTCTTGGACTCGTAGAGAGCGGCGAACATATCCCATGCTTCTTTTGATGTCTTAATTGTGTTGAGTTGTCCTAGCATGACATCTTGCACATTCTGCTTGATCAAGTGATAGGCATACTTGTCTTTATTATCCCATTCTGCTTGAGCTCGAGTAATGGCAGGATCTGCTACTAGTGCGGAAACTGTTTGTGTAGATGTAGATCCCGATGTAGATTCCGTTGCTGGTGTTGTGACAATAGATGGAGTAGAGATGGCTAGATCAGCCAATGGTCTAGGTGTAGACCCATCGACATACTCCCATTTGTCCTGAAGCACAAGAATGGTCTCCATTCGGTATTTCCATGTACCATAATTGGAGTTTTCTAACTTAGCAGATGCCTCCAAATTGAGGTTGCTAGTCGACATGGTGCAAAAAAATGTACTCAAAAAGTGTCTTGAAAATCTCTGTATGAATCAACTGCAAATACACTGAAAATGCCAAGTGAAATCTCTGTACCATCGGTGAAGATAGAACTGCAGTATATAAAATCTGATCTATGTTACAAGGCTTGTGGCAATGATGCCGAGAATAGCCAAGAGGCTTTACAAGGCTGAAAAATGATGTGCATGATGCCATGAGATAGCCAAATAGGCTTTACAGTGGTGGCATGTGTGTGTGAAATCAAATGCTATCTGCCCACTGAATCAATCTGCAATGCCTTTGAACTCTGAAGTCTGCTCACTAAACTGATGAACATAAGGTTTCAGGTAATGTAATGATGTGAAATCGGATGTGACCATATGGACTGACTCACTAAACTGATGAACGTAAGGTTTCAGGTAATGTAATGATGTGAAATCGGATGTGACCATATAGGTACTAGTCGGGAATTTCGGGCATGGCTTAGATTGGCAACTTGGGGAATTCAAAGCATCCCCTCTATGGCGATCTAGTCTACTCTGATCTAGATCTAAACCAACCGTCGATCGATGAAAGAATAGCAAATAATTTCTTTTCTTTTGTTCTTTTTAAGTGCTGGGTCAGATGCGTCGATGTAGAGGCAAATGTGCGTGAAGGAAGTGGTTTTGTCAGCGAGGCTCAAATGTGAGTGTAACTTGTGCCAAAATGTGCGCGTCATGTAACGAGTGCATAGAGTACCCTCAAATTCTTCCTGGATCAAGAGATATGACTTGATCTAGCTGGAGGGGCAAAAGGAGTGCAAATGGTTCTCAATGATGATGTGTCAGTCACATGCAGTGATGATGTGGCACTGTGCCTAGCAAGAGGTGTGCTAGTGAAGCCCTGTGCTGAGGTGGTAGGA
This sequence comes from Dipteris shenzhenensis, assembly GCF_047967505.1. NCBI lineage: Eukaryota > Viridiplantae > Streptophyta > Polypodiopsida > Gleicheniales > Dipteridaceae > Dipteris > Dipteris shenzhenensis. Next base: position 27,491,080 of record NC_141596.1, read on the forward strand.
GTGGTCACATGAATTGCCTGTGGAGCACTGTGTGTGCCTGGCAGGAGTCAATGCTGACTGGATTGTTGAGGTGGCACTACTGATGTGGCACTGATGACATGGCTTGGATGATATGTCACTGATGATGTGGTTGATGACATGTCAATGGTGATGTGGCAGATGATGTGGCAATGATGACATGGTAGTGGTGATGTGGATATGCTGATGTGGCTGTCGATGATGACATGGCAGTCGATGGTGATGTGGCCTACCTATGTGGCACTAATGACATGGCTGCCACTATGGCAGATGACGTGGTTGTTAGCTAGATGATGTGGCATAATGACAGAGGAGATGATGTGGTAGGCGGGCTGCCAGGTGCTGACGTGGCACAATAAGATAAGGTTGCCACGTGCCGCTTGGAGCTTCACAAAATCTTTTGAAGATTTCGATAGAATCTATGAAGATTTTGTCTTCGTGTCCGTCGAGGCCGTCGTTGGAGTTGCTTCAAAGGTGCTAGCTGTTGATCAGGTGCCAAGAGCCTGAAGGCTTTGGAGGTCGCACATTCGGTGGAGGAGTCCCAGGCTTACCTCATACAGGTCTGTAGAGCGGTGCGTTGGAGTTCCGTTGTCTCCAGTTCCAGCCTTAGCTGAAGGTCGTTGCAGCCTTGCAGCCTAGTGTGAGCTTGGAGCTCCTTCCCTCGGTTGGAGGAGCCTTCGGTAGGCTGCTTGGAGAGGTGGTCGGTTGTCGAAGATGGCACAAGATCTTGCTGAAGGAGCTGCCTGTGGGATAGTTGGCTATTGCTACTGCTAATGCTGTTGTAGGGCGTCGATTGGTGCTGAGGTTGTCATAGGACGAGCATTGCTTTGGAAGGAGCCGAGCGTGCAGGTCGCTGGAGCACTGAAGAGTTGGTGGCGCAGCTATTGGGGAGTTGTGGCGGAGCTACAGCCCATGGCTGTTGGAGTCGATGGCTCTTGAAGTCTAACGCAACTATGTATTGTATGGAGCAGTGAAGCTTTCAGGAGTCGTTGAAGGCCTTTGGAAAGCTGGCATCGCGTTAATGGCCCGTGGCTGCTTGTAGGAGATTTCGTCAGCTGCTGATGACTAGAAGCGGCTGTTGAAGGGAGCCTTGGCCACTATGCATCTGCTGCAGAGGTGGATATTACTTGGCAAGCACAACTGAGGTGCTGCTGTGGTGCTTCAGAGTCGTCTAGTTGCTTTGTGTATGGAGAAGCCGTGAGCATTGGAGCAAGCACACTATGAGTCACGTACGTTTGAAGATGAAGAGACTTGCAAAAAACTGTCTTTCCCGTGGATGACTAGTCGATGGAGCTGGACCTCTTTTGTTTGCAGCTATGCTAATCTGGGGGCTTAGTTGATGCTGAGTTTGTTGAGCATGGAGCGGCAGAAAGGAGTCAATGCCTTATAAGAGAACTATTGTAGGAAGCTGTAGAGGTATGCTAAAGCCTTAGCTTTGGAGTGCATATTCCAGAAACCTTTAGTCTCCCTCTCCCTCAAAGCTTACTAAAAACTCAGTCTCTCCCTATCTTTCTCACAAGCACAATGGATGGAAAATCTCTCTCTCTCTTTTCACAATGGAAGTCTCACAAAATGAATTGAAATCCTCACAAGGAAATCTCAAGAAATGAACGGAAATCTCTTAAGCAATGGACGGAATTTTCTCTCAACGGAAGTGAAGGGAAGGATCTCACAATCACTCAAGAGAACTCTCAATCTCACAATCTCTCTTGCACTCTCAAGAATCGCGATGCCTCAGTGGAAGTCAAGGATGCTCTGATACCGTGACAAAATATGAAGAGGGGAGATGAGGAGAGAGGGCACATCTAGAGAGCACACCACAAATGACTAACTGTACACTAGATTTAGTTGAAAAAATAGAATATATACAAACCCTTTTAGGGTTAGGGTTAGTGGTTCTAACCCTTTCCTTTATAGCACTCTATAAGGTTAGTGCTATGCACATATGATCACATGATGGTGCTATGCACACATGATCACATGATGTTGAGTGTGAACTCTCAACAGAGGGTTGGGAAATTCCCAACCCTCCATATCGTGTTCATTTGTACACACACACACACACACACACACACAAGTAGAGGGAGAGGGAGAGAGTGGAGGGAGGGAGGGAGGGAGGGAGAGAGAGAGAGAGAGAGATCAAGTAGAGGGAGAGGGAGAGAGGAGATGGTGGGGGAGGCAGAGAGAGGGGCAAAGGTTAGCATGATACTTGAGATTGACGATGATGTACCTTCTGATATTCCAATAGCAGATTCATGATTGTGACAATGATGTCTAGGATGATGATGTGGGTACTCGTTAATCCAAATAGGAGACCACCAAAATAAATGATGACTACCAGTCCAATTGCCCAAGAGTACACCATCTATGGAATGTGGAAACTCTTGATGATTTATCGATGATGGTAGGGAACCTTAGGGCGACTCTTGTGTGGATGATGATAACCTATTTTGGGACACCCAATACGAGCTCTGCAGCATCTCTTATGAGGCATTCATGGAGCTCAAAGAACCCAAACACTCTGGTTAAAAGGGGCAATTAATGGAGGACATGTCCATATCTTGGTTGACAGTGGGAGCACCCACACTTTCATAAATTCCAAGTTTGTCCAAGCAATTAGATTACATCTTATAGAGATTGATCATGGCCTGCAAGTACAAGTGGCCTATGGGGAGCACTTTATCAGTAGGTGCCATTGTCAAGCTACTCAAACTTTATCATATTTGCTTTGGATATGGACATTGTTCTCGGTTATCAATCAGTGAGAGCTCTTGGAGAGATTACTAGGTATTTTAATCACATGTATATGAGATTCTTCCACAAAAGTAAGGAGATACTTTTGAAGGGCTATGAAGCATCTAAGTTGTTATTGTATTCCAGGTCCTGGAAAGCCCTCTTGTGAAGACCATCCCATCTACAAATTGAACTCCACCTATCTGCTATTGGTTCTACAGGAGATGCACTCCTCTTCTATGGCTGGACATATAGGTCTGTTTAAGACATATGAAAGGGTAAAGTAAAGCTTTTTATGGAAGGGGCTATGAAAGGATGTATACAAGTATGCTCAAAGCTATAGACCCTGCTAGTAAAATAGAGAATTATACCTCAAGCCAGTCGGGTTTCTTCAGCAAGAGAGTTGCCGGAGAGCGAGAGAGAGAGAGAGAGAGAGAGAGAGAGAGAGAGAGAGAGAGAGAGAGAGAGAGAGAGAGAGAGAGAGAGAGGCTTGGGGGAAGAGAGATAGGGAGAGGGAGAAAGTGTACAAAAGAAAGCGATATGGAGGGTTGGGAAATTCCCAACCCTCTATATCGCGTTCTTTTGTACACACTCTTTTGTACAAAAACACACACACACACACACATTAGACTTTTGAGCTTCATATGACTTTTGGGCTTCATATGATGCCCAATAATTTCAGCAGTGTAGCATTCATGAAACTCAAGCGTGAAGCTCAAGCCTATCTCCAAGACTTCAACATATAATATACATACATATAGTTACTAGTTATAATTTATCTACTATACTACTAATATGTATCCCAAATAATATGAGTCCCCCTTGCTCTAGAATCTTAGGGGCCTGGCATTAGTCTCACAGTCCATGCATTAGCTTAAAAAGGGATTGTATGTAGTGTCATCTTCATTTTGAAGCTTAAATTTTTTTCAAAGACTTCGTGGAATTTTGTATGAAGCCTAGAGTTGTGCAGCAAATTTAAGCACTGCACACACACACACACACACACACACACACACACAGAGCTATAATTGTTTTGGGGTTTCATGGAATAAACTGTGTTTTGTCTGCCAGTTTCTCTATCTTTCCCTCTAGCTCTCTCTGTCTGTCTCTCAAATCCCCTTTATCTCTCTCTCTCTATGTGTGTGTGTGCGTCTGTCAATTCACTGTCAGATGTATGACTCTCTCAATCTTTGTCTTTCAGTTCTCCGTCCGTCCCTTTGGCTATCTGTGCCTCACTTCTCTGGCTATCAACTCTCCCTCTATCTTTCTTTGACAGGGAGAGAGGGAGGAGGATCTAGCTACTACTGAGGAAGATAGAGAGAAGGGTGGGGAAGACAGAGAGAGAGTGAGACAGATAGAAAGGGGGCGCGGAGGGGTCTAGCTATAGAGGTTCACAAAGAGAGAGGAGGGATAGATTGAGACAAAGAAAGAAGGGGGGGGAGGTGGAGCTGGAGACAGAGAGAGGGGGGAAGTGGAGTTGGACACACACACACACACACACACATAGAGTTTGTGTAAGAGAGAGAAATATATTTTGATTCCTTCTCCATTAGAGAACTGAAAAGTCTTCGTCAAACTGTAATTTCATTTCTTGTCTAGTACAACTTTAGAAAACACATAAGTCTCTATGGAAGTAAATTTTCATCACTTGACTATTACACCATTAGAGAGAGCAATTTTCTCCAAAGTGCCTACTATGGCATTGGCTTCATGAAAACAAGAGGACTTTAAATCCGGAGGCCATATATAACCAGGATCGGCATCGCAAATCTCCTCACAGACTCTCCTCACAACCTGTTTTGAATCTTCTGCCGACTTGTAAGCATTCAATAACTCCTCTTTTCACTCTTGTCTTTCCTCATCTTCACCGTTTTGTTCAATACATCTTCTAGCCACCGCCATATCCTATACAAAAATTTAGCTCATTAGCATAAGGAGTACATGATTAAAAGAAGCACCCATGTGTGTAAGATATTCACCTCTTCAGCGGAGTTCAAATCAAGCAGCCATGTGCATAACATATGCTCTTGGAATGATTTTCCCCTCATGGGTCCATACAAAAGGGATCTAAGATAGGAGTTGAGTTCAATAAATGAAGTCATGTATTAGGTAGCCATTGTTTTGGAAGGAAAGTGAAAGAAAGAAAGTGAGGGAGTGATAGTGAGAGATGCATAGTGATTCCACTCGTCCTTCAAGAATGATAGAAAGTGAGGAAAGAGACAATGAAGTAAGGTGAGAGAAGCACCCTTTTCGAGGTAGTGTTGTCCTTTTTGGTCAATTATTAATTTCACTTTTGTATTCTTTATGTTGTGGATCATTTTCTTTCAACTTTATCACTCGTTTTTTCCAAGATATACCTCCCAATTTTTTATGTAGAGAAATTGAGAGAGAGGGAGAGAGAGAGAGAGCGAGAGCGATAGCAAGAGAGAGAGAGCGAGAGAGAGAGAGAGAGAGAGAGAGAGAGAGAGAGAGAGAGAGAGAGAGAGAGAGAGAGAGAGAGAGAGGATAAGTGTAGAAAACCGGTTCGTGAAGCAGAGAGAAAGAGGTCTAGTGAGAGCCATAGAGAGAGAGAAAGAGGAAGAAGAGGACTCAAGCTCATCTAGTCCAATCCATTTCGCTCGAGTGTGATCAAGTTTGGCATACTATAGAAGGTTCTGCAGGTGCCTTCTCTCTTTCTCTCTAAGAGTGTTACTGCTATCCCTGGTTGCCGTGCAAGGGGGAGGGGCTTGGGCTCAAGCCTCTCATACAATCATGGCCTCTAGCATCTCCAAGAGAATAATCTTTGGTAGGGATTTCGGGCTCTCTAGTTTTCAAAGTAAATTGAATATATTTATGTGCTTATAAATTTAAATTTATGTGCTTTTAGTATATTAAAAGGCTATATTTTCTGTAAAAGCAACCCATATATACGGGTTTCTTAAAAATAATTTTTAAACATATTTGACAAGTTTTGCTATAGTACAAGTGAATCCCCAAGACTATCATGCATATCATTTTACCATTGGATGATGTCCTTCGCATCCATCCCCTTGTAGTGGTGTATATTAATGTGCCCCACATTAAAAGCAATGTACATACGATAGCTTATTCATCAAAGCTCCCACACATTATTGATGTGGTCTTGACTTTGAATCCCTCTTCTGTGTGCTCCCTCTTGTGCACTCATATATTTTGGTCATCGATTTTAGACCCAAACATTGTTTGCACCCTCCCCTTGGTTAATTGGCCCAAGTAGCTAAAATGAGAAGTAGCATAAAATATGTGTGGATATGTAAGACAAATAAGAAATGGTTGGATATGCATATGTGCATGTACATCACGATTTTTAGGGAATTCACAAAGCAAATTGGAAAACTTGCTAGGAGGGAATACCTCTCCAAAGGTAGGGATTTCAATCTCATTTTGGTCCCAAAATTATTTACTTATTTCATGAACTAAAGCATTATCGAGGTATCAGTCAAACACAACACTTCTTAAGTGAATTTTGGTCACAAGGTCATGTACAACATATTCCCAAACTATCAATCACACAAACACCTTCTAATGGTCATAGGGTCATCTTCCCAAATCATCAGTCACACAAACACTTTCTAATGATCACATTTTAAATCTTGATGGTAACAATACTAAAAGAGATGCAAATTTAGGATGTATAAAACTTTTTACAAAACTTCATAATGGTACCTCATCAAGATGGAATAGTTTCCAAATACAAAGTAAGGTCAATTTCCAAAGGACAATCCCAAAAATATGCCATAAATTATGTAGAAACCTTTGTAACAATTGCCAAGATGACAACTATCAAAGTTATTATTGTCATTGCTTTTCATCTTTATTGGTCCACCCATTATATGGATGGCCAATCCTTGCTTCTCATTTGGATTGGCCCATCCATTAGATGGATGTGAAAGTTGCATTCTTGATTGGTTCTTATGATGAAGAAATCTACATGACACAACACATTAAGGCAAGGGAAAATAAAATTTACAAATTTAACCAATCTTTATATGGATGCACCATGGGCATGGAATCACATGAACCATTATAATTTTCTTATAATGAGCTTTAACTCTTTAGATTATGATCTATCACTTTACATTAAGAAAAAAAACACATTACATGGTCCTTATTGTGCCATGTCTTGTTGACTTGATTACCATCGAGTCAAATGCATATCCACTATTTTCTGGACATAGAAGAAACACTATGTTCCTGATTGCAATCCTATTTTAACTTCGATGGAGCACAATACAATCCTATAATCCTATGATAGATATCATACAAATCCTATTCTATATAGATGGCTCATTCATAGCTTGATCTAAGATTTCCTTCTTGGTTTATTTTCTCATGCAAAATCCGGGCAAAACCCCAAGAAGAATAATTTTCATGTAGTTAGAAGAGTTTTCAAATACCTCAAAGGTAAATGAATTATGGTATTAAATATTATAAATGATTAGATTTCAGCTTTTATGAATATAGCAATGATGATTGGGAAGCTAGTCTAGAAGGAAAAAGATGCACAAGTGGAAATTTCCCTAGTCTTGCATTGTGATGCAAAGCAAGAAACAACCATAGATGGCTTTAACATCTACAAATGGAAGAATCAACAAATGTTGCATGTGAAACACTATAGCTTGGAAAACTTTTAATATAGATTTTCAAAATCCCTTAGGATATCTAGTACCACTTTATTCAAATAATAGGAACCATATTCAACTACTGAAGAGCATTCACTGTATAGAAAACTAGACTATCACGTGCATTCAGGGGTATACTAGAATCCCTTATTTGTGAATTTTGATTAAATAAAATGGCCCATATTTCTATACAGACTTACTCCCCCAAAAAAAACCATTAAAAACCCAGTTATGTAATTATATTTCTTTAAATTTACATCCAAAAAGTGAGTTTAATAATACTTGTTGCTGAACTCATGTGATAGTCACATATTTTGAGTGAGATCCTTGAGGTAAAGTGTTGGAATACTGAAAGGAAAGAGTAGAGTGGACACAAAATCAGAATACTTGCTTATAGAATGAAGAAAAGAGAGGTCCTTAAGTAGGCACCTCATACAAGGTCACTGACATCACTGATGACCTCAAAGCTCCACAATCATCTCCTCAATCTGCTCCTAGATTCACTCAATCATCCTATGTGGCTTTTCCACCACCTAACTGTGCTTGTGGGCACCTAACTGTGCCTCTAGCACTCACACATAGAAACATAAGGTGTGCCTGAGGCATACACCTTGAGATATCCCAACAAACCCCCCCTCAAGGAAATGCCTCAGGCTATGTCAAGGATACATCTAGTCTCATAGTTTCTCATGCCATCTCATGGTGGTCAAGGATAAATCTATGGCTAGGTTCTCATGCTAGCAAGGGTTTCCTTGGGTGTAAGGTAAACAGAAAGGGATACAAACAGACCTTCCAATGGTTATCTCCCCTGCATGTACATGCACACAATGTCTGCAGGAGGTACCATGGAGCAAAACATACACATGGCCTACATCATAAGGTGACCAGAGGTGTTTACAAAACACACAAAACACAATAGTTTATTTGCATTCATTTTGGAGGACTATCCAGGCTGAGTACCTTGACATAAAAAGAGAGATCTGGAGCATACATAGAGATGATTTAAAATGCATAATCTTCATGGGATGCCTCATCTTGTGGAGGCAAAATATCCATGTCAAGGCAAGGTCTTACCACATGGGCAGTGTCTAGTGCCTTATAAGATGCCTTATAAGATGGTACTATGATAGAACAAGTGGATTTGAAAGTCATATCCTTCAAGAGAACAATTATCTTGTCATCTCCATAGTTGTGTAGAGAAGCATATCTTAGGTATCTGAGCTTCATCTTTTTCTTGTACTTGGAGTCAAATAAAAGTACCATGAGAGGGTAGATCTCTGTACTTGCTTCCTTTTTGGCAACCATTGTTTTGGCAATCTTCAACAAGGAAGTCAGGTTGGCATTTTCATCCTTTGTAGCATAACAAGACATTGCTTTATGTTTTGGCTTTTCACATATTTTGCATAAGCAAGCCATGAGAGGCTCTAACCCAAGTATTGGGTAGTGTCTTCTCTCTTACAGGGCTTAGAATAACAACTGAAATGCTTCAAAATATAAGCATTTAATGTAGCAAATAGTAGTGACTAGATTTCAAACAATGATGCTTCCTTTTACATGCTTCATAGAAGTGGATGAAATAAACACTTTCCAATCACAACCAGGTCTAGCAAATCAAAGCAAAACTGAAGCCACACTTGTATTGATGCTATTGAAAACTTCAAAAGCTCAGAAATGCTAGAGTAGCATTTTATGTAGCATCATCTTCAAAACTTGTCCAAAACTGTTAAAACTGAAAAGCTGAACTTGGAGGGCTTGTAGCTCACTCTTCAAAGCAAGGAAAAGAGGGCTTTCTGAAGCAAAAGAAAGCTCATATACCAGAGAAGGTCCAGCACAGAGGTTGGACGAAATGGTGCGCACTTTTGCCCGGGAGAGTTGCTACAGTCTGAAACTGAGTTTTGACGATTTCTCCCTCGTTACTAAACCAAATGACCTGAAAAATGGCTCAAAATCTTTGTCTTGAGGTCGCCCATCTACTCTTCAGAGGGCTCAAGCAATGGTGGAGTAGGCAGGGAGTATTGAGCAATAGAAGAAATTCGCTTTTTGGAGAATGGCAGCCACCACAGACGTTTTTTCTTCAATTGCTTGCAGGTGGAAGTTCGCCCATACTAGAGGAGTTTCCAGCTCAGAGGGTTTGGGCAATGGCTGTTTGTAGATGGAGAACCAAGCTCTCAAAGATTTTGGGAAGAAAGAGGAAAATGGAGAAGAAGAAGATGAAGAAGAAGATGATGATGTGGCAGAAATGGGCTCAAGGGGGATCAAAGGGCTCTGATACCATGTTGGAATACTGAAAAGAAAGAGTAGAGTGGACACAAACTCGGAATACTTGCATTACTTGCTTGCTTGTAGAATGAAGAAAAGAGAGGTCCTTAAGTAGGCACCTCATACAAGGTCACTGACATCACTGATGACCTCAAAGCTCCACAATCATCTCCTCAATCTACTCCTAGATTCACTCAATCATCCTATGTGGCTTTTCCACCACCTAACTGTGCTTGTGGGCACCTAACTGTGCCTCTAGCACTCACACATAGAAACATAAGGTGTGCCTGAGGCATACACCTTGAGATATCCCAACATAAAGAGCAATAGGAACAATATTTAATTAGCAAAGAACCCAATGTATTTCATGCCAAAACAAAGTGCATTTAGGTGCATTACCATTTTATTAGAGAAAATCTATAAATGGTGAGATAGATCTTGTCCATGCTTTGACTCAAGGCAAGTTGAAAATATTCAAACAAGGACCATATTCAACTAGATAGAGCAATAGGAACAATGTTCAACCAATAAAGAACCCAATGTTTCATGCCAAGACAAAGCACATTGAGGTGCATTATCATTCTATTAGAGAAAAAACTCTCAATGGTGAGATAGATCTTGTCCATTTTTTGACTCAAGGTAAGCTGAAAATATTTACATCAAACCAATTTCCTTTGATAAATTCAATTCCCTTACTACGTTGTCGCATTGCCAAAATTAGCTACTATAACTTAAGAGAAGGAGAGGATTGATGAATTACATACATTCTTCCCTTGCATAATCACTTTGCTCATGCACATAGTAATGCATAATCATTTTTCCTAGCTTGTGTTGTATATTATCTAATGAAGGTGCCCAATCAATGATGCTTATGGATTATATGCACCATCCTCATGTCTTGCTCAAAGGGGATCAAAGAGGAAAATTGCATGATGTGTATCCTTTGTACTTCAAAGATTAGGTGAATTAAGATATACAAATTAAGACTTTAAATACAACTTTGTTGCAATTGATACAGTTTGTACATGATGGTCTATGTCCCATATATCAACAAAAGTAAAAAATGCTATAGGAAGGACAATTAATTAATGCGGGGTAGATTGATGAGGATGAATAGGAAAGGGGGGAGGTTTAATTAACCTAAGGGGGGGAGGATGAGGAATGAGGAGGCCTTTCTCCAATGATGTTACATTAAGGTCCCATAAGATTTAATCCCAATGAAATGCATGTAAGGAAATTGGATTTTTTGGATAGTCATGTAATTTATACAAGTGGGGTTCTTTATATTTCTAAGTAAATTTATGTATGAAAATATATTAAAAGGCTATAATTTCTATAGGATAAGACCATGTACAAGGGTTTTTAAAATATATTCTAATATGCACGTAACATAGTTTGCTATAGCACTAGTGGATCAGAAGTCTATGGTGCACAACATTGCACCATCAGATGAGGATATTTGGACCCGCCCCCTTGTAGTGATGCATATTAATTCACCCCAACTTACTTTATCTTAGTGATTGAAGCTCCCACACATGATTTAGGTGGTCTTGAGGTTGAATCTCTCTTCTATATGCTCTCTTCCTTGTGCTCATATATGTTGGCCATGGACCCGAACATGGGCTGTACTCGTGTCTTGGTTAATTGGCCCAAGCAACTAGAAGCGGATAGATTAACCACATCAAATATTCTGAGGATATGTAAGATAAATGGGAAATGTGGTAGGATTTAAGTGATTGCCATGTACATCACGATTTATGCAATTTCGATCCCTAGGATCGAACTTTTGCCCAAATGAGCCAAATTTTTGTTGGGGTAAAGTGCAGTGTGCCCACCCACTTGTACAGTGCCCATGTATACTCATATATATATGATAGAGGAATAAGCTAGAGTAGCTTTTTGCTCCACCACTTTTGGTGTCTCCTTATCCCTTTGTGTGTGCTCTCCTCTCCCACAACTGGTATTAGAGCCAGTCGTGGTGTTCGATCTGCGCAGAGCTTCAGGAGGGCTTGTGGTGTGTGCGGATCGAGCATTGAAGGAGCTTTGGATTGATGTCTCTCGTGGAGAAGACGGGGCAGCCATAGCTATGCTGATCTGCTGATCTGAGCTCCAGGAGCTCGAGGAGAAGAGCCTGAGGAGAGAGTTCAGTGGAGCTTCAAGGATTTTGGCAGCTCAAGTTGGCGTGCAATCCACTACACTGTAATTCATGCACTATTAGAGATTTTGATAATTACTGCACACATCTTGTTGGTCAATTTGAGACTGTCAACACTTATTATCGCAAGTGTAGCAGCACCGTGTGTAATCAATTACTTCAAACCAGCCTGTACAATTCATCAATAGGCACAAGCTATAGGGATGACTCTCTATTGCAATAATCACTCCTGTGTGAAATGCAAAGCTAAGTCTCTGTGTGCACAGTGACTAGAATATTAGCGTAGAGCTCCTGTTCGTGATGAGAAACTGCTAGTACAATATCTAATGCTGTGAAATTGCTAGAACTTATGCACTTGCACTAGCAATAATAGATGACAAAAGGTGCAAATTTTAGCAGATGTTGATGAGAAGAACTTGCACGCCTGATTCATACACGAGATTGTTTATTGGCTGTTGATTTAACAAGCAATAGAATTGGCATATCCGTGTGGCAGATTGCTCAAGAATTTTGGCCGCCTGTGCATATAGCCTGTGCATATAACAGAAAGCAAATACATCATTTTTTGGACAGAGGCATAGTAGCCCACGACTTGAGAGAAGAATTGGCCTTAAATCTTGATCTGTTCCTTTAGATTGGTCACCTGTGTGCAAGTCACTACTCAAAGCCCGAACATGCGATTACGACCTATAGCAAAGAAATAGTTATGGATTAAATCCTTCGATTTTGACATTATGCAAGTTGTCTGCAAGGATTATGAATTTGTTTTAGATGCTTCGATCACTAAAGGAGCTTTCGATCTGTAGGTACATCACTTTGGCAGTGGCAGTGACACATGCTTTGACAGTGGTACATGCCTGGTTGAGATGCATTGACAGTTCGTTGGATGCATGGTTATTTGCCTATGTTAAATACATACAGTGGTATGGTGATGTATTGAGATCCTGTCAGATTAGCATTGTTTGGAGCTATTTTAGGGCTGGTTTGTCAGCATTTTGGGGCTGATTTGTTACTTATTCGGGCTGTTTTGCCAATGCTTTTGGGCTATTTTATTGCTGATCTGTGAGCATTCTCGGGGCTGATTTGGTTGGGCATTGTACTTGCCATTTTGTTGGCGTTGCAGTTGACATACGGGGTGATCTGCTAGATGTATTTTGACCATTTTTGGGGCTGTTTTTTGCCGGAGCAGATGAGTGCTATAAAGGGCAACAAACATTCAAGGAAGCTACTGTTGCTATTTTTATGACAAAACAATCATTTTCAGGACTGAATATCTCTTTCCTGGTGTAGAATTGCACTTTGTGCTGAACTGGAAAGTTGAAGTTCACAGAACATACTACAACTTTGCTTTTGGAAGCAAGTTGATCTAGTGTAAGCTGCAGGAGTTACAGTCTCTGCAAAACCACAAAAAGTTACAGTCTATTGTCTATTTGTGACCAATGTGCAGGAAGCTGTTTTTGAGGTGAGAATATCTGAGAATCAACAAGGATTTGCTCTTGAGCTCAACTGACAAGTTGTAGATTTTTCTACAAGCTACAACTTTGCTGTTTATAGCTTTGGCATCCGGTCTTTCAGTGAAAAGATATCACTGTTTCAAAACAAGGACAGCGTGTTATCTTGCCCAAAGTGGTTGTGAGGTAATGTTGTAGGAATTTCTCTTGCACAACAATGAATTGGGAACTCACAGTAAATTACAGAAAGTGATTGGGATCTCACTTCAGTCCAAGGGCATTATTGGCATTTTGGCAAGTCACTTTGGTACATTTGACAAGTGGTGAATGCTTGATTTTGTTGCCAAAGGATTGTGCACTTGAGGTGATGCATTGGTGATGCAGTAAATGCCATTTCGATGCATTATGGATTTGCATTGGTGGATGTCACACTGATGTTTATGGATAGTTGAGCTAGCCTCCTATTGCCATTGGTTGAGCAAGCATTGCTCATTTGGTTCAGTGCATTTCTTACTTTGATTGCTAGGCATTGGGGCTGCATATATTCTTGTTTATGCCTCTTTATGGCTGAGTGCTTTTGAGCATTGGATCAGCCAGTTTATTTGGAGACCTGATTGGTCTGGACAACACTATATTTTTTGGTCATTTGGGTTGCCTATTGCACTATATTGCTCTTTGGTTGTGAGCTATTGTGCCACAGATATGGCATCTACAGCTGGTAGTGCCCTCTTTGATATTGAGAGGTTGGATGGATCAAACTTTTAGTATTGGAATGCTGAAAATCAGTCAGGAAAGAAGCTATTGAGCTTGATGACTTAGCAAGTTTTCCAATAAGCCCCGGGAGAACCATTGGAGGGCAGGGATGCAGGTGCTGAAATACATCAAAGGCACACTTGATTATGGCATCACCTATACCAAGGGCGACATCTTGACTAGATTCTGTGACTCAGATTGGGCAGGAGATGTGGATAGCAAGAGATCAGTGACAGGGTACTATTTCTCACTTGGATCTGGAGTTGTGTCATGGGTAAGCAAGAAGCAACCCATAGTTGCTCTTTCTTCTACCGAGGCCGAGTACAAATCTGCATGCTTTGCTTCTTGCGAAGCAGTGTGGTTAAGGAGGATTTTGGGGGACATGTGTGCAATGCAGAACAAGCCTACGCAGTTATCATGTGACAATCAGAGTTGCATGGCGATTGCAAAGAACCCGGTGTTCCATGCTCGCACAAAACACATTGAGATTCAATATCACTTTGTACGCGAGCTGATCATGGATGGAGAGGTCAACTTAGTGTATTGTCTGACTATAGAGAATGCTGCGGACATCTTCATGAAGGCTCTTGGAAGAGACTTGCTGGAGAGGCATCTTCATCGACTTGGCATTGGGCCGAAAAAGTAAGTTCACTTGCGGGTGGACATTGAGGGGGGGTGTTAGATATCAATGCTCCACTCTCATGTAACTACGGGGGAACCATCTAACTCTACTTGTAAGCCCCCCATATGAGGAGAAGGCATTTGAGTAGCTCAATTATCCAGTAGGTCCTGGTTTGGACACCAGATGGGGGCCATGCGTGGCCTGATGGCTGGACAGCTTCAGATAGAGTTGGCACACTGCGAACTAGGCTACATGCAAGTGCGGGAAGGCATCCCTTGACTGACCGCACTGAGGGTAGACAGAGCATTTCCCGAGGCAGCCCACTCTTGGGTTGTGGGGCTTGTTTGGAACCTCAGATGATCCCGGATGGTTATGGGCCGAACACCGTAGGTTAGTTGCTCTATTTTGCGCACCGGCTCTATCGTATGGTCGGTGGCCTATTTCAAGATCGACCCCTAGTCGATCATTTTGGGTGAACTGGGTCGGCCACACAATTGAGCCTAACTAACTACGACTGGTGGCTATATAAGAGTAAGCCCATTTCATCACTGGCTACAGCAACCTTGATTCCTTAGCATCCAGCCTCTGTCTTCTATTGTTTCCGACACACCATCGAAGCTTCTTTCACAGGAGCGCACGCTTGGGAGGTAGCGCCATCTATTGTATCAGTTCTACAGTAATCAAATTTTTGATTCTCCATACTATCTTGTTTTTTCTCTTGCGTACGAGATCTTATTATCTGTTGAGCATAGACGTTGTATTATTTTCTAACATATATGTCATCTTGGACAAAATCTATTAATAGAGAGTATACCATGTACTACTAATAGCTTGTGCTTAATAGGCAACTTGTTCTTGCAAACAATGTGGAGTTGATGTAGCCACAAAGGAAGAGACTTATCCATATGCCATAATTGAGAAGCATCATGACATTCCCAATGTGAAGGAAGAGGACAGTGTGTACAAACTATAACAATAGAGAGCTTGTGAAGGGGTAAATCATGTCCCCTCTCCTTACTACCACAAATAAGCCAATCATGTAATCTATTATATTCTTAATGTTAACTACATTAGTTGGTAATGTCATTTGATGGTGGATAGTGGATTGTAGCACTAGGATTGTACCTTAGAGCCAAATAGGCCCAAGTTGATTGTAAAGAATGAGGGAAGAGAGTGGTATAAAGAGATAAGGGTTGGCCCTCCCTTCAAAAGATGGCATGTGTAAAAGGCTAAAAGGTTAACTCTCGATTAACTTTGGTCTTCACTTGTTGGTTCCACACATTGGAATACAAGCTCTCCTCTTCTTTGGAGTTGTCTCTTGTTCCCTCAGAGTTCCTTTTGTGAATGCCATGCTCTCTTCTCCTCTTCCCTTCTTCTTCTTCTTCTCCTTTCCCTTCTTCACTTCCCTCTCCCCTCTCTCTTCTTCCCCTTATGGATTCACAATAGCAACCAGCTAGGAGTCGCTAGAATGGCACTAGTGGGTGGCATTTGTATGCATTTCTATCAACCTAGAGTAGCTCGAAGGAGTACTTCATCGGTGTTCCCATAAGATCCCCACGACTTATGCATCACTGCTAGACTACACATTTTTGGTGCCACTACTGGGAGTTTCATGTGCATTTTTGCATTGCATTTTCTTTTCTTGTTACCCACCCATTGCCCAATGCTAAAAAGCTATTGATTTTTTGTGTATGGAAAGGTGTGAGTGAAAGACAGAACAAGGGATGTTCCTAGGTCTCCGCATTCCTCAATCACTATGTATGAATCTCTTGGATCAATGGTCTGCAGGTGCTAGCCATTCTGCCTGCCCTTGCGCTCTGACCTCATGTGTTCTAATGGCAGTTTGTTATTGTGTGCATGTTTGTCATACACATTGCACACCATTTTTCATTCAAAGCGCATTTTGTCGCCCAATGGCCAAGATTTCAGCAATTGACGCACCAAAGTTCCATCCTTCCTTTTCGCAGTGAGTGTCCTATGGATGCCACAGAGCTCCCTTTTCCTCCCTTGGAGGTCCATCCTTCCTTTTCACAGTGAGTGTCCTACGGATGCCACAGAGCTCCCTTTTACTCCCTTGGAGATCTTCTTGGGCTACTCATCACTATTGGTTTCTTCTCTTCTCGGCTTCTGACTCGTCACTACTGTTTTCATCAAAACTCTTGTCCAAGCTCTCTTCTTTGAACTCTTCATCATTGTCTTTGGGCTTCCTCTTTGAGATTTTCTTTAGATGACTTGTGATGTTTAGCCATCCGTCCTTGAAGTAATTCACCTGCATAGATCACTTATGCCACCACATCATTCAATGGCATGGTTACTTTATATACCATTGCCACCACGTCTGCACATCTTTTTCCAATCCGAAAATGAAGTATCCATTCAGCACTTTGGTTGTAAGTTGCTGTGCTACATGAACTCATTGCAGGAGTTGGTGGAATTGAGCTACATAGTCTTCCACATCTGCTCTAGAATCTGCAATCTTTCTACAGTCTGTGGAATCATTTTCTCTTTACAAAACTGCCTCAAGAATGCAATTCTAATAGCATTGTAGGTTGTCTTCTCTAGAGTTGACTCAAATACGGCCTTCTTTTGTGCAACATCTAGCACATGTGGCATGTTGAGGGCATAGGTTTTGTCGCGCTAATGCACATGCATGTCCAAATCATCTCTATATTTCCCTAGAAATGTTGTATACTTGACATTCATCCCGCTACCATTAGAACCACAATTGTAGCCCCTAAGTCTCTCCTACTATCGAAGAGTGTGGATTTTGGAATAGTCCTCTTGTCGCCTCCGACCACGTTTGCCTCAGGGTTGGTGAGGAAGTTTCACTCAATACTCTTCGCCTGCTCAGAACAGGCTGCAGAGGAGGAATAGAACTGGAATGCCACTTTGCATTGCACAGAGTGATTTCACCACTTTTTGTGGGGTTCTCTGGCTCTAGCTAGGCATCACCATGCTCTAGAGTGCCTCTGACTTGTTTTGGCCACCTCCATGTTCTAGGGATCTTTGCCAATAGAAATGGACTTTCTAGGCTATCGAGGATGCCGTGTTGTCAAAACTAATGGTTTCAAAGGTTCTTGATATTGAGATATCAAGCTCCACTCGTGATATGCTAGGGTAACCATTGTGCATTTATGTCGCCAACTTGTTAGCTGCAGATGCGGTTGGTACACCGCCCATGAATAATAGCTGGATGATAGCTATCCTTATGTACTCTAGTTCATGGCTCAGTTAGTATGCCACCTTAGTTAGCTGAGTTTGGTTTGAGACCCACATATAGGGTTCTTCTATTTCTTTGTACTAGAGTTCTTTTGGCTTACACAACTAAGAAGAGGAAAACTGTTTTTAGCCTCCACCTTTGTGTGTATTCCCCCATTGTGTATGTGAGAAAGCTACAAGTGAGACTCCTTCCTTCTCTCCCACTATCTTCACATGGTATCAGAGCCTAGTTCCTGTTAAGGAGCTCAAGAAAGCAGACCAAGTTCACGGTGTCTTGGTAAGAGGACCAGTGTTGCTTTCCTTTTTCGAGTTTGGGAGCAAATCTCTGCAGGTAGCATAGCCGGAAAGTGCAAGAGTGCATTGTCTCAGATTGAGATGCCCTTCGTGGTGTGGCGAGAGGGCAGTATATGCTGCGGGAGAGGGCGAAGCTGTTGGTACTTTATTTTTTTGATTCGAGGCCATTTCGGGGCCCGTTTTGGAGGCGGAAGTTCTCCACAAGCATTGAGAAAAAGGCCCTGTTTTTGCTATGCGACCACTACTCTGCAGGTTAGTGAAAAGTTACCACAGAAATTGCATCATATGCCTATGCACAGAGATATTGGGAGTTACAGAATCATCCTTATTGCCTGTTCATGCAAAATCGTCACTAGGAAGTGACTATGTGGTCAAATACCGCTTTTGTCAGTTTTGCAGATTTGCCCTTGTGAGGCAGAAGCTGTATTTTTTTACGGTGACAGAATATTTTGCAGTGTTTTGTAATAGCCTCTGATTCTATTTCATAGATTGTCACTGAAAAGCTTGACAAGAACAACTTCCAAGCATGGAAGTTTAGAATGACGAATTTCCTTATGGGAAAAGGCTATTGGGAGTTCATTACAGGAAATGAAGAAGAACCAGTTCTTCCTAATGTTCCCAATCAACAGGAAATGCAGGCATTCAAAGGATGGCATGAGAGAGCAAGAAACATTTTGTACTGGCTATCTATCAGTATTTCAAATTCTATAATTTTGCATATTCAGGATGCAAGTACACCAATGGAGGCATGGGATACTTTGGCAAAAATGTACAGCACAAATACGCAAGCCAGGAAAATGTAGCTCAAGTAGGAGTTGCACAATGTGGAGAGAGAAAATATGAGCATCAATGACTACCACATGAAGGTGAAGAAAATTGCAGATGCACTTGCTTCCATTGGGTCGTCAATGGAAGATGATGATTTAGTTTCTGTGACCTTGAATGGTCTAGGAAAGGATTATGCACAGTTCCGGACATCCATTGCCGTCCATGAAAAATTTCCTGATTTTGAGGAGTTGTTTGCTCTTCTAATTTTTGAAGAGCAGAGAAATGGTGGTGCATCTTCTTCAGGAGGAACTTCAAAATAAACTATCTTCTACTCAAATGCTGGAAGAGGTAGAGGCAGAGGTAGAGCAGGCCAAGATCTGGAGGCCCTAGTAGAATTCAGAATATGCAGCAAACTTAAGAAAACCAGTCCTATGGAGGAGGACGTGATAACTCTAGAGGCAAGGGGAGCCAAAGAGGTCATGGTGGATGGCAGAGAGGCCAAAATGCAAACAGCAATGTTGAATGCTACTACTATGGTAAAATGGGTCATATGGCTAAAGACTGCTATAAAAAGCAGAATGACATCATGAATGGAAAATTACAACAAGGGAATTATGCATCTTCTAGTAGACAGGGTGATGATAGAAATGAGCATCTGTTTATGGTGCAGCACATGACCAATTCTATGACAAGTGCAGAAGAAAGCAATGATGTGTGGTATGTTGACTCAGGTGCATCAAACCACATGACAGGTCATGCAGAATGGATGCAGGATGCAAGGAAAATGGAAAGACCAGGATTTGTGGAGACTGGTGATGATCCTGCACATCCTATTGTGCAGATTGGTAAATTTCCTTTGTCTATGCAGGATGGGAAAAAGAAATACCTGTCTGATGTATTTCATGTCCCGAATATCACCAAGAACCTGGTTTCTGTTGATCAAATGGTTGAGTAGGGCTTGCAGGTCAGATTTAATCCTCATGGATGCTTTGTTGAGGATATGAAAAATAACGGTCGCTTGATAGCAAAATGAAAGAAGAAGGGCAGGATGTTTACATTGGATGCGGACATGCCTGAATTGAGTGCAGCAATGTTTGCACATGGGACCGGTGTAGTTGTAGATGTTGATATCTGGCATAAACGCATTGTAGGAGTATTATGAAGCTAAAAAATGACTTTTAATTGGAAAAGTTAGAAAGAAATTGTGGCTTGTACATGCATGCATGTATGTGTCAATGTCAAGAGAGTTCTTGTTGCATACTTTAAAGTAAAGAAACTATCTAAAAGTACGAGTATTATGAAGGAAATAAATGTCTAGAATAACTCCACTCCTTAATGAATATGAGATAGGAGAAGCCCAATATACTTGATGATGGTGCTTCCTTAGATTCTCACCTTGTCTTCAGAAAAATTTGGGTGAAATATCTTCTTGTATTGTTGAACTGAGTTGCCCACCCTCTATCTAAAAACTACCATTGGCAATGTATGACTCAAATCAATGCAGGCCCAAAATATTGTTGCATGATTGCCTAAATTCAAGGTTGCCGAAATGCATAAGATATGTGAAGCCTATCAATTTGGAAAACAGGCAAGGAAACCATTTCCTAGACATGTTCAAGAGAGTAAGAAGCCATTGGAATTAATCCACTCTGATGTGTGGACTACTAAAGCTGCATCTATTGGAGGCTGTCATTATTTTGTCACTTTTATTGATGACTATAGCAGAAAAGTTTGGGTGTATTTTACGAAAAAGAAAAGTGAAGTGTTTGGGCATTTCAAAGCTTTTAAAGCTATGGTTGAAAAAGAAACAGGCCTGCAAATAAAATGCCTAAGGTTAGATGGAGCGAGAGAGTACCTCTCAAATGAGTTTGCAAGGTTCTTGTAGGAGCATGGCATAAAGCAGCAATATTCATGCAATCATACCCCACAGCAAAATGGACTTGCAGAAAGGAAAAACAGGCATATTGGAGAGGTATCTCGGGCCATGCTAAATGAAAAAGACCTACCAGATTATTATTAGGTTGAAGCAGTTGTATAGCAGTTTACATAATGAACATGACTCCCACTGTAGCAATACATGGCATGACGCCAGAGGAGATGTATACTGGTAGGAAACCAAATATTTCTCATTTGAAAATTTTTGGTTGCATTGCCTATGTTCATGTGCCAGATGAGTTGAGGTCCAAGTTGGATCCAAAAGCTGAGAAGTGCATCTTTATTGGTTATTCTCTGCAGTAGAAAGGGTATAGATGCTATAACCCTTCTACTCGTAAGTTTACAGTGAGCAGAGATGTTTTTGATGAGATGAGCAGCTGGTATAAACCAGTAAATGTGATTGATGATGTAGATGCACAAAATGGTAATGCTACACAGAATTCACAACAGCAATCACAAAATATTAGTGGACCTGCACTGTCCTCTAGCAGTGGTTCACATACTTCACCATGGACACGTAGATTGAGATCAAGAGGATCTCCTCAAAGCAATGCAGATAGTGGTATGCAGGTATCACAAAAAGGAAAAGAGAAGGCAGATCAGCCCATGTTTGATGTGAATGCAGGTCACTCTTATGTGGATGGTGAATCCAGTGGCTCAGAACATAGCATTGATGATGAGTTGGGTATTCCTTCTGTTGTTACACCTACAGTAAGGAAAACCAGGGATGTTTTGAGAGCACCTGGAAGTGAGCCTATTTTGGGCAGGTATACCAGAGCTAGGTATCCTGTGGATAGGCTGAAATATGATGGATTTACAGCCATTCACTATGCCTATATGGTCAAAGTGATACAGGAACCAGAACCCACTTCTTTTGAGCAAGCCATGGGAAAAGAAAAATGGGAGAAAGCCATGGATGAAGAAATAATTGCCTTGGAACCAAATGCTACATGGGAATCGGTGCCTTTGCCTAAAGACAAGAATGCGATTGGCTGTAAGTGGGTTTATAAGGTGAAGCACAATGTAGATGGTACTGTGAACAGATACAAGGCAAGATTAGTTGTCAAGGGGTATGCACAGGCATATGGCATTGCTTATGAAGAAACATTCAGTTTGGTTGCAAGGATGGCAACCGTAAGAGCAGTCATTACTAGGGCTGCATCAAAGGGATGGTCTTTACATCAGATGGATGTAAAGAATGCCTTCTTGCATGGTGATTTGCAAGAAGAGGTCTTTATGGAGCAGCCACTAGGTTATGTTCATGCTGTTCATCCTGAGTTTGTTTGCAGGTTGATGAAAGCCTTGTATGGCTTGAAGCAAGCACCTAGAGCATGGTGTGACAAGATAGGATAGTATCTTGTCACTATTGGCTTTTAAATTTTCAAGGCAGATTTCTCACTTTATGTGAGAAAAACAGAGAAAGGTATTATGCTGCTTGTCATTTATGTTGATGATTTGATCATCACAAGTGATAGTGATGAAGATATCCTTCATGTGAAAATGCTATTGAAGCAAAAGTTTGAGATGAAGGATTTGGGAGAGCTGCGTTATTTCTTGGGCATTGAGGTGATTAGATCATCAAGTGGGATACGGCTCTTACAAAGGTAGTATGGATTGGACATGCTGTCCAAATATGGGATGACAGGCTATAAGCCTATTTCAGTTCCGTTGAAGCAGAATGTGAAGGTGAGCACACATGTAGGTGAGCTTCTGGAAGACCCTACTATGTACAGATGCATAGTAGGAAGTTTGATTTATATGACTATTATTAGGCCAGATTTGAGCTATGCTATTGGATTGGTAGGTCAGTTTATTCAGGCTCCAAGGAAACTGCATTTGGATGTGGCTAGATGCATACTCAGGTATGTGAAGTCCACATTGCAGTATGGACTATTTTATGAGACTGGGGTTCAGATACAGTTGCATGGATACACTAATGCTGATTGGGCTGGTAGTATTTCTAATAGACGATCTACCAGTGGATATGTGTTCTCTTTTAGGAGTGCTGCAGTCACTTGGAGCAGCAAGAAACAGCCTCAGTTGCCTTGTCGAGCACAGAGGCTGAGTAGAGGGGTGTAGCAATGGCTGCATGTGAGGTAACTTGGTTGCATAAGCTACTTTATGATATGCATCACTCTACAGATGGGCCAGTTGTCATTTATTGTGACAACATGAGCAGTATACACTTGGCAAATAACCCACTCTATCATGCTAGAACAAAGCACATTGAGGTGCATTATCACTATGTGCGGGAGAAGGTTTTACTATGTCTTATTGATCTAGTTTATGTCAGCACAAAGGATCAGGTAGCTGACATATTCACGAAGGCATTGGGCACAGAGAAGCTATGCAAGTTCAGAGACCTACTTGGTGTGCAGGATTTGGGATTGAGCTCGAGGGGGAGTTTTGAGATATCGACCTCCACTCGTGATATGCCAGGGTGACCATTGTGCATTTATGTCACCGACTTGTTAGCTACAGATGCGGTTGGTACACCGCCCACGAATAATAGCTGGATGATAGCTATCCTTATGTACTCTAGTTCGTGGCTCAGTTAGTATGCCACCTTAGTTAGCTGAGTTTGGTTTGAGACCCACATATAGGGTTCTTCTATTTCTCTGTACTAGAGTTCTTTTGGCTTACACAGCTAAGAAGAGGAAAACTATTTAAGTGAGACTCCTTCCTTCTCTCCTACTATCTTCACACTTGCAATTATGTTTGCATGCATACTTTGGTTCGGTTCCAGCAGAAGACCAGATAGACTTTGGATTTTTCCCCACACGTTTCAAATTTGCCAAACCAAAATGCTAACTCGGTGGAAATCACCAAACAAAGTGTCTTGCGGATTGGTCTTAATAGAGAAGATTTGTGTTTGCACTTCATGGATCACCTGTTGCTTTCAAGAGAAGCATGCTTAACTTGCAGCTACAGAAAATGCAAGTCTCGGGCATGACATTGCAGGCACTAACGAGTCGGCATGGGGAGTTGCACAAACCCCGCATGTGTATTGTGGTTGTCAATGTGTAACACCCCTATATAAGAGACGCTACAAGATACATAGGAAACATACTCATGCGAATAAGGAATACATAGAGAATAGCAAAAAGGAGACAAACACCTCTACAAAATATGTGATGCATGAATAATTTGATTGCTCATCAAGGACTCTGGTCTCATGAATACAAGAATGCGATTACAACCATCATATCCACCCATGGCGGTTGCGGATACTTGCACCCCTAGGAATCTGTGCTACATCTGCATACTCTATTAATGCCTTAACATATTTTATCAAGCACTTCATTCCATCTTCCAGCATAGTCTTAGATTGGTGAGATGTTGCACTAGGAAGAGGGCTTCTAATTTCCACTAGAAAACGTTACGGTAGGTTCAAGCTAGGAATTTTTAATTAATTCCTAGCCATTGGGTGTACCAGTGGAACATGAATAAATACATATTTAATATTTAGATGTTAACCTATAATATAAATATGAGACAGTTATAGACATGAGGACACCACCTATTGGGTCTAACTCCAAGTCTTGAATATGCCTTTTTGAATATAGACGAGAGAGATTTGGGAGAGATGAATGAAATGAAGAGATTTTGATATTTGAAATACTATGAAATGTTTACAGAGTCTGCCATTTCTAACTGTTTTGCCTTTCACACTTAGTTTTCTATTTGCAAGAGTCAACCGTTCTAATCCTATATCTTGTGCTTTAAGTATGGTGTGTCCATTGTTTGGTTTGATGTAGTTTTGTGAAGGTCTTATCAATACTCCAGGAGAACTTCAGTACAAGTAGTCACAAAAATCTCTGTCTTGTATCCATATGTTTAATATTCAATCTAACATATGACTTATGCTCATAATTTTAGAGTCCAAGAAGCACATAAACAATGGGGGTTTTGGAGGTATTCTCTTTTTAATGAAATAGCATTGCCTCTTACCAAGTTGCAAGAAATTTGGTGCACATTGCAAAATAAAGGAGGGACAACCCTTTGGTTCCTACACATATTGTGGAGCATAGCCCTCGTAGATGCTCAAAAGTGCCCATTGGCAATATGGGGCCTGAGACATAGCAAACCATGTGGCCCTCAACTAGTTGCAAGTGAAGTATGATTCTCTAAAGTTGGTGCTCACTTCTCTCACTTAGAAGCACAAGAATCTACAGGCGAATCATGTGGCTTTGCTAATCCAACTCCAAGAAAGTCAAGTATGTCTTCAAACTATAGATGTCAAGGTCATGGAAGTGTGCAATTGGTGCATTTTTTATGACAAACTATTAGAAACTTGAGTCCCGTGCCCACTATAGCACTTGCTCTAGGCCCTTCAAAAGAACTTCCTCTGTTGTAGGTTGAGAGTACAAGATTTTGGTCTGAGAACAAGGTCTTGGACGACCGGTTGTGCACATTGGAGCAAATTGAAAGATTGATGTGAACACGCCTGGATCTGGATGAGCACCCCAACAAGAGGCCATGTCAACATGGACCTGATGATGAGGATGATCCATCTAGCCAAAGAGGCCATCAGTCTTCCCATGCAGACCCCATCCAATGGTCACATCCCATCAATGTCCACCAAGATGACTGGCTCCAAGACTGTTGCCTCTAAAGGCACCAAGCAAGTAGGTACCTAGCCCACTACAAGTTTAGCACTCACTTTTGATGATGAGTCTATAGCTCATGTGTTGCTAATGCTAGATTCCAAGACTTGACTACCTCAGGTTATGCCTACAAGCCTGAGACACTCTCCTGACAAGACATCATCACATGGTTCATCCCAGCCTCTTCTTCCATTTACTGAGCCTCTACCTCTTGCCTCAGACACCTTGCCAACAACCCTCTTTACCTGGTAGACATTCTATGGTTCATCCCTAGAAAGGAGGATGTTAGAGTGACCTATCGCAATTTGTATACAACAATGGCAGCACTCAAAATGAAGCAACTGCCTCCCGGCCTCCAATCATTGAAGTCACCCTGTTTGACTAGCCACTCTTGAATTTAATCTCACAATCAGGGAGAAAGTAGAGCGCTTAGCGACGACCAACATACAAGGTAGAGTATCTAGCTATTTGGTTTAGAGTATGTGAACTCCCCCAACCAATTTCTCTCACCTCACCTACTTATTATGCTAAGTTTCTCTAATTGATTGAGTAGCATAATTGTTGCCAAAATAGCCAATGCATGAAACACACTGACCTCTTGTCACAATGAATTGAAGTTAATCTAGTTACATACCTTGCTATTAAGTAAGATGGCCTTCTTGCTTTGAATTGTGAAGTAGCATTGTCTGACCATACCCAACACCTCTTAAACTTTTTTTCCAACTGCGTTAGATAATGATGGTGCAATAAGAATAAAAAGACTATCATGTTGTTTATCAGTAGAGATGTAAAAATTGTACTCCTTTTTTAGTTCCCCCCTTTGCATGTGCACAAGAATTGTGCACCGCTGATTGTGTCAATGCCTCGCGACTGTACTTCATTCTACATTCGTAAAGAATAGCTTTGTCCAAAATCTACAACAGAGACCACCACATTGTTTGAGTCTCTTGAGAGACCTTCTTTGTATTGGGAGTGATGCCTCTATGCCCTCAAATTGTCTGCAACAAAGAACTTAGTCAACAGTCAACATTGACAAAGTTTTCTTTATACAACATGCCAATTATCTTCTTCTTACCTTCTTAGATTTCTCCGTTGTGACATACTCATATGGTCTCCATTTAACTACAAATCCATCAATGTCGTTCAACACATGTGGACAAACGAGAACCCTAGAAACCCCACACTCATTGCATTTCCCCAATAGGCATTATTTTTTATGACATTGGCATCCATCACCTTTTGGACATACCATAGATGTCCATTGATCTTTAACACAACCATAAGTTGATATCATCGCTTAACAGCTTGTCTCACCTTGTACAGACAATACAAAGGCAATCACAAGCCATATTGTGTAGTGAAAACCTCATCTGGTTAACTAGCAATTCCATGCAAACATGAGAGATACAATAGCAAGTGTTCCTCTCATGTACCTTCCTCACGTAGTATGGCATCAACTTTTGAAATGCTCAAAACTCAATGTCAAATTCAAGGTGCTCCTCTTTATCTGCACAAAATGGCAAGTTACTTCTTACTAATCACTCTAAGTTTTTTACTGGAAGAGAAACCTTTGTGGAACATCGTAGCATTGTCAACCACAAGTACTGAGTAAGTCCATTAGCACTTTAAATAGTATATACTGCACAGTACTCTTTACATTGTATAGAACTAAATATACTATATATGTAGCCCTTATGAGTGAATAGTACAATGACTGCAAGTGTTTCTCTCATGTACCTTCCTCAAATAGTATGGCGTCATCTTTTGAAAAGCTCGAAACTCAATGTCAAATTCAAGGTGCTCCCCTTCATCTACACAAAATACAAGTTACTTCTTACTCATCATTCTAAGTTTCTTACTGGAAGAGAAACCTTTCTGGAATATGATAGCATTGTCAACCACAAGTATTAAGTCCATTAGCACTTTAAATATTGTATATACTGCACAGTACTATTTATGTTATATAGAACTAAATATACTCTATATGTAGCCCTTATGAGTAAATAGCACAATCTATCAATGTGCTATCACCACTATCCCTACTATCAAGAATACTACCTCTACTTGCTACATAACCTTGACTTTTAAAAGTGAAGTTGATACAATGTAAACCTACCCCTCATGAAACTCAAAATACATTACACAAATGTACTAATTGTACTAACTGTGGGACTAGCAATATAACAGTTAGTGTCCTATATAGTGCCACAAGGATAAAAAAGTTAACACTTTCTAAATCCTAGCAAAGATAAGATTAATCTTGATTTTAAGAAATCTAATTGTATATATAGTACTATTTAGAGTAAATACATAATATGTACTTATTAAATCTAGTAGTATATATAGTGTTGTTTAGAGTACTATTAGTATTGAACATATAATATGTATTGCACATAGTTTGTACTTATCTAACTATTAATTCTATAGCACACACACACACACACACACAGAGTACTGTTTAGAGTAATATTAGTACTGTGCATAGTACGTACTTATCAAATCTATTTGAGAATGCTATTAGTATTGAATACATAGTATTTCTTCTTATGCATAGTATGTACATAACAAATCTAATTATGTATATAGGATTGTTTGGAGTACTATTAGTACATAGTATGTAGTTATCAAATGTGTTGTGTACTTAACAAAACAACAATAATGAACAAGAGAACAAAAAACAACAAACCTCAGCCACATCTAGCAAATGCAAGGCATGGCTTTCATAACCTTAAATCAACTACACACTACATAACCTTAGGACTAAAGCAATCACTTCTGCATTTATGTCCTCTGAAAGTGATTAAAAAATTTCATCATGTATATACACCCAGTGCTTTTTTGAGTTATGGGAGTGAATGCCCAGAGCCTTAGCAATTTTTCTATCAGAGCCCTAGTCTTCTCGTGTACTATCACAACAATCATGAATCCCTTGAAACTCCTTAAAAGCATCCCAAGCACTAGCATTACTAGCTGGCTTCAGTCAGCTTTTTGGCCAACTTATGCTAGGACCACCTTCACCTTCATGAGATGGTCATGTACCTGATCCCCTTCTTCAATCTAGATCTGTCCCTCATGTGGAATGCTCTTTGCTTGTCACATCTTGACATGTAGTCTGTGAGAGGATACTTGGAATTGCCCAATCAAGATGATTCGATTATAAAACTCCTCTCCAATGATCTCTCTAGAAGCTGAGTTTTACCGAAAGCTCCTGAATTGTTAGCCAAGTCATATATGAGTGGACTTGTAGAAGATCCTCTCTGATGGCCTAGTTCAGCTCACAATAGGTGACCAAAATGGATGGGGCATTAAGACTATAGTGAAAAAGTGTCAATCTCTCTAGAGCATTCCTCTCACTCACTAGCTCTAAGCACACTACTCCATAGCTAAAGATTTTCGTTTTCTAGGTCTATGAACTACCTATTGTCCAAGCGTACCAACTCCTCTGATTTCCCTTTATTGCCAATATCATACACAAGGTCATGACCAACCAACAGAGCCTACATCGTCCTCATGTTGTGGTGCTGAAGTTATATCAATTACTTGAGACCAGTCTATCTCAGATAGATCTAAGCTCCAAAAGAGACTTCCAAATATCTCAGTTGGGTGAATAAGAGAATTGAAGAGGAGACTCTGGTCTTGGGATCATGAAGGTATGTATAAGGGGCAACAATGTCAACTGGGACCTCGTCTCAAAAGTGAATTGCTCAATGGACGATTGGTGAGATGTGTTTAAGATAGTTACATTGGTTTTCCCAAGGTTGACCTTCAGATCATGTGTCTTACAAAAAGTCTGACATGCATCCAAGTCTCATTAGAAACACTCAGTTAAGGAGAAGAGTAAAACAAAGGTTAACCTTCATATCATGTGTCTCACATCAAGTCTAAAGTACATCTAAGTGTTATTGGAAACCCTCGGATGAGGAGGAGAGTAAAGCCATATCATTTGCAAATAATAGAATCAGAATCAGAGATCCACCTAAGGATGAGCATGCTCCACCTAGTCTTGTGATGACTCAAGCTCTTCAATGTATGGGCAGATAAGGTTGTTGATCAAGGGCAGCCTGCTCGATTGTCATCCTCACTCTACTTGAGTCTAGGAGAGGACACAAAACAAAACTAATACATAGAAAAATACCACGAGACTCAAGCATATACTACCATGTTATTATTTAAAGAGCCTAGAATCTCTACAGAATCAAAAATAAAATGGGGGGGACGAGCATTTTTTGAGCGTCCGAGCGAAGGAAAAAAAAAGCTTCCAACTATGCAAAAATATGACAAAGATAGATCAGAAGAAAACATAGTTTCACTTAGAAATATGAAAAGTATTATAGGAATGCCTATTTTATACACGAATATTTATGTGAATCTTTGGGAATGGTGAGAACATAATGGGATGGCTTTTGAAGAAACCCACGTGTAGAGTAGACTTCTCTATGAAAACTCCCTTATGATTCTTCTTACAACTTTTTACTTAATAGGGGGTGACATTGAAAAACCTCTCTCAACCTATCTTCATGAAAGGGTTTCTCCAAAGAAAACTCATTGAAACAAGCCATCAAGGTAGTTTCGCCAGGGAAACCCCTTTGAACAAGGTTTTTCAAGGTAGTTTCGCTGGCGAAACTACCTTGGACAGCACTTTTAAAAGTGACATAACTTTCACATCCAATGTTCAAATATCATCATTCAGCCACTCAAATTGATTGGAAAACCCCATTTGAACACATATATGGGTTATATTTTGGAAAACCTTGCATATATACTATGAAATATTACATGTATTTTATGAGAGTGATATATAAGCCCAAGTTAATACTTATTTATAGTAATTTAAACTTTTGTAGAAACATGTCCATAAATATCTTGTTATTAATACTATAAAAACACTTGAAAGATATTGCCATATGATATAAATTGTTTAATAAGTAATTATTTATGTATAATATTATTATATTGAGAGTGATTATGAGGGACGTTTCTTAAATGAATTATTTTTCTATACTTTTTTAAGGTAATAACAAGGGTACAAAGGGATGTCTATGAATAAGAAGATTTATGTTATGTAAAAATGAATGAGTGACTAATTTGTATATTTTTATGATAAAGGGATCTAGTTCTAATGAAAATAAAAGTGTAAAAACCATGTTTCCTAAAGAAATACTATTTTTAAAATATCTTGAAAAACACGCTCGTATAAACCTGCTCATAGGTTTTTGCTCGTAAAATTGACGCATCCTAAAATGGGGAGGGGGAAGGAAAACAGAGAGAGAGAGAGAGAGAGAGAGAGAGAGAGAGAGAGAGAGCACAAAGCAAGGAAATGTTTTTATCTTTTCATTACAACAAAACTAATACAAGGATATACAATAAAATATTCATATAAAAGCAATACAAGACCTAAGACTAGACTAACATCCAAAATTGTATCAGACCTAAAGACTAGAGAGAAAGTGGGCCAGTGATCTTGAACATACAAATAGCCAAAATCGCAAATAGCAATTGGCCTTTCTTCATTACTTTTTTTGAGTTAAATCACTTTTAAAAAAATTAAATGGGTAAAACAATTAAATAAAAGCACACTTTCTTTCAGAAGTGATTACTCCATATCTAGCCATATGAGAGACCTATCTTACAATTTTCAAGGTAGACTATCTGGTTGCTTCTCTGAAGTAAGTTAGCTACACCATTAAGCTTTACACTATTATCATTACAGATGTCTTGCCACATTAGATGCCAAGTACAATGCCTTTCAGGAATGAAGAGCCCCCAGGGTTCATGAGCCACAAGATATATGTTGTTACCTCCCTTGGAAGTGTTAGGAAATCCTATGATATCTTTATCAAAATTGTCCAATGTACTAGGCAATCTTGCAAATAGGTACATAATGCAACAAACCAATCAACAATCATGGATCAGAAGGCAATCCATAATGAAACTCTTTGAAGTCAACTCTGATCCATGCAGAAGGGGGTGTTCGTGTATTGGAGGCGGGAATGGAGTGTTTCTACTATTGCAACCAATCCGCTTTTGTGGCTATGTTTCTATCCTCTCTTTGTCACATTATTTCAGTAAATTCTTCCCCCTTGTCTCTGCAAGCTTACTACGGGCAAGA
Organism: Dipteris shenzhenensis; assembly: GCF_047967505.1. NCBI lineage: Eukaryota > Viridiplantae > Streptophyta > Polypodiopsida > Gleicheniales > Dipteridaceae > Dipteris > Dipteris shenzhenensis. Next base: position 27,522,643 of record NC_141596.1, read on the forward strand.
GAGAATGGTTGGAAATTCAAATGCCTTCATAAAATTAGAATGTATCTGGCCTTACAAATTAGAAATTTTGTTTAAAATGAAGGGAAGAAATGCATGCAAAGAGAGAGAGAGAGAGAGAGAGAGAGAGAGAGCAAAGCTAGCAGTAAACCAATTATTAAGCAAGTTCCAAAATGTTTCCATCTGTACCCAAGCATAAGCTGCTATGTGAGTTTCAAAGGATTCCAGAATCTCTTAGTTACGCACATTGCTTATCAATATTTAAATAAGGAAACTTGAAAAGCAAAACCAGATACGGAGAGAGGCCATAGTTAGGTCCATACGCATATGGATGGTTTTTATGTATGCATTCCGTACGTATGGTATACCGTACGGCCATCCGTATGTGCCTTTTTTTTAGGGGGGCAGGGGGGAAATGGGAGTCCAACCTTATAAAAAAGGATTTGCTCGGCCCCTTGGTCTCTCTCTCTCTCTCTCTCTCTCTCTCTCTCTCACTCACTAAGTACTTATTCTTGCATTTGTAATTTTTTAATTATCCCAAGTTTTTTTCTACTACTTTTTTATACCTTTTTCCTCAATGTTCTGCTTTTGTCCTTAATTTTCTTTCTTTCTTTTTTTAAAATTTTTCTATTTACCTAGTTTCCCTTACTAATTTATATTTGCTTGTTAAATGTTTCCATCATTTATATATACACGCATATATACATATATATTTTTTATTTTATTCTAATATCCTATGATCCTTATCCTTATTGGCTATATTGATTATTTTATTGACCTCTATGAATAAACAATTATTTCTCTCATTCTCGATTATCTATCTAAACGCTTTAAAAATCTATCATAACCCCCCTGCTCTCCTAAACCCTTAAAATTCTAACTAAAACCCCCCGCTGCCTATTCTTCACACCTTTTGTGGCTTTATCTTAATTGGCCCCACCTTATTTTTCCTTAGTTTTTTCTTATTGTTTATTAAATCTAATCAATTATCTTCGTTTATTCTTAGTGTTTCTTATAATTTCTTTCTTTCCTACTCTATTAATGCTAGTAAACAGAATTTCTCCTTATTTTAAACTTCCTTCCTACTCTATTACCTCTTTATTACTCTAAACTAACCCCCACTACCCTTACTTCCCCCTTACACCATGTGGCATTAGCCTGCCTTCCCAATTTCATCCCCGTTGTCTTGACTCCCCTCCCCGACTAACCCTCCCTTCTCTTATAAATAACCTACTGTACCCACCTCCCACTACCTACTCCCCCTACCTGTGTCTTCCACCTATGCCCTCTGCTGGCTCCCTATGACTATGCTCACTGCCCTCTAGCCCGTACTCAGCTACATTGGCCCCCAAAAAACATGTGTTGCCCGTCACTTTGAGCCCCCGCTTCCTTTTTGCCCTTCCATTCTAGTCCTCGTACCTAACTCCATGCTCCAAAGCTCAACCCTCCAAGTCAGGTTTGACGCTCCCTCCTTGCTGCCCACTGTCGATCGATGGCCATCATTGATGGCATGGTCTGTGTCGTTGCGGATCTATAGGTCCCTAGCTCTTTGCTTCGTTGCAGTCAGCATAGGCTACCAGTAGCAATCCATGCAGAGTCGCAACTTCATTGCCCACTTGTGCAAACCATCTGCCTTCTTGACTCTACCTCTCTATGAATTGCCACCCAAAGCTGGACTTCAAAACTTCAAAGTACAGCCTTATCTCACTTTTCACGTTGGCTTTGCCCCAAAGTACCTCGTCTACTATGCCTAATCGTCGACTTCTTGGAGAACCGGAATTCTTAGGATCTAATATTATTTGAGTCCGGTGATTGGATCCTCAAGCTCCTTTTGAGTCCTTTCATGGTTACTCCCCCCCGCCACCCCCCTCTCTCTTTTAATTCTAATTTCTTCTTTTGTATATTGGTGGAAAAACCCCCAACCTGCCCCCCCCCCCTCCCCTTTTTCTACTCCTCTTATGTATACATATTTCTTCTAAACACCCTTGTTAATTTCTCTCTCCCCCCCTCTCTCTCCCAATACTTCATTCAAAAAAACCCACTCTTTATTTAAAAAAAAAAACCCCTCTATATCTATATAATTTCTCTCTATAGTTCGGCTCTTTACCCTCATACCCGCCCCCCCCCCCTTTTCTTTTTATTGACATATAATTTTTTTTCCTTTCTCTATACATAGATCTTTTCCCTTCTATATACATATACTCTTTTCTTTTCTTCCCCCTTCTCTAGCTATTTATCTTTCCTCCCCCTTCTCTCTTTATAAAATTCCCTCAATTTTTTCCTGTACTTTTCTCATTAGAAGTTCCCTTTACATTATCCCTTTATAATCACCCTTCAAAAATTTCCCTTCAAACATCATGCTTGTTAAGTTTATGGCTAATCTTCTTGTTTATTGTGACCCCGATAACAAGGGAGGAGGGTTTATGACACCTGTCTTCCCAACTGAAGTTAGCCTGGTTCTTATCATGTTTGCTTGTTGGATGGTGGCAGGTAGGCAGACTCCCCTCTTCAATAAAAGTGATGCTTGCCAGGACTTATCCAAGCTCAACTTCCATACAGTTTCCACAAAGACATTTCTACAAAAGTGCCCACTACTAGTTTCCTTTATAAACAAGGATTCACCGACTTGTACAAACTTTTCCGTTAATGTAATTAGTCCTATTTCATTGTCTAGCTTTGCTCTTTTGTCTTTTCACTATGCAAAGGGGTGTTGAAAAATCTTACACACACGCGCGCACACACACACACACACACAGACACACACAGACACACACACACACACACACACACCCATGCATGCACATGCACACACGTGTGTGTGTGCGCGTACACACACACACTTTTTTTTTTGGGTGAAACTATGAACATCATATTATGAAACAATCATTTTACAAAAGGGCAGGGTTCCAGAAAAGAGCCAATGCCCTATCCATTAGAAACAGTAAAAGAAAAGCTCAATGTAAGAGACATCCAGATCCTCCTTATGCAAGGCATCATATAAGGATTGCCGCAATGAGGCCCGGAAGAACTCATAGGGGTTTTGAAAAGGAGAAGCTGGAAATGCATGATTACGCTGTAGCCATAGGGTCCACAATGCCCAGTATTTGATCCAATGAAAGAAAAGAGAGTACGGGACAAAGTAGTTGGTAATCTGCCAAATATCTAGAGAACCTGTGTGCCAAAAATCTAAGAGATCTTGTCCAGAAGGTCCTTGGAATATGGACAAAACTGCAATAAGTGCTGAATACTCTCAGGAGCATGATGACATCTTGGACAAAGATGAGAGTCGATCCTTCTTTGAGCCAATTTTACTCCCACCGGAAAAATACCAACAATGCATCTCCAGAAAAAAAGTCTCTACTACTTTAATGGAATTTTCAACTTCCATATTGACTTCAAGGTTGCTTTCCACCAAGATAAAGACTTATTCAGATGCCAAAGAGATTTTGCATGATGAGCAATCCATGGAGGAGGTAATATGAATCTATAAGCATGTATAGAAGTCAGTAAATGCAAAGGTTGAGAGGACAATCCTGGACTTGAAGACTGAAGATGCCAATCTTGAAGCTTGTCTCTTACTGCCAATGGAGGAATCGGAATAGAAGGGAGTAAGAGATCTGTAATGGTTTTCCATATGAGTCTATGATGCATCCCAAGATTGTATTGTTGACACGTTGTCAGAAAAGAGAGAATGTGCCCCTGAGTATCCACCACATCATCAACAAACTGAATGCCCAACTTCATGAGATTGTAAGCCCTAACTGGTTGTTGTACAGCAAGAGGGGAGTCAATAACAACACTCTAGTGAAGGCTTTCCAGTCGAAGGGATGAAGCTATAGAAGAAGGATGGGGAGACCAAATGTTGTGAGAGAGCACTTGCTTCCAATCCTGAATTCAAAGCAGTAGAAAAAGGGCAGCCAGGTATTTTACCTTGAAACTTGCCAAGTAGTACTCCCATGGATTAGTGAGCCAATGCCCATAAGAATTTGTGCGCATCGCCACACATGACTGCGAACATAATAGACCATGGCTGCTGTTGCTGAAAAAAAGTCCTCAGCATAGTGATTTTTCTTGCCAACACATGAAATTTGATGTTAAGGATATTCAATCCTCCATGCATCTTTGGAGAGCAAAGCAGATTCATTTTGAGTAACCTCAAAGCTTTTTGATGGAGCTTAGTTTTCCAAAATATCTCCATGGCCTGAGACATAAAAGAAGAGAGATCTCGAGATCACAAATGTAGTAATGGCAAATAAAACTGAACATAAGCCAAAACAATAGATTGGACAATCTGAAACTGAACATGCAAAGGCCAAGTGGAGATTTTCCAATATTCTAATTTGTCCTGAATTTTGCTGAATACCCATGACATTTGCTGCTTATTGCTGATTTTCCAGCCAATTGGATAACCCAAACGCCTTACTATGTGCTCAGCAGGAACCATCTGACGTGGCCAAAGAAGAGCATGCCAGCACAAAGTTTGAGAGGCAAGAGTTTAGATTTCTGAAATTAATATTTAGACTAGCTGCCAAGCCAAAATCTGAAAGGGTTTCCATCAATAATCGAAGCTCCATAGGGCAATTCTTTGTCATGAAGAAAGAATCATCTGCATAAGCCTGCGCAATAAAAGGCCATGAGCCAGGAATCTGTAACTCCACAAGCTATCCAGTATCAGCAAGATGATCCATATAAAGCAACAAAGGTTGAGAAGCAATAGCATATAACAAAGCAGTGTGAGGGCATCCTTGTTGGACTGACCATCCTAGAGTCCAAGACTTAGACAAGTGATTCCCTATAAGGCATTGAGCAGTGGAATCAGAGGATAGCCAATAAATGACATTAACTACTTTGGCCCAAAACCAAGTCTGGACATGGCTTGAGAGACATAATCCCATTGTACTGTATCAAATGCCCTTGCCACATACACAAAATCTTGATCTGTATATTTAGCATATTCCATTGCAATAAGAGTGTTGGAGATATTATCATGTATATTCCTTCTTTGAACAAAACCATATTGCCTGGGATGAAGACCATCATGGAGAATATCTTGTACCCAATAAACCAACATTTTGGCAATAAGCTTATATATGACAGGCATCAAAGTGATGGGTCTCCAATCAGCCATAGTTTCACAAAGGGTTTTTTTTGGCACAAGCTTGACCGGACCATGCTTCTAGGTAGAAGGAAGATGTTAATACTACAAAGCTACATTAATGAACTGCAAAATTGGACCTTTCAAATCAGCCTAGAAGGCCACAAAAAATTCAATTGTTAAGCCATCCTAGCTAGGGGATTTGTGTTTACCCAAATGCTTGAGTGCATTATCAAGTTTAGTGTCTGAAAAAGACATTTCTAGCAATGACGCTTTTTGCAACGAAATAATGGGAGACACCAAATCAAGAAATTTGCTCCGAGTCAAATCAACCTGAGGAGTAGGAGAATGTGGCTGAGAAAAAAGGAGCTGAAAATGATCCAAACATTCTTTTTCAAGCTGAGATAGAGTCTAGGTCCAAGCACCATCTGATTCTTTGATCTGATTCTTTGACTCTCATGATAGATTGGCTTTGTCTATGTGCATGCAAATTCTGAAAAAAAGAATTTGATGAGCAGCCCTTATCCAGTAAAGGCTTGACTGTAGCCCTTGTCTGCCATTTAGAGAGCCTGCGTCTATCATTGGCATAAATGATGGAAGAAGCACAAGACATTGAATCCTATTTAAAAGAGGAAAGAGACCTTTGATGGATGATTTGCACTAAGGCTTGCTTTTGTGATTTTGCCCACTAGATTTGATGCCTAGTTTTAGCCATGTACCACCTGCCATAATCCTTAATGACAGTTTGAATACGATGCACAAAAGAGTTCCAAGCAAAGTCAATGTCTTCCCAAGCATGTGATAACAATGTCCTGCATGCCATTTGAATCATTTCTTGAAATTTTTTATCAGAAAGATATGATTGATTGACATGCAAGTGTCTTAGACGCATACCAAATGAAAAATGCAGCCAAAGAGGAGTGTGATCAGACAACTCAGTCCACATTTGACAAGTATAATCATCATATTGTTGAGCATGAAAAAGGTACCATCTATCTAGCCTAGCCCAATACTCTGTAAAAGCATTATGATGATATGTAAAGCCCAAAATAGAAGGGTGGGTTGCTCTCCATCAATTTGGAGCATGAAGCGATGCAATCAAATCTTCCCATTGTTGAGTTTCAGAGGGCAGCATATGAGATTTATGAGTAGTATTGTCCTTCCAGTGAGGAGAGTTATTGAAATCACAAAGTATAGCATTAGTGGACCAAGGATATTGCCTTATGGAATCCCACATTTGAGCTCTACAAGTTGAAGTTTGAGAAGCATACAAAGAACCAATTTCAAAGATTTCTCCATTGATCATGCATTGGATAATCATCCATCTGCCTACCATCCTCTATTCTTCAAACACTTGTTGGCACATACACGCTTAATATCCAGCTTGACTTTTCTCAATGCATCTCAGTTTTCATTTATGGACCCACCATGCTCTCGAGTAGCCTTTAGCACTATGTTGATTGATTTGTAATGTTGACCTTGCAGCAGAAGGAGGTGCTACATAAGGGGCCTTCAAGACAATGTATTTACATCATAGTTTGATTTTTTTGGGAATTTTTTTTTAGTTAGCAATTTAGGCTTTCTTCTAGTGTGAATTGCAAATTCCCATGTGCTATGCATATACTATGAATGCAATTTACTATGTGTGGAATGCAATGTGCTATAAATCCAAGGAAGGGTGCATTAGTCTCCCCTCACACAAAATGTGTGGTTATGTGCTAAGTGCAAATTGTACTTTCATTTTCAATATTAAATTTCAAGTTCACTTTTGAAAAGTGATATGTGCTAAATGAGAATGGCTATGTGCCCAAAGAAGGACACACTCCTTGGTCTAGAGAGTAAGCATGCCAAGTGTCTTTTTTTCCAATATTTAAGAAAGCTTACTTCCTGAATCTAGTTTTGTTGGAAGTTTGTTGTGTTTGGAGGTGCTGGCTATGATATGAGAGCTACTATTGGCTATGGCTATGGTGATTCGGTTCTGAGCAAGAGTCAGTTGAGGCCACCTCGTCTGAACATAAGATCCGGGCGGGCATCCTGTGAAATCAATTGCCATGAGGGAGGCAAGCGGGCGGGCGCGCGGGCATCTAGAGTGAAGGAGTGTGAGGCAACCAACCTGAGCCATGGGTAAAGAAAAGAAATTGTGTAACTAACTAGGGTGGGTATAGATGGTGTCTTTTTTTTATTTGGGGGGGGCGGGGGGCATCGTTTTGTGTTGCTGGCTATGGCGATTCGAGCTTGTGGCTGTGGCTATGGCGATTGGAGCTCATAGCTATGGCGCTGGCTATGGCGATCGAGCTTTCTGCTCGTGCAGCTTCTTCTTCTTCTTTTGCTCCGCCATCCTCTAACATGCTTTCATGAGCACATTTAGCCTCCAGCATGAGTCGTGATCCTGACCCCATCAGTATCCTGCCCTCTTCCAGTCACCTCGAGATCAAGAGCTTCTACGCCCCTCGCGACAGCCTCGCTTTCCACGATGCCTGCTCTATCCGCTTCAACGTCTTCGTTGCCGAGCAAGGTTTCGCTCCCGAGAACGAGTTCGACAAGTAAGTTGCTTTTGCTCCAATTTCTGGCTTCCGAAGCCGTCCTCCAACTCCTTGCTTCCCTTTTGACCGTGCTCGTAGCTTGTATCAGGATAGACGAGACTTGTGTGCATCTTTTGGCTTATTACGTTTCGCCGGCTTGGGGGGGGCGATCTGTACCGGTCGGTACGCTCCGTTTGCATCCGCTTCCGAACTCGACCGTGATCAGACTGAGTAGAATTGCGGTGATGAAGCCACACCGACATCAAGGGATTGCGAGAAGATTGGTATCTGTGGCTGAAAGTGTTGCTCGCAGTATGGGAATGACGCGGTGTATGATGCATGCCCAGGCGGACAAAAGGATCTTGTATGAAAGATTAGGTTATACCGTAATGGAGGTTGCTGAAAACGCTGAGGAGCAGAGTGAGAACGAAGAAGTTGTCAACCTAGGTGATGACGACAGCCTCGAAGGCACGGGAAGAGTTGAGAGAGATGATAGGAAGGGCCAATTTTTGGAGGAAGGCGTATGGCATGTGAAGATGTGTAAAGATATTTTACAACCAAATTGAATATGGTCTATTCCAAGAGTAAATGAGCGATCCGAGTTTACCAATCTATGGAGCTTCCTTTTCTTTTGTTCATTTCACGTTTGTGCTTTTCATTCAGGGCTTAATGCAGGCATTCCACTCTACCGACATTTCTCACCTGTCACAGCATGATACCAAAGCGATTTGCGCTATATGTTCATGTCCCAATATTTGCATAACAGTCCTGTATGTTGAGCCACGTTTCTGAATTCATGCAAGGATGTTTGATCGTTGATCTTGAAGATTCTGTTGTCTTCTGATGATGCCTACAGTAGCTCTGAAAATGTGTATTTATGGGCATTTTGTAACATTCTGGAGCATGGAAAATTTTGTTTTTGCGAGGGTTGATACAATTCCAAACATGTTAATTATCACACTATATCAGCACAATGATTGGAACGTACGAGGCTTTGGTAGTTCTCCTCCTTATTATGAGTGTAAAAGGTTTGTATCATGCGTGATTTAACGACCCAGTTGCAAAGTGCCATCTTTCATGTGATGTTATTTTGATAAGGATTAGGCAGTTGTGCGAAAGTAATAGAATACTCGACTTTTGAGTCGCGGCAGTTTTCCAAAGAGCCCTCTATACTAAGCTAGGATGTAATGCAGTGGTCATCACATACTGAGGGAGGTAGTTCAAAGGACATGGCCACATTGATTACCATTTCATGTAAGGATGTATGCTGCGCCAACGTAGAGGTGGTGCAAATGAGTTGTGACACGTCCGCTACTTGTAGAAAATGCTTGTGGGTCTACATCACCACTTGAAGAGTGACGGCACTGTACTTGGTGATCAAGCCTCATACCATCTTGCAAGGCTGAGATAGTCACAAAAGTTACCCTGTTTGACTCATACCACTTTTCATTCTCCCTTTTAGTTTTGCCTAGAGTCAGAAGAATAGTCTGGTTACTTGTTTCTTTGCATCACTTTGTGCAAGGTCAAAGGCCTGAACATTTACTTGTATCTGCATCCATATCACTGATTGTTATGGTTATAGAACAGAATTACTTGGGTCCCGATACTACACTTGGTGCTGAGGCGTTTGATTGATTAAGTTGACAGGATCTTTGAGAGCATGAAGCTGAGTAGTAGAAGAGGCTGTGGAGAGAAGCCAAGTTTCATTGTGGACTGCTTGCCTATAACGTTGATGCACAATTATTGGTCCTGTACCTATTTACGAGGGTAAATTGGATACCTTTAGTTATGGATCCCATCAGAGGCTTTTGTACTACTTTCGGGGAATGGAACAACATTGTTCTTGTGCTCACAAACCAGGGGCGTTTCATTGTGGAGTAATTGCCTGTGCCAGATATTTGTATACTAGGCTCTAGCATACTTGCATTTCACCATTGAGTTATTTCATTTCTCTGAAAGAATAAACTCAAGCAACGTAATGAAGAAAAGGGCTGCTCTGTTCTATGTTGTGGATATCTCCAGTTGATATGGGTCTGGATCGTTGTACACAAATTAAAAAAACAAAGTGGGGATATACGCGCTATCTTTAGATTTGAAACAGCTTCTGATTTCAACCTAGTCTCGGGTCCTACATGGCTTGGTGTCAACATTTTCTAATGTCTTCTTGTGTACACCTATTGTTGTAATAAAAAGCATGACATTTACCTCTGGTGTGTGTGTGCCATGCTCAATGTTTTTTCCATATGTTACCATACGCATACATCATATGAGTACGGAAGTGTATGGTTCAGGGGCTGAAACATACGTGACCCTAATTTTACCCCCAAAAAATTAGAAAAATATACATTGTACACATTAAATTGACATAGAGGTATTAAACTTTCAGCTTGAACCTTGAAACTTGTATGAATTTTGAAGTCAACATTCATGAGTCACGATTCATCATTCATGAAAGACTCCAGTCTCCAGAGACTGTAGTCATCTAGAGTCTAGATTTTGATACATATTGTCAATCATAAATCAATCATCAATACTACACCAAAACATCATGATCAAAGGAAGTAGGTACTAGTAACTACACCAAATCATAAATGGCAAAACTTCCGAAAGAAAAGGTTGCTGCAGCCCAGGAATAAAGCCTGAAATGCATGACAATTCACAACCGATGAGGCTCAAGCCTCAGGTTGCATCCTCATCCTCATCCTCTTGCTCATCCTCATCATCATCTATATCAATGTCCTCATCCTCCTCATTACTATCATCCTCATTTGCCTTGCCATGGGAGTCCAAAAGACTAGAGCTACTTGAAGATGCAGCAACATTCATCCTTCTTACAAGATGCAGCAACATTCATCCTTCTTACAAGTGTAACAATAGGGGCTGCAATCTCTTCTCCCTTTGTATCAGCTTGCAAAGTGAGCAACCTCTTATCATCCTTCTCCATGATCATCATTTCTAGGGTCACTACTATCTTCTCAAATCCCCTTTCTTTGATTTTGAAGATAAGATGCAAATTAGTATGGATGTATACTAATTTCTTCCTCTCACAAGGAGAAGCACATGTGCCTTGCGAGAGCACTCGAAGAGCTAACCGTTGCAAATTTGGTGTGTGAGCCTCAAATGTCTTGCACCATTTCACCCCTTGGTGCATTCTCTTTTCATCCTTCGCAATTGCATGAGCAAATGTGCTTGACATGGACTTGTAAATATCCAACTCATCACATAAGGTGCCCTAGTTGTTAACATCATACTTTGTGTACCGCTCTATGACATCCATCCACCCATCATGCACCTCCTTGTTACCATCTAGCTTTTTCTCTCTCCAAATAGATGGAGAACAAAAGCTACCGCATGCAATGAAGAGTGCATCATATCCCACCTGTCAACACACAAGGCTCTAACATCAACCAGCTTTGAGGAGTCAATCCCATCAATAGTTGTTATCTTCTCAACCATCCGCTCAGTGAGCTCACATACAAGTCCCATGGTAGCCCCTTTCCGATTAGCCACGCGAAGGATCTTCAAAATAGGTACACAAAGCTTCACAATGCGTCAAGCAACCTGTCAAGATTAAGCACCCAATAGAAGACACCTGTTGTGCTTTCACAGTGCATGACACCTTCTTCTTGCAATACTCATCATTATTGACAACCATGCGGCGTAATCAATTGTATACCCTCTCATCCAACAAGTTTGCTAAGTTCTAACATGATAAACATGTAAGCAAACCGTGTAACATTGTGTTGGTTCACCAATTCCTTCTTGCTAAATTTTCTATACATTGCGGGTAACAAATGTCACAATCATGTTAGCATGTAACAACACTGGCTTCACCCATGCAAGCTTTCCAATGTCCTCAAACAGGAGGTCAAGGCAATGGCATGTGCATCTAGTAGACAAAATATGAGGCCACTCTTCCTCTAGCAATTCTCCTACTCGCACGTAGTTAGATGCATTGTCCATACACACCTGCATCACATTTTCAGCCTCAACATCAAGAATGGCATCTTTCAGATCCCAAAGATGTACTCCCCTGACTTATACTGCCCACTTGTGTCCACGAACTTCAAGAAGGCTGAGGCAAATATGCATGAGCCATGATATTGATTATAGGTCGGTGCCGAGTGTCAGACCAGCCATCACAAGTTATGCTACGGCAATATTTTTTTCAATTATCCCGAAACTGTAGCATCTCTTGATCTCTGCATACCGCTTCATTAGTTAGCTCCTTTGTATGCAAAACATTGTAGGATGGAGGCCTGAAGGTAGGCCCAACTTGGCCAATGGCACGGACCATCTCCAAAAAATAAGAGCTCCTCACCTTCCAATGAGGAATATCCTCTGCAAAGAAAAAATGACAGAGAGCAATGTATGCATCCTTTTGTGCCTATGACTCCCATGCCTTGGCCAAGGCTCCCTTTGACATCTTTTGTTTCCTTTGTTTTTGCTCACATGCACCAGTAGATGCATTTCCACTTGCGGTACCACTCACCGAGGCATCGCGAAAATCAGCCACATTTGCATCAAGCTGTTTTGCAGCCATTTTCAGAGCTATGTTTGCTTGCAATCTTCGACAAGTATCTTTCATATTTTCAGGAGGAGCGGTACACTTCTCAACCCCCAAGCCCAAGAAAATGTGCCCTTATGTGGGTCGGTCCTCCATCCCACGAATGAGGGCAATATTTACATTTACAAGTGTATTGGCCCTTCCCCAAAGGCTTTAACATGTCTACATATTCGCATTCCGGTCCTTTTTGTCTTCCCTTTTGCAGTAGACCTGCAAGTTGCAAATTTGCAAAAGAGGGTAAATAAGGAAAAGGAGCAATTTGCAAAAGAGGACTTGAAGGCTAAAGTTGCAAAACAAATTTGTTTGCATGCTTTAGTAGACGTTTGCAAGTTTGCAATCCTGTTATCTTTTTGGGCCTTTGCATACTTGGGGCTTTAGCCCACATTGTAGTTTTTTATGTTTCACATTTATTTTAGGGTGGGCTTTTCTTTGTACACCATTCTTTGTATTCTAAAATCTAAAGTTTGAACTACAAATAATATATGCATCTTTTAAAATTAGGAGTCTACTTAAAGGTTTTTGCAGACTATTTTGCCCATGCATGCCCATGGTGCATTGAATGCATCTAGGCCATGGGTTGGATGTGAGCGCACAATCTTGCCCATCCATGATCCTTGGGCATGCCCATCATGGTCTAAGTCTATAAATACCCTTGTGTTTATAGACTATGTTTGCCCATGCCTATCCATGGTCATCTCGACCATGGATTTGACATGGGTAGGCAATCTTGCTTGTCCATGATCTTTCGGCGTGCCCATGGTGGACCACACCTTTAGTGTCCATGTTTATTTCAAACAGGACCAATAAGCAAACGTTTGGAAAATTTTGCAAACTTGAGACATTTGCTTTGCAACTATGGTGACCATGGTTAAGAAAGCAATAAGGTCTATGTAACTATGGTCATGGATGTTGTCTTCAGGCAGTGGAGGAAATGAAAATTTGGCTTCTAATTCATCCACGTGTATGCTCTAATTGTTCAAATTTGGCTTCTTCTTCTTCACTATCGCCACCTCAAGCTTTGTGCTGCTACCTCTCGCTATGGAGTTCTCTTCCCTTCTCTTCCACAAGCTTTCTTTTTACAGTTATTATGGAGACCTTCCTCTCTTCGCCACCTCTTTTGTGTGTAGCTCATTGTCTGTTTGGCTAGGGCTTCCTCCTCCCCTCTTCTCTTCATCTCATAGACCCTCCTTCCTCCTCCCTCTCTTTTGGATATGACGATCTCCACCTCTTTCCTTCTACACCCCCCACATACCAGCTCAGCTATGGCACCTCCTAGATTTGCCTAGGTGCTAATGCATTCGGTTTAGAATTGCTTTAGAATAGGGAACGACTTGGGTGCTAGGATAGTTGGTCAAGCTAGTTCTCACTCTCTCTCCACAGTTGCAAGCTTCACTCCTTGAGCACCTGGAGTGCAAGAGCATCAACCATGCTATGCTCACGTTTAAAACCTCCTTGCCACCTTTGTGAGCATCCAATTGAGTGCCAGCCCTCCATAAAATATGTCATGTTGTGTGGAAGCTGCCTGAAATGATGATGGACAGCTATTGCTGATGGACCTTATGCACACCAGCCTTGAGTAAATTTTGTTAAATGATGTAGTAGACTTTTTTAAATGAGACAGTAGGAGTTCCAGAATGCTTGGAATGGGGGGAAAAGGATCCACTCTGAATTTAGGGGCCAGTGGTGGCTCAAGGCTAGGTAAGGGAGGCTAATACAAAACACTCAAACTGACATGCTCAAACTGATACTAATGGCTACTTAAAATCTAAAAATTCAAGATCTTCACAACCTTCCATCAAATTTGCAATTGTAATTTTGAGATGTAATTGACTATGCATTTGGTATTGGCATTGGATCAATACAAAAACATAAATTTGCAAGAATTGTATACAAAATTCATTCCATTAAGCATAAGGGTGTTAATTGGTGACTCATTAACTCAATTAACCTACCTTAAAACCCCTAACTTGATCTAACTAGTTTAATTAACCTAATTCCTCCCCCTCCACCTTGCCCCTCTACCTCCGCCTCATCACCCCACCCCTACCTCCTCACATCTGCCTCTGCCTCGCCAGCCCTCCCCTATCCTTCACTCATCCCCACTGCCCTTGCCTCTCTCTAAATTATCTCGATGCTTTTCTCCACTTGCTTGCCACTCGAATTTCGTGAATCAGAGATAGGGTTGGGAAGCTGATCGGATTTTGTGAATTAATGACCTTACAATAGCGAGTGTAGGAATCAGCAACGGTGAATGGAGGTGATTAAAAAAGGGCAATCAGCATCGGTGATAATAGGCAGAGGGAGCAGCAACGAGTGCATGGTGAGTGCAACAGCCAGAGGGAGGGAAGCAGCAATGGGAGTGCAAGCAGGAAGCAACAGTGAGTGCAATAGGCATAAGCAGATGGAGCAGCAGTGAAAGTGTAAGAGGCAGAGGGAGGGAGAACTCACGAGGTGCAAGAGACAGAGGGAGAACTCACAAGGTGCAAGAGGTAGAGGGAGAGCTCAAGAGGTAGAGGGCAAGAGGAGAGAGTGTCCACATCGGGTCTGAGCATTTGAGTCGAGGCAAGCATTTGTATCCATCCATGGTGGTTCTTGAGATTTCTCGAGGTGCAAGGACACGTGCCTTCTCCCCAATGTTTCTCTCTTGCCCCCTTCACTGCCCCCCCATCCCCTCCCCATGGACTAATGCATTTTTTGGTATTATAGCCCCCCTATTAGCTCTATATTCCAATGGAGCTAAGAGGGAGCGCTAGATAGTGGATTGAAGAGAGCTTGGATAAAAGATGAAGCCAAGGAATGAAAGGAATCATGCATGAAGCATGGAGAGTGGGAGAATTTGGAC
Organism: Dipteris shenzhenensis; assembly: GCF_047967505.1. NCBI lineage: Eukaryota > Viridiplantae > Streptophyta > Polypodiopsida > Gleicheniales > Dipteridaceae > Dipteris > Dipteris shenzhenensis. The sequence goes on from NC_141596.1 coordinate 27,537,666, forward strand.
GATGCATCAACAAAGGGAAGCAAAGACTACCATTGCTTCGAACTTGTGTTGTTGGCGAACCTTGCAATCATTCTCACAATAGAAGAAGGTGTTGATCTCCATCCCAATGCTGGGTGCCAATGAAGTAGCACTCCTAGAAGGTATGGTCTCAGGTAGGGTTGAACCTGAAGTGATCAAGTGTCTGGGCGAAGAAGCAAGCGTGGCAGGAGAAGGAGGCGGCATCGGGGGGATAGCTAGAATTCTAGCAATGAAATTGGGGAGACCAAGGAAATTTGGGGAGGGTAGCACGAAGGGAGATAGAGGAGGTTGAGAGGAAGGCGAGGAGGAGGTTTGTATGCCTTAATAAAAATAAAGGATTGAAACATTTGCCAAGATTTGAAACTTTATGAAAAAAAATTTTAAGTTTCGTTAGAATTTACAATGTTTTTTTCAGGTTTCAAAAGAATATACATATATTGTGATACACTCTATTGACATTATGAAACTAAAAAATCTAGCTCGATAAACTTTTAGCAGGATTTTATATTAATATATAAATAGAGCTTCAATAAAAACATCCCTGGTCTCATTGATCCAGAGTCCAAGAGAAAACATAAAAGTTCCACCCAGTGGAGGGAGAATGAAGTCCTTTTTTCAGAGTGGCATCAGATGGCTAAGATCAATGTACGTGGGCATGTGTTATGGCTGGGGGTAAGACATCCTCTATTGAAATTGGAGCTGAAGCCTCAAAGGTATGCCAACATGTCTTTCTCTAAGCGTGATTTAAGAAACAAGATTCCTTTCTTTCAGAGTTGCTAGATTTGAACGTTTCTTGACTTGATTGGACTAAGGTCGTCGGGTCCTTTCCTCTTCTCCAACCTTTCACTAGTCAATATGGTTAGTTACATCCCTATTCTCCTTCACTTCATCCTTGTCGCTCGTTATTATTGGCTTTTCATTCATCAATCGAAAGGTTGAATTTTATCTTTGAAATTGTGGATTTTCAGTCAATTCTTTCATAATTGGTACTCAGAGGTACACTCGTCAACATGCCATGTTGATGGGAATATGCTGGCTTTGCGATTTAGTACATTCTAAATCCTGATTTGTGCAAACAATCTCCCCTTATATTTATGCCATGTTTTGCAAATGTCCACAGTTGAGCTTAGAGAATGAAAGCGGTGCAAAACTTGAAAAAGCTTTGTGCATGCGTTAAAAGTACGGTTCAATCGTGGACGCTATGTAGTCCTCTTGATGATCCTCTCCACCCACCTCCTCTAGCATGGTTGATCCGAGGGCGGCTCAAGAAGGGGGGCATGTTAACATCCACAGAGTACACTCAGTGATTAGAGGTGATTAGGCTTCATGATTTACTTCAATGGCTGTAGGCATGGAGGAAGTACAGTGTAGGGTAATCAGTGATTAGAGGTGATTAGGCTTCATGATTTACTTTAATGGTTGTAGACATGGAGGAAGTACAGTGTAGGGTTATCAGTGATTAAATGTGATTAGTCTTCATGATTTACTTCAAGGGTTGTAAACATGGAGGAAGTATAGTGCAGGCTCCATAAGGTTTGAGCCACAAATAACCCAAGTGGTTCCATGCCTCACAATTTTCGAGCCGCTAATAGCTCAAGATCGGCCTTGCCACTCTAGGTTTTGAGCCTCAAATGTCTTAGGACTTGGAGGCGCGAGGCTAACACAAGCACTATTTGGCGCTCTTATATGGTTAACACAATTGCTATTTCCGACACGCAACAATGGAACAATAGAGGAGAGATGGAAAGGATAGTGAAGATGCCTTGCCCAAGAGCCTTATGATTGTAAAGAAAGGAAGAGTGAAAAAAGAAAAAGGGTTGGCCCTCCCTTTAAAGGGTGACTTGTATAAAAGGCCAAATGGTCCACTTTGGTCTTCATTGGCTTCGCTGAGTAACACCCTGCCAATTGCACCCATAGAGTGCACTCTTCCAAACATTGACTAGGCTTGTGAGAAAACTTGAAGTTGGAATCTTGACTTGAAATGCACACGAGTACTTCTTGCCTGTGACCTTTGAATCCGAGACCCTGAACACTGAAGCCAATACTTATTGAGAATAGCCCATGGTTGAGGAAAGTGTATCCTAAGAACCCATGTGCAACATAACCGATGGCACTTGCACCTGAGCAAATCCCAAGGCCACCCACACATCTTGGCACTGTATCATAAGACTAGGAGAAGGAGTGCCATCACTCAAACCATATAAAGTCCCTAGCTAGTCTATCCAATTCGCCGAGACAACTAGCCAAATATGGCATCACAGAGCAGACAAACACCAAAGTAGGGGTAAGTAAATGATTCAACATTGTCACCCGGCCCAAACGTGAAAGACGCTTACCACACCATTTGTGAAACTTGCCTGAGACCTTTAGCATAAGCCAATCAAACCGTTGTTTGAGAGAGTAACGCTAGAAATTGATCTGGCATCCAAGATACCTCAGCACTATTCCCAGTTGTACAATTGAAAAACCAAAGTTAGAGACCCACATGGGTACAGGCTCCCAATATAGCCAAAGAAGTGTTGTTTTAGAAACATTGACTTTAGAATTAGACAGCACCACAAATTCAGCATAAATGTCAAGGAAGTGATTGATGTTATGCTGTAAGAAAGTTTGCATTATCATCATCAAACATTTGGGACAAAAATAAAGTTTGTTCTAGAAGAGTTAATCCTAGCAATGACCTAGAAGACAAATGAGAATCAAGCTATTGAAGCAATGGCTTGATGAAAATTGCAAACAATAGCAGTGCAAGAGGGCACCCTTGCCTCACAGAATGCCATAGAGGAAAGGAATGATAGTGGTAACCGTTGATTGATATTTGAGCGGATGCATTAGCAATTAAGACCTGTGCCATACGGCAAAATCCGTTGCTAAAACCTAAGTTTTGCATGACCGTTATCATAAAATTCCAACTAACCCATATATATACGTGTGTTGTGTGTGTGTGTATATGTATATGCATACACACATACACACACACACACACACACACACACACATTACATACACACACACACACACACACATATTTGAGCGGATGCATTAGCAATTAAGACCTGTGCCATACGGCAAAATCCGTCGCTAAAACCTAAGTTTTGCATGACCTTTATCATAAAATTCCAAGTAACCCATATATATACGTGTGTTGTGTGTGTGTGTATATGTATATGCATACACACACACACACACACACACACATACACACACACACACACACACACACACACACACACACACACACACACACACACACACACACACACACACACACACACATTACATATACACACACACACACACACACACATATTACATACACACACACACACACACACACACAAAAGGACTAGTAATACTAAAATAAACATCCATTTTGCTAGATTAATTGCGTTCCTGAGACAAGTCTATAGATGATTGTTTCTTGGAGAGGTTGTGTATATAGACATTACTTGGTGTACAAATATACCCTTTAAATTTCAAAAAAATCATCAATAATGTTCATACACATCAATGAAGGACAAATAAATGATGTTCATATACATAAATGGGGGCCAAACAAACTCATCAAGAATGTTCATACACATCAATGAGGCCAAATAAATGATTGCTTTATTTCAATAATTGCTTACATGGAAGTATATATTCAATACTTTTCTCCCTTAGAAGGGTAGTAGAAAGGATAGAAGTATCGTGAGTAACATAGCCAAAAGAACTATCAAGAAAATGTGCAAACTTTTTACTAGTACAACAAGGCCTACTAAGAATGGCTACCTTTCCATGCAGTGTAAGCTTTCTACCAATGCATAATTGATGGCCTTTTGTCCTAATTCTTTCACATAATTACAGGATGCCTCCAAGCTCCTCTAACCCAATGAGGCAGAGCACTCATAACTTGAGGTGACAATATATAGAAATTGTGACATACCTTATCAAGACTAGGAGAAGCAAATATAGTGATCATAGGCTTTTTCTTAAAATGGGAGCAATTTTAAGACAAAGAACTTGAGACTTTAGACACTTCTCTAGCAATCCTTTCAATTAAGAGTAATGTTGATTTCTTTAAGAACTTGAGAAAAGAAATTTCCCATATAGAACTTTAAACACAACCTTAATATTATATCATTTAAAAACCTTAATAGGAAATCTACAAATCGATCCAAGAATTGTAAACTTTTCTTACAGTCTCTACACGTGAAAATTCTCTGGTTTGAGGAGTAAGGAGAATCACAAGAAACAAGATGTATCAGTCTAGAAGTAGATGAAATGTTTCTAATAGGGGAGTCATAAGAAACATGATGCATTTGTCTAGAAGTACATGCAAGCATTTCTAATATCATCATTAGGAAAATGGAGAGAAGTAATAGGAATCACTTTAGCTTTCCACACTTGAGATGGATTACGACAACAAGCAGAAATGTTCTCAGTCTTCGATTGAGTTCTCCAAACCATAGGATTCTTTTGACTAGCCTTTTTACTATTGTGATGAGCCAACTTCCCTTTTTTAATTTAAATCTCTAGGAAATAAGATATGTAAGTTCTCAAGTTCTCGAGGCCTAACTGTTTTGAAAAACTCAGCAATTTCTCTTTCTATATGCCTAGTAACAAAACAACAAATGGATTCAAAACTAGATTTTGCCAATATTGCCATTCTCTTTCTATATGCCTGATAACAAATGGATTCAAAACCATATTTTGCCATTATTGCATGTAAGGGTTTCAAATCTCCAAATAAAAAATTCTTTTTATGAACTTTCCTAGCTTCCCTAACATGCTTTTGAAAAAGAACGGCATGTGTGTTTTATATTTTTTATGTTTTCTCTCCCACTCCCTATTTTATTTATTTATTTATTTTTAAAAGAAAGAGGGTTTATATTACTTCCAGCATATACAACTTGTTCAACTAATAAAGATGAACAACAAGAAACTGAGACAGAACAAAAAGCAAAATCATACAACAATTATAGACTAAGGGTCATTGTTCTTGGCTTTAAAGTCTCCGTTGATCAAAGCCTTGCCATCTCAAAAGACAGCCCATTTCCCTTCTTTTTTGGCCACCTTTACCTTTGTAAGCTCCGAGGTCTTAGTCTTTAGCTGAGCTTTTGTGAGTTCCTCTGCCATCCACGTGCTTAATCCTTTCAGATTATTTGATTGTCAATATCCCGAGTTCTTTCATCTTTTGACTCAAAGGTAAGGATTGCATGCGCTCCTACTTTTCCAATAATAAACTCTAGGTCTTCCCATGCAACTCCTAGTAAAGCTTTGCTGATTTTCTCATGAGTCTCTTCATAAGAGTCTTCCACTATGAAGCAGTTGTTTGATAAACCTCCAATCCTGAGCATTCTTGAGTTGCACAATCTATCGGCTTGCTCTTTAACTTCCTTCTGTAGTCGAGTAGATAGATGTGTATCTAAGGAGCTCTTTACTTCTCCTTTGAGCTTCTCTTGGATCTCTCCCTTGAGCTTCTCATGCATCTCTTCCATTTGACTAAATACAGCTTCATCATGAGCTACAAGGGGGCTTGCCTTCTCTAGTTTGCTCTCAACCACTTTTACTCTCTCTTCTAGCTAAAACTTTTGCTTCAGCTCATTGTTCTCCTTTTTGAGAAGGAGAACTTGCTATTGTAGAAGAATAATGACCTCATTTTGCCTAGTGTTAGGCAAGGGTGAAGCTATTGTTGTAGCATAAGAAGGCTGCTTCTCTTATTTCTTGTCCTCCCTTATTTTATTAATTATTAATATTTTAAATTTTAAATAAATAAACAAGTAATAAACTAAATTTAAAATTTTGTTTCTTCTTCTTCTTCCTTTGGGTTCACCTCTCTCTCTCTCTCTCTCTCTCTCTCACACACACACACACACACACACACATTGTACCCATTATGAAGCGCATCCATTTATTTATAACAAGTACATGTTTAAAAACTTGGTGCCTTGTTCAATCGGCACATTTATTTGTAGAGATCACCTATCAATGCCCTTTTGCTTCTTCATCACAGGTGATCAGGGCCCATTTGATTTTATGAGGATCGTGGAGCTTTGATGCTAGTTCTAGTCTTGTGAAATTCTAGAGGTTGGTTATGAGAGATTCGTTGTCGTGCATTCTATTTGCACATCCTCTCTCTCTCTCTCTCTCTCTCTCTCTCTCTCTCTGTGCACTCCCTCACATCATACGGCTCCCCTCTCTCAACTCCGCTCCCTTAGCTCCTGTGCCCCCCTTTGCATAGTCTTTATAGCTTCCCACCATCCTCTACAAGCTTTTGCGTGGCAACTCGAACCAACTCAAATGTGGCAATTCAAACATGAATGTGGCAACTTAACCAGTAACACACTCTGTCATCCCAAAAGATAGTCAACATGAGATTTGCCAACAAAATGGAGCTCATAGTTTAGCCCCCTAGTCTTCTTTTAGTTTAGCCGCCAGGTCTTCTTGCAATTCAGTATTGCGTTGTCTCTTAGTCTTCAGTTCAGTGCAACTACCCTATGTTTAATTTGCCTAGTCCCAAGTTTAGTATAGCCCAAGCCTTGAGTTACTAAACCCATGCTGAACCCTTGGCTCAACTTGGGGGTTAGCTCTAGCATAGGGGCACTTAGTTTTATGCAAGCAATTGTGGACACTTTCATACAGAAGATGCTTGTCACTTAGACTCCAATTAGTAAACTCTCATACTCAGATATTGCAAGCTACAACCTATCAACATCCATTGCCTATGCAAAGACATAAAGAAAGAGGATCATCTCAGACCCGCAGAAGCAAATATATTACTTGCAGTAAGAAACCAGAGAGCTCAAACTCCAAATTGCAACCCTTGGAAGGAAAGTGCAATAATTAGAGAGTAATGGAAAGCACAAAATTATTGTAGAGGTCATACACAAATCTAATGCTACCTTATCGAATTTGTTCGTGAGTTCCTAATTATGTTCAATGACTATGCTTGTTAATTCTCTCTTCCCTTTTGCTTATTTTGTTCTCAAAATGTTTGCCCTTTGTTTATGCTCTTACCCTACATAGTTTTATGCAAGCAACTGTGGACACTTTCATATAGAAGATGCTTGTCACTTAGACTCCAATTAGTAAACTCTCATACTCAGATATTGCAAGCTGGAACCTATCGACATCCATTGCCTATGCAAAGACATAAAGAAAGAGGATCATCTCAAACCCACAAAAGCAAATATATTACTCGTAGTAAGAAACCAGAGAGCTCAAACTCCAAATTGCAACCCTTGGAAGGAAAGTGCAATAATTAGAGAGTAATGGAAAGCACAAAATTATTGTAGAGGTCATACACAAATCTAATGCTACCTTATCGAATTTGTTCGTGAGTTCCTGATTATGTTCAGTGACTATGCTTGTTGATTCTCTCTTCCCTTTTGCTTATTTTGTTCTTAAAATGTTTGCCCTTTGTTTATGCAAGAAAAAATGATTTCACTCACATTGTGAAGCTCTTGACAACAATTCTGAGAGAGTTGGCTTTGTAATTTTTTATTATTGTTCTTTTCTTTTGCAACAAAATTCCATTTCGCACTATAAATAAATATACATATATATAATATAAAAGCCAATAAAACAGATTCGCAAAAATAATGCCAAATGTTTTGATTGTCAACATAAAAGGGCTCCATTACCTACCTTATTCGTAGGATACGAAACTGGAAGAACAAACTTGCATTCTTGGAGTGGTTTACTTCCCACATCCAATCAACTCAAAATCTAACTCCATTACCTATCTTATTCGTAGGATAGGAATCCATAAGAACAAACTTGCATTCTTGGAGTAATAAACTACTTGTCTTAATTGAGAAGAGCAATCATGCCAATATTCAAGGTACTAATGTACTATTTAAATTCTAATGCAAAGTGCACTCGTTATCATACATAAGTGGTGGAATGTTAAATAACCCGCCTCACTAATAAATGATAAGGCAACCAAAATAAGCTCAACTACCCTACTCCTTGTGTTGCACTACTAATCAATGGCCAAGTAACAATGGCGCAAGAAACTAAAATGTTAGTAGAATGTCATTGATAGATAGCTAGAATAGAGTTAGAAACCCAACAAGGACCAACCACATACCCAACAATAGCTAAAAATCCCATTTGAGAGATGGGAAGAAAAGGCCCATGGAGGATGATCTCATTGAAAGTGAAGAGTCCCTACTAACCCTAGATTTCTAATGTGATAAGAGACATTCACACTCACATTTTTCTACTAGCAAACTTAAAAACTTGGCACCGACACAAAATAGTGCTACAAAGCAATTGCAAATGATATGTCAACATGAAGCAAATAGATGCACTGGCAAAAAGAAGTTGATTACTTTGGGGAGTAATGGATTACTAAGGAATAAAGGGATGAAGGGAGCTCTCTTTAGTTGCTAGCCACTTCCCTTTCTCAAGAGGGGGGTCCTCAATTGGCCAAATAAAAGCAAAAACTCAAAGAATATACCATAAGATGTAGGTCTTTGCTTACCTAATAATGCATTATAACAAAAATTGTTGGCGAAACCTATCTATAATTACATAGGAAATATCACTTTCTCCAACAAAGCCCAAAGAGAACTTGGATTTTGTTAAATTCCTCTCACAATTTGCAAATTCACAATACCAAGCTTGCATTTTAATAAAGAAGACATAGGTGCACTAGAAAGTCTTATTTTGCATAGAGTTGAGAGTTCGGATGCCAAAGGCGTGATTCCAATTAATCCAAAACACTGGGCAATAGCTTAAACATCCCTAGCTACAATTGGGGATGGAAATACACCCGTATGAAGTGCAGTACTTGGGGATGGAAACACACTTACTAGCTCACGTACTACACAAAAACTTGTGCAAAGGCAATACATTTGTAGTCAACCCCTCCAACTTTGATGCCAAGCATCATTCACACGGGTGGCAGCCCTCTAAAGCCCAAACTTGTAATAAAGATAAAAGACAAGTAGATTAGCAACAAGAAGGGCACACACCTAGGATGGGAGGTGTCAAAAGTACAACTTTGGGGCATTCCGAAGACCCAAAAACCAAGCGAGTTCTTCAAGCATCAACTAACTTTTCTACTCTCCAAAAAATTAGTAACTGTCATTCCGATAATGCAACACCACTCAATCTCCAAAGTATCCCATATAGCTCCAATTCAGTTCGGAAATAAACAAAACTTCATTAGCCCCACAATTGCGGTAACATTTATTCAGCTGACAATGACTTCCTAAAACCTCAAAAACTGCCCACACGTTGGCAGATGTAGTTACATCAAAATTTGTCATAGATTCTCAAACAGATTTGAAGCATTAATTAAATCTCTATACAACCTACGCCTTCCTAGGTTCAACATTAAGCAAACATACATATCAAATCACCCAAAAACTTCAGCCCGCCACAGTCAGCAAAAAAGAAAAGCCTCATGAATCATGACATGTGCAAGGAAAAACCAATGGAGAATACTTCATGCTTCAAATCATTTCAACATGAACAAATGATGAAAATGGCACATCTTCTGTTCTCCCCCTGCAACTGTTAAAACTACCTTCCATTACCCTACATGAGCTCAAGTAATCGCAGCTATCCACTGCCTGAAAAGCTCACAATCTGTCCACAATCAGGAAATCACTGCTGTATATCTTTTCGAATTTGAGTCGTATTATTTCCTGAGCTTCTGACAGATAGAACTGCAGTTTGAACACTGGTCAGTCCAAAATCATCAGGCATGAGACCCATAGCAAAGGAAGAAGAAAAGGGACATGCAACCCAAGAAACAATCGCTGTTCATTTGCCTTCGTTATGTACTCTTTGTCGCTTCAGTGAGTAGCCGTGCTTTCTTTTGCTTTATAGATGACTGCGATAGATGTGATAAGGGGTTTTCGTTAGCTGTACCACATGCTTTCCTTCTTCACATCTATCAAGGTCATCTATAAAGACCTCGACAGATGCCTCCAAAGGGTCCTAAGGGATGGCTTAGTTTTTAGGTCCATAGTTTTGAAGTTAGTTCATTTGGTCAATTTCACCATCCAAATTGTGGTTAGTACGAGCTTTAAGTGTGTGTTAGTAGTAGTTTAAGAGATTCTAATGTGTTTAGGGTTAAGGTTTTGTTTGCTTTGGAGCTCCTAAATGTTCATGTCTTTTGTTGTGGAAACCTTAAATGGTTATTTCTTTTGTTAGGTATTTCTCTCTAAGGATAGAGGCTCTCTTTGTCTCTTGTATGACACCACCTTTATATTACTCTTGCCAAAATAGGCACGTCCCCACTTTTATCTAATGGTCCTTCGACCACAGACCTCTTTCATCTCTTTTCTCTCTCTCTTTCACTCATCCACCTTTCCCCATATTCCTTCACCTTCACTTGCTTTTTCTCTTTTCCTTTCCTTCCAATTTACACCCATTGTTTCCCTTTTATAAGTTATTGGAAATATTTATGGAGCTTACACTTAGACTTATAATGTCACTCCAAAAGGCAGGGCCTTAGTGGGATCTCCACCTTGTTTTGGCCTGCCGTTTGTAGGTCTTAGTGAAGGACTCCAACCAAAGCGAAAATTATTTTTGGGGGCTTTATTTTTTGAGTTCCCTTTTGCGGGATAACTCTCACATGCACCGTTCCACATGTCGCCCGTTTCGCCTCTCGCTTGTGCATGCATGTGAGACATTTCTAGCAACAAAACACCCACTAGTGCTCCGTACCTGAGAGAACATCCCGTCTTGATAAAAAAACTATAGGGCAGGCCAATTAAACCTGGTTCAATCTTGTTTAAAAAAATAGTGGAAAAAAAAAAAGAATGTATGTGCACTTGTATATGTGTGCATATGTGAATATACGCAATATGAAACTATTGTTTACATATCAATACCATTGTTTTTGAAAGGAGGTTAAGATATGTAACTGTTACGGAAACAGGGTGAATTGTTAAAGCCGTTTACATTGTGTTTCCTTTAAGAGGAAATGTCGTGGTGTTTCTCTTGGAGGAAACGAAAGTTGTGAAAGAGTCTTTTTAAGACTGGTAATATATAAGTGTTATTGAGCCCTTTCCATTCTTGTCTCATTGTGATTCAATATGTCTTGTGCTTCAATAGAGTTGTTGACTATAATCGAATACTACAGTGGATGAAAGTATATTAAGAATGTGTAGAACTGAATCTTTATTTTATTGGTACCTGAGATGTTGCACTTCAGCAGAGGTCTTTGAAGCAGTCAGAATGTATACTTGGATGCCTGAAATGGACAGGGAATTTGATCAAATGTGTGTTTTGTTAGTGCTAATCACAGCTAAATGCCATAATAATTGTGCATCACATAAACATATTCAATTTTAAAAATTAAGAGTCTATGTTATGGTACCGAATATTGATTTTGTTGATGGGTGGATAGCAAGGAACTGACACTGAAGGGATGAATTATGGGATATGTGTCGGCATGCGATAGGCAAGGTAAATTGGATCATGGAATCTTGTCTCGTGCAAACAGAGTATATTGGAGGCTTGTAAATTGTGATCGTGATTGATGTCTTCATAATGTGAAGGTAAAGATCTTGCGTTCAATCATTGGAGAATTAAGTGTGTGTCTTTGTACTGATGCAGATTGGGAATAGGTAAGTTCCATGCCCAATCTATGGATAGTCTTGTCATTTCTTTTTGGACCTATGGATCAATTTTGAAATTTTTGTGTGATAGTAGCTCTCTAGTAGCTTTAGCAAGTATAGTTGATCTTTGTGGCCTACACGTGATAGTGTTGTATATGTTAGTTAGGCCATGTTTTGTTGAGCCTGTTAGATCAACTAATGTCATGCTTTGGGAGCAATGTATTGTTCTAGCAGTTGCAAGTTGTTTTGGGAATTGTGTTCTTGTTATTGTATGGTGTTTGTTTTGACCAACTTGGACGTCCTTCATTATTGGTCGGATTGGTGTCCATTGTTCTTGTATGTTATCTACATATAAGTGCTTGTTTTTTTAGCATATTATCACACCTGCTTTTTGGTGTTGTGGAATTTGATTTAAATAATTGGACATTTATTGTCTATGTTTGCTCCTTTGAAAACACGATCAACACCATTTACAAGTTTGTCATTAATGTTGTAGTTCCTAGCACATAGTTCTATGGCTGTTTCTATTTTGAATTGTAGTGTTTTGTGCAAACCAGCTGTTTTTTTAGGATTATCAGCTAGGCAAAATTTTTTAGGGCATGTGCTTGTGTGTGTATTGGTTGCATGAAATGTGAAAGGATCTCCTGCTATTTTGTTGAGGATCATATCATTGTGGTGTTTGGTTGATTTCACATAATAGAACAAATGGGGAATTGTTGAGTCAGGTGGGAGAGGCTTGCAGCAAGTGCTGTTTATGTTGTTGATGTTGTAATCTTTTTGCATTGTTGTGCTGAACCTGTTTAGCATGTTTACAAACTTTGGATTTTCTTGGTGCATAGGCTTTGTTAACTCGTACTAGTAAATGTAATCCTACCAAAACTGTGCAAGTTGGAGAGCTGATGTTTCACGAAATATCCATTTGTCTCTTACAGGACAGATTTGGCATAGGTCACCAACCAAAATAATAGCAAGGCCACCAAATGGCAGATGTTGAACATGCATGATGTCACATAATCTTTGATCAATGAATTTGAACATTCTACTACCTACCTACGACAAGAGAAATTTCATCAATTACTATTGCTTTGAGTTCGCTACTATAAGCTTTAGTCAGCATGTCCAGTTTATTGTTAGTAGTGGAAGGCTCTTGTTAAGGGTTGTTTTGTAAGCACAGGTGTGTTAAGTTCTTATAATTAACAGGAATACCTAAAGATGCATGAATCATGCTCCCATCTATGTGGCATGCATCTTTACCAGTGTATGCATCTTTTAAAACTTTCAATTTCAAGAGATCAATGCCTAGTTCTTTGTTGTAGTTGTTCCACTAGTAAGCTTAGATAGTACTTTTTCCTGCTCCTACGCCTCCAACGATAAAAATATGCAATGGAATGGCGGAACTTGTGCTTTTTCTGTACATTATGTCATCAAAAATCAGCCTTTGTTCTCAATTTAAGCCTTGAATTTGATGATGATATTTTAGTGATGATAACATGACATGCATTAGCTAAATTGTTTCAAACATTGGTTGGTTTGTCTTCTCTTGTCTTGTTACTATGTTTGTGGCAATGGCATTTATATCAAGAGTAGGATCATAGTTTGTTACATTGATTGTTAATGCTAATTCTAGCAGTGTTGCACTTTGAAAAGCTTCCATCCATAGTGTATTGTGTGATTCAGTTGTTGCTAGTTCATGAGATCTTTGTCGTATCTCACTCCATTTATGTTGTTGTTGATACAAGTTGTTTACACATTGCATGTGAACTTGTCTCGAGTTTTTTTATTTGTAACTTTTATCTTTTGAAAGTATCAAGCCATGTTTCTTTTTTTTTTTTAAATTGTCTTCCTTTTTATGAAAAGATATGTAAAGAAGTATTTGTTCCCTGTAGTAATTTGTTGGATCATGGAATTTATTATAATGCACATACCGAATTATCTTTGGCTTCTTTCTTTTTTTAAAGTGTTTGTGCATGTTGTAGTACGATCTTACTTCAGATAGAGACAAGTTCTCATGAAGTCTAGCCGACAAATGTATCTGTCAATTATAGATGGACAAATGATGCTAGTGGAATCATCTGGTAAGGTTTGTAGCATGGTAAGCGGTTTCAAAACAAAAGCACAATCTTCTGATGGTGATGTATTGATGAATTGGCATGGTCTGGATGAATGGTACATTGGGAAGTGATAGAATTATATACATTGCTTGTTGTGCTGACATTTGTTGCATGTTCAAAAATGCACTTCCCATTTTCGAATCCAAATTGCTGCATCAGTTTGATCTCAATGACAATGTGTCATTATTTCATGCAACTCTTTTGTGATTGTGTTGTCAACTTTAGTGATGTATGATGTGCAATAGCTCGCTGCTGCGTAAGGGTCTAGTATGAATTGTGCTTTTGTATTTGCTTGCCAAAGAGGTGTTGCATGTTTGTTGAAGCAATTTGTCCATATGCTATGCAGTGGTCTTTTCAAGAAAAGAGTGGGTCTTCATAAGCTACTTTGAAGGCATTTTATAAATTGTTCTTCACCTAAGTTAAGTTCTTCCAAGTACTATATCAATGTGCGGTCATCTAAACTTGAGACAAGTTTAATGCTTGGTATATTTCTTGTAATGTTTTCATTATTTCTTTGCAATGATTTTTTAGTGGTGTAAGAATTGTCCTTTTATTCATTGGTGGTAAAGGGTAATGAAATCGACATGTTTGTTGCTCATTCTTTTTGCAAGTGTAAGTGTGATGATGTGTTTGGATGTCATAGATAATAGGATCCAATATTTTTTCATCACAAGATATGTATTTGTCTATAAACTTTATCATTTGTTATGTTGTTGTAGCATAGAGTGTTTCTTATCCAAAAGAGTAGGTGATCATCAAGGATTCCTTGATTTTGGGCTTTTATGACCGAAAAAAAATCATCTACCTATTCGAACATCGTATCATAGGTTTTCAAGAGTATTCTCAGTGCTTGCGTCCGGTGATTGTAATAGCTTGCACATGTCATAGGGTCATTTCGTATAAGCTCATGCACATAAGTTTCTTTTGTGTCCTACTTGTAACAAGTAGAGATTAGACCCCAAAATCTACCTATTAGTAGAATTACAGCATCTTCAAGAATGCATTCAGAACTTTCGAAAGAGAACACATCAACTCAAAATCAAGTGCAACATAGTCGATTAAGGTAAACAACTGTATATTTATTGTATTGCAAAGGCTTCTATCACAACAGCATATATAGAATAGGCATAAAATTGGACAAAACAGAGTCCAATCAACAACATCATATCTGCATTCGGAATACTGTATGACAAGTATATGAATCGAACAACTAACTTCCTACATATGGTAGTTGCTTACTAACTTGCAAATGCGCCTCATCAGTGGTTGCACAACTAACTCCCATTAAGGTTTTCTATACATCTTATATCATTGTTGAAGATAAATAGTTCATAAATGTGTTTGAGCTACACTCGCCCACACTGGCACACTCGGTGGAACAATTAGTTTTATGCCACAAAATTATTGAGACTCAAACCCGCTCATTTATCTACTGTAGTAGATCTAGTACAATGGTCTACTGAGACTGAACTAATTGGAATTAATTCATGATCTTCATGCTGAACTCGCATAAACTACTCGTCATACTAATCTTCCACTTGATCTTCAAACTGTTCGTGTTCAAGTTGTACCTGTTTCTTTGGATCAATACTAGTCATGTCCTCATCTTTCTTTTGCACTACATTGAATATATCCTCCGAATGGTGATTGAACATCAATGTATCCGGGTTTCGTCCAGTCAACTCATGAACAACTTTAAAAGATTGAAGTATCTCTTCTAGCTGTACTGACCCCTCTTGAAATTCTTCCTTCAGCTCAACACGACTGCTACTTTGATTACTTGGCCTTGGTGCTATATCTTCAGGTACCTGCATAGACAAAAGGTTAGAAAAAATGTTGGCCGAATTAGTACCCTCAAGTGTTGCTGATGTCGCCTGGGACTGTTTGTTGAGAGTTCACGCTCAACATCATGTGATCATGTGTGCATAGCACCATCACGTGATCATATGTGCATAGCACTAACCTTATAGAGTGCTATAAAGGAAAGGGTTAGATCCCCTAACCCTAACCCTAAAATGGTTTGTATATATTCTATTTTTTCAACTAAATCTAGTGTACAGTTAGTCATTTGTGGTGTGCTCTCTAGCTGTGCCCTCTCTCCTCATCTTCACTCTTCTCCTCTCCCCTCTTCATATTTTGTCATGGTATCAGAGCTCCCTTGCCTTCCGCTAAGGCATTGAGATTATTGTGAGTTCTCTTGAGTGTTCTCCGTCAGAGTTCACTTCCGGTGAGAGACTCCCATCTACTTTCATAGAATTTCTATCATACAATTCCGTCCATGTGAGAGAGAGAGAGAGACTTCTGTTGATTGAGAGGACTTCCATTATGAGAAGAGAGAGACAGAACTATCTTTCCTGCAGAGAATTTGAGGCTGAGACAATTCCAACGGCGGCTCTTCCACAAACTTCTACAATCTTTGGCTACATCGACTATCGAGTCTATCAAAGGGACTATATCCACCTCCTGCTTCTCAGCTGACACATATGGCTATAGCACTATAGCTAGCCGCATGCACAGCAAGGAACCAACTACTCTAGTGCAACCGACTCTAGCCCTCGACTCCAGCCCTCAGCAACTCGTACGCGCCATACTCTGTTCTTCAAACCGAAGGCTGAATCCTACCTCCTCCCGTTTGTAGCAGCGACCTACACCTCTCCAACTATCTTTGTACCTAGCTGCCAACAACAATGAAGTCCCTATGACTTAGCAACCTAGCAGCTAGCTCTATGACCTATCCAGCAACTAGTCAGCTGCAGCCTTGCAGCTTCAACGGGGACCGCTCTACCCACAGCTTCCACGCCCGCTCTGCACACCACCTTCTACTACAAGCAGTGACACAAGTGACATAAGCCTACCCAGCATTTGAGCAACCGCAACTGCATGCTTCATAGCACGAGCTCCCTCAATAGCTCTCCACGAAGCCATCGTTGAAGGAGGTGATGAATGTCCATCGATGGTTGGTAGGTCGAAGCATGCTACTTCTCTTCCGTTGAGACTGCTTTGAATTGTTTTGTGGTCACCGGCACTGGGCTTGAAAGAGCTGCACTATCCCTTGGAAGCGCTTATTGGAGACATAGCATTGGAAAGGTGCCGCTGTCCATATGAGGCGCAACCATTAACGGCGGACCTCCAAGGCATATGGCCTCTCCAGTGCTAGTGCATTGATCAATAGTGAAGCCAAGCTTTTGAGGCACATGTCTCCAGCGCAATGCTCTAGCACCACACAGCTAGCGAATAGTGGCTCCCGTATGCACCAGTAGCTCCATAGTCGTCTCCAATGGAAATGACGATGGAATCAGTAGATTCTGTCGAAATCTTCGAAAGATTTCGATCGCAATCCTAGCACCATGTGGTAGCAAGGGAGGATATCCCTTATCCTCAACCTCACCACACATTGAGGTGTGGTCAACCAAAGGACACGTGGTAGTCAATTGCCACATCATCAATTTATCTCCAACTGCCACGTCAGACCTTATCTGCCATGTCACCCTTGCCAGCTCAGCAAGACACATCATCATCGACACTGACACATCAGCAGTCCATGTCATCAAGCCACATCATCACTACCATGTCACCTCTACCACATCAGTAGTGCCACCTCAGCAGTCCAGTTAGCACTGACTCTCTGCAGGCACAGTCCCTTACCAGCCACACTGTGCACACACTGCATGTGCACACTCCTGCCACCTCAGCACAGAGCTTCACAGGCACACCTCTTGCTAGGCACAGTGCCACATCATCATTGTATGTGACTCATAGTGACACATCATCATTGAGCACCATTTGCACTCCTTTTGCCCCTCCACCTAGATCAAGTCATATCTCTTGATCCAGGAAGAATTTGAGCGCGCTCCAAAAAAGAAAGTCTCTCGTTTTTTTGTGCTCTATGCGCTCGTTACATCATGCACACATTTTGGCGCAAGTTACACTCACATTTGAGCCTCGCCGATAAAACCACTTTCTTCATGCATATTTGCCTCTACATCGACGCATCTGACCCAGCACTTAAAAAGAACAAAAGAAAAGGAATTATTTGCTGTTCTTTTGTCGATCGACAGTTGGTTTAGATCTAGATCAGAGTAGACTAGATCGCCATAGAGGGGACGCTTTGAATTCCCCAAGTTGCCAATTTAAGCCATGCCCAAAATTCCCAACTAGTATCTACTCGGAGTCAGTCCATACGCTCACATCCGATTTCACATCATTACATTACCTGAAACCTTACATTCATCAGTTCAGTGAGCAGACTTCAGAGTTCAGAGGCATTGCAGATTGATTCAGTGGGCACATAGCATTTGATTTCACACACACATGCCACCATTGTAAAGCCTATTCGGCTATCTCATGGCATCATGCACATCATTTTAGCCTTGTAAAGCCTCTTGGCTATTCTCGGCATCATTGCCACAAGCCTTGTAATACAGATCAGATTTTATATACTGCAGTTCTATCTTCATCGATGGTTCAGAGATTTCACTTGGCATATTCAATGTATTTGCAGTTGATTCATACAAAGAACTTCATGACACTTTTGAGTACATTTCTTGCACCATGTCGACTAGGAACCTCAATCTGGAGGCAAATGCTAAGTTAGACCACTCCAATTACGGTACATGGAAATACCGAATGGAGACCATTCTTGTGCTTTAGGACAAATGGGAGTATACCTAGACCATTGGCCGATCCAGTCACCAATAGCTCTACTCCATCTGTTCTCACAGCACCAGCAACGGGATCTACATCTACATAAACAGTTTCCGCACCAGTAGAAGATCCTACCATTGCTCGAGCTTAAGCAGAGTGGGATAAGAAAGACAAGTATGCCTATCACCTGATCAAGCAGAATGTGCAAGATGTCATGCTAGGATAGCTCAACACAGTCAAGACATCAAAAGAAGCATGGGACATGTTCACAGCTCTCTACGAGTCCAAGAATACATCCATGATTCTCACCTTGAGAAACCAGATCAACCAGAGTTTCCGCAACAGCAGTGAAACTGGTCATGCTTATGTACCCCGCATCAAAGACTACAACAATCAACTTGCCGCAGTAGGAGAGACTATGAATCCCCCAGAAATGGTTCAAGTAATCTTGAATGGACTAGGAGAAGGATATGAGAATCTAGTCCAGAGTATTGCCATCCAACGGCAAATTCCAACACTGGAAGAACTTTAGTCAGTTCTACTTAGTGAAGAACTCAGGACTCAGGCAATTCAAGCACGTAAAGGTCATTCTAATGATCAGGCATTCACAGCTTCAGACAAAAGTAGAGGCAAAGGCAGAAACAAAGGTAGATCATACCAGAAAAGTGGTCATCATCAACAAAATCAAAGTCAGAATCAGCATCATCCTCAACAAAATCAGAATCAGCAAAGAGGGAATCATTCCAACCGAGGAAGATTTCAAGGACGAGGGAATGCATCCACCAATGTGTCAAACATTCAATGCAACTACTGTCACAAGTTTGGACACTATGAAAGAGATTGCCGCAAGAAGCAGTACGACCAAGGCGGTCAATCCAACAGTAATCGAGGGAATTCCCGAGGAAGAGGAAATCATCATGGTGGACATTCTAGTCACAGTCATTTTGCAAATGAACATGAAAATATGTTTCTTGCAAGTGAGGAATTGCATCAGACTGATACAATGCACCGAGGCAGTCGATAGAACGAGCGAGGAAAAGCGAGCGAGCTTTTCCACAATTTCCTTATCGAATATATATATATATATATGTGTGTGTGTGTGTGTGTATATGTGTGTGTGTGTGTGTGTGTATACACACACACACACACACACACACACACACACACACACACACATGTATGTATCTATATATATATATATATATATATATATACATACATACATACATACATATGTATATATTGATGCATATCTTGATGTATATATTCATGCATACAGTTTTGATTGATGGAGAAAATAGGCATGAAAACCATCTAAATTGGCTCTTGCCGTTCGATTTGATATAGGACATGATCCCATTGGGATTTGTAAGTCCAAAGATACGGGGTCCTACTTTTAGGGCCTGAATTCCTAAAATAGGTAGCTTGTTAATGTGCTGCCTATTTCATGCATTTAGGCCTCAAAAGTAGGACCTCATTTGGTCCTACATGGGGTCCTACTTTTGAGGCCTAAATGTATGAAATAGGCAGCGCATTGATGTGCTACCTATTTCAGGCATTCAAGCCCTAAAAGTAAGACCCCGTATCTTTGGAATTACAAATCCAAATGGGGTCATGTCATACATCAAATCGAATGGCAAGAGCCAATTTAGATGTTTTCATGCCTATTTTATCTATTTAATAAAACTCTATGCATCAAATAATGTTGTTTATCAATTTTTGGCATACACACCCAAAATCAAGACCCCCATTGGAAAGAAAGGTAAGGAACACAAGTGCTTGTTCTTATGTTCAGGAGACATTAAAAAAGAGGCCTAGTAGCCCAAAAATGGTAGCACATCAATGCACTATCATTTTTGGGTTGCCAGATCTCTTTTTTATTGTCTCACGAGCATCCATATGGAGGTTATTATACAATATAACTAAGAAGTAGTATTGAAGTAGTTCTACAATTTGGATGCATTAAGAGCATTCATATAGCAAGGAAGAATATAATAATTGAATACATTTTTTTTTCAATACATATTGCTAGTGAGACTACTAAAAAGAGGCTCTACCCCTCATGATGTCTTTGGATACAGAATATGAGATTGCTTGATGCTTGGATTGCAGCTGGAAACATTGCATGGGCAAAGCCACTATATGCCTCAAGTGTTGGAAATTGATGTATGGCTCAAGTGCTAGAATGTGCAAATCATGGCCAAAATCAAGACCCCTTAGAGATTCCATGAGGGCTATCCTTTTACTACTACACACATCACCTTTAGTCGAGGGCAGAACCATTCGTCATCACAGGCAGTAAGTTCATGGGACCCCATCCCATGATCTAAGGCATTATTCAAAGACAAAGTATTTCTGACCATTCTCGAATCGAGTTTGCCAATTCCTAATCTAATTGATTTCATTTACTAGACTTGTAATGCTTGCAAAGCCCTTGCTTAAGCTTGAATGAGCCTCTTGATTTTGGGGGTATAATGGTCAAAAATGGCTTAACACGCCCAAAATCAAGAGGCTCATTCAAGCTTAAGCAAGGGCTTTGCAAGTCTTGTTTTTGGGTGGCAAAAGCACAAAAAATGACAGCGCATTAATGTGTTGCCATTCTTATGCTTCTCCCCTCCAAAAATAAGACCCCCAAGTTATTCATTAGAGACACCAAAATGAGGAGAAGGATGACGTGAGGAGTAGAGGAGCTGGCCAATGAGGGGAGGGACAGCCGTGGAATTGCCAGCAACAAGCATGATGCAAGGAGGCGAGAAGGCAAAGAAGCAAGGAGGTGAGGAGGTGAGGAAGCAAGGAGGCGAGGAGGCACGAGGCAGTCTTGAAGGGCAACAAGAGGGTGGAGGTGGCCAAAATAGTAAGCAAGAAAGGGAGAGATGGAGATTGCTTGCAGGAAATGCTTGGATTAATGCTACAAATGCCATTTTTTTGTGTGTGTTTTGTAGCATGAAATTTTTATGGCATTTTTCTCTTAAAAAATACAACATTTTGTGATTAATTGTGCTACAAACAACTCAAGCCATAAAGCACCATGGATTAGTACAACAATATACATCACAAATGGATGCATATACTCATATACATCACCGATGGATGCATACACTTATACTCACATCAATTTCCAATATTGTATTAGATGGACCCTTAGCATATATGTGTGCATAGAAGACCATCTCCTACATTGATCCCCGATTTCATAGTTAAATTATTCCCTTTCTCACATTCTAACATGTGAAGATATAATGTACATGCATTATGGGCACATTATATTGCAGTTTATGACTAACTTTTTTTATGAATGCATGATACTTGTATATGGTCAAAGAAGGTATATTATCATTTTTGAATGACAACATTACTTTATGCTCCATTTTATCCTATATTAGAAACTATGATCACTAGATATTACATAAATGTATTGCTCCATTATATCCTATACTAAAAACTATTTTGACCCAAATACATAATGCCAATTGAGGTTAGTACTTATGACAAGTGATGAAAACAATCTACTGGTATGAATGAGATCTTGTAAATTTTGGATATATAGTATGGGTACTATGTTGATTGAGCTATTTTTCTAAGGGAATATTTTCAACTTAATTACTAAATACATACTTACAATGGTGACCTGATTCCCATCTATATGTATAATCAAGTTTTACTTTGTGTTTAAAAAAAAACTTTTGCATAAGGTTAAAATTCGAATAGTATTTATATTTGTTTAAGACTACCCATTGAGCTAGCTCCTATCCTTATATTGAACATGATAATGTTCATAAAGATTTTATGAATACAAATAGATAACATTGGCTCTCTTTTTAGTGGTTGGGAATGAACCCTAAAAATACCCTAAAACGACTATGTATTCCCTTATTTGTAGCATGGAAGTGATCATGGTAGAGTGGCATAATCCCTATTTTGCTTTTTTCATAGGTTCTTTTGCTACTCATGGTTGGCGGATAACCACGGCATAGATCCGAATAGATATTTGGTTTTTTGCTTCAACTTGCTTGAATAGACTTTCCTTGATGATTGTTCGATTGTGCATGATGAGTGGTCACTGGCTTAATTGATGCATTAAGTGCAATGTTTTCCTTAAAGTTTTTCATACTACAGGATACGAGTTTGCTTATAGGGGTGGAAATAGAAGCTTGTTAACACCTAGTGCATATTTTCCATTAGATGCAACAGGATACTAGTTACAGAGTGTCTTTGCCAATTATTTCACTTGAATCATGCTCCTCTTATGCTTGATTTTGTGGTCACATATTGAGTTTAACATAATAGTCTATAGGATACTAGATGAGCACTCAACATAGTGGTTAGATGCATTCATTTCTAGTTCTGATAGAACTATCATTCAGACATTGGTCATAATAGAATTATGGAGGGCTAAAATCCTTTTTTGGCTCCCTAAGTTTTTTAAAGCATGGTATTGTCCAGATTACATAGGTATTTTCACTAAGCAAAATTAATCCTTATGATGAAAATGTGTTTTTTTTCTTTTGACATAGTTAGTTCTGTTTCCATGTTTTTGGATCGAATGTATGGATGATCTTCTACAAGCATAAAAGACATGATATGTATATGTAGCACATGATCATGTTTACATATTTTCAGTCATATACTCTACCTTGTGATCTATCATTATCTTGCTATGTGGATGTTCAATCTGAGTAGTGTTTGCTTTTTTTATCGCAAATTTTATGTATTTTTGTGTCTCTACCTCTCCACAACGACTCAAATGTGGCAGTATGGGGATGAAAGAGAAGTTAATTAAGAGTTTCAGGCATGCCTTCATTGTTGGAATATGTTTAATTTGCTTATGATCACATCAATTGTTCCAATGATATTGAGAGGAATAAGATGCTGGATGAGGTTCTCGCTCGCTTGAAACCTATTTAATCTTGCTTGCCTGTTTGGGGTTGCTCGCTTTTCTTTGCTCGCTTTTTGGTAATCCTCCAATGCACCTAGACACTGATTTCAATCCCAAAGAGGATTACAATTATCAAGTCGACCAAGTGGAACAGGATCCTTGGTACATTGATAGCGGTGCATCATCTCATATGACAAATCATTAGGAATGGTTCACAGAGATGAAACCATTAGAAGGTCAGAAGAATGTCATCTACACAGCAGACAATACACCGAATCCAGTTCAAGGGACAGGTGTTATCCCTATGAACAATTTCACTGGTACAAAAGGATTAGTCAAAGATGTGCTCTATGTTTCGAAGCTTAGCAAGAACCTTTTGTCAGTAGGTCAAATGACGGAACACAACTACAAAGTCATCTTCGACGGTGATGAATGCACTATCGGAGACAAATCTAAAAGATGTCAGGTAGTAGCAAAAGGTGTCAAGGAAGGAGCTTATACAGAATGCTCGCTACAGTACCAGATAAGCATGCCATGTTAGCTCAAATGCAACAGATGCCACTATCTACATAAGAGATATGGTCATGTCAACTTCAAGTACTTGTTAGATCTAAGGAATTAGAATATGGCAATTGGGACTCCGAAGCTATAATTTCTTGGCAAAGTTTGTGAAGCATGCTGCTTCCACAAACAAAAGCAAACCAACTTTGTTACAAGTACTTCTCGTGCACGAGGTATTCTTGATTTGGTACATACAGATGTATGGGGTTATGCCTAGACCCGCAGCATCAATGGTTCACTTTATTACTTGACCTTCATCGATGACTACAGCAGATATTGTTGGGTCTACTTTTTGAAAGAGAAATCTGAAGTGTTTTCCAGATTTCAAGAATTCAAAGCCATGGTAGAAAACCAGACAGGTAGAAAGATCAAGGTCATGAGATTAGACAGAGGAGGTGAATACATGTCTTCAGCATTCATGAACTTTTGCAAAAATCATGGCATACGAAGACAATTCACAATGTGCAGATACTCCTCAGCAGAATGCAATAGCTGAAAGGAAGAATGGGACTTTAGCAGAGAGTGCTAGAGCAATGCCTAGTGAAAAGAATCTTCTGAATCAGTATTGGGTAGAAGCAATAGCTATAGCAAACCACTTGCTTAATCGGCTTCCTACCGAACCGATACAGGAACCGATACAGGGTATGACTCCCTATGAAGCATTCACTGGACACAAGCCATGCATTGGGCATCTCTGCATATTTGGTTGCATAGCATATGCCCACATACATGATGATCATCGCAGGAAATTGGATGCGAAGTCATGCAAATGCATCATGGTTGGCTACAGTGAAGAAAGCAATGCATACAAATTGTATGATCCCATCAACCACAAAGTCATTATCTCCAGAGATGTAATCTTTGATGAGGAATCAGAATGGAAAACCTCACCTACATAGGAGATAGAAGCATCGACTTCACAGTCATCTACAAAATAGGTTGATGAAGAAGAGCAAGAATTGCCAACAACACCCCAAGCAGAGCCACAGTGGCTCAGATGGTCTACTAGGGAAAGCAGACCTTCAGCCAGATTGACATATGCTCAGAAAGGCAAAGCAATTCAGGTGGAAACCACCAACTATGCTCTTATGACTACCATCATGGCTACAGAAGAGCCAGTGTACTTCGAAGATGTAGTAGACAAGCCAAAATGGCAAACTGCTATGAATGAAGAAATGGATGCTTTGTATAAGAATAGTACTTGGAAATTATGCGACCTTCCACCAGGAAAGAAGGCCATAGCAAACAAATGGGTATACAAAGTGAAGTACAATCCAGATGGCAGTATTCAGAGATACAAAGCCAGACTAGTTGCAAAAGGATTTGCACAACAATATGGTTAGGACTATGATGATACTTATGCTCCAGTAGCAAAGATGGATTTCATACAGTTCTTGATATCACTAGCGACACTCAGTAAATGGAATGTGTATCAGCTCGATGTCAAGAATGCATTTCTCAATGGTTATCTAGACGAGGAAGTCTACATGCAACAACCCGCAGGTTATGTTGAACCAGGAAAGGAGAAAAAGGTTTGCCATCTCAAGAAAAGTCTCTACGGCTTAAAACAAGCACCCAAAAGTTGGTACAGTAGAATTGACAAGTATTTTGCTGATCTGGGATACATGAAATCCAATGCAGATCATACTCTCTACTACAAAGTTCAAGGGGTAGACATTACTATTGCACTTTTGTATGTAGATGATCTGATTGTGACAGGAAGCAAGGATAGCTTCATCAGAAAATTGAAACAAGACTTATCTGCAGAGTTCGACATGAAAGATCTTGGACTTATGCACTATTGTCTTGGAATTGAGATCTGGAGAGATTCAGATAGCACATTTATGAGTCAGCTCAAGTATGTTGACAGTCTCCTGAAGAAGTTTCATACGACAGATTGCAAGATTGCAGCCACTCCCATGGAACAGAGTTTGAAACTTACTAAAGATTAAAAAAATCCTACAGTCAATGACAGATACTACAGGCAACTCATTGGATCTGTTATATATCTGACAATCACACGGCCAGATATTTGTTATGCAATAAGCTCACTAGCACAGTTTATGGCAAATCCAAAACAGTCTCATTGGAATGCAGCCAAAAGAGTCTTGAGATACATCAGAGGTACAAGATAGTTTGGGATAGAATACATAGGAAGTCATCCACGGTTGCATGGATACTATGATAGTTACTATGCCAGAGATCATGAGACCACGAGATCGACACAGGGATATGCATTTTTCCTTGGTCAAGGTGCTATATCATGGTTGTCAAACAAACAGCCAACTGTTTCTTTGTCTTCAACTGAAGCAGAATATAGGGCACTCACTACAAGTGCATGTGAGGCTATATGGCTCAGAAGACTATTGTTAGAAACAGATTACTTTGATGAGTCAAAGCCAACAACAATATACTATGATAATCAGTCAGCTCAAGCATTGGCCAAAAATCCAGTATATCACTCTAGGACAAAGCACATTGATGTCAGAGAGCACTTCATCAGAGAAAGAGTGTTACTTGGTGACATCACACTACAGCATTGTGATAGCAAAGAAAATGTTACAGACATCTTTATCAAACCACTCGGTAAAGAGCTATTCGAGCAACACCGACTAGCTGACGCAGAGGAAGGACATTCCCATTAAAGGGATGTGATGGAATGTAATGTAATGCTCAGTCCTTCTTCGATTCCCCAGAATCATCATCTTGAGGGAAGGCCTACTTCATGATGTTGATCTTGAGGGAAGGTGTTGAGAGTTCACGCTCAACATCATGTGTGCATAGCACCATCACATGATCATATGTGCATAGCACTAACCTTATAGAGTGCTATAAAGGAAAGGATTAGATCCCCTAACCCTAACCCTAAAAGGGCTTGTATATATTCTATTTTTTCAACTAAATCTAGTGTACAGTTAGTCATTTGTGGTGTGCTCTCTAGCTGTGCCCTCTCTCCTCATCTCCACTCTTCTCCTCTCCCCTCTTCATATTTTGTCACTATTGCTGGAACTACAATAGTTATTGCTATAATTCTTGAATCTAGTTTTCTTGTTCTTGAACCTTATCCTTCAAGATATTTTCTGTATATTCCTCAAAAGCAAAAGCTTCATAAGGCCTCTGAGCCAAAATAAAGAGCCTCTCTTTTAAATTATCCCACACTCCTTGAGATATAACTACCAACTCATTTTTAAGATTGTCCATAGCATTTGCTGCCACAAATACTCCCTCCAGATCTGTCTCTTCTGAAATGTCTTTCAGCTGCTGCTCCAAATTTTGCAATGCATCTAGTCTTGCTTGCAACCATAAGTTATTGGTTTATAGCTCTGTATTGTGTTTAGACGCTACCTCCAAAACATTAAAAACTGATCTTGCATCTCTTTTAGCCATTTGGTAACAATAGGAAGACATGCATGCTATTTTTTTGTCTGTTGCATTAGCTTCTATTGGTCACTTTCCTTCTGCTCTTCACTTTTTGTGGGTCTATGGTCATCCCTTCTTCTAAAATTATATGTCCTAGCAAGACACCCCTTTTTATAGCAAATGCACATTTCTTCGGGTTTAAGCTCAGTTGTGCAATTCTGCATCTCTCAAGGCATAGCCTCAGATGCTGCAAATGCTCATTCTTTTTTTTGAACACAAAAAAATCATCTAGAAAAACTCTGATAGAAGTAGTCAAGGAGCAAAAACTTCCTCGATCCATTTCTGAAATGTGGGAGGTGTATTCTTAAGACCAAAAGTCATAACATTACTAGCAAAAACTCCCCACTCTATGATGAAAGCCGTCTTATCTCTGTCCTCCAGAGCCATCCTTATCTGATTATAGCCACTAAAACCATCCAAGAAACTATACATTTTGTGACCAGCTATAGCATCAAGCATTGTGTCACAAAAAGGTAATGGAAAGGGTCTGTTATTGTTGCTGCATTTAATTTTCTGTAATCAACACACACTCTCAGCTTACCATTCTTCTTAGGTACTATGACTATAGGTGAAAGCCAAGTTACCTTATCTACTTGGTAAATGAACCCCACCTTGAGTAGCTTATCAATTTCCTCCTTCACCCTCTGAGCATAGTTTGGATTCATTCTATATCTTTGCTAAACCACTGGGATAGCATCTTTCTTCAAGTCTTCTATGTTGGCAAAAAGATGTATCAACTCCTTTCATATTTGTGTCATGCCAAGCAAACACATCCTTGAATTCCAATAACAATTTATGTAAAGCTTAAAGTTGCATCTAACAAAGCACTAGTTAACATGCACCAACTTTGGATCTTGTTCTGTTCCAAGGTTCATCTTAGTTAAATCATCCTTCTGTACTCTTACACACTTAAGTGATCCTCAAATGCTGTTTCAGCTTCAATGATTACTTGAATGTCGGTTTTAACGTAAACTTCTTCCTTCTCCTCATCAACATCCCACTGGTTTGCATAAAATCCATCTGACTTCTTTTCTTTGCCTTCTTCTTGGGCTTCCTTCAGACTGGGATTGTTCAAAATCGAAACTGCAGACATCTCCATTGCTGGAAAACTGCACCTTGAAAGACTCTTGTACTGATCAAGGATACTCAGCACATCCACTTCAAAAATTGGTAGAAGAGATGGATTTCTTTTTAGAAACCATTCCTCCTCCTCCTCTTCCGCTTCAGCCACCATGATAATGCCTTTAGCTACTAAGGGCTGAACCCTTTTTGGTACACTCCTTGTTGGGACCATTGCCATCCTAAATTTCTTCTTTCCTTTTCTGATGTTCACCCTATTAGGCCCCCAATCCTTCTTGATCTTGGCTACCCGAAACCACGACCTACCAGGTAGCATTGAATAAGACTACTCATCTCCCTCCAATCTTAGGACCACAAAACTGACCATAAACGACGTCAATTCGCAAACTCCAATTTGTTGATTCCACAAAATTCCTAGAGGTTGGACCCTTCTTTGGTCTGCCATCTTTACCTAAAAAGGGGCTGTATCTAATTCATTGAGACATAATTTCCTATAAAGGTCTTAAAACAAGATGTTCACACCTGACCCACCATCTAGCAGGACTTCTGGTATCATCTGTGACTTATATTCCACCTAAATAAGTGGTATAGTATAATCCACGTCCTCTATCTATGCTGCATTAACAGCTGGGTCAACTTCAAAAGACTCTCCCTCTTCCCTTTTTGCTTTGTCCATTAGGCTTCCCATGTTAACTGACAACTTAGCCAACAATTGCGTTTTGAATTCTGGTACCAAATTAAGAATGTGATATTAATCTTTAGGCTGTGAAACAATTCTTCTTGTTCCCCTGTAACCTCCTTTTCTAATTCCTTAAGTACACCAGTCCTCAGCTGAGTCTCTTTGCAAGCCCCTTTCTTTTTTAGAATGTCTACTTTCTAGCTTTCATCTTGCATATCAGTAGATACCTCAGGTTTTACTATGCTTCCTTTGTTGTCAGCCTAATCTTCCTTTGGTTCATCCTCAATCACTATTGGATTGCACATTGAGGTTGTACTTTGTTCTCTGCTGGTTGTACTGATTCATCCATTTTTACTTTAGCAGGTATAGGTTGTGTGGTGTCCATCAATGCCCACTTAACCTTTTTATCTGCATTTACCTTATCCAAGGCTTTAAGAACCTCATGTCAAACTTTGTTTTGCTCATCCCAATCAATTGGGTGTTTGCGTTTATCTGCCATTGGCACTTTTTCTTCCTTTGGGATTGGTCCTTTCGACCTTGTTATAGCCAATGCTGTCGGATCATTTTGTCCTTCCGACATGTTACTCTCCTACTTACATCCTGAGAAATCACATAAAATAGCCAATACTGGATCCATAACCTTCTTCTCTTGTGCTTCTATCTGCTTCAATTTTCTCGGTCCTTACTCTACCCCATTTTGCTCGAGCTATATTATCATAGCGTTGGCCTAGGTTGGTGGTGGGCGAGGTAGATTTTGTGTTTGTGATTGTGTTTGGTATTGATGCCCCTCTCATTGTGGTGTTTACACCAGTGTTCACATCCTGGACTTTGCCTTTGTCCAGCTTTTCCACAATATGTGCAATTCTGTGCTTCATTACTTGTATTGGCTTTATTTTCCCAATTCTGATATGTTGGTCTTCTCATCTGGTTAGCATTCTCATTTACCCGTACTTGATTGGCTATAGGTGGTTGTGTCATTGCTATAGCAGCTTGCATGTGAGGAGGCAACTACCCCCTATAATTCAGATTGTACCAGCAATTGGCACTGTCATGATCTCGTTTGAGGCAAAACTCACATTGAGCTTTCTCAGATGAACCGGCTTCTGATAGCCCCATACTTTTCAAATGTTTTTTGATCTTTTTCTCTAGCTTTTCATCACTTGAGGAAGCTTTTGCCTTTTTCTTGGACTTGGAACTCCCCTTGGACTTTCCCTTCTTAGATTCCTTTTTTCTTTTTCTCTTGGACTTCATGTCCTCATCATCCGAAGCATCCGAATCATCTTCCTTGGACTTGGATTCCACATCATCATCCTCACTATCAGTGTCAGAGTCTTCGTCCGAATCTATGTCCGAATCTGAATCCTCTGCATCCTTCTTTTTCCCCTTCTTTGATTTGCTTTTGGTCATACCAATTCTTCATTCTGCATGCTATGACCATGTCGGCTCCTACCAACGTATCCCTTCCTACCATAGCACTTCTCAATTCCTTATTTAACCCTTTGCAGAAGTAATCCCCCAATTGTTCCTCAGTTAGTCTTTGAGCGGTGGCTAGCCTTTGGTTTAGATTTCGAAACTTTTGGGCATAGTCTTCTACCAACAGATCCTTCTGTTTCAATTATTGAAGTTTCTTGAGGATTGCTTCTGGTGTTTTCTCCTGTCAGAATCTTGATAGAAAAGCTTGTTTCAAAGCATCATAATCCGGAAAGTGATTCATACCATATTGAATGAACCAACTCATGGCCTTGCCTACCAAGGTTGCTGCCAATTGTTCCTTCTTGACCGCATCGCCAAGCTGATCTTCGAAACAACTTGCTACCCATCGGGTCTCAAATTGCCCAATGTGACTATTAGGGTCTTGTTTTGTCTTGCCATTGAATTTAGTAGAGTGGGCTCTGGGGTTCTACATGTTGACTGCTGGATTGATTGGAACTACTAGTTTTGCTCTCCTTGTGCGGGGTTTGCTCAAGAGTGGATCAAACAATTGCCTTTGCGCTTCTACATACAGCCCAACTGCTGTGTGGCACCCAAAAGTTTCTCGAATGAAGGATCCTGATGGAGACCATGTGAGATATTATGCATTAACTGCATCTTGGTATTCTAAACTTCCTCCAGAACTAGTGGAAGGATCTTCACCAGATGTGTTACCAGGAACCCAGTCTTCATCTTTCGAACTCGGAGCAGTTTCATCCAATTCTGGCTGGATTTCGAATGGTTCACCTACCTCTTCCTGCGTTCCAATCGTCTCACTAGGTGCTTCCTCATTTGAATCAAGATGGCCCCTTGCCCGAGCCCTTGTAAAATAGAGACGATTGATACACCGAGTTGATGACTCTATTTCCTCCATGTCTAATATCTGCTACCACTCTCTCCATGAACATTCTATGAGATTGCTCGACTCCTTCTCCCTTTGGACTCCTTCTCCCTTTGGTCTTTAGATTGAATTATCTATGCCAACCTCAATGCTCCTCGACATTTCCATCCATGATTTCTCTTGCAAGGAATTCTCACCTCTTCTATTGCAAATTGCGGATTAATTCCCACACATTGCTGATAATCTCTTGAAGTGCTTCACAGTTCCCACCATTCATAGTTGTTTGTTGGAGGTTCCTTAGCACCTGGAGAGCATGGTAGAGAATATTGATTTCTCCCTGCAAGTGTTGGAGGTTCTTGTTCCACAAACTAGATGTTATGTGTGCACGTTCTACCACATACACTCCGCTTCCATAGTATTTGCACGAAGGAGCCATCTGCTCTCTCTTCTCATATTCATGATTGAAAATGGCTAATTTCTTTGTAGCGTTGGATTGCTTATAGGCGTGGATTGTGTTGACTTAATCTCTTTGATCATTAATTGTCTCAAGATTCAATTCATTCATTTTGATTGTCCATCCCCTTGTAGGTAGAATGCCTGTAGCTTCGACATGTTGACTGTCTTCTTCGTCTTTCAAATCCTTTGCCACCTTCGGTCGAAATGCCCAATTTATTTGCAGGATCGCTAGTGTAACAGGTAGAGATTAGATCCCAAAACCTACCTATTAGTAGAAATATAGCATCTTCAAGTATGCATTCAGAACTTTCGAAAGAGAACACATCAACTCAAGATCGAGTGCAACATAGATAATCGATTAAGGTAAACAACTACAT
The DNA here is from genome assembly GCF_047967505.1 of Dipteris shenzhenensis. NCBI lineage: Eukaryota > Viridiplantae > Streptophyta > Polypodiopsida > Gleicheniales > Dipteridaceae > Dipteris > Dipteris shenzhenensis. Next base: position 27,569,763 of record NC_141596.1, read on the forward strand.
ATTTCTTGTATTGCAAATGCTTCTGTCACAACAACATATATAGAATAGGCATAAAATTGGACAACAACATCATATCCGCATTCAGAATATTGTATGATAGGTATATGAATTGAACAACTAACTTCCTACATATTATAGTTGCTTATTAATTTGCAGACGTGCCTCATCTTCGATTTCACAACTAACTCCCATTAAGGTTTCCTATACATCCTATATCATTGTTAAAGATAAATAGTTCATAAATGTGTTTGAGCTACATGCCCACACTACCCATGTTCTTGAATCATTAATTTTCTTAGAGCAATTGTTAAAGGAGCCCATCTACTTTCTGCACTTGTGAAGTTCACAAAGAATGTTGGAGGTCCCAACTTTCTGATCATTGTGAATACCTGTTTGCGAAGGTGTTCCAAATTGTCTGGCGTTGTTGGATCGTCCCGATATCCTATATCTGATTGTAGAAATTCATCTAAATTAGGCTTTTTTTTAACGTCTTTTGCTATGAGTTCCCGTCCTTGTAGTTTTGCTTTTTGTATACGTATCCATGCAGATCTTGCAATGTTTTTGGAAAGTATACTTATTGCCTTGAAAAAAAGACTTGGTATTTGTAAAGCATGGCATCTGTCTTTGTGTTAAGGCATAAACACATGGGTTTAGCCTTACATGGGGAATGCCAAGAGACCCATGTGTGTGGGGATAGCAAGGGGTGCATGGTGTGGGCAACGAAGGGGCATTATCCTCTATATATATATTCATATATGCAGCGGTTAATACAATCAGTTACATTCTTCCTTATTCCTTGTGTTGTATCTTCTTGATCAGAGTTTTGAGAGTCTCTTGTGGGTTCATTCCCTATAGGGGCCAAGGGCCTCTACACATTGGTGGCCACAACATTCTTGCTCATTGACCTTGGGATGAATCAAGCATAAGCTGCACATGATTCTAATGTGCTATGATCTTTGCCAACAATCCGATCTAAAGACTTTGGTTGGGAGTGTTGTCACTGGGTCCTCGATTTTGCAAACCACAAAGCAAGATACATGGTTATGGAGGCGAGCATGGTGCAAAGGCCATCCAGAGTGGATGGAAATGGGTGCACTTAGTGTTCGATTCATTCTACCATGTTCTCTTGGTGGTATCGTGTTCTGGATTTTGAAGTCTTTCTGATGCTGAAGTTGCTGCTGCGACTAGAGGTTGGCATCATCTTGGGCCTTCTACTATACTATGGCCTTCTCGTACGTGATGCAGCCATTGAGGCTTCTGTGAGACTACAGATGGTAGCCTTGGTATAGTATTCTATTTGCAGTTGTTGCCTATGAGAAGTTACACCTAGTGACCACAAGGAGCTGACTTTACTACTATTGTTGATTCTATCCAACGGGGAGCAAGAAGCTTGTGAGGAAGGACTATCTAGACAGAGAACAAGACATCGATCATTGACACCAATTTGGCTGTTTGTGGAGCCATACTATTATATCTTGCAAATAAATGCCTATATCTTCTAGGTTTGAAGATGCGCCAAGCTATTGTGGTGGATGATCTCGTGCAAAATGCATTGCCCATCACAAAGTTGAGTTGAACCTGTGGTCTTTCATGACTATCACGAGGGTGCTGAATTTGGCACTGCAAGCGATGGACCGGGCTAATAGAGAGGCAACCAGAATATAGTGAGGCACCACAAAGGAGTTGGATTTCCATAGCCTTGGCTTTGTAGGAGTGCAATTGATGTCAATTGCGGTGGTCGAGTCATGTTGAGCTTTAATATCAGTGAATACTGAACATTTACACATGAATCCACGGATGGGATAGTCGTGTTAGGGTGGCAGAACTGACTCCTGATCCAACAGAAGGGACCAAGGTAGTGCCTTAGGGTGGTTTGTGAGAGAAAGCCATGTTAAGAGGAAGTGCAATGCCTTGGGTGGAAGGTGTACAAAGATGTTCTCTTGGCCATCATCGGAGGGCATTGAATGCAAGTTGATTGCAAATATGTAAGTTATAGTTTGGTGTTGCTACACTGATTCATCGATGGGGTGCACACAACGAAAATGAATAGCAGAGGGAAGATTGGTGATCATGTTGCTACAAACGAATATCAATGCATGAAAATTTTCATGCTACATGTATTGCAAGCAAAACATGGCACCCAAGCCTAATTGAAGCAGCCATGGTTACGACCAAGACCAAGATGTTGAAGATGCCAGAAGCATGAGGACACGATGACTCAAACTGAGCTTTTGATGGGTGTAGAGAGATGGCTTGCCTTGCAACTAGGGAGAAGTGGCCTACTATAAGCAAAAGAGAGATCCAAACGTAGTTGGACTCAGATACCGCATGCAGGGTCATGTTGCCAAGCCATATTAGCTAGTGCAAAGTCATGCAATTGTAGCATGCAGAGAATCAAAGGGTGAATTCGGTTTTGCTTATGGTTCAAGGGTTGTGGTGGCCTATGCAAACTGCCACCATGGTCAAAATCCATAACACAATGCCCGGCTATAATTTGCCACACTCAATGTAGCACCCCAGTGCGGGAGGGCTTGTACAATACCCATAGGATGGACGAATTGACCTCATGGTGCTTGTTGTAAATGAAGGCAATCATTTGTGGACTTTCTGTGCTACGGGTGGAAAATGCTTGTGCAAATGTTGTTGTTGCTGGTGGTGATCTACAATGAATGCTACATGCCCAAGGAATTTGCAATGGTTATGAAGCACAATTGATGCGGGTCAGCATCAATTACAGAGGAAGATGATCAAAGATTTTGGAAGTGTACTGGAAGCCAGATGTAGAAGATCATCCAAATACAAGCACATCCTATCTCAAGACAATGTGAACTATGCTAATAAATACACTGACGAAGATAATGCCAAGTTTTCTAACAATGATGCACAGTATTCATGATGAAGTTGGGTTGTCGATTCACAATGGTGCATGGTAAATGGTGACATGAAGTCAGTGGGCTGGTTGCTACATTTCTTTTGTAACTTGATTCTATCATTATCACACACTTGAAGGTTTTCTCCAAGGATAACCAAGAGAGGTCTTATCATTGAGAGAGGCCTAATAGGGTGAGGAGGCCATATCGACATGAGAGATCAGATGGAGCGCTTCCACCAAGAGTTCGGTTCTTTGCAAGCAAGAGGACTTTTTGTGGGGGTTGTAGTCAAGAAGCCGGAGTGGTGTGGCGGTTGTGTTGGAACTATGTATTTGCAAAGTGTGCAACACACCATGTCTACTCTTTTATCTAAAGATTTTTTTCCTGTGCACTCATAGGTTCTCTGCCTCGGCTATGCCTAAAATGATTATACTCCTTTGCACATGCACATATCGCATCTGACTTCTACTCATGCGCATTGTGGATTCACACAATCCACTGTGAGTGCCATGTGTTAAGGCATAAACACATGGGTTTAGCCTTACATGGGGAATGAGAGTGCTCTCAACGGAAGCAAGAACGGAAGAAGGAGAGAAAGAGAGAGAGAGAGAGAGACAGAGAACCACACAAGTTTTGGTGGGTGCAGAACCACCCTAATCTTCTTTTTAATTCATTTATATATGTGTTTGAGTATTGTACATAACTGGGGTAAAGGCACAGTGACCTTTAACCCCCATAACCTCCCACTTAAAGGACAATGTGCCTTTAAGGGAGAACAACCAGTGAGCATACTATCCAATGCTCATCAATACATGACAATACTCAAACCGCTGACTACGTAGACTCTTCGTTAGCATATCTACAGGGTTATCATCTGTATGAACCTTGACAAGCGCTATGCGCTTGTCCTCAAGTACCTCCCTGATGAAATGGTACTTGACCTCAATGTGTTTGGTCTTTGCATGAAAGACCAGATTCTGTGCTAGCTGAATAGCACTCATGGAATCACTATGCAATGTCGGTACACCTGTATGAATCCCCAAATCTCCCACTAGCCGATCAAGCCATATAGCCTCCTTGCAACCCTCTGTGGCTGCAACATACTCAGCCTCTATGGTAGACAAAGCAACGCACTTCTGTGCATGAGACATCCACGACACTGCACCACCTGCAAAGGTGAACACATAACCAGAAGTGGATCTCCTACTATCCACATGCCCTGCATAGTCTGAATCTGTGTACCCAAGTACACGCATGTCTCCTCTACCAAAGCAGATGCACATCTCCTTGGTACCCTTCATGTTGAGATATCAAGCTCTATCCCCGACATATCTCCTGGATGACTATCATTGGATGACTATCATTTATGTCACCGCCTATGTTAGTTGTACTCGTGGTGTAGTTAGACTACCACGTATGTTTTTGGTTTGGGTTCACATATGAACCACGTATTCTAGGTTTTGACATATAGGGTATTTCCCTCTTCTATTGTATTGTTGTTGTGTGCAAAAGTGAAGAAAGGCTTCACCCTCCAACCTTGTGTCCTCTCTCTTTTGTGTGTAGTGAAGAAAGCTGAACTTGAGTCTCCTATCTCTCTCCCTTTTTCTTTACATGGTATCAGAGCCTTGTTCGTGGTAAGGAGCTCAAGAAAGCTAGCCAAGTTTGTGATGTCCTGGTAAGAGGACCAGTGTAGCTTTCCTATTTCGAGTTTGGGAGCAAATCTCTGCAGGTAGCACAGCCAGAAGTGCAGGAGTGGACTGCTTCAGATTGAGAGGCCCTTCGCGGTGCGGCGAGAGCGCAGTATATGCTGCGGGAGAAGGCAAGCCCTCGGCGACTTTATTTTTCTGATTTGAGGCCGTTTCGGGGCCCGTTTTGAAGGCGGAAGTTCTTCGCAGGCACTCAGAAAAAGGCCCTGTTTTTGCTGTGCGACCACCACGCGGCTAGTCGGTGGAAAGGTGCCACAGAAATTGCATCGTATGCCTATGTGCAGAGATATTGGGAGTTGCAGATTCATGCCTGTTGCCTGTTGATGCAAAATCGTCACGAGGAAGTGACTGTGTGGTGAAATACCACTTTCGTCAGTGTTGCAGATCTGCCCCTGTGAGGCTCTTTGCAGAAGTTTTGCTATTTGCCCTTCTGAGGCATTTGCTGTGTTTACAGGTTGCTGTTGCAATTCGTGATTTGTAAAATGTCTGAGAATCTATCTACCATTGTCAGTGAGAAGCTTGACAAGAACAACTTCCAAGCATGGAAGTTCAGGATGACAAACTTCTTTATGGGAAAGGGAGTTTGGGATTACATCAGTGGTGAAACTGCAGAACCAGTTTTGGGTGCTGCTCCCACTCCTGCTGAATTGAAGGCCTTTAAAGAATGGCATGAAAAAGCCAGAAAATGCCTGTATTGGCTGTCCGTTAGCATTTCAGATTCTATGATTGTGCATATACAGGATCTAGAGACGCCTAAGGAGGAATGGGATACATTGGTGAAGCTGTATAGCACAAATACCAAAGCACGAAAGATGCAGCTAAAGCAGGAGTTGCACAATGTGCAAAGGAAAAATATGAATATAAATGAGTATTCCTTGAAGGTGAAAGGCCTTGCAGATTCTCTTGCCTCCATTGGAGCACCTGTTGATGATGAGGACTTAGTGTCCGTGACCTTGAATGGTCTTGGGAAAGATTATGCACAATTTCGGACATCCATTGGAGTCCGTGAAACATTTCCTGATTTTCAGGAACTTATTGCTCTCTTGCTGAGTGAAGAGCAAAGGAATGGTGGTTCAGCCACCTCAACTTCTCAAGAGACTGCTTTCTACTCGAATACAGGTAGAGGCAGGGGTAGAGGAAGAGGCCGTTCTGGTGGCCGTGCAGGAAATCAGAACCAACAGCAACAACAGGAAAACCAGTCCTATGGAGGAGGACGTGGTAGTTCTAGAGGCAGGGGGAGCCAAAGAGGCCATGGTTCATGGCAAAGGAACCAGCAAGTAAATAGCAGCACAGAATGCTATTATTGTTGAAAGCCTAGACACAAGGAGAATACATGCTATAAAAAGCAGAATGACATCAAAAGTGGAAAGTTGCAGCAAAGCAACTATGCATCATCAAGTGGGCATGGTGACGACAGAAATGAGCACCTTTTTGTGATGCAGCATATGGTTAACTCCATGTCAGGAGATGCTGCAGCTTGCAATGATGTTTGGTATGTTGATTCAGGTGCCTCTAACCACATGACCAGTCATGGTGAGTGGTTTCATGATGTCAGAAATTTGGATAAGCCAGGTTATGTTGAAACAGGTGATGATACTGCGCACCCAATTACGCAGGTTGGTAAAGTGCCATTGGCTATGCAGGATGGCAAAACAAAGTACTTGGCAGATGTACTTCATGTTGCAAAAATCACTAAGAACCTGGTTTCAGTTGGCCAGATGGTTGAGCAAGGTCTGCAGGTTAGATTTAACCCTGATGGATGCTTCGTTGAGGACTTGAAAAATAAGTGCCGCTTGGTTGCGAAAGGCAACAAAAATGGCAGAATGTTCACCTTGGATGTTGATATGCCTGAGGTGAAAGCTGCTATGTTTGCGCATGGGAGAGGTGTCATTGCAGATATTGAGATATGGCACAAGCGCATTGGGCACGTGAATATACAAAGGCTGAAATCTATGCAAACGAAAAACATTGTTGCAGGTTTGCCTAAATTCAGAGTTGAGGGAATGCAAAAGGTATGTGAAGCATGCCAAATGGGTAAGCAGGCCAGACATGCATTTCCCAAAAATGCTAAGGTGAGCAGAAGACCTTTGGAAGTGATCCATTCAGATGTTTGGACAACCAAAGCTGCTTCTATTGGTGGATGCCATTATTATGTGACGTTTATTGATGACTACACTAGGAAGGTGTGGATTTATTTTATGAAGCACAAAAGTGAAGTGTTCAGCCATTTCAAGGCTTTTAAGGCCATGGTTGAAAAAGAGAAAGGTGTGCATATTAAAGTGCTAAGATCTGATGGAGGGGGAGAGTACTTTTCAGAAGAATTTTGTGAATATCTGAAAGAACAGGGAATTCAAAGGAAGTACTCATGCAGGTCTACCCCTCAGCAGAATGGGGTTGCAGAAAGGAAGAACAGGCATATTGCAGAAGTAGGACAGGCGATCCTAAATGAGAAAAACATGCCTGATTATTTTTGGGCTGAAGCAGTAGCAACTGCTGTTTATATTATGAACAGAACCCCCACTGCAGCTGTCCATGGCATGACGCCTGAAGAAATGTATACAGGTCAAAAACCAGATATTTCTCACTTGAAGGTATTTGGTTGCATAGCTTATGTTCATGTTCCTGATGAGAAGAGAACAAAGCTGGATCCAAAGGCAGAAAAATGCATCTTTATTGGATATGCTCAGCACCAGAAAGGGTATCGCTGTTATAACCCTTCCACCCGCAAAATGCAAGTGAGCAGAGATGTTGTTTTTGATGAAATGAGCAGCTGGTATGCACCAACTGTTATGGTAGGAGATGCAGATGCAGGAAATGGGAATGCTGCAATAAATGCAGAGCAGCAATCTCAAGCCTTGAGTGGACCCAGAGAGTCCTCTACTAGTGGATCTAATGCATGGACAGGGAGATTGAGATCTAGTGAATCGTCACATGGCAGTCCTGATAGTGTTGTGCAGGTATCACATAAGGGAAAAGAAAAAGTGGACCATGCTCCAGTGTTTGATGTGTCTGCTGGTAGCTCTCATGTTGATGGAGAGTCAAGTGGCTCTGAAATGAGCCTTGATGAGGAACTTGGGATTCCTTCTGTTGTTACACCTGGTGCAAGGAAAAGCAGGCATGATTTAAAGACTCCTGCAACTGATCCAGTTGTACGGAGGTCCACTCGTATTAAGTATCCAGTTGACAGGCTGAGATATGATGGGTATACAGCACATCACTATGCTTATATGGTCAAGGTTCTAGAGGAGCCAGAGCCCACATGTTTTGAGGATGCAGCAGGGCATAAAAATTGGGAAGCAGCTATGGATGAAGAGATGGCTGCCTTGGATGCAAACCACACTTGGGATTTGATGCCTTTGCCTCATGATAAGAAGGCTATTGGCTGCAAGTGGGTTTACAAAGTAAAGCACAATGCTGATGGGTCTGTTAGCAGGTACAAGGCAAGATTGGTTGCCAAAGGTTTTGCACAGACATATGGAATTGACTATGAGGAAACTTTCAGCCCAGTTGCAAGGATGGCAACCGTGAGAGCAGTAATTGCTATGGCTGCTGCAAAGGGATGGTCTTTGCATCAGATGGATGTGAAAAATGCCTTCTTGCATGGTGACTTGCAGGAAGAGGTTTATATGATGTAGCCAGAAGGTTATGAGGATAAAGCACACCCCGATTTTGTATGCAGGTTGCGCAAAGCCTTGTATGGCTTAAAACAGGCGCCGAGGGCATGGTCAGACAAGATAGGGCAATATCTTGTCACTATTGGATTTCAGATTTCCAATTCAGTTTTTTCACTTTATGTGAAAAGGACAAACAGAGGGATTGTGCTTATAGTCATCTATGTTGATGACTTGATTATTACAGGTGATAGTGATGCAGACATTAATGAAGTGAAGCTGCTATTGAAGCAGAAATTTGAGATGAAGGATTTGGGAGAGCTGCGTTACTTCTTGGGCATTGAGGTTATTAGATCCCCGAGTGGGATATGGCTGTTGCAAAGGCAATACGGTTTGGACATGCTGTCCAAATATGGGATGACAAGCTGTAAGCCTATCTCTGTTCCATTGGAGCAGAATGTGAAGCTCAATGCAGAGTCAGGTGAGCTTCTTGAAGATATTACTATGTACAGGCGCATAGTAGGTAGCTTGATTTACATGACTATAACCCGACCAGATTTGAGCTATGCTGTGGGGCTGGTGAGTCAGTTTATGCAGGCACCAAGGAAGCCACATTTGGATGCGGCTAGGCGCATACTGCGGTATGTGAAGTCCACATTGCATTATGGACTGTTTTATGAAGCTGGGTGTGCATTACAGGTACATGGATACACAGATGCTGACTGGGCTGGTAGTGTCTCAGACAGGAGATCTACTAGTGGTTTTATGTTTTCCCTTGGGAGTGGTGCCATCAGTTGGAGCAGCAAGAAGCAGCCAACAGTTGCCTTGTCGAGCACAGAGGCTGAGTACAGGGGTGCAGCAATGGCTGCATGTGAGGTAGCTTGGTTACGGAAGCTACTTGCAGATATGGGACAGTCAGTTCATGCAGCAGTTGTCATTCATTGTGACAACATTAGCAGCATCATGCTTGCTAATAACCCAGTTTATCATGCTAGAACGAAGCACATTGAGGTGCATTATCACTTTGTGAGAGAGAAGGTTCTAGCTGGTGAGATTGATCTTGTCTATGTCAGCACTGAGGAGCAGGTGGCTGATATCTTTACGAAGGCATTGGGTACCGAGAAGCTTCGCAGATTTAGGAGCTTGCTTGGTGTACGTGAGATGATTTGAGCTTGAGGGGGAGTGTTGAGATATCAAGCTCTATCCCCGACATATCTCCTGGATGACTATCATTTATGTCACTGCCTATGTTAGTTGTACTCGTGGTGTAGTTAGACTACCACGTATGTTTTTGGTTTGGGTTCACATATGAACCACGTATTCTAGGTTTTGACATATAGGGTATTTCCCTCTTCTATTGTATTGTTGTTGTGTGCAAAAGTGAAGAAAGGCTTCACCCTCCAACCTTGTGTCCTCTCTCTTTTGTGTGTAGTGAAGAAAGCTGAACTTGAGTCTCCTATCTCTCTCCCTTTTTCTTTACACTTCATGTACCTCATGATGCACTTAACTGCCTCCCAATGCCTCTTTCCTGGATTAGCCATATACCGGCTAACAACTCCCACTGCAAATGCAATGTCTGGTCTAGTAGCTATCATAGCATACATAAGACTCCCAATTGCTGATGCATAAGGAACCTTGGCCATCATGGCCCTCTCCTCATCTGATTTGGGACTATTTGTATGTATGACTCAGTTTCACATATGGAGGCAATGGAGTACTCACTGCCTTCCCCCCCTCCATATTGAAACGCCGCAATACTTTTGTAACATACTCTTTTTGTGAAAGCCAAAGGAGTTTCCTACTCCGATCACACGTGATGCGCATACCAAGAATATGACCTGCAAATCCCAAATTCTTCATATCAAAGGCCTCATGCAGCTTGGCCTTTAATGCGTATTCTTGCTAGCCAATAGCATATCATCCACATATAGTGCCAAGATTATCAAGCCATTATCCTTAGCCCTTTTAGTGTAGAGACAATGATCAATTTCACTCCTTCTAAAACCCTGGGACCAAATGAAAGCATCAAACTTCTGATACCATTCTCTAGGCGCTTGCTTAAGACCATAGAGACTCTTCTTCAGCTTGCAAACTAAATTCTCTTTGCCCTTTTCTTCAAAGCCTTCCGGCTGCACCATGTAAATTTCCTCATGAAAATCCCCATGCAAGAAAGATGTCTTGACATCCATCTACATAAGCTCCATATCCTCTGATGCCACTAGTCCAAGCATGCATCTAAGTGTGGTCATCTTCACAATTGGAGAGAATATCTCATCAAATTCCACACCCTTCTCTTGCTTGAACCCTTTAGCGACCAAACGGGCCTTGTACCTAGGTACATCATCACCTGTGACCTTCATTTTGTAGACCCATTCACATGGCAATGCTTTCTTTCCATGTGGCAAAGAAACCAAGTCCCAAGTCTTATTCTTCATAAGTGAACTTATCTCTGATTGCATAGCACACTCCCACTTGCATTGATCCTCGCGCATCATAGCCTCTCTATAGCAAGAAGGCTCCCTGCAATCAGTAAGCATCACATAGTCTACCCCTAGAACAAACCTATCTGGTGGTCTAGACACTCTAGATGATCTTCTCAAGGGCATTTCAGCTTGCTATCCCACCTGCATATCAGCCACATTTGGCTCATCATTTCCACCAATAGATGATGTCTTGCACATTTGGTGCATGGACAGCTTGCTGTCTATCAACATATGCAGGTGGATTCACATCCTAGAAAGTGATTCTCCTCATTTCCACATCCCTCATGGGTGCCTTGTGCATCTTTTTCTCATTGAAGACTACATCATGGCTGCATATGATCTTCTTTGCTTTTGGATCCTAGAGACGATAGCCCATCTCTCCACTTTCACCATAACCTAGAAAGATGCATTTCCTAGACTTAGGATCTAGCTTCTTTTGAAGCTCTTTTGGCACATGTGCATATGCCTCACACCCAAATATATGCAAATGAGAGTAAGAGGGCTTCTTGCCACTCCATGCCTCTTCAAGAATACCACCATCCAAACTCTTACTAGGTGATCTATTGATCACATGCACTGCAGTCTTCATTGCCTCAGCCCAAAAACCACCAGAAAGACTTGCATTGGAAAGCATGCATTGCAACCTTTCTTGAATGGTATGGTTCATCTTTTCTGCAACTGGATTTTGTTCTGGAGTACGAGGGGATGTGAGCTCCCTCTTAATCCCATGTGTATCATAGAAATGCTGAAAGTCATGAGAGAGATACTCTCCACCATTGTCAGTCCGTAGGCATTTAAGTGTTCTACCTGACTGATTCTCAACCGATTCTCAACCAAGGCCAGCCATTTTTGAAATACCTAGAACACATCACTCTTCCGAGCTATAGCATAAGCCCACACTTTCCTAGTTGCATCATCAATGAATGTCACATAGTATTCAGCCCCGCCTAATGACTGTGTAGGCATGGGACCACATACATCTGAATGCACCAAATCAAGAATTTCAAACTCTTTCTTTCCCCTTCTTTTATGGGCTGATTTAGTCTGCTTCTCATAGAGACAATGCTCACAAAATTCAAAATCAGAGAAACTCAAATGCAGTACATAACCCAAATGGCATAAGAGTTTCATTCCATTCTGGCTCATGTGCCCCAACTTGCAATACCACAAAGAAGTGCTTGGCTGCGCGGTTATTGCAAAATCATGATCAAATACCCCTGATACATGTAAGGGATACAAAGTCCCACACTTGGCACCGCTGGCCAAAAGCATGGAGCCCTTCTGAATTTTCCAACTCTGAAAGCCAAAAGTGTTGTGAAAACCAGCATCATCTAGCTGACCCACTGAAATAAGACTCTTGGTCAGCTTAGGCACATGTCTCACATGTTTCAAAACAAATGCAGACCCATTTGCAAAAGAAAACTTTATGTCACCTGCTCCCACTATGTCACATGCATAGTCATTTCCAAGATGCACACAACCTGTCTTTCCACTGTCATAAGTGGAGAACCATTCCCTATGGGGAGTAACATGGAATGAAGCACCAGAATCCAAAATCCAATTCTGGGAATATGCATCACCTAAACTGGTAAGCAACTCTGCGGATAAACTAGACATGAAGAGAACGTCATTGTCACTATCATGTGTGACTGCATTGATCTCCTCGATCTTCACTTTTCCTTTGTCCTCCCTTGGACTCTCTTCCTTTTGATTTGCACCCCAATTTGCATTCTTTTTCTTATCCTTTTGCTCTCTTTTTAGCTTGTAGCAATCCTTTTTCATATGGCCCTTCTTGCCATAGTGGTAACACTCAATGTTCCGTGCCCTGGATTTGCTACGAGACTTCCCTCTTTCTTGGGACTTCCCCCTAAACTGTGATCTGCCCCTTTGCACATTTAACATTTCCAAGATGCACACAACCTATCTTTCCACTGTCATAAGTGGAGAACCATTCCGTATGGGGAGTAACATGGAATGAAGCACCAGAATCCAAAATCCAATCCTGGGAATATGCATCATCTGAATTGGTAAGCAACTCTGCAGATAAACTAGACATGAAGAGAACGTCATTGTCACTATCATGTGTGACTGCATTGATCTCCTCGATCTTCACTTTTCCTTTGTCCTCCCTTGGACTCTCTTCCTTTTGATTTGCACCCAATTTGCATTCTTTTTCTTATCCTTTTGCTCTCTCTTTTTAGCTTGTAGCAATCCTTTTTCATATGGCCCTTCTTGCCACAGTGGTAACACTCAATGTTCCGTGCCCTAGATTTGCTACGAGACTTCCCTCTTTCTTGGGACTTCCCCCTAAACTGTGATCTGCCCCTTTGCACATTTAAGGCTGCATCCTGCTTGTTGCCATCCATAGACTTCTGTCTAATCTCCTCGGCCAACAAGCTACCCACAACATCATCAAATTTTAGTACTCCACCAGGTGCAAAGTTACTGATAGCTATACGGAAGGTATCCCATGAGGATGGCAACGAACATAAGAGAAATATTACCTTAGCCTCCGCATCAAAATTCATCTTCTAAGCCTGAAGTTGGCTGAAAATAATATTGAATTCATTCAAGTGAGAAGCAATGGAGACCCCTTCCTTCATCTACAGCTCAAACAACCTCTTCATGAGGTAAACTTTATTAGAGGCAATTTCTTTCTCATAAGTGGCACATAGTTTCTTCCACAAATCTTCCGTGGTCTGCTCATTTACTACTATGAAATAAACTAACTCTGCAAGATGAAGTCTAATAGTAGACTTTGCTAATGCATCCAACTCATTCCAATCATCCTCAGACATATTTGCAGGCTTAGCTTCAATCCCTGCCAAGGGTTTAATCTGCTTCTTTTGAATAAGCACATCCCTTATTTGTTCTTTCCACAAATAAAAGTTTGTCCCATCAAACTTTTTAATGCTAAAAAACTCCTTTTCAGACATGGAAGAGGATGCCATGATGCAAATGAAACAAAATCCCAAATGCTAGTGCCTGCAAGAGAGAATCACACCAAATACCAGGTGCACCCAAATGTGTATGCCACAATAGAGTGAAATATCACCAAAACTCAAAGCTCAAAGCATCAAAAGATGCATCTAACTCATGTGCATATACTATGCATCTATATGAGCAAATCTAGCCCAAAAGAAAATGCCAATAAGTGCCAAATGACTCAAGCATAAACACCGTCCACTGGCATATGCATCAATAATATCTCATCCAAGAGAGCATAGCACTATCAGTGCATCACCTGCAATGTGTCAAAGCTATCCCTCAGCATAAAATAGCATCCATGTACAAAGTGTCCATAAAAATAGCATCCCACAAGGCAATTTGGGCCTATCATCGCATCCAATAAGGACCGCAATGCATCCAAATGGCCTATAAATCATCCACTACAACCCAATGCACACCACGAATGAGCACACATTGCTCAAACTGCAACCAGAGTGATCTGCATAAGGTATGCTCAAGAAATCATGGTCCCACGGTAATGACCGCTACTGAAAATAGAACCTGAGATGCCTAAAAAACATGGGCGCCATTGCATAATCGAACTCAGCAAGAAAATCTATAAATATCTCTCTTCTGCTAGAACTCCAAAATCCCAACCGATGAGTGAGAAATGGGAGTCAACACTTATCCACTGCCATGTGGCATAAATCTAAGGTTTCAAAACCTTAGAATGAAAAATGCATAACAGAGAGACGAAATCAAATACACAGGGATCTTTAACTCTAAAAATCCTCCACCGAATCACACAAGAACTGATAGGTAGGGGTTTTTGGGTGTCTGGAACGCAATGGGATAGACGGTTTTGGAAACCGTGGTCTCAATCACTGGGTCCAACACACGGACTGAAAAACGTTTTCAGAAACAGAGCTTTTGTAAACTCCACTGGAGTGTGAATGATGAGCAACATAGAAGTTTTAGGACCTCCTAAGTCCACCGGAACTGACAGATCTACAAACGGTTGCTCCAAACTTGAGTTCCAACACCCGGGCAAAAAACGCAAAAACTGACACAGTGAGTCAAAAATCCAATGAAATGATCCCAGATTCAAGAATGAAGGTGTTTCCAAGCTCTTGAAGTGAAGTGGACACCAAAAGCAAGCAATAGTTGCCTCTACAAGTCAATACAGAGTCTCTATCATCGAATGGAACAGGGAAAAGCTTTAAGAAAAATGACTTTTTCTTTGAAAACTCTTAACAGGCTCTCAAAACCACTTCGCAAAAACAAAGTGACTTTTCCAAAGGTCCTCCAAGGTCTTTGCACACTCAAATGCAAGTAAAGTCACCCACAAAGCTTCCCACAGAGCTTCTCCTTCCTCCCACAGAGTTGTTGAGCTTCAAGCATTCACACATGCTCAGCTAGATCACCCGGGCTCTGATACCAGTTGAGAGTGCTCTCAACGAAAGCAAGAATGGAAGAAGGAGAGAGAGAGAGAGAGACAGAGAACCACACAAGTTTTGGTGGGTGTAGAACCACCCTAATCTTCTTTTTAATTCATTTATATACGTGTTTGAGTATTCTACATAACTGGGGTAAAGGCACAGTGACCTTTAACCCCCACAGGGAATGCCAAGAGACCCATGTGTGTGGGGATACCAAGGGGTGCATGGTGTGGGCAACGAAGGGGCATAATCCTCTATATATGTATTCATGCACATAGCAGTTAATACAATCAGTTACATTCTTCCATCTTCCTTGTGTCATATCTTCTTGATCAGAGTTTTGAGAGTCTCTTGTGGGTTCATTACATGTACTGGCCAAGGGCCTCTACACTTTGTGAAGAATTTCCCATTTTATACTTTGGTGGTAGCTGTTGTTTTGTAATTTTTTTTTTAACCTTGGATATTCAAAGAATAAAGTTGGATAGTTATGTTCTTAACATTGTTTATCTTTAAGTATGAATATTGGTTTTTGGTCTTCAGTTGGAGTTATTGCCAATACTTGAGTTTCATTCTCAAAGACAGCATGTGAACTCGTAAACCATGCAAAAGCGTATGTGTGTGCTATTTTGATGTATCTCAAAATAGTCCTCTGTACTTTTGATGTTGGTATCTTCGATTGTAGTTGAAAGTTTGAATAGTGGTAGCCATTATGCCAAGGTTGTTACATTTGGTTCTTTATAAATAGGCTTATTGGCTAAGATATGCAAAGCTTTCATAACACGGTTTGGACGTACTATTCCTATAATGTATCGATTTTTGTATTCCATACATCTTTTAATTGCAACAACAATTATTGTTTCATCATCTAGTTGGCATGGCAAAATGGATTGTACAATATCTATGTTGTTTGGTACATTGATGATGCTTCATTTCATGATATATTGCCCATATCTAGAGTATTATCATATTTGTGTAATAGTTGCACATGGTGCTATCAAACGCTCTTTGAGTTGGTTTAAATTTGATATTTCTTTTAGTTGAATTAGTATATCGTTGAATTTTGTCTTTGTTAACATCTTGCAAGCAAGCTTTGCATATGTCTAAATTGTCAACAAAGTTGAGGCACTGCAATGTAGCTTTTGATAGCAAAAGTGAGAGATGGAGAGCGACAAGAGAGGAGTGCACATGATATAGCTACACTAAGTGTATTGACAAGGAGGAGGAGAAGGAGGAGAGGGGAGGAGGAGATGGGGGGTAGAGAGAAGAAGGAGGAAGAGGAAGAGGAGGAGCAGGAGGAGGAGGAGGAGGAGGAGGAGGGAGGAAGGAGGAGAAAGGAGAAGGAAGGAGGAGGAGGAGGAGGAGGGAGTACAAGGGTAGAGAGTGAAGGGTAAGGGCATCCTAAAACACGATAGTGTAAGAGAGCATGGTTGCAATGGCGATCAATTGCATGAACACAATAGTGAGCTTGAACATTGAACCCCAAAGAGTGGGAGCTTCATTCCATTGAGAGATATTTATACATGTTGGTCTCTACACAATCCATAGGTACCTCCATGGTGGGACCTCTTTGTTGACTCTGTGCCAACATGAACTTATGAAGAAAGAGAAGGTGTTACAACTTTGTGATACAACTTTGTGATACAACTTTGTGTTACAACTTTGTGTTACAACTTCCAGACACAACTTTGTGTTACGACTTTGTGTAACAACTTTGTGTTACGAGTTTGTCTACATGAAGAGAGAGAATGTGTTACGACTTTGTGACACAACTTTGTGTTACAACTTTGTGTAACAACTTTGTGTTACAACTTCTACATGTAGAGAGAGAATGTGTTACAACTTTGTGTTACAACTTTGTGATACAACTTTGTGTTACAACTTTGTGATATGACTTTGTGTTACATGGAAACTTTGTGATACAACTTTGTGTTACAACTTTGTGATATGACTTTGTGTTACATGGAGAGAGAGAAGCTCTCCAACTTGTATAAATACCCCATAATGGAATGAAGCCCACACTCTTTGGGGCATTGTGTTGAGTCTACTTTGGTATTCCAAGCATTTGTCTCAAGTGTCCATGCTTCCTTGCACTGCACGTCCAAAAGCATGTCCTAACCTTGCAACCCTTCTCCCCTCTCCTCCAACCCTGCAACCCACCCTCTCTCTCTCCTCCTCCCTCCTCCTCCTTCCTCCTTCTCCTGCTCCTCCCTCCTCCTCCTCCTCCTCCTCCTTCCTCATTCTCCTCCTCCTCTCTCCTCCCCCTCCATCCTCCTCTTCCCTCCTCCTCCTTCCTCCTCTCACTTCTTTCATCCATGCTCTTACACCTTCTTCCTCTCCCACTCCTATGCTTTCCTAAACCCTTAAACTCCATGATCTACGAGGGAGACGAGTTCTCCACCATGTACTCTACTCTGAACCTTGGATCCTCCTTCTAACCCTGGACTCCTTCTAAACCTTGGAACCTCCTTCTAAACCCTGGAACTCTTTCTAAACCCTGGAACCTCCTTCTAAACCTTGGAACTCTTTCTAAACCCTGGAACCTCCTTCTGAACCCTGGAACCTCCTTTTGAACCCTTAAACTCCTCCTAAACCCTACAACTCCCAATAAAGGCGAAAGCCTTCATTACCTCAACAAAGATGATTTACGTGCCTTTTACACATGCTTGCACTTTGTTTGCTTACCACACTTAAGCCTACGTCTCTCACCGGAACACGACTCGAGGTCCTAAGCTACACATATACTACAACCGACAATCCCAATATATCTGTAGGTGACAAAAAGCCTCGGAACCCTGCAACATAGAATACCTAGCTCTTCCTACGAAAGCAGTAGGAAAGAGCCAACATTTGGCACCGCTGTTGGGGAGACTAGCGTCTCAAGTAGTGAGTAAACATACGTAGGTATGTGTAAAACAAGTCACTACTTCAAACTTTCATGAACATAACACTCAAGGGCAAGGAGAGTAAAATTTTTTTCCAATTCTAGCCAAACATATCAACCCCAAACATCCACTTTGGGTTACTACCTTAATAAATTTTCTTAATTTCTTAAATAGAAGCCACATCATATACAATCAGGCTAGGTAGTGGACACGGATGCGTAGAGCTTTCAATTTGGATCATTTTACCTTTTACAGAAAAGCAAACCGAGCTCTCCATAAAGAGTTATGGCTCGGGAAGAGTTTAGGGTTAAACCCTTAACCTAAACCCTAAACCTAAAATCCAATCCTATAAAAACCTACTCCACCCCCCTCATTCTTCATCTTTCACTTTTTGCCTCCATTCTCTTCTTCATTCCGAGCCCCATGCAAGACACTCCTCCCTCTCCCCTTACTCCTATCCTCGCAATGTAAGTGACATCGAGCCCCTCTCGCAGCGATGACCTAGCCTTCCACCCACCGTCCATTGTTCCACAACAATCCCGTTACATCGAGAAAGACTTGGAGAGCGTTCAGGTGACCACTTCTCCCTGCTTTTCGATTTCCGTCTTTCAGGTTTTTTGCTCTTTTTTACACCTCCCCCTCTCCCCTCCCCCTCCATTTCCACCTCCCCCTCCCCCCTCCCCCTCCATCTCCACCACCACCTCCCCCTCCCCCTTCATCTCCACCTCCCCCTTCCCCCTCCCCCTCCATCTCCACCTCCCCCTCCCCCCTCCCCCTCCATCTCCACCACCACCTCCCCCCCTCCCCCTCCCCCTCCCCCTCCACCTCCCCCTCTCCCCCTCCCCCTTCATCTCCACCTCCCCCCCTCCCCCTCCCCCTTCATCTCCACCTCCCCCTCTCCCCCTCCCTCTCCATCTCCACCTTCCCCCCTCCCCCTCCCCCTTCATCTCCACCCCCCCCTCTCCCCCTCCCCCTCCACCACCACCTTCCCCCCTCCCCCTCCCCCTTCATCTCCACCTCCCCCTCTCCCCCTCCCTCTCCATCTCCACCTTCCCCCCTCCCCCTCCCCCTTCATCTCCACCCCCCCCTCTCCCCCTCCCCCTTCATCTCCACCTCCCCCTCTCCCCCTCCCCCTCCATCTCCACCTCCCCCTCCCCCTCCCCCTTCATCTCCTCCTCCCCCTCCCCCTCCCCCTTCATCTCCCCCTCCCCCTCCCCCCTCCCACCTCCACCACCTCCACCACCTCCCTTTCACTCTCTCTCTTTCTTTCTCTCTCTATCCCCCTCCCTTTATCTCTCTCATTTTCTCCCCCTCCCCCTCTCTCTCCTTTCTCTCTCCTCTCTCCCCCTTTTTCCCCCCTCTCTCTCTCCACTCTCCCCCTCCCACCCCCTCTTTCTCTCACTCTCTCCTCTCCCCCCCTCGTTCCCTCTCCCACCCCCTCTCTCTCTCACTCTCTCCTCTCTCCCCCTCATTCCCTCCCCCACCCCTTCTTTCTCTCACTCTCTCCTCTCTCCCCCTCGTTCTCTCTCCCACCCCCTCTCTCTCTCACTCTCTCCTCTCTCCCCCTCATTCCCTCCCCCACCCCTTCTCTCTCTCTCCCCCTTACCCCGGTCAACCCCCAACCCCACCCCACCCCACCTCCACCCCTCCCACGGCGGTGCTCCGTAGAGCCGCCGCCGCCCCCACGCACCCCCCAACCCCGCCCCGCCGCCCGCCACCCCTCTCTAGCCCCGCTCATGCCACTCCCCCGCCACCCCTCTCTAACCTCGCTCACGCCACTCCCCCGCCACGCCTCTCTAGCCTCGCCCCCGCGGCGGCGCACACAGCGCCGCCCCCCACTCACGCCACTCCCCCGCCTCGCCCCCGTGGTGGCACACACAGCGCCGCCCCCCGCTCATGCCACTCCCCCACCCTAACCCCGCTCTCACCCCCCGCCCGCCCCGCGCCTCCTCGCTCGGCCCGTGCCTCCCTGCCCCCGCCCGTGCCTCCCCGCCCCCGCCCACGCCTCCCCGCCCGATGCCTCCCCGCCCCCGCCCGCGCCTCCCCGCCCGACGCCCGCGCGCCCTCCCCCGTCGCCCAGCCCCCTCCCCCCGCCACCCCTCGCCCTCCCCCGTCGCAAAGCCCCCTCTCCCCTCCACCCCCTCACCCGCGCCCTCGGCCGCCTCACCCCCTCCCCCACGCCGCCCCTCTCCCCCTCTCAGCGTTGCCCCCCCCCCGGCGCCGCCGTCACGAAGTCCAGCACCCCCCGTTAAAAAAAAAAAAAAAAAACCTAACCTAAAACTAACTTCGGGTCTCGGGGGGGTCACTCATCATATGTAACCCTATCACGTGAGTTCAACAGAAGGATATTTTTTATTCCTAAAATTTACAGAAATAAATATACATAAGGGATTATTTAAAATAGTTTTTGAAAAAATTTACAGATTTGTATAGAAAAGGGGTACATTTTATTGATGAAAAATTTTACAGATAAGGGATTTTAAA
Organism: Dipteris shenzhenensis; assembly: GCF_047967505.1. Taxonomy (NCBI): domain Eukaryota; kingdom Viridiplantae; phylum Streptophyta; class Polypodiopsida; order Gleicheniales; family Dipteridaceae; genus Dipteris; species Dipteris shenzhenensis. The sequence continues at coordinate 27,590,187 of NC_141596.1, forward strand.
TATAGGCCTTGAACGCATGTGATATAGAGGGTTTATACATAGTGACCCCCCCGAGCTTCGGGTTAGTGACTAACTACGGTTAGGTTAGTTGGTTAACCTAGGTTAGGTTAGGCTAGGTTAGTTGGTTAACCCTAGGCTAGTTAGTCTAACTCAGTTAGATTAGGTTAAGCTAGGTTAGTTAGCAGAAACCTAGGCTAGGTTAGTTTTGCCTTTGGTTCGGTTAGTTTAACCTAACCTCAGTTAACGTAACTATAGTTAGTTACACTAACTAAGTTAGACTATGGTCAGTCTAACCCTCACTAGGCTAGGTTAGACTAACTGATTAGTTAGTCTAACTAGATCAACTTGGTTTCAACCCCTCGGTTGGACTTAAAGTCCATTCACACCACCATTAGGACCCCCCAAACGCAAAATTTACCCCTCCTTTAACCCCTCGAAACTCATCCGTTTGGGACCCAAATTGAACCCCGTTTGAACCCAGATTTCACACACGAAAACACCATGATACCGGGTATTTTTCCAGCCCATTGCACACCATTTCAGCATCCCTAGCACACGTTCATTTGTGCCCCCGTGTGGGCCTCATTTTGCATTAATTCACTCGTATTTTCACGTTGTGACCTCCGATTAACGATCCGTCTGCACCGGCACATTTCCCTACACACGTAGGACAATCTTAGGCACATTATTAACACGACGGTCCCTACAGACACTAACACCACTCTTACTGTCCTAACAACACCACATCCACAAACGCACTTGGGGTAGCGACACCCTTGGCAAATCACACACAATCTGCATGCAGTTATGTTCCGACCAATGACTTTGACTCCAACGCTCGCCCCATCTGCAACTAACTCCACTGCAACAACCGCCCCTGCCAATCCTCTACCCCGAATCCCCCCCTGAGATTCAACAACTCCCTTTAACTCCTCCATGCCCCAACATGGCTGGACGTCGTCATGACCATGATGGGGATATCGAGCTCGATGCAGAGGCTGACAACTTCTTCAATCGACAAAATCACAACAATCAAGGCCGATGCCCCTTGGGAAAACTAGAACTTTCCAAATATAATGGTAGGGGAGACCCAGCTCGCTTCCTCCAGCATTTTGATGCCGCATGTCGAGCAGGTGGTGATCAATCCCATGAAACTAAGGTGGCTTGGTTTCCAATGGCCTTAATTGATGAGGCGTCAGAATGGTACCTCGACCTTCTCGTGGAAGAACGTGCCACATGGGACCTACTTCAAACCGAATTCAAACGTCGCTTTCAAACGGAGAGGCTACAAGATGATCCCGCTCTCCAACTCAGCAAGATCGAACAAGGCCGGAGGGAAGATGTACGCACATACCTGGGAAAGATGAAGAGATTGATCGCCAAATGTGACCCACGCCCAGATGCAAAGTACCTCACGGCATGGTTCATAGCAGGTCTAAGAAAGAAAATCCGCAAGGATATGAAAAAGATAAGTAGCTATGAAACATTCAGTGCTGCTCATGCGGCAGCCATTGACATCGAAGATGGCATGACAGATTTAGACACTTGCAGTGATGATGCCAGATCAAATACACGAGATAAACGCTCGAAAAAAGGTAAATCAAAGGACACTGCCGAAACATCCAATGAAGATCGCCTAGAGGCCATGACCTTGAAGCTGAAAGAAGATATGATGCAGGCCATGGATCAAAAACTCCACTTGTCTCAGCCGCCAACTCAAACATATCCACGGCGAGAAAATGTCTGGTGCCCACACTACTTGGCAAATCATACAGCAAATGAATGCCCAGTCCTAAGAGCAAGGATCACTGCACAAGCAAATCCACCGCCACGGTTGTGGTGCCATATCTGCATCGTCGGCGGTCATGATGAGAACAGTTGCATCTTTAACATGCGCAACAATCCGCCTCGACCACCACAATACCAAGCGGCACCCATGCCAGTATACAGGCAACCGGCACTTGCACAAGCGCCCCCATCTCTGAGGCTAAATCCTGTTCCTATTCGGATACAAGTCCCACAACTACTCAGGAATCCGAATCCACGACCGTATCCAAGAGCACCAAATCCAGCTCCTCAGGCAGTTCCCATACATCACTTACAAGTCGAGGAAGTAGACTCGCTGTCGCTGTTTGAGTATGAAGCAGAGTACCCAGTGTACTATGTAGAAGGTGCAGAGTGTCTAATACTAGTCTATGCAAATCAAGTGCGACCCAACACATTTCGAGCACCAATCAAGTGTTACGGTTGTGGAGAAAATCATAGGATCGCAGAGTGCCCTCATCGTGGTAGCCCAGCCACTTTCCAACCACTCTGCAGAGATTGTGGCATAGGACATGCCTGTATGGATTGTTCCATGAAAAATAAGGTCCCAGAACATACAGAGGTTAAGCCTGACATCCCCATCGGCATCATTGGGGTGGACCATCAAAGTCTGGGTCCGGCAAGTCTAAGGTCACAACCTATCAATGTAATTACACGCCAACAGAAAGAGGCCACGAAGGACCCTATCATTCCAATCCAACCGAAGCGACTTCTGAAAAAGAAAGCACAAGTGCCTCCACCTCTGCCAAGCAATGAGCAGCCGAGCTCATCCACATCAACTCCCGAACCTCAAATAAAAGAAGCTCCATACCCGAATGCAGAGGTGGAGAAGGCTCGTTTTCATGTACTTCAGCAATGGGTCCAAAATGAACAAGCTCAATTTGAGGCTGAGAAGCAAGCTCAAGACCCAATCCATGACTTGGCCCCACAAAGTATTGATACTGTACTCGAGCCTTTGTTCCAACAAGAGACTCCACAATAGAATGTACCGCCACGTCAACTTGAAGGAGCCGCACTCTCTAGCATCCTGAGTTGCCCTGTGTCAATTCCCATTGGAATCCTCTTACGAAATTGTCCCAATCTCTGGGAGAGTTTCAAAGGATGGATTGAACTCGCAAATCCCCCTCCACCTATGAACGACATTGAAGATATCCCTGTGCGGATGGGTGAGAGAGATGACATACGCAACATCACTGTGCCTTTGATCCACAAGGCATATAATGAAGTCCAAGCCATAGTGGATGGTGGAGCAGGTGTCAATGTCCTATCAAAAGAGCTCTACGAAGAATGGGGTCTCCCACCAATGCAAAAGGCTAATTTCAACATACGCCTTGCCGATGATTCACGGGCTAAACCCTTGGGAATAGTGAATGGCGTGTCCACAAAGATCACGGCAGTCCGCTTTTCCCTTCAATTCACAACTTGGATCTCCCCAAAAAATCCTATCAAATCTTACTGGGACGTCCTTGGTTACGAGAAGCATCAGTCCTCCATGACTGGGGAACTAATAAATTGACAATCCAGAATCGAGACACTGCAGTCAGGGTGAATGTGGGGATAGGAGCTATTAAACCAATTGTTCCTAGAGCATTGGATGACACATCTTCCACGACAATCTCGAGCAAATCAGCTCCCTTGCAACAGCATGCCATAGCAGGTGACTCACAAAGCAATGTCAATAACTGGATACAAACATTGGCAACCATCGCCAACTGCCATTCATTAGACCCCATCTTCTCACAGATAGATGCTAATGCACTACAAGTCGATCCTCCACCGACACATGAAGAACCAATCGATCTAGAGATGCCATTCTTTATGGCTGACCTCGAATGGGATAATGAACCTGAAGAAGGTACCCATACCAATGATGACTCAGATTTTCCTCGGGACCTTGAAACAAAGGCTGCGAATGCTGAAATTGAAAATCAAATCTTTGATAATGACCTAGCCATTCTGCATGCCCTAATGGCAGTTGAGCTCCCAAAAGTTGAACCTCCACAGTTGAATAACAGCAGAAGATCCCGCAAGAAAGCTGCAGGAGGAAATCGCAGAAAAGCCAAGGCCAAGCACTTCAATGAATTTGAACGAGTCCAAACAAGGATTGTCGAATTGTACCTTGCAAAGGCAGTTCCCTCAAAATCAAAACCACCACCTCTTAAATGGTCCCCTGAGGGATAGGAAGGAGTATGTGCAGCACATGAACCCTTACTTGGAAACACCTTACCAGTGGAAAAGTTACCCCACAGTTCCCAACGTAAGAAGTTTCGGAAATATAAGCCACATGTGCGGATGAAGCTCGATCAAGAGACTTCAGAAAAAGAAAGAAAAGAAGAGCCTAACAAATTACTAAATGCAACTATGCCACCCAGTACACATGACACATGTCAGGCTAGTTCAACCCCATCAGAGGCCGATCTTCGAGAAGTGCTGGAATACTTTAAGAATTATACAAGTGGCAGTGCACCAATAGCAATGCCAAGACCAATCAGAGAATCTGAAGTTCAAGAAACCGATAGCATTGGAGAAACTCCAATCTATGAGGGACTGGCAAAAACACGCACAATAAACCTCGCCCTTGAAGGGCAGGAAGAAAAATTGGTTTTCATTGGGAAACAGCTCCGTCAAGAAGATGAAATCAAACTCAAAGACCTCCTAATGGAATACCGTGACTGCCTAGCATGGTCATACAAAGAGATGAAAGGAATTTCACCAGAAGTGGCAGTGCACACGATACCTATAAGGGAAGGTGCTCGCCCTAAGGTATGTCGACCTTATCGCACAAATCCTAAATATGGCACCATGGTTTATGATGAGCTGGAAAAACTCCTAGATGCCGGATTCATCTACGAGATAGAACACACTGATTGGGTTTCACCCATTGTCATTGTGCCTAAACGCAACAAGAAGCTCAGAATATGCGTAAACTTGAAAAATGTGAATGCCGCCACAATTAGGGATCACTACCCCCTACCCTTAACAGAAACAGTGTTGGAAAAGGTGGCAGGATCCGAAATATATAGCTTCTTGGATGGCTTCAGTGGCTATAACCAAGTGCAAATTGCTCCTCAAGACCAATCAAAAACAACATTTGCTACAGAATGGGGTATTTTTGCATATAGAGTCATGCCATTCGGCCTTTTAATGCCCCAGCCACATTCCAGCGAGTCATGTTCACAGCTTTCAAGTCATTTTTGAATAAGTTTTTACAGGTGTTCTTGGATGATTTGTGCATCCATTCAACCAAACAAGACCACTTCAAATGTCTGGAAGAAGTACTAATCAAATGCAGGGAGTATGGCATCTCCCTAAATCCAACAAAATGCCAGTTCATGGTCACCCACGGAGTTGTTTTGGGACACATCGTCTCTCAACATGGGATTGCAACTGACATGGACAAAATCAAAATCATCATGGAATTGCCTCCTCCTACAAATTCCAAAGGTGTACAAGTCTTTATGGGACATGCCGGCTATTATAGAAGATTTATATTGCGGTATGCCATGATAGCTAGACCACTTTACAAATTATTAGTGTTCTTATGGACCGAAGAGTGCGACCAGGCCTTTGAGCTTTTAAAATGGCGCCTAATCACAACACCCATCCTTATATCTCCCAATTGGCATATTGATTTTCATGTTCATACTGATGGATCCAAGTATGCAATTGGGAGTGTGCTTTGTCAACCTGGTGAACATAAGAAAGACTACCCCTTCTACTTCGCCAGTCGACAACTCAATGATGCAGAGATCAACTATACAACCACAGAAAGAGAAGCCCTAGCAATGGTGTATAGTGTAAAGAAATTTTGGCACTATCTACTCGCAAATGATTTTGTCTTCTACACCGACCATCAAGCATTGCTTTATCTTGTGAACCGTCCGTGTACCACAGGAAGAATAACCAGATGGCTCCTCTTGCTGCAAGAATTCAACTTCAAAATCGTGGTCCGCAAAGGTGCCCAACACTACATTGCCGATCACATGTCTCGAGTCAAGACAGGAGAAGCCACTGGAGTAGAAGACGACTTACCAGATGTCACACTATTTCAAATAGATGCTGTTCCAGAATGGTGTGGAGATATCATTGGGTACTTGATGGCAGGAAGACCACCCCCTGACATGAAAGCAGTAGATGCCAGAAAATTGATTCTAAAAGCTGCACCCTATCAACTCATTGTAGGACAACTATACAAGATGGGCAAGGACCAGATATTAAGAAGATGTGTAATGCCTCATGAGATCCTGCCAATCCTAAGTGAAGTCCATGAAGGCATTGCAGGAGGACACTTCCAAGGGGAAGCCACAGCAAGAAAAGTTCTCCTCACAGGCTACTGGTGGCCAACACTGTGGGCAGATGCCTATGAATATGTAAAAGGCTGTGATGTATGCCAACGAACTATTAAACCACAACACAAAGACTTCAATCCCCTAACAACAGTTGTTGCACAACAACCATTTCAAAAATGGGGGATTGACTATGTGGGTCCCATACATCCAGCAGCAAAAGGAACACAGGCATGCTACATCATTGTGGTCACTGATTACTTTACAAAATGGGCTGAAGCTAAAGCAGTCAGAAAGGCAAATGCCAAAAGCACAGCAAGATTCTTGTACAAACATGTGATCACCCGATTCGGATGCCCCATTGAAATTGTGTCGGATAGAGGCACACATTTTGTCAATGAGGTAATCCAAGAACTTTTGTCTGGCTTCATGGTCATTCATAGAAAAAGCACACCCTACTACCCCCAAGGGAATGGACTAGCAGAATCCACAAACAAAATCATATGCAATATCCTCACCAAGGTAGTAGAACCACAGCATTCTGATTGGGCAGAGAAACTGAATGCAGCCTTATGGGCATACAGAACCACATTCAAGGTCAGTACAGGGAACACACCTTTTCAATTGGTGTACGGCCTTGAAGCCGTGGTTCCACTCGAATTTGTAATACCAAGTCTACGCATCGCAGTACAGGAACGCATGGGTGATCATGAGTCCTTGAAAGAAAGGCTCTGTCAGTTGGAAAAGCATATAGAGACAAGACTAGTCGCTTATCATGCCATGACAACAGAAAAACGTCGAAGAAAGGCATGGTTTGACAGGAATCTGAAAGCTAAAGACATCAAGGAAGGCGACTTAGTCCTGTTATACAATGCCAAAGTACACAAGGGAAAACTGAAGTATCTAGGTCAAGGACCCTACCGAGTACGAAAGATGAATCCCATCGGAGCTGTGCTCCTTGAAACACTAGATGGAGTCCAATTCAACACAACAATAAACGGGAGCCGACTGAAGTGCTACTACATCAACACACGAGCCCTCCCCGACAAAAACAAAGATTTGGGAAACCAAGTCTTCCTTAGTTAGGATTAGATTGTATCACGAGCACTCACTTGCATATGTATGTCTTCACACATATAGGTAGCATCAATCAATTTTACCTAGAGCTCAGAAGTGATGATGAGTTCTAGCTGCCCTATGAAAATCCCAACAAAAAAAGCATATAGTTAGTCCCTACTTAGCTACTAGGTCACGTGCACTCACAGCTTTCGCTTAGACACATAGATGATTGCATGAATAATTGTACCACACACTTTCATTCCACACTCTCAAAGGATGTATAACAAAAAAAAAAAAAAGGATCTCTCTCCCACACACACACAGAAAGGTCATACAGGCATGCCAATCAATTTAATGATCAATGGTACACTACATGTACATGGATGCAGGTTCAGAAAAGATGCCGCCACTAAAGAGGATGTGCAGAAAGAGCCCACCGCCTCAACCACGGGACCCCCTCCAGAGTTCGCAGCCATCTACATCCTCTCAACCATGGAGACCACAGGCATTTATGGTCCAAAGCGATAGCTCCGAAGAAGATTCAGTGCATGACCAAGCAGAACAAATGCCACCCCAGTCACAGCCGGCCTACACAACCGTTAACAAGGCCCAATCATTGGAACTTGTCTGGCCACCCACATCAACTTATGCTCTTTCCCAGGAGGCAACATCTTACTTAGAGCAACGGGGTCTAGGCAATTTGCATGAGAGCCTCAAATCCTTGGAAGACAGTCCTATCATGACCACCTACATCAAGGACTTTCTCCACTCTTACTACTCCAGCAATGCAACGGATGGCAAGTATGGTACAATCACTATATAGTAGAGCCCACTGAACATTATCCTCGACAGTACGGTCATTCAAAGGGCTTTCTCACTGCCAAAACAAGGTGGCCAATACCCTAAACGGTCTGCTGATGCAAAGTTTATCGAAGTACAGTCTCTCCTCACCAAGGGTACCCTGATCCATAGAGATGGCATATTGCTTCACACAATCCCTGACCCCCGCCTCAAGGAAGCAGCACAATTTCTATCCACAATCCTGGGAATAAAAAACGGCAAGGAACGCTCCCTTCCACTCCGCACATTTGTTTTGCTGAGTAGGAAGCTAAAACAAGACTGGGTCCAACACTTCGTCATTTTCTTTACCAAAAAACTCGATGGTTCTTCAGGCCAGAAATGTAAAATTCCGCACTTATTGGCTATAATCATCAAAAAAGAACTACAAGAAAGAGAAATGACTTTGCCCCAGTCTCCAAAGCCAATTGAGGAGTTGGACATACCCTTATCACCAGTATGGGAGCCGTCATCAACTGCACCAGCTATCACATTGATAAGTACAGATGCCTTAACAGAAGTACCTATTCTGGAAAGTAGGATTGCGGAATTGCCCCGGAAAATGCTACAGCTTGGTGCACAACTGCAACCACTAAATCTCCACCAACAGCACCAACCCGAGCTCGAGACAAGGTTGGCACCCGAACCTGAGGAACGATCAGCACCAGAGCTTGAGACCACATCAGCACTCGAACCGCCCATCGACGCCATGCCAGTCGATGAGCCCCAAGGAGAGCTAGTGCCAGATCAGTAGTATGACTATTGTACACAAGGGACTGAAATGCCATTGGATCAACCTCCCCCAAGTACTACAGAATCATCGGGATGGCTACATGGGCACCACTTGTATCAGCAATATCACCAGACCTCATCACCATCTGTCATTCTCCAACATCAAGCTAGCCAAATGATCCAAATGTCAGAACTCTTCACTAGCTTGGCCAAGGAAGCATATGCAAGAGAATTGGTGGAAAGGCAAACGGCATCATAAATCGAAGACCAATTCCAGGCAATCGCCATAGAGGTCAAGGCACTTCGGGCACAAATCGATGAGAAGGAGGTAGAAGAAGTGCGCATGAACCAGGCTCTCCAAGCTCAAGAGAAGGCCATAAGTGATGTGACCTCCAACCTCCACCAAAGTCAAACACAGCTGATTGCGGCAGTAGAAGCAATGGCAATCCTACAGACTTCCTATAACTCCCTGACATCTGCACATGCGCAACAAACAGAGGTAATGGCACAAGCTCGACTCACTCTCATTCACAAAGAAGAAGAGCTCCAGGATTTCAAAGACAAGCTTGAAGACATGAAACAATCTTTGGCAGTACGTGCCTTTAGCATTGATGAGCTTACAAGGGAATGTCAACTCTTAAAAGACCAACTTGCTACTGTTCAAGAGGCCAGCACTTCACAAGCCCAGGTCTTGGACCAATGGTCCAATACCACTGAAGACATTCCTCAACAGGCAAAGGTCACCTTGCAAATGAAAAAGCTTAAGGAGGCATACACAACCATCTACCATCAGTACAAAGAAAAAATGAATGAGATGCACTCCCAAAAAATAGCCATCTCCAAGCTTGAACTCCAATTGCTAGTGCACAACAATGAGGCTTTGGAAGACAACACCAATGACGCCCCACTACAATGCACAACCGTGGTGTATGAAGAGCTTGTGGCTGCTCTACAAGTGGAAGATCACCTCAACGCATGCGTGCTTATCCAATGGAAGCAACTCCAAATCAGGATCATATCTGCTCATCCAACAATCAACTGGAAATGATCAATCGGGATTAAAACCCTGTGCATAATTTGCCAAGACTTGTATGAAGATGAGAAGAATATCTTCTGCCTGTCTACACATGCCGGGTTTATAACACTCAGGACGGATGCTTTCATTGCATATGTCTGCCTCATGGGTAGTCCTCCCCTCAGGGTTATTGCAGGTTTGTTGCCATTGCTACAAAGGCCATCCCTATTATTTGCATGGCACGACATAACCGACATCCAACCCATGCAACTGATCATCCCATCGCACCAGCAAAAAGAAGTGTCGGAAGATGACAAGGCCTATCTCACATCCAACTTCCCATATCTAACCACTCTTTCTGCCAACATCATAACCTCACTTCCCCTTGCTACTACCACCCTCTTAACCTTCCCCGAGCTCCATCCTAACATCTATTCCCTCCATCGTCTCTTTGCTCATGCCTCTCACAATTTTCAACTTACCCAACAGTCACAAACTTACGAGCCCCTCACACCTAGCTTTTTCCCCTCCCTTGCTAATCCTACCCTTGAGGATTACCAAGCTGCTCAAACCATTTGCCCATTTCTTCCCCCCCTCCCCTCTGCTCCCCCTTCTGCCACTATCACTCAGCCATATTTCTCCCCCATGTCCCCTGATTCTCTCCTGGCCCCGTCATCACCTCCGACACTTCTGGTGCTTCTATCAGTAGAAAATGATGTAGTATTTGATTTTGAATATCAGGATCTGGATAATCCAATTCGTACACCCATGCCAAGTTCCAATGATGGGTATGATTTTGATGAGATACCACTTCCCAGTAACCCCATCAAGGAATTTTGGAGCAAATATCTTGATATGAAAACTCGCGGTGGATGGACCCTGGGTAACTTTCCTACCAACCTTCGTCAGCATCAAATAAGTGAAGGTTGGATTAGCAAATTGGATCCACAACCTGATTGGCGCCGTCCCAAGCTCTTTGATGTAATCTTCTTAAAGGAGTACTTACGGGCACCTCCATGTCTCAGAACCCATCCCAAGTTCTATGCAGTTCCACGGCGTAAAAAATGGGAAGCCAACATACACACTTTGGCTGAAGATCGAGTCATTAATTGGCCAATGATCAAACTCTACTCTGGTGTAGAATGGAATATCCAAGGCACCATGATCCGAGCACTTCAGCAGCATGAACAAACAATGCGCAGCAACATTGATCGCTTCCTTTGCCAAAGTGCCATATTCTGTAAAACATTAGAATTAATTCTGGAGGTCCCATGTTACCTTGATTCCCATTTGCCTCCACTCAGCTTTAATCCCAATGAACGGATTGATGCTCAGATTACAAGCTGACTCTATTAAAGAGTCTTCTTGGAGGCACGCCACATATCTCTATTCGAGCAAATGGTAGATACAGGCTACCTGGAAACTGCGCAAAAATTGTATGGTGCCAAGGCTCTACAGCAGGATCGACTGGCACGACACAAGTTCCACAGCCACTGGACTAAAAACATGGCAACCCAGGTACGTGATCGCAATAAGCCATAACCCGAGGACGGGTAATAAAATGGATCCGGGAGTATGTTGACTCTGTGCCAACATGAACTTATGAAGAAAGAGAAGGTGTTACAACTTTGTGATACAACTTTGTGTTACAACTTCCAGACACAACTTTGTGTTACGACTTTGTGTAACAACTTTGTGTTACGAGTTTGTCTACATGAAGAGAGAGAATGTGTTACGACTTTGTGACACAACTTTGTGTTACAACTTCTACATGTAGAGAGAGAATGTGTTACAACTTTGTGTTACAACTTTGTGATACAACTTTGTGTTACAACTTTGTGATATGACTTTGTGTTACATGGAGAGAGAGAAGCTCTCCAACTTGTATAAATACCCCATAATGGAATGAAGCCCACACTCTTTGGGGCATTGTGTTGAGTCTACTTTGGTATTCCAAGCATTTGTCTCAAGTGTCCATGCTTCCTTGCACTGCACGTCCAAAAGCATGTCCTAACCTTGCAACCCTTCTCCCCTCTCCTCCAACCCTGCAACCCACCCTCTCTCTCTCCTCCTCCCTCCTCCTCCTTCCTCCTTCTCCTCCTCCTCCCTCCTCCTCCTCCTCCTCCTCCTTCCTCCTTCTCCTCCTCCTCTCTCCTCCCCCTCCATCCTCCTCTTCCCTCCTCCTCCTTCCTCCTCTCACTTCTTTCATCCATGCTCTTACACCTTCTTCCTCTCCCACTCCTATGCTTTCCTAAACCCTTAAACTCCATGATCTACGAGGGAGACGAGTTCTCCACCATGTACTCTACTCTGAACCTTGCATCCTCCTTCTAACCCTGGACTCCTTCTAAACCTTGGAACCTCCTTCTAAACCCTGGAACTCTTTCTAAACCCTGGAACCTCCTTCTAAACCTTGGAACTCTTTCTAAACCCTGGAACCTCCTTTTGAACCCTGGAATTTCCTTCTGAACCCTTAAACTCCTCCTAAACCCTACAACTCCCAATGAAGGCAAAAGCCTTCATTACCTCAACAAAGATGATTTAAGTGCCTTTTACACATGCTTGCACTTTGTTTGCTTACCACACTTAAGCCTACGTCTCTCACCGGAACACGACTCGAGGTCCTAAGCTACACATATACTACAACCGACAATCCCAATATATCTGTAGGTGACAAAAAGCCTCGGAACCCTGCAACATAGAATACCCAGCTCTTCCTACGAAAGTAGTAGGAAAGAGCCAACACTCTTGTAGGAGACCTTTTGGACAGGAGTCCCTCCACTTTTGGGGGGGGCCTTTTGGGTCTCTACACAAAGTGGGGGGACTTTTTGGGTCTCTACACAAAGTGGGGGGACTTTTTGGGTCTCTACACAAAGTGGGGGTGCCTTTTGGGCCTCTACACAGAGTGGGGGGAATTTTGGGTCTCTACACAAAGTGGAGGACTTTTTGGGTCTCTACACAAAGTGGAGGGACCTCCAAAAGTGTAGGCTTTTAGTATTTCTCTCTCTAGATCTTGATTTTGCAAGTATTATTGGATCTTTTCTAAAGAGGATTTTGGCTATGCTCATCCTTTAAGATTTATCATACCATCTTTTAGGCTCAAGATATTACAAGTGGAGCTTTGCCACTACTATACACACACAATGCTCTCAGAGTTGTTGTGCTAGGCTACACTTCTAGCCCTTGTTGCCACACAGTTAACAACTCCCTTGGACCGATTTGATTACCCATCCTCAGGTTATGGTTGGGTCTATAGACGATGTTATGATGCGGTTGTCTATAACCAATGAGTATGGTAAAGATGGTGGCAGAGATAGATGGAGCAAGCTTCTTGTCGATCTTGTCCTTGTAATCCACGAACACGATAGATTGCTTGCTCAATTTTTAAGAAGCCATTGTCAACCATTTCTTTAAACAAACACACATAATGCCCTTGAAGAGATATGGCCCTTTGAAAGAGGCGACTTGTTGTTTGAGCATCTATCTATTGATTTGGATTGAAGTTGAGGTTGGGCAAATGGTTGTCAATGGTGAGGGACACCCCCAGGATGACTGCTAAGGCTTCACTATATCTTGCACTTTCCTTGAGTGTTTTGTCATGACTGCTTTGCATAATTGATGCATGTTTGTCCAACACTCTTATGAGTGTTTCCCGGCTTGTCCATTTGATTTTAGAGTTTCTATTGATTAACGGCCAATTGCAACGAGGAGCATCTACATTATCTAAATCATGATGATTGGCATCCCATCGGTAGCGATGCATCAAATGTGGGATGCATGTGAAAGGAAGACGGAGCCTGCATGTATTCAAGGAGGTACTTTTCATTGAGCTGCTTTGGTCTACGCCAAGCAGGCAGTGGCTCTAATTTCATGCTAATGTCTGGAGTGATTTGTGCTTGGCAGATACTCATTAAAATTCTGGAGAGGTCCCATCCTCCTCTTGACTGCATGTTTGGGTATTGCCTCCAAAAATCACCAATGGGATTACCGGGCATGGGAATCCTATCTGTATCTTGTTGCAACTCCCTTGTGGGTGTGCGAATTGGATTATCCAATTCTTGAAGCTCATTGATGGAATCATTAATGGTGTCTTCCATTGAAAACTCAAGGGAGATTGGAGGAACATGTGCTCTTGGGGGAGAGGAAGAGGTTATAGGGGAAAAGCTTGAGGTCGAAGCAAGTAGTGATTTTGAGAAGGTAGAAGTAGAAAAATTTGGTGGAAAGTGGAGGGAGAGTAGGGCAAATTGATTTAGCAACTTGATAATCCTCAAGGGATGGATTGTCAAGTGTTGGAAAAATGTTAGGCGTAACTGGATGATAGGAGTTAGATTCTTGGATTAGGTGATACTGTTGAGAGGCATGGGCAAAGAGGCATGGCAAGGAATATGGATTAGCATGGATTTCTAGAAAGATATGGAGGATAGTACTAGAGTTAGGTAGGGATGTGAGTAGATCAAAATAGAGAGTTAGGTAGGGATGTGAGTAGATTAGAATAGAGAGTGGCAAGATAGGGGAGATTAGACCACATATTCCTTTGGTAGATCCCTGTCGCTTCTGATTGCTTTAATTTTGGATTCTTTTGGGAGTTATATCCCATGGAAGTTGCTGGTGATTGTTGCAATAAAGCAACTCTTCGATGTAGCATGTTGTGTTGGAGGCAACCAATCAAATGAAACCAAAGCCGCTTGCTTCCTGATGGCCCTAACTAATGAGGCTTTGAAATGGTACCTCGACCTTCTCATAGAGGAAAGAGCCACATGGGCACTGCTATCTGACCAGTTTAGAAGAAGATTCTAGATGGAAAGGCTACAAGATGACCCCGCATTACAACTAGGCAATATAGATATGTGCAAGAAAGAAAAGGTCAGAACATACTTGGGAAGAATGAAAAGATTAATAGCAAAGTGTAATCCCCATCCAGACGACAAGTACCTCATAGCATGGTTCATCTTTGGCCTGAAAAAATCCATTCGCAAGGACATGAAAAAAGTCAGTATAGCTATGCACATTTCAGCGATGCTCATGAAGCTGCAACTTACATTGAGGATGGCATGACCAATTCTGACAGTGACAGTGATGGCTATAAATCAAGTCAATGCGATAAGAAATCTTTAAATAAGGGAAGCACTTCCCACAAAGATCGCACCACTGATGGAAGCCATGGCCCTAAGAGTAAAAGATGAAATGATGTAGGCTATCGAGCAAAGTTGTGTGTCTCTCAGTCACCACAGTACCCAAGGAGAGAAAATGTTTGGTGCCCACACTGTATGGCCAACCATATAGCCAATGAAGAAACATACTAAACCCACCAGAAGTGGCTCAGCCCCCACGGTTATGGTGTCCCATTTGCAATGTTGTAGGGCATGATGTAAATACTTGTTTCTACAATATGAGGATAGCACAACCCCAGCCCCAATAGTACCAATAGTCGCCAATCCCAATGTACAAACAACTAGCATTGGCAACTAATGCACAAGTGCCACGTCTCAACCCACTCTCGGTGAGAACACAGGTGCCTCAACCAATGAGGAATCACAATCCTCCGCAATACCCACAGGCTCCCAATCTTGCTCTAATAGTTCCGATACAACAACTCCAAACTAAAGAGTTGGGACCTCATTATGAGTATGAAATAGAATACCCTATGTACTACATGGATGGTGCCAAATGACTCATCCCGGTGTATGCAAATCAAGTAAGGCCCACCACATATCAAACACCCATCAAGTGTTTTGGTTGTGGAGAAAACCACTTCATAGCAGAATGCCCACACAAGGGTAGCCCCATTTCATTCCAACCAGTGTGAAGGGAACGCGGAGTTGGGCATGATTGAATGGATTGCCCACTAAGAATAAAGCCTTAACCAACCACAGAAGTCAAAGCTGATGTACCCTTGGGGATGATAAGTGTGGAAAATCATAGTGTGGCATCACAGCCAGTCTCGATTATAACAAGACAACAGAAAGAAGCGGCATGGCAAAAACATATTTCTACTCAAAAAGCAAAGAGCCCTCTTGCAAAACAAGCCATGCCAATCCCACAACACAGTGAAACCATGCCTAGCACATTTATGGAAAGTGCCACCCAAGGAGCCAAGGAAGCATACCCCAATGCTAAAACTGAAAAGACGTGCTACCAAGACTTGAAGCAATGGGTTCAACAAGAACAAGAAAAATTTGAGGCAGACAGGATGGCAACAGCAGAGGTCAGAGCACCATCAGCACCCAACATTGACACGGTGATTGATCCCAACAACTTCCAAGAGGTAATAGAGCAACAAGCAAAACATCCCCAATTGGATAGCACCGCACTAGCAAGCTTAATAAGCTACCCCATCACAATGCCAATTGGGACCTTACTGAGAAATTGCCCTACAATGTGGGAAAGTTTCAAGGGATGGATCGAATCTTCACAATACTTCCCCCCACTTAAAGGAGAGGAAAAGGTAATTTTAGTAAAATTCGGTGCTAGGGATGACATAAAAAATGTAACCATACCACTGGAGCATAAAGCAATACCCAAAAGTAGTAGAGGACGGCGGAGCTGGAGTAAACATTCTAGCAAGAGAGCTATATGAAGAATGGGGCCTACCTCCAATGCAGAAGGCCACATTTAACATCCGCCTAGCTGACCACATGAAAATGAAGCCATTGGGTATCGTTGATAATGTGTCAACAAAAATTGTTGGAGTAAGATTCACGCTCTAGTTTACTATCTTCCCAAGGGCACCATAGTATACCAAATATTGTTGGGAAGACCATGGCTTCAAGAAGCATCGATACTCCATGATTGGGGCACTAATATGATCACTATCCAAAATAGAGAAATCGTTGTCAAGACAAATCTAGGAACAGGGGAAATCAAACCCACTATTCCTAGAAATGTTGAAGACACTTCTTCCACTACTGCGACCAGTCATGCATCCCCTGTACCTACCAATGCACTGAAGCCCATATAAGGGGATACACAAAGTGACATCAATAATTGGATACAGACGTTGGCTACAATAGATAATTGTAAAACAACACATCTAGTGTTGCCAGATGTGGATGCCCAAATGATACAAGTAGAAGCTTTAATCTGGGACAATGAATCAGAAGTAGTGGAAATGCCAGTCTTCATGATAGGTGTCGAATGGGACAGTGACCCTGAAGAGTCCATAATAGAAGGCTACAGTGCCAACATAGAGTGGGATATGGAAACAGAAGTTGATAATGCAGCCTTGGAAGGCCAAGTATTTGACAATGATTTGGCACTCCTATAGGCACTCATGGCCATAGAATACCCCAAGCTCAACCCTCCAACACTATCCAATAGTAATTGGTCCAGGAAAAAGGAGGGTCTACAGTGCCAAAAGGCCAAGACAGAGCATTTCAATGAATTTGAAAGAATGCAGACTAGAGTGGTAGAATTGTACTTGACTAAGCCCACAAAAGCACTCAGTCCCCAAATTTTAAATGGGATCCTAAAGGGCTTGAAGGTGTTTGTATGGCCGAAGAACCACTCCTTGGGAGTGTGACTCCTATTGAAAATCCATCACTGCACCGAAGGGAAGAGAAAGGAAATATGGAGACAGTCAGGTCCACCTGGATCAAAGACTGGTCGATCAAAAGATGATTACGTGAACAATGGTGTGTATGGCTGCGTGTTGAAGATGTCATAAGTCACCATGGATTGTGCAGCTGCTCTAAAGAAGAGGCATCCAGATGTGAGGTTAGTCGATGTAGTGATGAAGAAAGAATCTGGTAAGTTGTGACATACGAGGGTGTCACCAACCCAAAAGAGCTGACAACAATGTCCAAGGTATGCTGCAATAGAGTAATCTTTATTGAATGATGTGGGGCAAAAAATGAAATAGTGCAATTAAAAGAAAGCTTTTTGTAAAAAGATGAAGAAATCCATGAAACAAAAGTTACAAACATTGAGTTGCATAAAAGTCTTTGAGATTGGAAGCATCAAGTTTAGGCACTAGAGCAAGAGTGTACAACATCAAAGGACTTATGAATGCCAATGCAGAAATTGATGCCCAAGCACAAGTGTTAATGTAGCTACCAAAACTTGATGAATGATTGCCAACACAAGCCAAAGCATCTCATCAATTCAACAAAATAATTCAGGCCTCCTACGTATTAGACATGATATAGTGAAGATATATGAGCACTTGATTTGAATCCCTCCTCTTTGGGTAGTAGCTGGACTACTACCTTTGTTGCAACATCCATGAGGCTACATCAGCCTACAAGACTCATGGCATTGGCCATACATTGGCTCACATTGAATAGATTGTTAGAAAAACTATGCACATAACTCTCATACCATGTCATAAATAAATATTTTCTTGCTATATCCAACTCTCACAAGTGGAGACCTGCCCAAGGTCCACCGAATGCACAAAACAAATCTCTTTCCATTTTATACGCACGTGTTCTTGAAGTAAATTACAAACACATACCAAAAGAGGATGTACATGAAGACCTTCCCCAAGGTTCACCAAATGCACAAAACAAATCTCATTCCATTTTATATGCACAAGTGTTTTCTTGAAGTAAATTACTAACACATACTAAAAGAGGATGTACATGAAGTAGAACATCCAAAACATGTATTATAGAAAGCTCCAAAATGAGAAGGCCTTAATGCAAAATGGTATGCTCAACCTACCACCATCAAGCTACTTGAATGATGATGGACAAGAGGTAGCCATCATGATGATTAAATAATCAAAGTGAAGGTTCTTAGGGATCAATTGGTGGAGATTTATCACAAAGTGGATAATGGATAGTTGGTGGATGGTAACTAGTTGTTTATGCTCATGGTTTATAAGCTTCAAAAAAAGCTGTAGAGGGTTAGTGATTACCATCATTGTTGTCAAAGATTGAAAACAATTTCCTTTGAAGGGTTGGACCTATTGTCCGCTAGGCACAAGACTTGTCCAAGGTCCACACAATTCATTAAAAGAATCTCACTCCATGTGCAAACAACTGCTATTGAAATGAATTATAGACACATACTTGGAGCATGTACATGTAGTAGAACCACCAAAACATGTATTGTTGAGAGTTCATGCTCAACATCATGTGATCACATGTGCATAGCACCATCATGTGATCATATGTGCATAGCACTAACCCAATAGAGTGCTATAAAGGAAAGGGTTAGATGCCCTAACCCTAACCCTAAATGGGTTTGTATATATATTCTACATTTTCAACTAGTGTACAGTTAGTCATTTGTGGTGTGCTCTCTAGCTATGCCCTCTCTCCTCATCTCCACTCTTCTTCTCTCCCCTCTTCATATTTTGTCATGGTATCAGAGCTCCCTTGCCTTCCGTTGAGGCATTGCAATTCACTTGAGAGTGATTGAGAGATCGAGAGAGATTGAGTGTTTTCCATTCACTTCTGTAGAGTGAGAAATCTTTTGTTCATTGAGAGAAAATTCCGTTCATTGGAAGTGATTTCCGTCCATAGATTTTCATTCATTCTATGTGTGATTTCTTCATGAGAGATTAAGAGACTTCTATTAATTTCCTTTGCTCATTCAAAGACATTTTCATCCATTGCAGTACTTCTTGTGAGAGAGAAAGAGTTTCATTTCATAGTGTTTGAGAGAGGAAGAGAGTTATTCTCTATGAGAAATCGAAAGGGAGAGAAGCTTTGAGGGTGCCTTCACTATAATTCTTGGTTCTTGGTTCTTCAGTGGCTCCTGAATAGCAACTCCTTCAGTAGCAAGCTCCTTCATACGGGTCAAGCTACCACCGAATTCAAGCTTCAGCTCCAATAGTGCCTTTTTCACTACAATGAAGCCTTAGCCTCTCCAACTATGAGCCACTGGTGCTCCAAGAGCCCGCAGCCTCCAACTATGAGCCAAAGCTACATGGGCTGCAACTTCATCTCCAAACCAAGCTCAACACCATCTACAACCAACGGGTTGCATCACCAGCTTCTCCTAAAGGCTCTTGCATAAGCCGTCTACAGCGGCTCCTCCAGCCCACGACTAAAATGTCGCCACAGACTACTCCAAAGCTTCACGCTCTCAATGGCTTCTCAGCATCATCTACTCTAGCCAAGTTGATCAACGACTCTGCAGCACCCCATCTGCAATGCAATAGCACATGGCCTAGCTCCAACTCCAAAGCCCCCGCCTTACACCCGCTTCCATAACAAGTAGCAAACGTGGCTCTCCAATGCCCCAGGACAATGGGCTCATGGGCCGCGATCTAGAGCCCACAACGACAACATCTTGCTCCTCCTATCTCTAGCACCTTCTTCAATAGTGGCACTCCAACCCAACAAGCCTCTCCAACGGAGTCCAAATGCTTATTCGCATAGTCTCAAGGGCCCAAGCGTCTCCAAGCTCCCTCATTGTGAGCAACCTCCAAAGACTATGCTCTTCCATCATTGTCCATTGCTTCTCTATGACCGTGAAGATGCCAGCTGCTCATAGAGCTCTAAAGCCCTGCCTCACGTCCTGTGTCACATAGCTCCTTCAATGGCTCTAATTTTAGCAATGCGAGCTTTACATGCCAAGCCTAACGCTTATATGCTCCAACCGCCCGCACTTCACGATAACTTCTCCCTACCAGCGTAGCCTGAATCGTCTCGTACTACTCGAAGCACTAGACAACATCAACCCCGAATTAAGTCGACAAAAATTTGCAAGAAGATAGAATCTCTAAGATTCCACGTGACCTGGAGTGGTGAGGTATGTGGTAAGGCCACGTGTCGCATGCTGGTGTGCCAAAATCTTTAAGAATCTGATGTACCTCACCACTCTAGGTCACCTCACCACAACTTGGTCAGGGTCTCTGGCTACGTGGCACCTTATCTACCACATAGGCTCTAGTAGCCACATCATCAACCGTGAGCAACAAGTTACCCATGCCTCGCAGCAAATATATCTTGGAAAGGCTTAATGGTGCAAATAATTTCTCTAAGTTTGATCTAAAGAGTGACTACCACCAGCTCCGCATCTTTGATGCCACATTCCAAAGACAGCTTTCCGGACCGAGCAAGCTCGCTATGAGTTCGTAGTGATGCCTTTCCAACTCAAGGATGCACCAACAATGTGTGCCTCTTTATCTTCTTGGATGATATTTAATATGTTTTACTTGTTGTCATTGCTATTGTTGGATAGTTGCTAGTCATTGTAGTAGTGATCTAAGTCACCGTGCTGCTATTGTGGAACCTTTGCAAGAGCTCGCTAGGGCTAGGAGGCTACCACAGGAGTCCTTTGAAGAAGAAGGCCTCACTGAAGAGGTTGAAGAGTAGAAGAGCCTTTGAATGACCAGCATTCCAAGAGCTGGTGGTCGCCTTTGATGGAGCTTGAGTTCTTGAAGAAGGCACTTTCCTTTGCCTTAGGTTGTAGTTGTGCTCTTTTCTCTCTGTTATTGTAGCTGGTATTTTAGAGCTTAGCTCGTTCTTCATCTACTAAGGGGCTGAGGTTCCAAAGAGAACTCTCAAACCTTACAAATCTCATAGAAATGAACATGAATTTCTCAAGAACAAATGAATAGAAATCTTTCCCAAGCAGAGTATAAATGAATGGAGTGAAGAAATCTCACAAATCACTCAAAAAAACTCTCAATGAACGAAATTTCTCTCAAGAAAGCGGAAGTTCTCTCAATGGAAGAGAAGACTCAATCTCTCGATCTCTCAATCTCTCACAAGAAGGATGGCACCTCAGTGAAAGGCAGAACCATGCTTGATACCATGACAAAATATGAAGAGGGGAGAGGAGAAGAGTAGAGATGAGGAGAGAGGGCACAACTAGAGAGCACACCACAAATGACTAAATGTACACTAGATTTAGTTGAAGAAATAGAATATATACAAACCCATTTAGGGTTAGGGTTAGGGGATCTAACCCTTTCCTTTATACCACTCTATTGGGTTAGTGCTATGCACATATGATCACGTGATGGTGCTATCCACACGTAATCACACGATGTTGAGCGTGAAATCTCAAGAAGACATAGTGCCACATCATCACTCACTACATGTGACCCATAGTGACACATCATCATTGAGCACCATTTGCACTCCTTTTGCCCCTCCATGTAGATCAAGTCATATATCTTGATCTAGGAAGAATTTGAGGTGCTCCAAAAAGGAAAGTTGCTCAATTTTTTATGCTCTACATGCTCATCACATCATGTGCACATTTCGGCACAAGTTGCACTCACTTTTGATCCTCACCGACAAAACCACTTCCTACATGCACATCAGCCTCTACATCGATGCATCTGACTGACCACTTAAAAAGAGCAAAAGAAAAGGAATTATTTGTTGTTCTTTCATCGATCGATGGTTGGTATAGATCTAGATCAGAGTAGACTAGATCACCATAGAGGGGACGCTTTGAATTTCCCCAAGTTGCCAATCTAAGCCATGCCCGAAATTCTTGACTAGTACCTACTCGGAGTTAGTCCATATGCTCATATATGGTTTCACATCATTACATTACCTGAAACCTTACATTCATCAGTTTAGTGAGCAGACTTTAGACAGTATAGAGGCATTGCAGATTGTTTCAGTGGGCAGATAGCATTTGATTTCACACACACATGCCACCATTGTAAAGCCTATTCGGCTATTTCACAGCATTGTGCACATCATTTCAGCCTCATAAAGCCTCTTGGCTATTCCTGACATCATTTGCCACAAGCCTTGTAATACATATCAGATTTTATATATTGCAGTTTTATCTTCACTGACGATTGAGAGATTTCACTTGGCACAGTCAGTGTATTTGCAGTTGATTCATACAGAGATTTTCACGACACTTTTGAGTACATTTCTTGCACCATGTCTACAACTAGCAACCTCAATCTAGAGGCATCTGCTAAGTTAGACAACTCCAATTACGGTACATGGAAATACCGAATGGATGACAAAGTGAGGGATCAAGGGGGATCAAAGAACTACAAGAGAGACATAGGGTAGCAAACTCTCAATCTATTGCAATATGTGTGTGTTCTCAACAATACATGATAGGCTTCATATATATAGAGAGTGCCCTTTGAATAGTCAACACATGTGTGATCCTCTCATCCACATCTCTCCTTGTGGATATTCTCAATCCACATCTCCACATCATGTAGTCCACATCTTAGGGTGGCTACTTTAATACATTCCTTATCACATACCTTTGCCCTTTGATCTATACATGTGCTCATGGCACCACTTCTCAACACCTCCCCTTGGTGCCATGATCCTTTGGCTACTGCAAGGTTGTCAGATGTGAGTTACATTTCATCACCTCCCCTTAGTGCATGCATTGCTACTTAAGGTGGTAAAGTGTGGTTTACATGTCAATACCTCCCTTGGGTGCTTTCATAGCTACTCTTAGGTGGTCAGGCTTGATTTACAAAACATATGGGCTGAAGGTGGAAAGGATTTTACTTTTCAATGCTTGATGTTGATGGCATTTGCATCTTTACTCGATGTAGCTTAATGCATGATGCTCTGTTCTTCCATGTGCCTTAATGCTTTATGTGTGGATGCCATGCTTCGTGCTATGATCATCTCATGCACTTGTGCTTTCGTCATGCTTATGACAATGATGTGTGCATTCATGCTTTGCTTTTCCATTTATTGCAAAGGTCTTGCCAATTGATTTCTTTCAATATTGGTAGTGTCTAATTGCATACAATGATTCTGATCTAACAGTTGTGTAGAGCTCAAAAAGACGATCACTTTTTCTTTTTGGAGCGTGTTCAAATTCTTCCTGGATTGGAAGTTACGGCTTGTCAAAGGTTCTGTGAAGAAGAGGGCCTTTGATGATGTGTCACAAGAATTCACATGTAGAATTCAAACTGTGCCTCACATGGTACTATGTGCTTAGGTGGCACTGTGGTGACCTATTACCCCACTTTAGTTAACCCACAGTTACTTAAAGTATACAAGGTTCAACTGATCTCAACAATTAACTTAACCACAGTTAAAATTTATCTACCACGTGGCATTTTGTGGTTGGAGAAGGAAGAAAGAAGAGCTTTGAGCCTTCTGCGATGATGGCGATGGAGGAGCTCAGGAGTTTTGTTGCGCACTCTGCAAGGCCTCTCAGGCTTGGAGTGGCTTCATCGGCTTCAGTGGTTGTTGCATGGTGCTCATGGAAGCCTGGATGCTATGGATGGAGAAGCTTACATCGAACGGTGAAGGACTGAGAGCTGCTATTCGATGGAGAAGCTCGTCGTTGGAGCTGGCAGTTACTGTTGCAATTTGATCAGGCTGTCAACAAGTAGAGGGAGACCTCACTCAGGCTCATGTAGAGTCTAGCCAGCCTCGACAATGGTCGCTCCAAGAAGGGCCTCACAGGCTGGTCGACCTGCTCTATTATCGAGGAAGAGCTAGAATCAAGCAGAAGTAGCACCGCCTCGCAGATCTACATGATCTTGCTAGTCCTCCTCTCCTGTGCCATCTTCCTCGGCCTCTTCATCCTTGTCTTCTGGCTCATTTGCAAGCCTTGGCATCCTGTTGTTTCTGGGAAGAATGCCATCTTCCACAATCTCTATATGGGACAAGGGACAGATGCATCTGGCGTGCCTTCACATGCTTACGGTCGACTGCATCGTCCAAATCGACTACAACAACCCTTCGAAGTATTTTGCAGGTAGATGGCAAGTCCAGTGGAGGGCTGAAGCAGTGAGGTCTATTGGCATTTGGAGAGCTTGGTCAAAAGCTCATTCCTGGTCCTGTGAGGCCATTGTAGAGCATAAGCTTGTTCTTGCCTTGCTTGTGGAGGTCGCGCTGCTTTGGTTGCTAGAGAGCATCGAGGATGGCCGGCCGGTAGTGTGTTGTGGAAGGGTGGCACTGGAGAAGCATTTGTATGCAGGTCTGGGAGGCAACTTGACATAGGTAGAGCTTGTTCATGGTTGTCTCTCTATTGGAGCAGCAACCGAGCGTTGCTGTAGTCCCTCTGTCGATCTTGGCAAGCCATCTAGGCCGGTTGAAGGTTGAACCTTAGTAGAAAGATGGATATTTTGGCTTTCTCTCTCTCAAAATCTATCAGATGAAGAACTAGAGCACTCTCTCTCCCCAGAACTAATAGAGTCTCTCACAGGAGTATGAGTCTCTTCCTATCTCTCTTATAGAAGAATAATGAATCAAGAGGAACACTCACTCTCTCTTGCAAACTGAAATTATTCCAATCAAGAATGGATGGAAATTTCTCTTGCTCTAGACCTCTCACACTCTCATGCAAGGATCACCATGTCTCAATGGAAGATAAGGGAGCTCTGATACCATGACAAAGTCAAGGATCAAGGGGGATCAAAGAACCACAAGAGAGACATAGGGTAGCAAACTCTCAATCTATTGCAATATGTGTGTGTTCTCAACAATACATGATAGGCCTCATATATAGAGAGTGCCCTTTGAATAGTCAACACATGTGTGATCCTCTCATCCACATCTCTCCTTGTGGATATCCTCAATCCACATCTCCACATCATGTAGTCCACATCTTAGGGTTGCTACTTTAATACATTTCTTATCACATACCTTTGCCCTTTAATCTATACATGTGCTCATGGCCCCACTTCTTAACAATGGATACCATTCTTGTACTTCAAGACAAATGGGAGTATGTCGATGGGCCTACACCTAGACCATTGGATGATCCAGCCACCAGTAGCTCTACTCCACCTGTTGTCACAACACCAGTAGCGGGATCTACAGCTACACAAACACTTTTTGCACTGGTAGCAGATCTTGCCATTGCTCGAGCTTAGGCAGAGTGGGATAAGAAAGACAAGTATTCCTATCATCTGATCAAGCAAAATGTGCAAGATGTCATGCTAGGACAGGTCAACACAGTAAAGACATCGAAAGAAGCATGGGATATGTTCGTATCACTCTACAAGTCCAAGAACACATCCATGATTCTCACACTGAGAAACCAGATCTCAACCAGAGTTTCTGCAACAGCAGCGAAATCGGTCATGCTTATGTACTCCAGATAAAAGACTACAACAATCAACTTGCAGCAGTATGACAGAATATGAACATCGCAGAAATGGTTCAAGTCATCTTGAATGGAGGGATATGAGAATCTAGTCCAGAGTATTGCCATCCAATGGCAAATTTTGGCACTGGAAGAATTTCAATCAGTCCTACTTGGTGAAGAACTCATAACTCAAGCCATTCAAGCACAAAAAGGTCATTCTAATGATCAGGCATTCACAGCTTCAGACAGAAGCAGAGGCAGAGGTAGATCATACCAGAAAAGTGATCATCATCAGCAACAACAAGGTCATCATCAGCAAAGTCAGAATCAGCATCAGCATCATCCTTAGTAACAAAATCAGCAAAGAGGAAATCATTCTAACCGAGGAAGATTTCAAGGACGAGGGAATGCATCCACCAATGCGTCAAACATCCAATGCAACTACTGTCACAAGTTTGGACACTATGAAAGAGATTGCTAGAAGAAGCAGTATGACCAAGGTGGTCAGTCAATCCAACAGTAAAAGTCGAGGGAATTTCCGTGGTAGAAGAAATCATTGTGGTGGAAATTCTAGTCACAGTCATTTTGCAAATGAACATGGGAATATGTTTCTTGCAAGCGAGGAAATGCATCAGACTGATACAGTGTAGCCAAAAACTAATTACAATCCCAAAGAGGATTTCAACTCTATCAAGTCAACCAAGCAAAATAGGATCCTTGGTATATCGACAATGGTGCATTATCTCACATGACAAATCATCAGGAATGGTTCACAAAGATGAAACCATTAGAAGGTGAGAAAGATGTCATCTACACAGCAAAAAATACATCGAATCTAGTTCAAGAGATAGGTGTTATCCCTATGAATAATTTCACTAGTACCAAAGGATTGGTGAAAGATGTACTCTACATTACGAAGCTCAGCAAGAACCTCTTGTCAGTAGGTCAAATGACGGAACACAACTACCAAGTCATCTTCGACGGAGATGAATGCACTATCAAAGACAAATCCAGAAGATGTCAGCTAGTAGCAAAAGGTGTCAAGGAAGGACGCTTATACAAAATGCTAGCTACAGTACTAGAAAAGCATGCCATGTCAGCTCAACCACAATAGATGCCACTATCTACAAAATGGCACAAGAGATATGGTCATGTCAATTTCAAGTACTTGTTCGATCTCAGGAATCAAAATATGGCAATTGGGATTCCTAAGCTATAGTTTCCTGGAAAAGTTTGCGAAGCATGCTACTTTGGCAAACAAAAGTGAACTAACTTTGAGAGAAGTACCTCTCGTGCACGAGGTATTCTTAATTTGATACATACAGATGTATGAGGTTATGCCCATACCCATAGCATCAATGGTTCACTTTACTAGACTTTCATCGACGACTACAGCAGATATTGTTGGGTCTACTTTCTGAAAGAGAAATCTGAAGTCTTTTCCACATTTCAAGAATTCAAAGCCATGGTAGAAAACCAGACAGGTAGAAAGATCAAAGTCATGAGATCTGATAAAGGAGGTGAATACATGTCTTTAGCATTCATGAACTTTTGCAAAAATCGTGGCATTCGAAGACAAATTCACATGTGCAGATACTCCTTAGCAGAATGTAACAGCTGAACGGAAGAATGGAAATTTAGCAGACAGTGCTAGAGCAATGCTTAGTGAAAAGCATCTTCTGAATCAGTATTGGGAAGAAGCAATAGCCACTGTGAACTACTTGCTTAATCGGCTTCCTACCGAACGGATACAAGGTATGACTCCTTATGAAGCATTCACTGGACATAAGCCACACATTCGGCATCTTTGCATAAATGGTTGCCTAGCATATGCCCACATACATGATGATCATCATAGGAAATTGGATGCAAAGTCATGCAAATGCATCATGGTTGGCTATAGTGAAGAAAGCAAAGCATACAAGTTATATGATCCCATCAACCGCAAGGTCATTATCTCCAGAGATGTAATCTTTGATGACGAATCAGAATGGATAACCTCAAACACACAAAAGATAGAAGCATCAACTTCACACTCACCTACAGAACAAGTTGATGAAGAAGAGAAAGAATTGCTAGAAACACCCCAAGCAGAGCCACAGCAGCTCAGATGGTCTACTAGGGAAAGCAGACCTCCAGCTAGATTGACATATGCTCAGAAAGGCAAAGCAATTCAGGTTGAAACAACCAACGATGCTCTTATGACTACCATCATGGCTACATAAGAGCCAGTGTACTTCAAAGATGCAGTAGACAAGCCAGAATGGCAAACTGCTATGAATGAAGAAATGGATGCTTTGTATAAGAATAATACTTGGGATTTATGTGACCTTCCACCAGGAAAGAAGGCCATAGCAAACAAATGGGTATAAAAGTGAAGTACAATCTAGATGGCAGTATTCAAAGATATAAAGCCAGACTAGCTGCAAAAGGATTTGCACAGCAATATGGTTAGGATTATGATGAGACTTATGCTCCAGTAGCAAAGATGGATTCCATATGGTTCTTGATATCACTAGTGATGCTCAGTAGATGGAATGTGTATCAGCTCAATGTCAAGAATGCATTTCTCAATGGTTATCTAGACGAGGAAGTCACCAACAGGTAATGTTTACCCAAGAAATGGGAATAAGGTTTGCCATCTCAAGAAGAGTCTCTACAGCTTAAAGCAAGCACCCAAAAGTTGGTACAATACAATTGACAAGCATTTTGCTGATTTGGGATACATGAAGTCCAATGCAGATCATGCTCTCTACTTCAAAGTTCAAGGGGAAGACATTACTATTGCACTTTTGTATGTAGATGATCTGATTGTGATAGGAAGCAAGGATAGCTTCATCAAAAAACTAAAACAAGACTTATCTATAGAGTTCAACATGAAAGATTTTGGACTTATGCACTATTGTCTTGGAATTGAGTTCTGGAGAGATTCAGATAGCACATTCATGAGTCAACTCAAGTATGTTGACAATCTCCTAAAGAAGTTTCATATGGCAGATTGCAAGATTGCAGCCACTCCCATGGAACAGAGTTTGAAACTTACAAAAGATTTAGAAAATCCTACAGTCAATGACAGGTACTACAGATAGCTCATCGAGTCTCTTATATATCTAACTATCGCTCGGCCAGATATTTGTTATGCAATAAATTCACTTGCATAGTTTATGGCAAATCCAAAACAGTCTGACTAGAATGCAGCCAAAAGAGTCTTAAGATACATTAGAGGTACAAGACAGTTGGGATAGAATACAGAGAAAGTCATCAACGGTTGCATGGATACTGTGACAATGACTATGCCGAAGATCATGAGACCAGGAAATTGACACAGGGATATGCATTTTTCCTTGGTCAAGGCGCTATATCATGGTTGTCAAACAAACAACCAACTGTTTCTTTGTCTTTGACTGAATCAGAATACAGAGCACTCACTACAGGTGCATGTGAGGCTATACGGCTCAAAAGACTATTGTCGAAAACAGATTACTTTGATGAGTCAAAGCCAACAACAATATACTGTGATAATCAATCGGCTCAAGCATTGGCCAAGAATCCAGTATATCACTCTAGGACAAAGCACATTGATGTCAGAGAGCACTTCATTGCTTGATGCAAATGAAACAAGATCCCAAATGCTAGTACCTACAAGAGAGAATTCACACCAAATACCAGGGGCACCCAAATGCATCCTCTTCCATGTCTAAAAATGAGTTTTTTAGCATTAAAAAGTTTAATGGGACAAACTTTTCTTTGTGGAAAGAATAGATAAGGATGTGATTATTCAAAAGAAGCATATTAAACACTTGATGGGGATTGGAGCTAAGCCTACAAATATGTTTGAGGATGATTGGAATGAGTTGGATGCATTAGCAAAGTATACTGTTAGACTTCATCTTGGAGAGTCAGTTTATTTCATAGTAGTAAATGAGTAGACTACAGAAGATTTGTGGAAGAAATTATGTGCCACTTATGAGAAGGAAGTTGCCTCTAATAAAGTTAACCTCATGAAGAGGTTGTTTGAGCTGCAGATGAAGGAAGGAGTCTCCATTGCTTCTCACTTGAATGAATTCAATATTATTTTCAGCCAGCTTCAAGCTTAGAAGATGAATTTTAATGCGGAGACTAAGGCAATATTTCTCTTGTATTCATTGCCATCCTCATGGGATAACTTCTGTACGACTGTAACTCTGCACCTGGTGGAGTATTGAAGTTTGACGATGTTGTGGGTAGCTTGTTGGCCGAGGAGATAAGACCTGAAGTCTATGGAAGGCAACAAGAAAATGCATCCTTAAATGTGCAAAGGGGAAGATCACAGTTCAGGGGGAAGTCCCAAGAAAGAGGGAAGTCTCATAGCAAATCCAAGGCACAAAACATTGAGTGTTACTATTGTGGCAAGAAGGGCCACATGAAAAAGGATTGATACAAGCTAAAAAGAGAGCAAAAGGATAAGAAAAAGAATGCAAATTGGAGTGCAAATAATAGGGAAGACAGTCCAAGGGAGGACAAAGGAAAAATGAAGATCGAGGAGATCAATGCAGTCAATGATAATAGTGACAATGACATTCTCTTCATGTCTAGTCTACTTGCAGATTTGCTTACCACTTCAGATGATGCATATTCCTAGGATTGGATTTTTGATTCTAGTGCTTCATTCCATGTTACTTTCCATAGGGAATGGTTCTCCCCTTATGACAATGGAAAGACAGGTTGTGTGCATCTTGGAAATAACTATGCATGTGACATAGTGGGATCATGTGACATAAAGTTTTCTTTTTCAAATGGGTCTGCATTTGTTTTGAAAAATGTGAGACGTGCCTAAGATGATCAAGAGTCTTATTTTAGCGGGTTAGCTAGATGATGCTAGTTTTCAGACCCCTTTTGGCTTTTAGAGTTGAAAACTACAGAACGGCTCTATGGTTTTGGCAAGGGATGCCAAGTGTGGGACATTGTATTCCTTACATGTATCAGGGCTGTCTGATCATGTTGTTGCAATAACTAAGCAGCCAAGTACTTCTTTGTGGCATTACAGGTGGGGGCACATGAGCTAGAATGAAATGAAACTCTTATGCCATTTGGGTTATGTACCGCATTTGAGTTTTTTTACTTTGAATTTTGTGAGCATTGTCTCTATGGGAAGCAGAATAAATCAGCTCAAAAAAGAAGGGAAAAAAAGAGCTTGAAAAGCTTGATCTAGTTCATTCAAATATATGTGGTCCCATGCCTACACGATCATTAGGTGGGGCTGAATACTATGCGGCATTCATTGATGATGCAACTAGGAAAGTGTGGGCTTATGCGATAGCTTGAAAGAGCGATGTGTTCCAGGTATTTCAAAAATGGCTGGCTTTGCATTTCTATGATACACATGGGATCAAGAGGGAGCTCACATCCCCTCGTACACTAGAGAAAAATCTAGTTGCAAAACAGATGAACTGCACCATTTAGAAAAGGTTGCAATGTATGCTTTCCAATGCAAGTCTTTTTGGTGGTTTTTGGGCTAAGGCAATGAAGACTACAATGCATGTGATCAATAGATCACCTAGCTCTCACCTAGTAAGAGTTTGGATGGTGGTATTCTTGAAGAGTTATGGAGTGGTAAGAAGCCCTCTTACTCTCATTTGCATATATTTAGGGGTGAGGCATATGCACATTTGCCAAAAGAGCTTCGAAAGAAGCTAGATCCTAAGTCTAGGAACTGCATCTTTTTGGGTTATGATGAAAGTGGAGAGATGGGCTATCATCTCTGGGATCCAGAATCAAAGAAGATCATACGAAGCCATGATGTGGTATTCAATGAGAAGAAGATGCATAAGACACCCATGAGGGATGTGGAAATGAGAAGAATCACTTTCTAGGATGTGAATCCACCCAAATATGTTGATAGAAAACAAGCTGTCCATGCACCAAATGTGCAAGAAATGGTGCCACCAGGTACACAATCAAGGGTAGATGATGGATTATCTATTGGTGGAAATGATGATCCAAAGGTGCTGATATGCAGGTGGGACAACAAGCTGAAATGCCCTTGAGAAGATCATCCAGAGTGTCTAGACCGCCTGAGAGATTTGTTCCAAGGGCAAACTATGTGATGCTTACTGATTGCAGTGAGCCTTCTTGCTATGGAGAGGCTATGATGTGTGAGGATCAGCACAAGTGGGTCTACAAGATGAAGGTCATCGATGATGATGCACCTAAGTTGGCTAAAAGGTGTAAGCAAGAGAAGGGTGTGGAGTTTGATGAGATCTTCTCTCCAGTTGTGAAGATGACCACACTTAGATGTGTACTTGGAAGTCTTGTGGCAGTAGAGGATATGTATCTTATGCAGATGGATGTCAAGACAACTTTCTTGCATGGGGATTTGCATGAGGAAATTTACATGATATAGCTGGAAGGCTTTGAAGAAAAGGGCAAAGAGAATTGGCTTGCAAGCTGAAAAAGAGTCTCTATGGCCTTAAGCAAGTACCTAGAGAATGGTATCAGAAGTTTGATGCTTTCATTCAATCCCAAGGTTTCAAAAGAAATGAGATTGATCACTGCATCTACACTAAAAGGGCTAAGAATAATAACTTGATACTCCTGACACTTTAAGTGGATGATATGCTACTGGCTAGCAAGAAGACTTATGAGCTCAATGCATTAAAGGACAAGTTGCATGAGGCCTTTGACATGAAGGATTTGGGACTTGCAGGTCATATTCTTGGTATGTGCATCACGTGTGACCGAAGTAGGAAACTCCTTTGGCTTTCACAGAAGTAGTATGTTACAAAAGTGTTGCAGCGCTTCAATATGGAGGCGGGGAAGGTAGTAAGTACTCCATTGCCTCCATATGTGAAACTAAGTCAGGCAGATAGCCCCAAATCAGATGAGACAAGGCCATGATGGCAAAGATTTGTAATGCATCAACGATTAGGAGTCTTATGTATGCTATGATAGCTACTAGACCAGACATTGCATTTGTAGTGGGAGTTGTTGGCTAGTACATGGCTAATCTAGGAAAGAGGCATTGGGAGGCAGTTAAGTGCATCATGACGTACATGAAGGATACCAAGGAGATGTGTATCTGCTTTGGCAGAGGAGAGATGCATGTACTTGGGTACACAGATACAGGGCATGTGGATAGCAGGAGATCCACTTCTGGTTAAGGGTTCATCTTTGTAGGTGGTGGAATGTCGTGGATGTCTCGCGCACAGAAGTGCATTGCTTTGTCTACCACAGAGGCCGAGTATGTTGCAGCCCTGGGGCACCAACTCAATGTGTAATATGTTACTAACCTCATCCAAAATCCATGGTATGGGGGGGACAAGGTCCATATATAATATGTATGGATTTCCTTTAAAATTTTCAAATATACAAGGGAAAAATATGTAAATTTCATGTCCCCCCTCCCACAAAATATGTAAATTTCATGTCCCCCCTCCCACAAAATATAAGGTATATACCTTTAAAAATATGCAAGATTTTAAGATTTGTACATATTTTTCATAATATGTGAGGCCCAGGGGGGGGGGGTCTTTTGGATGGGGGGGGTAAAACAAAAAATACACTAAAATATGAAAACCCATCTCCTTTCAAATTAATGTAACTTTTTCATGTGTTACCCAAATTTCAAGGTGTAAATACATATTTGAAGCTCTTTTAGTGTAGAACACAATCATGTTAATTTGAATAAGTTCTACTCATGGCATATTGTAAAATTCATCTCATACTCAAGATTTTGATAGGTTTTCTTACTAAAGGGAGTTGGTGCTCTATGCGGCAAAGAAACCAAGTCCCAAGTCTTATTCTTCATGAGTGAATGCATCTCTGGCACCAAGAGATGGTTAGTAATGCCAGGAGGTTTCAACTCAACCTTAGAGGTTGGAATCTTGCTAGAACTCCTCATTGGGAGAATCTTTAAATTTTTGCTGATTTAGAGAAATCCTTTTAGATGAAACTCTACAAAATTCCTTAGGAATAGAAAATTCACTCCTCTTTTCTCTCTCTATTCATGGGGGGATTTCAATGAACCAATTGAGGTCGAGGCTTTGGACTTCCTCCCAAGGATTGAGCCCTTAGGAGTGCAATCATTGCTTTGAGGTTGAGGCTTGGAATTCCTCCCAAGTGTTGAGCCTTGGCAGAGTGCAATCATCGCTTCGATTGCTTCCTAAGGGTAACTAAGATGTTCTCATATACAAGGTTCCCAAGCTTCTGGCATAGAATGTTAGTGAAAATCTCTGATCTTCACATCAATTCTGGTAGACACATATGGATTTTGCAAGTCTACTATGCATAGGTTCAATGGTAATAAGAAGAACCCATTACTTAGGCATACATCTTGAACCTCCAAAACATACACAGGTAAGATCTGTGTCATCACAAATCCACATACCTGGCCATTGTTTTGTGTCGAAAAGCATGGGCAAGATAGAGTACTTCAAAGAAAAAGAGGATAAGGAGATGGGAAATACCATGCCATGGACAAATATCCTCCACATGATGATTGGGACATGCCAACAAACAAGGCTATTGCCAACACTAGACATGAGCTCGAAGGTGCAGATCTCATCAGTGCAGTCGAAGATGAGGCCGATGCCCTTATAATGGAAGTGGCTTCATGGAAAGGAGACTCATAAGGCTATTTTTAAAGAATATAAGAAAGAAGACTCATAAGGCTATTTTTTAATAATATAAGAAACATAAAAAGTCATTATACATGATGAAAAAGTGCTCATAAAAGAAAGTAGCATAGTTTTTCACCTGGGTAGATTTAAAATAGGTTTCACAACAATTCTCGATTTTATAGTTCTGAAGTATCAATAAGTGTCATACATATAATCATTTTTCATTGGTATCACTCATTCATGACTAGAGCTATTCTATACATATAATATATTCTTCTAAAGCTTCCTATGATATCACTTATACTTGCATCTTGAAACTAGCATAAATTGTAGTGTAACCAACAATCAAAACAAGGTCTAAATTTGATGTTATACATCATGTAAGGTCCCTTAAAAGCTCATGCTACTCCATGATATCATATTAAATACATATAAAGAGTATGGTAAGTTTGGAACTTATGAGAGATCTCAATAATGGAAGCAGAATAGAAGAAGGTGAAAGAGAGGGAGAGCCAAAAGAGAGAGCCACACAAGTTTTGGTGGGTGCAGTGTTAAATTACACGATATAGCGAAACAAAAACTGAACAAAGAATAGAGAGTACACAGCATATTGAAGATGAGAATAAAATTTTCCTTCAATACTGATGTAGTACAGATGATGGCTCCGTCCACCCATGTGCTCCCACAATGGAGCTTGGATGGCGATCTAGACAGATACCAGGTGAAGCTCTACTAGCTAGATCTGATCTGATGCAATGGACTGGGAAGGTCGCCTCTTTATAGCTATGAGGGTGGTAGTCGGATCAACGTAGTCGGTGGAACTGACCAGTCAACCTAATCGATGGAGCTGACCAGTCAACCTAGTCGGTGGAACTGACTAGTCGTCCATGGAATATTCAGGGAATATTCCCCATACTGTCACCTCAGGGGCTCTCGCCCCCGAACCCCCACCCCCAACTAGGGGCCAGCTAGCCCCTGGACCCTAGCGAGAGCAAGGGGCTCCCACACAATCAAGAGAATGTGCCTCGTTGTGCTACCAGCTTTCTACCATCAACGGTCTCATTGAGAGACCTCATCTAACATGCAAGTCAGGATCCATCTAGCGTCCCGGGATCACACATGGCTTCTCCTCATATGGGGGCCTTACAACTTGAGCACCTTGGACCACTGGTGGTTACCAGGAGGGTGGGGCATTGAGCATATCTAACATGCAGAACATCCTAATCTTCTATGTCATCCATATATGTGTGTGTTTGAGTATTGTACATAATTGGGGTTAAGTTACAGTGGCCTTTAACCCCCCAAAACCTCCCACTTAAAGGCCAATATGCTTTTCAGGGAGAACAACCAATGGACATACTATCCAATGCCCATCAATACACGATAATACTCAAACCACTGACTAGGTAGACTCTTCATCAGCATATCTATAGGGTTATCATCTGTATGAACCTTGACAAGCTCTATGCGCTTGTCCTCAAGTACCTCCTTGGTAAAATGGTACCTAACCTCAATGTGTTTGGTCTTTGCATGAAAGACCAGATTCCATGCTAGATGAATTGCTAGCACTCAATGTCAATATACATGTATGAAGCCCCAAATCTCCCACTAGAGCCATATAGCCTCCTTGCAACCCTCTATGGCTGGTTGTGAGGCCTTACAAAGTCATTGGGTTGGATGGCAATTCGTATCCTCCTTCCCATTGGTTGCCAATGGATGTCTTGGTTCTTCTTCCTTCCACCTCGCACCCCTTGCCCCACCCTTCTAGATAAGAGGCCCCCCAAACCACTCGCTCCTAACAAACCTTTTATATCCCCCTTGAAGGGCTTCTCTCAAGGCCTAGCATCCATCCATTCCCTCTCCCACTACAACTATGATAGGATGAAATGGAATATGCATAAGAATATTACCTATAAATCTAGATAACTTGCCTCAGAATGGACATCAAAGATGAAGGCATCCCCATCTAATCCTCATAGTACCACAATCTAAAGTGGGATCCGTGATCTCATAAAGGCTCCTAGTCACATGTCCCTAGAGTGAAACTATCACCTGGAATAATCCAAGGGTATGAACTACATGAATCTACTGGATTCTCCTTGCAATTCCTATGAGGTGGCTTACTAATTGGAATTTGCAATCATCAGTGTGGAAGGCATTTAAATATGTCCCAAGAAACTCTAGAGGAAGTAGGGGGACTCTCACATGAAGACCACTTCATATAGAGAGAAGTACTTAGTGGTTTACCATGCTCATCAAGTTATATTGTCATTCCACATGATTGGTTCCCTATCAATCTCTTCTTGATAGGTAGGGGAGACCCTCCAAAGAGTACTCTAGAAACTTGCCCAAGCTTTTAGGATAGCAGCCATAAGAGGGTAGGGCAAAACCCAGAGATGCGCTAATGTAAAGATCCACCTAGTACTATCCTTCCAATCTGAATGTGTGGAAGGAGAGAAGGCCACTATGAATCTAATGAAGAAAAACTTCCAAGATTCCTACCCTGGCAAGAGTCCTCTAACCACCACCTTGCATAATAAGATTCTACTTTGCAAGTTTGGATCTATTATATTGAGGCCACCTTCCCACTTGGGTAGGATAAGAGACTCCCAAGCCACCCTATAGCTCTGGTATGTGCTAAACCAGTTAGACCACTCTAAATAAAACTCCTTATCAATCATATAAGCTAAGCAATGTAACCCCTAGAATGGCACCAATAGGAGCAAATAAACCATGTTGTGGCTAACAATACTTGGTTGACCATCACCATCCTAGAAGCAAGGTCAAGTTTGGTTCAGCTCTAAGGAAAAATCTTGCTCTAGGCACACACTCTCCAGTAGAGGGACAAACTACTAAAATAGAGAGATGCCCACGCCAACCTCGCAGCCCAAGTACCTCACAGAAACATCCCTCTTTGATCCAAGTAAAACCAAAACCTCATCACTAATCCAAAAGCCATTGGATTTGTTCTAATTGATGTGTGCACCTGTAGCAATACAAAACAAATCCAAGGTTTCTCTTAAAGATGTCAGGCTCTATGTAGTGGCATTGTAAAAGCAGTGGTATCACCATCTAGCCTCCATCTAGCTCATTATCCAAGAGCTGCTCATCCGATTTAAGGGAAAGTCTTAGTTCAATAATGTTTGCCTAGGATCTCAAAAGTCTACTCATTACTTCAAACAAAAATAAATATAAGAAGTGGGCAAGAGGGCATCCCTATCAATCTAATCTAGAAATCTAAAATCTCTCTCTCCTTTCTCTCTGATAAGCACGTGGTTGTGGGCTAATATGTATAAGGAGGAGGCCCGTCTTATCCACGCATTTGAAAACCCATAGCATGCAAGGGTGCCTTCCAAAAAATACTAATCTACTCTATCATATGCCTTTTCAAAATCTAAGAGTAGAATGATGAGGCACTCACCACTTATTTGAAGCTTCCCAAAGAGATTAAAGATTATCAAAAATGCTTCTGCCATGCACAAAGACAGTCTATGTATCTTGAATATGATATGGAAGAATGGATTATGTCCCAAAAAGTAATTAAAAAGGAAGGTGTTAGCCCATTTGAGCTTAGGCACCTACCCTTGTGAAGGTCAAGAAGTACACTCCCGAATTCAAAATTGACATCAAGTAAATCTATCATATGTGGTTTCACCAATGCTGGAATACTCTGCTGGCATCCTCTCAAGTAGGTGAGTCAGAATCTGCTCAAAGATGGGAGGCATAAAAGTTTGTAGCAATCTGCATGACGGCATCAAGATCTACTTGGAATGATAGCTGAGGTGGGTGAGGGCTCCTTCTAATGCATAGGTGGTGGAGGAACCACTCTAATCGAGATCTAGCATGGGGTAGAATGTGCGAGGCATGTGATTGGTGTCGAATAGGATGGTAGTGTTAAAGGCACACTCTATTGAGTATGAGAAGGAGCTGCACAGAAGCTTTCTTATGTCCTTTCTTCTTCTTTAGGCAAATCTCTAGCAAAATTCTCAAAGATCTTGCATATTCAACACGTGTCTTGCCTCCCCGTGATCTCAACTCTCTGTTAAGAAAGAGAGCCATCCGGGCGATGGTGGAGCATGATGTAGTCATACAAAATGCTAGGGTCAGAGACAGAGACTTTAAAATCTACAAACACCATCTGATGTGTAATTGCCTTTGCCACTAAATGAGAAAACCAGGAAGGGCTGGGGGAAGGGGATCTCAGTGATCACTCCAAAGGTAGCTTGAATCGTGGCAAGGAGCCGATGGTAGACCTTGAAAAAATCTCAAAATCTCATGGTGGAGAGAGATCGTTTGCCCATCCTTCTCAACTAGGTCGAGAATCCAAGAGAGAAGGGCTTGAGTAAAATCATCCTAGAACAAAGCACCAAGGGATTAAGCTCTAAGGTATCAAAAGACACTTGAAAGAAACCTTGTTCCAAAAGTCTTATCACTACAACATCTCATTTTTTTAGAAGATACACATTCTCATGGCCAATTTGAAGTGGATGAGGATTGACTAGTTGGGTCACCGTTCATCAAGTTGATTCAAACCATTGTAAAATCTATCTAACTGTTAGGAGAAGGTAGGGTGGAGAAGGTAGAGCTAGAATGCAGGTAGGGTGGAGAGGGAAAAGCTGAGAGGGGTAAGGGTGAGGGAGGGGCCGAGGGCTGAGAGGGAGGGTTGAGAGGGGAGAGGCTAAGAGGGGAAAGGGGATAAATGTTGAGAGGGGAGAGGCAAAGAGGGGAAAGGGAGGGGCAGAGAAGGCAGAGGCTAAAAGGCTGAGAGAAGGGTAGAGTGAGGCTGAGAGAGCTAATGGGAATGGATAAGATTGAGCTAACGGTAGAGCCTTCTTGGAGCTGATTCTTGTTGCAATTGAAGTAAAATTTAGAGCTGTTGAAGACACCTTGTTGGAGCTATAGAAAACTTTGTATGGAAGCAGCAAATGACCTCAACCTGAAGCTAGAAAGACCTTGACTTGCAATAGCTATCTCGAGGCAAAAGTACAATAAAGCTGTACAGAATGAATTGCAGCTTCCCAATCCCAAAATAACAGTGGGGTGGAGCATATTCAAGGTGCAAGATCCAAGGGGCAAAATCACAATTTGAAATAGTATGTCTTGGAGCAAATTTGAAGGCCAATTTGAACCTGTTAACAAGTTTCTTGATTCTGGAACTTGAGCAGCAAAACTTTGATCAAGTTGCAAGTGAAAATGAAAAAAAATTAGGAGCATCTTGTTTACCAACAAATATGACGCGTTGTTTACATACAAATATGACGTGTTTTTCATACTTTAGAAACCAGTAGAGGTATGACCTGATTTGGAGTAGAAGGTAGTGCAATAAGTTATGATGAGCAATCACGAATTGCAACTAGGAAGGTGAGGCAAGCTAAGGGGGAGAGGAAGAGAGGGAG
The DNA here is from genome assembly GCF_047967505.1 of Dipteris shenzhenensis. Classification (NCBI taxonomy): domain Eukaryota; kingdom Viridiplantae; phylum Streptophyta; class Polypodiopsida; order Gleicheniales; family Dipteridaceae; genus Dipteris; species Dipteris shenzhenensis. The sequence goes on from NC_141596.1 coordinate 27,629,878, forward strand.
GTGAGGAGGCTGAACAGTTTGTCTCCTTCATATGAAGTATTTTTTACTTCATCAAGTATTCTCCTAAAGGCACTACCTATCTCTTTTGATGAGCTGGTGGGTTTGTTGTTTGCAGAAGGAGGAAATGGTCTCTAATTGCTCCTGGTCACGATGAGCAAGCGCTTGCTACTCATGGCAAGGGAAAATTTCACAAATGAAACCTTTCCAAATAAGTGAATAAGAGTGATGTTTTGAACGACTATGTAGCATTTGACATGCGTATCTTATAGGCAAGGATTTTCAAGTAGCCCTAGATGATATGGATAAGATGTTTCCATGATTTATAGCAATAGATGCTAGGGAGTTGGCATGCGACCTACTCCTTGACTCTTGAGACATCAATCCTTTCATGTTGACTATTGTCTAGTTTCCACACTCTACTTGGACTTTGTCACATTCTAAGTAGTTATTGGCAGTTATACTCATCATATTGTGCTTGATGTTGATGTTTAAACTTTGAAATTTGAAGATGTGAACTTTTAAATAGCCAATATATATGTCAAATTTAAATTCAAAACTAAATCCTAGTTTTATAAACTTTGGAATCAATTCATTAGTCTTTTGGTTGTGGATTGCATGTACTATGTACATTGCACAAGTTACTTTGTACATGAAATATGTATGTTCATGCAATTATTAAACTCATATTTATTATAGTTATGTATTAAGAACACATTTCGAAAGTGTTATTTTTTTAGAGTCTTTAGACAGTTCTATCTGAAGCATGTCTAATGTGTTGTGTCTTACATCTCAACATGACCCTGGCTAGGTAGATAACATGTCATGCCTCTTGCTAAAATTTGGATAGGAATAAGAGGCTTTGCAACGTTTTTCAATGGCACATGTTGAGTTGAACTTTGTGAAGCATGTGGATATAAATTATAGTTGCAAAAACTTTATGCTTGTAAATTTTCACAAGTTTTAAGTAGTTTGCCAGAATAGCCATGAAGAAGTACTAATAGAGAAGACAAGCACACAGCAACTACTCAAGCTACCTATTGGCAGGTGATAGTAGACATGCAACAAATAAGCTACCAAGAAGTTAATGCCTCAACTGGATTTTTGTGCAGGCAGCCATGGGCCAATAGATTAGAAACATCAAGATGCCACATTAGCTAAGAACAATAGGCTATCAATAGCCAAGACCTTTGGACCATGTAGCTGGCCAAGGTTGTCGAGAGAAAGACCAACAGTTTGGTCCCAAAGATTATGGTCTCTTCCTCGATATGGACTTGCTAAACTTAGAGCTGGATTCTCACTAATTAGAATGTGTAAAAGATGAGCTTTTGGAACACAAAGATTGTGAAGACAAATTTGAGAAGAAAAGGAGGATTTTTCTAGATCAAGAAGCTCACGAAAATTGGACAGCCTAGCCAAGAAACCAAAGAATCCCAAAACACAAAACAATTACTCTCAGTTAATATAAAGCAAAATAAGGATGTAAAAGGAGGAGATAGCCACAGTAGAAACCATCCATCTTGGTGAAAAACAATTTTCAAAGGTATGATCGAGAAAAAAATGTTAGTCCTATTGCATGGTTGAACTATTACAAGAGCTACTTTTTGGTTTACATCACAAACTACAAACTAGCATAATATGGCTATATTTGAAATAGTCCCATGTTTGCAAATGGTAGTTCAACCACATCAACTAGCTTCCAAATATACCCATTTGGACCGAAGCCTTTCCCACATGGATTAAGGGGGTTGGGCTTCCATGAACACATCTAATCTGACTTCCAATCACCTCAAACATGCATCTAGTGGTATTCCTATTAGCTACACCATCAACATCATAATATAGATGCAGGTAATCCCACATCATCATGAACAAGATGATGATAGTTATGATTATCAATAAAGGGGAGGAGTTTCCCAACAGGTTCCAATTATATGGCCAATCTAGAAGTCAATGTGTTATCAATCTTATCGATTTTGAGAGTTTTTTAGAACATCATCTTTTTCGAGGTAGTCGAGAGGGCTAGGTTCACAATCTCTCCATCGATATAGTGGACCTAATGTGTGAAAGTGGTGAATCAAACAAGGAGGCAAAATATTGTACTTCAAATATTTAAAGATGGGAAGATGAAAAGGCTCTCAAAGTTGCATTAACATATGTAGAAAATGGTGATACTATTTTAGTACCTAACTACAAAATAGTCTTGACCTCACTGTTCAAGGGAGAGGCCCAAAGATCCTTAGCTCAGAGACAAAGGAATGTACATTAGAAGATAGTTAATTGTGTGGTAGATTGCAAATGAAGGGAAGTTGGGTAGTGGATAAGTTCTTAGTTGTCATGAAATTGCCCTACATAGTGCAACGAAATATTTTAGCAGCCCCTCTTAAATTGCACTACATAATTAGAGAGTGATTAGCAAGGATATTTTTTGATTTTTTTCAAATTTGAAAAAAGTTTCATATTATGGCACCAGAAATGATAAAGAAGGAAAAGATGTGGGTTAAGTCCCCACATGTAAGCTTCCAAATGAAGAGAGCATCGGGGCATGATACCTATAGAAACATAAGAGGTATTAATGAGGCATGCACAATACATTGGTTGCCATGTGGGTAGCATGCATGAGTATGATTAGATATGAGTTATGTAATCCTACACAATAATAATGGTGTTGGCAATACATTGGGCTACACATGGTCCCTTACATAGGCCAAATTTACAAACAAAGTATGCACATATCTTTAATACCATGTCATAAACATAGAGTCACTTACCCAAGAAATCCTTGCCCAGGGTTCACACAATGGAGGAAACAAATCTCACTCCAAGTAAGTTTGTTAAAGAAAATTACAGACACATATTAAAGAGCATGTACATGAAGTAGAACAGCCAAAACATGTATTATAGAAAAATCCAAAATAGGCAAACCTTGATACAAAATGGTATGCTCAACCTACCACCATCTAGCAACCTAAATGATAATGGAGGTGGGTTAGTCAATACATGATGACTAACTCGTCAAAGTGAAGGTTCTTAGGGATCAACTTCTGGTGGTTGGTTACAAGGTAGATGGTAATGCTTGGTAACAAGGTGGATGGTAAATAGTTGGCTACAAAGTCTCAAGGTTCAACTAGTGGTGGTTGATAACAAAGTGGATGATAACTATTGGTTATGTTCATGGTCCATAGGATTCAAAAGCCCTACAAGGGCTGGTAATGACCATCATGGTTGAATCCAAGTTCCTTTGAGGAGTTAGGCCCATTTTCCATAGGCACAAGGCTTGTCCCAATGCTAAAACAAATCTCACTCCATCTGGTGCACACAAGTGTTATTGAAGTAAATTACAGATGCATACTTAGAGCATGTACATGAAGTACAACATCCAAAACATGTATTCCATATAGAAATCTCCCAAAGAGGAAAATCCTGATACAAAGTGGTGTTCTCAACCTACTACTATCTATAATCTTGGATGATGATGGAGGAGGGATAATCAACACATGATAACTTAACTCATCAAAGTGAAGGTTCTTAAGGATCAGTTCATGCTGATGGGTTACGGGGTGGATGATAAGTAGTTGGTCATGCTAAAACCAAGGCTAATGTGGTGATACAAGAGTTGTTGTTGGTAGTTGCCCCAAGAATTCTTGAGTGAAGGTTTGCAAACATCGAGTTGACCATGTGGATGCCAAACATTGAGAATATGTGTCTAGAGTTGGATTCCATTGTGAAGGTGGAAAACACATGTTTTTGACATTCCTAGATTGAATATGAATGATCTGTAACACTAAGGGGAATTAAGATCAAGAAGTTATAGATTCCAAAATTAAGGATAATGGAGAAAATAAGGCATTGGAGGTGTGCTTGGCTTGCTACAATGGCACAAAATATTAGAATGTACATCCAACAATGTATTCTCATCATTTGATTTATGAACTCAATCTACAAGGGTCAACCTTAATGCAAAGGCATGTGGCACCTCTTGCATAATGATGATAAGAGTTGGCATCATGGACTTGTTCAAGGTAGAGATGCTAACAAGGTCAATTGTCAAATATATTAATTGATGGGATTTAATTGCACACTACTAGAGATTCACATAGTAGACTCAATCAAAGACTTTGCTAGAGACTAGAGAGTTGCAAGTCAAGGAGAGTACAATAAGAGCCTTGGAAGACTAATGACCCAAAGACACTTAGTTACAAAGACATAGTTTTTAGATGGAGCCTTGGTGGAGGGGATCTATGTGGACAAGCAATTAGGACCTCTTCGCACAACGATCAACACGAGAATATTTCAGAAGATATTAGGGAGTAGTTGCTACTAGTTGAAGGGAAACATTATTGCTACCTAGTTTGGCTCAAGTTGAGAAGTGATTTCTAAAGGTGACGTAGCATGACATCAAAGAGTAGAACCTAGAGTATACACTAGTACAATTGTTTGGATTACGTTTGAAGGGTGCCTTCAATATGTTCTTGAGAAAATAGAGCACATTCTTCAAGGAGTGGGTCGTGACTCACATTGTCTCATTGAGGGCATGTGTTGGAGAATATGTTTCAACTCCCCACATGTAATCCCCCAAATGAGGAGAATATGGGGGAGAAACACGTAAAGAAAGATAGGGGGACCAATGAGGGAGAAAGAGGCTACCATATGGGCATCACATTGGTTGCCATTGGAGAGCTTCAAAGCAAAAAAATGCTCAAGTTGATGCCTTTATAACCTTTAATAATAAAAACCTAAAACATTCGCCTGAAGGCAAGCATGTGCATGTGGAATAAGAACATTCAAAACCGTACGTTATCGGGTTGAGCTTGAAATACCATAGTCAACCCTCACATCACTCAAACATTCCCTTAGTAAAAAACTGATAGTAGACTCCACACACATATGTACCTCATAAAACCCCTAGTTCCCTTCAAGCAAAACAAGACTATCATGTGCCATGTGACCCATGTAATAAAAGCATGAACACATCTTTCACCATTAAACAACATCATTCCTAACCCTCATTTGGAACTTAAAACTCCACTCATCGACATTGGGACATTCACCACCCACTGACCCATCATCAAAGATAACCTACACATGGTTAAAATAAACTAACACACCTTGCTATCAAACTTAAATAACACTCCACGCTTCACTACATATGCACATATAAATAACACTCTTCACTACATCAAGCCAAAATACACAAACATTCAAGTCCAAAGGAAAATGAAAGCAAGTGAAGCAAAAATTTAGATGTGCAATTGGTAAGCTAATATTAGCTACCACATATAGTTCTACTAAAACTTTGTAAATAAGTTCTCCTATAAATACATATGTTAACTATGTGTGACTTAGCCTTTGCTCACTGTTAGCCATGAATGAGATTACTATTTTTTGTAATGTTATTGATGCCATGTTTGTATTGGAAAGTTCAAGCCAATTATTGCCTCCATGTGCCTATCTCTTACTTAAATACATTTATTTAATTTTTTCAAAGTAGTCATGGTTGGTGAGAATGATGATGTCAAATGAAAAAGGAGTGGTAACTTGTAGAGCAGACTAGTTTCCACAAATAAAAGATTTAATGCATATAAAATGTTGTAGATATTCTCCCAAAATTTTCATATGTGGTGAGGACACCCTTAGTCAAGGTTTCTTTTTTAAAGTCAAGCTTCTATGGCATTTGTGTTGAGATTTGAACATTATATCTAATTATGTACGATAGCCTAAAAAGTCAAGTACTAGATATACATGAAGATTTCCCTTCAACTAATAAACCTTTTTACATTAAAAGAAACAATGCATAAGGATGGTTATGAAGTCTTAAACCAAAATGTAAGGTATGTTTTTTAGGTTCATTATTATTTTTCTTAGCACATTTAAAGTTCATGTCTCTATTTAGTAAAATCCATGTCCTTTTCTACGAAAAACACTATATTTTAGAAATTTATTTTTTGAAGTCCTTATTTATTGATGATGTTGGTAAAGAACCTAATGAATCATAAATGCTATATTAATTTGAATTCTAATCATCCTTGAAGATTCTTTGTAAGACTATATAACGTGGGAGTATTTCTTCCTTGTCCCTCAATATTACGCTTTAACCCTACTATTGCATAACATTATTGGGTATTATAATACCAAATGGTATGTTTTCCCAAAACTTTATCATGCTACCAAGAAGGATGGATACAGTAAACTATGTGAGCTATTCATCCACATGAAAACTATGTAGGGATTGGCATGCATATAGTATGGGGTCGGCACAACCAAACATGAAAAGTTAAAACAACTACTAGACATAATTGTACTTGACGTTGCTTGATGGTATATGAAAGCACTGGGAAAACTATAATAAATGTTGTCCCTAGGTAACATCCATGTCCTTTTCAAGTTCTTCGAAGGGAGACAGCTACAAAATCTCTTTTCCAATGAGTAACATGGGCTGCTATTTCAATAGTTTGCAAGAGGATGCACATGAGTGGGCCACAATGTTAGAAAGATAAAATAATTCAATGAATAAGTACAATGTGATGTTGGATGCATGGGGGAGAGGGGTATACTTTGTTTGTTAACCTTTTGAATTGGATTTACTTTTTAAGATGTTTGCATTGCCTCAATTGTTGCTATAAAAGTGGTGTTCACCTACCTCTCTCTCTCTCTCTCTCTCTCTCTCTCTCTCTCTCTCACACACACACACACACACACACATACACACACACACACACACACACATGTGAGCTATACAGTAAACTATGTGAGCTATTCATCCACATGAAAACTATGTAGGGATTGGCATGCATATAGTATGGGGTCGGCACAACCAAACATGAAAAGTTAAAACAACTACTAGACATAATTGTACTTGACATTGCTTGATGGTATATGAAAGCACTGGGAAAACTATAATAAATGTTGTCCCTAGGTAACATCCATGTCCTTTTCAAGTTCTTCGAAGGGAGACAGCTACAAAATCTCTTTTCCAATGAGTAACATGGGCTGCTATTTCAATAGTTTGCAAGAGGATGCACATGAGTGGGCCACAATGTTAGAAATATAAAATAATTCAATGAATAAGTACAATGTGATGTTGGATGCATGGGGGAGAGGGGTATACTTTGTTTGTTAACCTTTTGAATTGGATTTACTTTTTAAGATGTTTGCATTGCCTCAATTGTTGCTATAAAAGTGGTGTTCACCTACCTCTCTCTCTCTCTCTCTCTCTCTCTCTCTCTCTCTCTCTCTCTCTCTCCCCCATGTGTGTGTGTGTGTGTGTGTGTGTGTGTGTGTGTGTGAGAGAGAGAGAGAGAGAGAGAGAGAGGACAACCATAAATCTCCCATGCCTTGATTTAGATTTTTTGATCATTAATGTACTACAATTTTCAAACATGTGAATTAGCTTGCTTGATCAATCACATAATCGAACTCTTATTTCAGATGATGCAAATTATTCACAACATCGATACTTTGGTCAGGTGCCTGAGCAATTAGGTGCTTATTTCTTGCTAGCAGAAGACATTGCAAGACGACAATGATGGCAATGTGATGCTTCATACAGTAAAAGGTATCGAGGCTTTGAGGGAAGGCCCAAGAAAAGATTTGTAGTTTTAATTAGCCTAGCATGTAAATTTTAAAGGCTTATACATTGTTAAAGGCTCCATTGCTCATTAGAAATGAATGACTAATGTTAACCTTTAAAAGGAAATCTGATTTCTTCATGATCATGATGTTATTAATTCGATGTAGTTATTGTGTCTTTCGATCTTAAATTTATTTTAGTCATTAAGAAAAATATTCATAATTCTATTCATATATAATAATATTTGAGATTTGAAGTATGATATGCAATATTACAGAATTTCAATAAACGACCATGAGACAAGTACATTACATGCCTAAAAAAGGTTGAAGGGGGCCATTGGAATCAAATTTTAGAAAGTTAGGTTCTTAAAGCAATATTAACTATAGTAAAATATCTATTGTTGGGTTAGCAATGAGCATGTTTCCTCAGGTAGTTTTGGAAAATTATACTAGTAAAAGGATTGATGTTAATCTTCAAAAGGAAATCGATTTTCTTTATGATCATGACATTACTCACATTGTACCCATACATGTTGTAGTTATTTTTAAGTGACTGTGCAGCTAAAACAATAAGTAGATTCTACTCATTATAAAAGCAAAACTATCATGACTAGATTCTATATTTGCATATAATAATATTTGAGACTTTCAAGTACAATATGCAACGTTGCGGAGTTTGAGTAAATGGCCTTAAGACAAGGACATTCAACACCTCAAAAAGGTTGAAGGAGGGAGTAGGAATCAAAATTCCAAAAGTTAGGTTCTTAAAATGATATTAGGGCCTTTTCCCACCTATTGTTATGTTATGTAAAATAACTACTTCAATTATTTTAAAGTTATAACCCTAATAATTCCTCTCCCATCGGTACCCATTATATTATGCATAAAGTCATCTTAACAATAAATTCAAGATCCCTTTTTTGAAAAAAATGGTATATCTTTATGTTGTGATATCCATTCTCTAAGCTTATAATTACAATGGCTAAAGGGCTTTCAAACGAATACCCATCTTATAGTTTCGTCTCGACCTTCAAAAATACGTAACAAAAATCTTGATTAAAGTAGCATTCCCACTCTTCACGTTTAAACCCTCATTTCTATATTTCAACTTAGTTCCCTTCACAAAAGGTCTTGAAAGTACTCATTTACTAGGGGCTAATTTTTCAAGCACCTAACATGTCGTTAAGAGATTTAAAAATAATTGGGCCCCCTTGAGCCCTAATCGGAACGCACACTTCCTTTACAGTCCTTAACTAGTTTCGAAAAGTTTTGGAAAGTTCAATCTTGAATATTTTAGGTCCTTCAAAATGATGACAGATACTCTTAACAAGAATTATTTAAAGAATTGGTGGTAATTGATAAAGAGTTTGTAATTTTTGCATAGCATCAAATCACCTAAGTTACAATATTAATCTTACATGGAGTTTTAGGAGAGCATACAATGTTTGTAGGAGAGTAGATCCTCATTATATATATCTAAATGGGCACTTTTATAGGTGACTATATTGGCAAAAGAAGGTGAGTATGAAGTGTGAAGTGTGAAGGGGAAGTGAGAAGTGAGAAGTGTGCGAAAGTGTGGGATTCTTGAGTTGTACTAGTGCTTCTCACCTTGGTGTGGCCAATGTGACAATTCAAGAGCCATGGGAGCTGAAGAGAAAGAAAAGAGCCATGGGAACTGAAGAAAATAAACCTTTGGTAGGGATGGGACCACTCAAGAGGAATAGAAAGTCAAGATACTTGTTCACACTTGGCCACACGTGGTGATAGAAACCACTATTGAGGCATGCACATAAGCATTTATATTCCATGTTTTTGCTAGATTGATGATGCTTGATTAATTGCACTACCACAAAGCCAATCCCTCTAACCGATGCATCAACGCCCTCTCATACATGTTTCCTCTCTCTCTTCTTACTAGAATGTTGAGGCCCTTGATGTCTATTTCTATACTTATTCTTCTCTTAGAGTTCTTGGCGCACAAAGGGTTAGTGGTCACGGGATGCGCAATGGTCAAATTGGATCATTATAAAACTTAGCTTTACCTTGAGCTTTTGGTAAACCATTATTGAGGCTTGCTTTTATTTTAGTGGAGCCTAGTAGAAACGTGCCCAATGAGCTTTCCATTGTGTCTTTAAGGTGCTTCATACGCCAAGGTGTGTCAAATGCTTATAGAAATCAATCTGAAGTCAACATGTGCAGAAAGGTAACTTTGCCATCCCTATTGTGTTCCATCACCAGAGCATTTCTTGTGAACGTTTGATGCATGCAATCTAATGTGGGAACCTATTATATGTGCCCTCCCTAGTGTCAACTTCAGGAATTCTTTCAATATTTCAATCTATTGAACGAGTCTAGACTCCCTCACCAAGAGATTAATTAAAAAGGTCATGCTAGGTAAAGTGGAAACTAGGAAAAAGGTCCGAATCTTCGAGGCCCAATCGAAATGCGACAATTGGATTGTAGATGATGTCGCCACGTAAGATGCCAAGAGCTCAGATTCCCGTCGGCGACTATATATCCGTCATCTTGTCTTCAGAAATCCGTCGTCCTGCTGGGAATTCCGTCGTCCCCGGCTGTAGAATTCCGTCGTGAGAATCCTTGGTTCCGTCGTCTCCTTCTGGAAATTCCTTCGTGAGAGAATCTTCGTCCCCTTCCGTGAATTTCCGTCGTGAGTATTATTTGGTCCCGTCGCGTCCCCTGCTCTGAATCCCGTCGCCAGAATCCTGCTGATATTCGTCGAATTCTGTGAATTCCGTCGTCCCCTGCTTCAGAAATCCGTCTTCTCCTGCGTCTCCCTGTCGCTCACCCCCAGAATTCCGTCGGCTCCTCCATCTCCCTTGCGTGGATTCTGTCTCTCCATCTGCTTGATTCCGTCTTCAAGCTCCTGATTTTCATCCCCGCCATCGAGAACTCTGCTGCATTTCATGGCATCGGCCGTCGATAATTCCGCTCTCTGCGCCCTCAACAAATCCGACTCTTTGCCCACTCCGTCGATCCCCTCGTGGAACCTCCCTCCGGAGGCCTTCGTTGTGTTGCAATCGCTAGCTCTTCGGTGGACAGACATCCTGGACGCCACCGACCTTTCCGTCAAGCCCCTGAAAGGTGCCATGACCAACGAGGTCTACGAGTGCTGCTGGGCTCCCCTGGTGGCCGCAGGGGGAGGACGCCCCCGGAAGGTTCTTGTTCGCGTCTATGGTGAGGGCGTCGATCTCTTCTTCGACCGCAACGACGAGATCCTTACCTTCGAGGTCATGTCCAGGGTCGGCCACGGCCCTCGTCTGCTGGGACGCTTCCCCAACGGTCGTGTGGAGGAGTTTCTCCATGCCAGGGTCTCCCCCATCTCCTTCTCCTCTTTTGTTTTTGAAGTCCTCTGATTTGCTCATGCTTGCCCATTTGGATAGCCAAATCTTACGGAAATGCTTTCTTCTTGTTACCACAGACCCTGTCCGCAGCGGACTTGCGAAATCCAGATGTGTCCGCCAGAATCGCTGCGAAGCTCAGGGACTTTCACCGACTCTCTATGCCCGGAGCTCGGGAGCCCCGGATATGGGGACGTCTCAGGTATCATTCTACCCTTCGGAGGCGGTCGAAGCGATGATTGCTTTCTGCCAGGCCTCAACCATTCTTTGTTGGGTAACAGAATACGGCTGTCAAGGTTGCTGCCAGGCCTCAACCATTCTTTGTTGGGTAACAGAATACTGCCGTCAATGTGTTGCAGAGATTGGCTACAGAAAGCGCTCACTCTATGCCGCCCAGAGCATGCGGATGAGTTTCGTTTGCGCAACCTTGGAGCGGAAATCGAAGAGCTGAGGATGAGAATATCCGGTCCTGAAACTGAAATTGGCTTCTGCCACAACGATTTACAGTATGGCAACATAATGATGGACGAGCAGGATAATTCCATCACAATCATCGTGAGTCACACCGTTTAACCTGTAATCTCCCGATTGAGAGTAGACGCATCCAGAGGGTTTCTGGCCCGTTGAAGCATTCGGCATGCATCTTCACGCTTGAGCCAACCCTTACATGAGACCTGCCAAAGAAATGGTCAGCGGCTTGCAATTTATCCGGAATCCGAGTGGGTGTCTCCTGATTTGCTTTAACTTAAGGGGGTGAGAGTGTGTTTTGCATGTTGTATTCTGAATAACAAACTTTTAATGTTCTCTTGCTATGCCCAGGATTACGAGTATTCCAGCTACAATCCCGTAGCATTCGATTTGGCAAACCATTTTTGTGAGATGGCTGCTGATTACCACACAGACACACCCCATGTGTTGGACTATTCTAGATATCCAGGTGAGCAAACGGATGCTGCGGACTCGATAACTGGCCAATTTTTTGCGCTTTCCTTGCCCCCGGGATTAAAACATTTCTGGGTCTCTTCCGTGACATGTAGGGGGTAATTTATATGTTTGTTGTGCAGGGTTTCAGGAAAGATGCAGATTTATTTCGGCATATCTTGAATCCTCCGGTAAGGTTCCTTGACATGCTTCTTGCTTTGAGCACTTTCGGTTGGTACTTCTTGACGGCTGGGTCAAACGCAGCATGTTTGAAAACGTCATCGCACGAATGCCAGTTTAGAGAAAGATAAGCTGGGCTTTGACAGTAGCATTTCTGCTCTTTTATTTTCGAATCGCTATAAGGCAAGTTCTTAGAAAGGGATAATCTGGGCTTTGATAGTAGCATTTTTGCTCGTTACTCTCAGGCCAAGTCGTCAACCAATCTCGAATAGAGAAGCTTTCAAAAGAAACAGATGGCTATGCGCTGGCGAGTCACATTCACTGGGGTTTGTGGGGAATCATCTCGGTAGGTCATTGTTTCTGTTAGGGATTTCCCTCCTTTAAGCCAAGCCGTCTATTCTCTGTTGGTGGTTTAAAAGGTTTTCTGGACTGCCTAAAGAGAGCTCAACCTAACCAAAGGGTTTATTGCAGGCATGCGTGAATGACATTGAATTTGATTATATAGAGTATGCAAGACAGAGATTCCATCAATATTATATGTCAAAGTCAGAGTTGATGGTGGAACCATAGCAGCTCAAGGCGCTTCTTTGCCACAATATACGCATTGCTGTTCCAGCAAGTAACACAGAGAGGAAATGGTTCAAAAGTCCATGAAATCATTAATGGAATTTGACATGTATTTTTAATGGAAATTGTCATATATTCGTCCTCGGCTTTTGATTTTTTTTAAATCTGCACAAAGAGATTATTTTGGCCTAATCTTTGTTGTGGCGCTGATTGGGTAAAATTAGAGTAGGCTCACCTAGAATTTTGAAATTTGCAGTCCTATCGATTGCTACCAGTGCAGCAGCATTTTTTTGGAAGGCTGGAGTTTTTGTGTTCTACTTGGCAAACTGCACTTTTGAAAAATTGATTTGAGTTTTTCCTATTAAAATCGCCATACATGTAGAGGTAATAACACTGCATAGAACATCGTTTTTGATGAGAAAAAAAACGATTGATCAAATGTGTACCTGATTTGGCCTTGGCTCTGCAATCATCCTTGTCGATCTAAATTTTTATATGAAGTTTCAACATGCATTGAACATCATCTGTGACAATCATCACTGGTATCAAATCAATTTGTACCGAGCTCTACATTCATCCTTGTAAAACTTTCAAGTATGTTAAGTTTGTCAATCGTGGGGCAGTCTTGAAGCACTTGATTATTGTCAAGTCATGGATGATGGACACATGGCATGACACAAATGCCATTGAATTCCCTTTAGACTGGTAAGCGTAACTAGGATGTTTTGATGATGTGTAGAAATCAGATCTGCATGGTTTTGTGGGTTGAGTTGAAAAGGGCAAGGCTTGCTCTTATCTAGGCAGGTCAAAAATGGATGCCTGAAGGGGATTTGCCCAAAGTTTTTCAGAGTTCAAGTAGTAGAGGAGAGATTCAGACAGAATAGCGAAGTCGCAATTCTCGCTGCATACAGAGGGGGGGGTGCCACTTGTTAGGGCAGCAAGTTGCCATTGAGGTCATTACTAGATTCTGGTCTCGTCTGTGGACCAGCCTTTACCCAAGGAAGATCTCATAATGATAGCTGATGGGGGTCTACATGTTGGGCCACTCGTCATTGTTGTGGGACAGGGACCTGGAGATGGTAGAGCTCAGCCTATGGGGCTGCACTCCGGCCAAGAGGATCTGCTTTTGCTCTCTTAGGATTGTGGCCAGGGTGCGGAGGATCCACCGGGTTTTCATCCTGGGTACAGGGGCTTAGCTGATAGAGGGGACGCTTTTGAACTCCTTTTGATGACATCGTCAGCTACCTGGAGGTGGTAGACAACTGCCTATGGAGCTGCACTCCGGCCAAGAGGATCTGCTTTTGCTCTCTTGGGATTGTGGCCAGCGTGCAGAGGATCCTCCGGGTTTTTATCCTGGCTACAGTGGCCTAGCTGATAGAGGGGAGACTTTCGATGACGTCATCAGCCTTTTGATAGATGGTAAGTCATTTACGAGGATTACCGTGAGGCTTCCCCTCCGACCCGATGTCACTTGGAGCTCCCACGGGAGGACAGCTTTGGGAGATGCTTGTCAGCATCACAGCCTGTACGATGCAGTTTTGTGACGGGGGGCAGCAGACCCGTTTTGCAGCCACCATCACCAGTATATCACATGATATCATCTATAACATGTGAGCTATCTGGGAGCAAGGTATAGAGAGTTCTAGGAACACCAAAAGGTGTGAGAATTTCTGCAAGGTTTGGCCTGCAAGCATCTTCTCTATTTTCATGGATCAAGGAATTCATTAATTGTTTAAGCACCCCCCCCCCCCCCTCCCCGTTCCCTTTGCAAACCCACCTTTTTTCATTGTTCGCATCCCTTTATGGGGTACTCTAGGCAGTGTTGAGAGGCCAGGTGTAGCACTAGTCCTCTTTTCGGCACCTCATGGATTTCTGATTTTGTATTTCTAATAGTTTTCATGGAAAAAAGGAAGGAGGGTTCTGAAGAGGAACCCCTCCTTTCCAAGAGGGGCTGAAAATGGTCAGCTCCTTAAAGGTCTACTTCTATGTGATCAGCCTTGTCTGAGAGATTTTTGACAATTATTTACAGCGTGACAGCCGGAGAGAGTGCCTCATGAGTGGAAGTGCAAATGGATCAGGCTGAAGTCTATCTTCAAGGAGCTTATAGTTTTTAGCTATGGCAGCTGAAGAAGTTCCGCCTATGTGTTCTTGGAAGGCTTTAGAGTTGAAGCTGATGCCTTGAGGGCTGCAAAATGGCAGCAGCAACCTGTGCGACAACCACAAAAAGGCAAGCAGCTCAGCAGCAGAGCGCATAAGCTCATAGACAAGGATATTTGGAGCAGCCTTGCACTATGACAGGGAAGCCCATGAACATAAGCTCATCAGATAGTTGAGCTGAGCCAAGCAAGCCTAGTAGAGAGCCAGAAAGTATTTCTAGTCAGCTACTCGGCACATACAGCTAGTGCAATGGGACCACATACATCAGAAACAACAAGCAAATGGTGCAGAAATGACACACAGCCAGATTGCAGTACAATTGCACTCTACCAGCGAGGCCTAGGGGCAGTGTCGACCAAGTAAGCTTCATAGTCATGCTTAAAATCTCAACTGCCTCCATTGACCGCTCTCGCCCCCGAATCCCCACCATGGGAGCCGCTGGGACCCCCGGGCTGGGGGCTAGCTGGCCCCCAGGCCCCAGCAAGAATAAGGGTCTCCCACACAATCACCTTTCTACCATCAACGGTCTCATTGATAGACCTCATCTGACATGCAAGTCAAGATCCATCTAGTGTCCCAGGCTCACACAAGGCTTCTCCTCATATGGGGACCTTACAACTTGAGCACCTTGGACAACTGGTGGTTACCAGGAGGGTGGGGCATTGAGCATATCTAACACCCCCCCTCAATGTCCACCCGTAGGTGAACTACCTTCGCGGCCCAATGCCGAGTCTCTGAAGATGATCATTACAAGCACATTGTGTATAACAGGGTGAAACAACATGGGGGTGGTTGAACTAAGTCAAGCCCAATGGCTCAATTGTCTCAATGGTGGTATAGGCATATCAAAGAGCAGTTGCAACACTATCATTGATAGAGTCATTAGTGTCCCATGAACAAAGAAGAAGAATATACAATTCATAAAATGAAAGATAGAATCACACAATGTGGCATGCAGCCTGTCATAGAGAAGGGTATCAGATGAAATTGATGGTGTAGAGTCTTCCAATGTGGATTCCCATGCATTTATCGTGGACTTCATTTGTAATTTTTATTATGTCATTCGTAGTAAAGTTAGTGTATAGAGGTATGAACTGTAATACACAAGGAAAAATTTGGGTCCACACATATAAATTACAAGTTTTTAGGTCAAGGTTGAGTCAATTTTATGTTTTTATGTTTTAGGGTTAAAAATATGTATTTTTAGAAATTAGGATTTTGGGCTCCATATGAAGGTATTTGGTTTCATCTTTTATTTAATTGTTTTAAGCTCTCTCCATTCCAACACCCACTCCCACCTATCCTTGATCCCCTCCCACCTAACCCTGATCCCCTACCCCACTCGTGCTCTCACCCCTTGTTGCTCTTCTCGACATCCCACATGGCAAGGACCAAGAAAAAGGCTAGAAAGATAGGGACCAAAGAGTCTATTGATGTTGATAGTGATACCTTGAGCAATTTCCCCCACTAAGAAGGAGGCAGTAGGAGGCCTAAGATTCCCCCTATCTCAATGCCAAGGACTAAAGAAGAAGAAGCTGCTAAAGAACAAATGTGGTGAGAGGAGTAGAGGAGGAAGCAACATCACTTGCATGAGCAACCCCCAATTCATGAGAAACCTAGACCACATCATCCATACCAACCATTGGAGGGAGTAGCCAATAGTACATCTAGGCTAGGGCCCACCTCAAAGGCAACCCTTGGAGATCCTCCTCTAGTGGGGAAGTATAGGTTTGATCAAACCAAGAACCATTGCACTTTGGGAGATCCGCAAGTATCAATGCTTCACTGATCTCCTTATCCTGAAGGAAAGCTTTGCAAAAGTTTTATGCAAGATCATGCAAGACCTAAGCAATAGCACGATGTCTATGTGTTTAGGCAACATATCATCAAATTCCTTGCTTGCCTTGCAATGTTAATGACAATTTGTTGTGTTTATATATGGAACGTATTGAAGGTCCATTTTTGCTAGAAAAAAAGTCATGAGTTGGAGCTGAACATACAAACCATCAACATTAACAAAATGAGAAGATGAGAAAAGAATGAAAGACAAATAGAAAATGCTAGAAGTTTATTGAAACAATGCAATGCTCATTTCTATGGAGTTCTCTACTCAACATCAGACACAATTGAGTTGAAAAATGTTTAGATCCAAAAATTGATACTTCTAGTAACTCTAGTAAGCTTTACAATGAGGCAACCCATCCTTTAAGTGTAAGCTCTTGCCAATGGTTGGTCATCCACATTGTGTGATGATGTAGGGTGTTCAAACCTAAGTAACATTCAAACTTGACTAACACCCAAACAACTTGGGCAGTGGTTACATAACTATGTAACTATCCGTTTGATGGTTGGATTTCTTTGTTACCATAGCCAGTAAGTTCTCCATACAAAATCTATGAAAGAACCAAATTATAGTAGACATTCAATTTGCTCTCCTAGAATCCCTACATGTGGTTCAAGGGTATTTGATGAGGAGTTGGGCTCAAATACACTCAAGTTGCACATCCCACCACCGTGCTTACTACTTCGTTGTCGCAATCCAAGATCTTCGATGCAAAGGCAACATCATTTGAGTCATTCTTCACCCTTATTTAGCATCATTCAAGTCAATATGGATTCTTATCCTTGGCACTCTATCCTAAAATTATGTAATCCATAGTTTAAGGCATCTGACTTCTCATCAAGCCTCATAGGAGTTTGCAAATTTTCATATATCCACCACTATGAGTGCCGAAGTGTTAGATCATGCATGGGATTAAAGTTATGCTTGAAAAGCTCCCTAAGTGTGGACCGATCTCCAAGATGAAGGCCAGAGGCAAAATCATGTTACCTCTTACCAAATCATCAGAGACCTACTTGCAACACTTCTAATGAGTTAGATGGCTTCACCCATCCACAACCTCTTTGCCATCATCTTTGGGGACCGAGGCAGTAGTAAGGGTAGGTGAAATGACAAGGGAAAGGGGCAATTGTGCAAGTAAGGGTTAGGCAAGAGCGGCATGGTTGCACACACGAGACTACACAAGGTTAGAGAGTGGATACAATCAAGGCAATGACCTAAGCTTAGGCAAGCAGCTATGCAAGGCACTAAATTCCTACACACATGTCTTCAATCACCTAATCTCAAAACACTTATTTGCCCTGAGCCTTAGCCAAAATTCCTTCCAAAGGTAGTTGTGGTTTTGATTTAGCTCCATGTTTCCCATCCACAAGTCCTCAGTGGAAAGGTTTGACCTCATCCTTGGATTTGGGGCATTGGCAAGGTTAGAGTCGATGCCGCTTGGATTGGAGGTGTTGTGGAGGGTGCAATTCTTGAAATAGTTAGGCCCACAACCATAAAATTCTTAAGACTAGAATCTAGAGCCAAGCCTCCATATGCTTATAGATTGTGGTGCAACTCATAAAGCTACTACTTTAGGCTTTTGATCTGCTTGTGGTAATCCAGTTTCCATGTTGTCCCACCCCTTACTCTTCTCCCTAAAATGTAGCTTTGCCACTTTGAGGTCATCTTATGCAAGTCCCAATAGTGTTGAAAGATGGTGATATTCTCTTTCAATATTAGGACTTCCAGGGACACCGTAAATGTGCCCTAGGTAGGTCAACTAGAAGCATGAGGGCATCCAGTTCATGGATCATGGTCACCTTGGCCTTGTGGTATATCATGGCAAGCCCTGCTTTTGACTGCCCCTAGGTATAAGTATGGTTGCATGTGGGGTGTGTGTGGCCCAATGTGGATTTTTCTTGGACCACTTTTTAATGTGTAGTCAGATTGGTTATTTGCAAGCTTTATCAAGGGATAGTAGTGTCACAATTCTTACAACACTATTTGGCTCCAGCTGTCATTCCAGAGCACCTACATAGACTCATAGGTAGATGGGTTGGATAATTAGGTGTACTTGAATGATGCGGTGCTACCAAGGGAAGTGTGCTCAATGTTCATGGTCCTTGTCGGCTTTGGAATCCCTTCCAGGTTCAGTTGGATAGCTGCATTGGTTGGTTTGGTAGCTACTTTTAGTTGTGCTTTGAAGAGAAACATTCAATTTTGAGGTTCCATGGTCTACATGAGGTGATTAAGCATTTAGAGATGCCACAGCAATGTGGAGGGTCATGACTTCCATGTTGAGCTTCTTGATTGGCTCTCCATCTTTCTTTCTTTTTTGGGGGCTCTAGTGTCATGTTATCCAAGGTAGAGCACAACTCATCAATCTGCTACTACTGTAGATGCTTGGGTTGTGGGCAAATCTCCAACCTCTCAACATCTTGTGGGGACTTTGAGGTGTCATTGAATAAGATGTAACCTTCTAACCCTAGTTTCAAAGCTTACAATATACATTGCCATCCACAGATGTCACTTCTCTAGCATCCAAATCACATTTAATGAGTTGCTCCACAAGAGAAGAACATGGAGAAGAGAGAGAGGGGAGGGGAGGGTTTGAGCATGGATCATCTAATCAATGGTATTAGATATCTTTTCTTGCAAATCATGAGATATTACAAGTATTTCTGTACATATTTGTGTTAACCCATTTCTAGGGTTAACACATTGGCCTTCCAGGTTGATTAGATGTAGGGCTTGTGTGCACATTTGCACTACATTTTATTACATTATAGGTACACATAGCATATGGTTTGGACCATAGATTAGGAGGATTACATCCACATCCCCATGTGGCCTCTCATTGTATGACGTGGCACAGAGGTTACACTCTTTGATCTCTATATTGAGAGGTAGGTGATGAGAGTTCTCATTCCCTCTAGCCCTAGTTGGAATCCACTCTTGTGTCCTTATATCAATATGAATGCTTGTCACCTTCTTGATTCTCTTGTATGGAAGATTTGCTTGAGCGTGAGGCTTGATGCACTAGAGCTTGGTTGAGTATCTTCATGTAGTGTGTGAGGCTGCCTTGGGTGTGGATAGTTAAAAGGAGTCTTGAAATTGCATGGGTGGCATTACTTTCTTGTTCTTAGAGGTTCTTCATGTTTGATGAGGAACATGGGTGGCATGCCTTGATTTTCCCTTCCTAGAGACTTGATTCACCCCATGCCGTACATGTTTGCATGTCTAGATCTTAGGGTGGTTAGGATGGGAGTACCCAATGATGATGCCCATGCCTTGTGTATGGTTAGAGTGCGAGTCAAAGTGCTGAAAGAATGGTGAGAGTGAGTGGAAGAGAAATGAGAGAGACAGAGACAGAGAGAGAGAGAGAGTTGTTAGAGTTGTGTTCCCTTATTTTTATTTGTTGTTTTCCTTAGGGTAGGTTAGATTTTAGGTGATTTCCATTGTAGGCTAGCTTCTTTTTTATATATTATTTTGCTAGTATTTTATTATGCAATTTATCTTTTTCCTCCTATGTGACTTATAACGTCACATGTACACATGGTGGTATGGCTTAACATTTTGGTTCCTTGCTGGGACTAGTCCACAAGGAGGCTACAAGAAGGAGAAGAACAAGGCTAGTCTAGAAGAAGACCACCAAAACATTTTTTTGGAGATGCAACACTAGATAAGAGAGACAATCTACAAGGAACAAGCATAATCTCTTCTCCATCCCTTCACGATCGTGGTTAGATAATCATGAAGATTTAGGGGATATGACACATCTTGCGAGGATAACGGAGCAGGAATCGTGGCCTCAAAGCCATTAGAATTCACAATACAAGGAAAGAAAAACACAAGATTAAACAAAGTCAAGGATTGTGCCCTAACCTAATCCTACATTCATCTCCCACCTCATACACCCCTCCAATCCCCTCTCCCCACATCCCTCCCCTACCTACAAGCTCACACCCCCTTGTCCCTCCACACAAACCCCCCCTCCCCATCCACACATAACCCACCTTTCACACACCAACCACTTGCCACCTCACCTTTGCTTGACCTACGTGTTATCCCCATCACAACCCACCCATCCCCCCCTCTATTTTTATTTTCACCCCCTCACCCATTACACCCCTCTCTCTCACCCTTTTCTCCCTCCTTTTTCTCCACCCTACCCCCCTCCCTCTTTTTATTCATGCCCTCCCTCCTTTATTAATATTTATTTTTTCTCTTCCTCACCATACACACCCCACCCCTCTCTCTTTATTTTCTATTTTTCCTTAGTCACCTTACTCTTCTTTTCTTTTCTTTTCCTTTACACTTCCTCCCGTGTGGCATCGGCATTTTACTTTTGATAGTAGATTTTCTTATGGATGATTGCATTCATCATGTACATTGCTTGGAAACACACCCCCTCATGGATTTATTCATTCACATTCCACCTCCCCTCATCTATGTATGCCTTTGTATGCCAACTCTACAACATGATATTGCCCTCACTAACTACCTATCACTTTTCCTTCATAGTAGCTACAATGATTTGTGGGCATCGATACCATTTCTTGAGTATGCATGTAATGAACTTTGTGACACACTATAGGGTTTGTAGACTTCACATCATGATGACATATTTCTAGAGGTTTACCAGACTTCCTTGCCACAATTTTGGATCATCTCAAATTTTTTCACTCAAATCTTCAGTGGGATGTTATGCGGTATGATCCTTTGATTCTTCCACCTAGTGAGGCACCCTATTCTTTATCCTCACATAGGGTACCTCCTCAATCTAGCATGATCCTTCACTAATTACCCCAACTTCATTTACTAGCACCCCTTGACTAAATGATGTTGTAGAGACCTTTTCTCCTCTCATTGCTCCATTTTTTGAGGGAGAGTCTCTTTGCACATCCATGGATACTTCATCGTCACATTTGGAGATGCTAGCTCCATTTTTAGCCTTGTACTTTTTGATTCATATGTACCATTGGATATTCTTAACTCTATTTGTGGGATTCATGCATTTATTGAGAGGTTCTACTTGTGCATCATTGACACCATTAACATCGACCTGTGTTTCATTATTGTCATTTTTAGTGACCTCTTGGAGTTATGCACCTTCGAATGGGGTACCATTTGGATTCCCAATTTTGATTTGAGACACAAGTGGAGTGGTGTGATGAGACTAGTCTCTCCCTCTAGCCCTAGTTAGAAGCCACTCTTGTGTCCTTGTGTTAACATGAGTTCTTATCTCCTTCTTAATGCTCATGTGTGGAAGAGCTTCTTGAGTATGAGAGGCTTATCATAGCTTCTTGTGCTTAGAGGTTCTTCATGTGCAGGGAGACACATGGGTGGCATACCTCAATTTCTCCCTTCTTAGAGACTTGATTCACCCCATTCCATACATGCTTGCATGGCTAGAGCTTGTGTCATTAGGATTGGAGCACCCATGATGATGCTAATGTGTTCTATATAGTTAAACTAGGAGTCAAAGTGCTAAAACGAGAGAGAGAGAGAGAGAGAGAGAGAGAGAGAGAGAGAGAGTTTTGTTACCTTGTTTTTTATTTGTCATTTTCCTTAGGCTAGGTTAAAGTCTAGGTGATTTCCACTATAGTTTAGGTTCTTTTTTATAGATTAGTTTGCTAGTATTTTAGCATGTAGTTCAATTTTGGCCTCCTATGTGATTTCCAACATCTTGCAGCAGCCACCTAGAGGTATGTTTTGTGGCTTGACAATTTACCAAAGGACATACTGTTAACCATATATTTGCAAAGGACATACTCTTAACCAAATCATGATATATTGAGTGTATTTTTGCATGTATTTTACTACTAACCAAATCATGCCCCCTTCATGCAAAGGTCATGGTTGTTGTGTAAAACTACTTGTTGTTCGGTGTGAACTTTTGACTTTGTTAATCACATCCTCCTACATTTTTCACTTCCAATTTACTCACAATAATAAAGTGAGATATGTCCTTGTATGAAATATGAGTAGGATTGCAATGTCTCACATATTTTTTGTTTTGTTGAGCCTAATTTTCTATGAGAAAGATGTTGAAGATGATTTATTCTTCACATTGGAAGGTTCTTATGTGTCTCCTATTGTGATGGGCATAATTGCTATGACATTTTCTTGTGTAGTTGTGGACATGAAGATTGATGTCACATTTCTCACGAAAAAAGTTTTTTGTTTGCCTTGTTACATCCTTATGCTATTGTCTCATTTTTTGAGAGAGATTTGTGTGTATCTATTGTTTTCCTTCCAGATGATGTAGTAAATTCAATTGCATTTTTGTGGTTGAGTAAGTTCTTTGTTAATGCCTCTCTTTTGGAGGTAGGTTCTTGTTGTAACTACCATCATTTACCTTAAAGCATTGATGCAATAAAGTCCATGGCATTATGATAGACTTGTGGTTGAGTAGGTTCTTATATTATTATCTCTTTTTTCATGATAAGCTCTAGTCTAACTACTCAATAGGAGTTATATAATGTCCTTTGTGTGTAATCCTCCTATATTCTGTGAGTAGATTCCTATGGGTCTATCACCTATTCATGATGTGAATTTTAGAGGCTTGTTGGACACATCATCATTGTTTCTTGAAGATCATGGAATTGTACTTGTTACACATAGTACCTTGGGTCCCCAAATATAATGCTTCCAAGGTAATATTCATGGGCATAGTGTAACTGTGGGAACCCAATGGTAATGTACCTTGCTTGTTGGATGGTGTTTCCTTGTTTTTTTATGTTGAGGTTTGTTGTTTACATGATGAGGGTGGCTTTAAATGTTGAGGTTTTGTTGGAATCCAAATATATGGTTCATCTTTATTGTATCCATGAGCCTCTAGTAGATTTTAGACCCACATCTACTTGATTTCTCTTTTTCTTTGTTTGCTTTGTTGGTGACACCCTTATAGAGGTTGAGAGGTGGAAGTAGATGTCATTGCTTGAGTGTTGATCCATTTTCTAATGATTGGTACATCTTGATCATTTGGTTTTTCATAGAGAAATACTATGGAAGTGAGCATTGTTGAGAGGTGAGGTTCTTATAGAGGTCAAGAGGTGGAAGTAGATGTTGATGTCATTGCTTGAGTGGTGCTAATGATTGATACATCTTGATCATTTGGTTTTTCACAAAGCAATATTATGGAAGTGATACCCTTAGTTTTCAAGGTGGTTGTCCTTTCATGCCAACAAATTAAAAAATTAAAGGATCCAACTTCTACCAACTTGGATCCAACTTCTACCAAGCACTATTGCTAATGTTAAGGCACTTGGAAGAGTTACAAAAGACTTGCAAGGCACAAGGTGATTGTCCATTGAAACATTCAACATTAAAGACCAATGACATTGATTGAGGTACCTCCTATGGATTGAATTTTAGAATCACATACTTCTAGGAGTATATGGGAGACATCTCGACCAAGAGATGAGGTTGTGTCTTGCTCGACTACTATCTACCATGACCTGTATTTGACATCTTACACCTACTAATCTTAGCCCTATCCAAAATTGAGATGAAGACATACTTATCTCCTTATTATCCATGGAGTTATCAATTTCATGTTTAATTTAAATAGGTATTACCGCTCTTGTGGTGTAGAAAGGTTAGGTTGATCATTGTGTTAACTTTGCAACCAACCATCATGCTAGTGATAACTTATCTTGCACTACTACCATGCTATCCCTACACTACTTTTGTGCTATCCTAAAATTTGTTGCATAGTACTATACTAAATCAATGCCCTTTAGACTATTTATCATTTCATTAACCGTCAAATTTCATCCCATGCTTGTTTTTAGTATATCCCAACAACCACTATGCTAGTTTCCCATAACAAATCCACACATCCTTCAAATCCATTCATCTTGTAATAATAGAAGCAAACCACCACGCTAGTGTGGCTGTTAATATCCTAGTGCAACCAACCACCATGCTGGCGATAACTTATCCTACATTACTACCATGCTATCCCTACACTACTACCGTGCTATACCAATAGACCTGCAAGATGTGCTGAAGAAGACAATGCACCTTTTTCCTGATATGAGAGGAATCATGAAAAGATTACGATAGGGTTGTGCACGAGCTTGCTGTGTCTTTTATGGTTTTGAAAAGTAGTCCATCGTCATGCGAGATTTCCAAACTAGAGTGGAAGTATTGGAAACGGCCCATGTTGATGTTTTTAGCATTTTAAGTAGCTTTAACAAATGCTGAGGGATTCAGATGAAGCTCTTGCACAGAGTGAGCAAAGAGTGAAGGAGATGGAGAACATCCGCAACCGTAGGATGAGGGAGGAAGGAATCAAGCTGCAATTTCATCATGTATAAACAAGACTATGGTATTGACAGCCATAATAGTTGAATTGGATACCTATCCTGCTATGCAGCAGGGTGATCTGCCATACCCCCATCTTAGATGACTACGGGGAAAATCTATTGGCGAGCTTTTTAATGTGAGCTTTTTTATCATTTCCTTTACTTTTACGAGCTTTTTTTAGAAATCCATACGTGTCTTTGTTATAAGAAAGATGGGGAGGTTAGAAAGAGGGGGAGAGGATATAGGATATGTTCATTTTCATAACATGTGGGAGGGGTGGAAGAGTGTATACTATGCACAAGGGGGGGGTAGATATGAGTGGCAGGAGGCAAAAAATTGTGGAAGATATGTCCATATTCAAAGTAGAAGGGAGGAACTATGGGAGATATGTTCATTTTCAAAGTGTATAATTTGAAACTTTTGACCTCATATTTGGATTCCTCGTCAAATTCCGGTCATTTTGAGTACCAGCATGACCATATTCCAATTAAAATAGGCCCAAAAGAGCCAAAATGACAAAAACACCATTTTTTCAATTTTTATCGGAATATGGTCATGCTGGTCCTCAAAATGACCAAAATTCAATGAGGAATCCAAATATGAGGTCAAACCTTTCAAATTATACACTTTGAAAAGGAAAAATTTCCCACATGTTCTCCCTTCCCCTTTGCATTTAGTAGATGAACATAACTTTCACATTCCTCATCCTCTCTCTCCTCCTTGCACTCCTCTTTGCATACCTTATAAGTTTCCCCTCTACGTTCTCCACTATGATTAATGAATATATGTTCCAACTCCCCTCCTCTCCCTTCTCCATGCCACCTTACCCATGTGCCCATCCCTCCCCCTTTTCTTTATCTCCCCTCCCCCCCCTCTCTCCTCTTAACCGCAACCACAACCACAACCCAAACTTTCAACCCACCCCACTCCATGACCCCCCCCCTCTCTCTCTCAGGTGAATGAAAAGCTCGCAATATTCATGAAAATTGAAAAAAAGCTCGTGATAAAAAGCTCACCAAAAAATCACACCCAATGATTGCATGATCTAATGGACTGTGTGCTACGATCTGGTGCATGTTTTTTGCTTTGGGGTATTTGTACATGTAAGATTATGATGTAGAGAATGCCACTTGCCATTGCCCAGGTTATCGACGGATCAAATGTGCCTCCCTGCTATAGCTATCTTTGGTAAAATATCATCGTATTTTAAAAAAGTAAAAATCTTGCAAGCATTTCTTGGACTTGTGGACTGTCTCGGACTACCATCACCCATGATCTATGGTGCTTGTAATACCTGATTTTGTGTCAAACTGCTTCCATGTTAGTACTTAAATGTTTTAAGTAGTCCGATGGTTGAAATATGATAGTTAAAGATAATGAGTCTAAAGGGGACTATTTTAGTATAGCACTGTGCAATGAATTTTAGGATAGTGTGATGATAGTGTAGGATAAGTGCTCGCCAACAGGGTGGTTGATTGCATTAGGATATTAATAGCCACCAGTGCTATACTAGATGAATGGATTTGTGGATTTGTTATGGGATTTAATCAAACCAGTGTGGTGGTTTTTTGGGATATACTAAAAACAAGCATGGGATTTATCGTTAGGAATTTACAAAAATAGTTTAATAAAACTAGTGCATTGGTTGTTTGGGATATACTAAAAACAAGTAACTATAGGATTTAATAAAACCAATGCGGCGGTTGTTTGGGATATACTAAAAACGAGCCTCAAACGAGCATGGGATTTATCGTTTGGGACTCGCAAAAACAATTTAATAAAACTAGCATGGTGGTTGTTTGGGATATACTAAAAACAAGCATGGGATTTATCGTTTGGAATTTACAAAAATAAGTGTGGTGGCTAGTTTGGGATTTACTAAAAGAAGCGTAGTCTCAAATACTTTTTCTATTTTCTAGGATAAGTGGAATATTGTTTCCTTGCAATGAGACTACATTTTCTTAGTACTATCTTAGTCGTCCTCGTCCACCGCTCCATGACACCCCAAGATATGACCATGCTTGTCTAAAACTAATTTGAAGACACTCTTGTCATTCTTTTGTTGTGGAACATGTTGCATCTGGAACTTAATAGCTCTTACTAGATGAGAGTACACAAATGTTTGTGGACTCTTATGTAGCAATCATAATTGCGGCCTCTCTTAGATGGATTTTTGTACAAAAAATCTCCAACTACTACATCCCACTTCTCATAGTTTGTTTTCCAATTATCCTTAAATGCTAGCTTAACCTTATGCTTAGGTTTTGTGCACTACAACAAAAAGTATAAGTCATCTCCCTTGTTCTCCTAAGAGGCAGCAATAATTGCAAAGTTATCCCCCTCTTCCAGATAGTCATTGAGGTCATCAACTCCCCAAATTGTGGCGAGTCGTTGTTTGTCTCTCCATTGTTTGTCACTCCATCTGAATGTAGAGAAAAAACTTGAACTCACTCCCATGTCTTCACAGTTGCAATGTTCTTACAATCGTCATGATTCCCTATGATGCATGCATTGTAGAAACAAGAAAGATTTCTTATTTTAATCAGTTGGTTGTTTGAAAAGCCCCATATGCTATGTAGACCAAGAACTCCTTTAATTTTCTTGCAATTGTGCCGGCTTCTTCTTTGCACTTTATCCACTTTCACTTCATGGAACACTCTGTGTACTACACTTTTCTTAAGGCTTTGCTTACTGTATGTTGAATGCATGCCTATGGAGAGGTTGGTTGTAAGCCATGTTACAACATCATGGGCATCATTGAGTTTTTCTTTAGGGCATGTTAATTGGTGTTTAAACAGAGTTTGCTTAATAGCAACACCACATCCATCATGTTCACCCTTGCCATGGCTAGACCCAAAGAAATTCCACATCATGTCTACACCGGTCAAAGATTTGAACCTTGAGACAAAGTAGAATCCACAAGCTAATTTAAATTGACAGGAAGCACCATCTGACCACACCCAATGTTGTTTTATATTTTCTACATGGGGATTTTCCTTTTTCAGCCATTCCCAATGTAGTAGAAAAGCATGCGACACAAATAAGGTGTCATGCTCCCTATTGTCTGAAATGTAGAAATGGTATGTGCATTACATTGACTTGGACTCTTGTAAGTCAGCAAGTACATTGGCATCAGGCATAGAAGAATCAAGCAAATGACTATACATGATATGCGAAAGAATTGTTGCCTGCTTGTTGTACCAGTGAGCACTTTATATCTCATCTTGTTCTTGAAATGAATAATTTTAGCAAAATCTACGACAGAGACAATAGTGTCATGGGGAAAATTAGCAAAGTGTGTCCTAAATTGCTTATCCTACCGACTAGCCATGAAATTGTGAAGCACATATTTTGGGATGGATTGAACCATGTGACCTATAAGCTCCCTTCACTGAGTGCTCTTATATGACAATAGCCATCTCTTTTTATCAGATCCTTCAACATTAACATTTTCAAATCTCCTCCAATTTAGAGCAACATGGTTGTCTTCCCTCATTCATTTGGACAGACATAAAATGTATTCTTCTTTAGCTTTAAACTACAATACTTGCATGTGCCATGAATGCATTCAATATGATGCCACTCATAGTCTCCCTTTGGACAAACCATTGGCTCCCACAGAGACCTTAGGCTACAACACCTACTCTCCCTTGCAACAAACAATGAGGATCCAGGTGGCCTACAGACTGGGGATTCATTGGGGAGACAAGGGCATCAATCCCCATGGAGCAAAGGTCCAACATGACTAGATCTCAAGTCATTCATAGCTTGCCGAGCTAGGTCAAAGTCTATTTGTGTTTTGCAACAAGCAACATTCCTGTCTTTGAGTTTCCTAATGTACCAGGGATTACACTACTCAAAGCTCCTCTACCCAATTGAAATGTCTGAATTCTGATCTATAAACTTGAGATAGAACTCCATCTGCTAACCCAACATGCGAGAACAATAGAACAATGATCCCTCTTTTAAATAGAACAATAGTATAGTGAGCCCCCTTTTTGCACTACTAAAATAAGACAAAACACAATCTAATTAAAGTATATAATGAAGCAAAACAATCTTCAACCATCGCGCTAGTTTAGGACAGTCATAATTTCAACTACGGGGCTGGTTTAGAACAGTCATAATTTTAATCACCGGGCTAGTTTAGGACACGCTTAGGACCAGTCAACCACCAAGTTGGTTTAGGATAGTCACAATTTCAACTACCAGGATGTTTTAGACACTGTCACAATTTTAACCACCGGGCTGGTTTAGCATGACGGTCTCAACTTCACATATTAGACAATAACAACTATATTGCTTTTCATTTTTGAATTTCGCAATTAGAGATAACAATGTATTGCTTTTCATTTCTGAATTTCACAATTTCAGTTAATAACTACTGTTTGTCTTGAACTAGCGCTGGGCTGATTTAGGACAATCACATTAAGTCCAAGACGTCCCAGTCTAGAAATAGTGGTATGTGACCTAAATAGCAAGAAATTAAATTTAACGAGTTTAAATACTAAGAAACACAATAATTTCAACCACCGGGCTAGGCAATAACTAATGTCTGTTCAACCACATTGGTTCGGGACAATCGCATACATGGTGATTCAGCTAAAGTAGCATGGTTGCATCATATTCTAGCCACCGAGCTAGTTTAGTAAAATAATAATATATTGCTATTCTGTTGTGAAATATATTGCTGTTAACTTTTGCTCAACCATGCCACCAAGTTGGACAGCAACTAATGTTTGTTCAACCACACTAGTTCAGGACAATCACATAACCGACGATTGAGCTGAACCAGCCTATGGTTGCATGATGTTCCAACAACCGAGCTAGTTTAGGACAATCACATTTAGTCCAAGCCTAGTTTAAGAAATAAAACAAGTAAGCTATCCCAAAGCTCAATCACAAACAACCACTGGGCTTGTTTAGGCACCACTGAGCTGCATTTTATCAAGCATGTGTATGATCTCTACATGATGTGCTCCTCAAACACCTTGCATCCCATACACTTTTTATAGATGTCCCTTCTATTTTGAGAAACTCTTGTATTTTGGTTTCAAAACATAGTCACTATAGCAATGACTTCCTCACTCAGGCTGCTTTTCCTTTTCTTGCATTTTGAAGCCCATAGACTTCTCGGATCGAGATGATCGTGCATTGCTCCTGCTCTACGTTCAACTGCTGGAGCCACACTGGTCCTTTTGATTGATAACATCTTTGACATTATGCAGCCAAGCCATTTCTCCTTTATGTCAAGGGACACCAACACAGCTAATGTCATCCTCTTTACAGC
Organism: Dipteris shenzhenensis; assembly: GCF_047967505.1. Taxonomy (NCBI): domain Eukaryota; kingdom Viridiplantae; phylum Streptophyta; class Polypodiopsida; order Gleicheniales; family Dipteridaceae; genus Dipteris; species Dipteris shenzhenensis. The sequence continues at coordinate 27,660,059 of NC_141596.1, forward strand.
TAGTTGATCTAAGCTGTGCATCCCTTTCACTTTCTATAGGCCATTTCTTAGGTTAAAGAGCATCATCGCCTCTTGGGTGTGCATCTCCTGAGGTGTTGGTAGGGTTGTTACTCAACAAACTTTAGGGTGTAGGCTAAAGCTTATGAAGACTCAAGACTGGTAATCACCTGGATGGATTGATGTTGCTGCCTCAAATGCTCCCACCAATCGTGACACCACAACTCGTGTTCTTTGCTCTGATGGCAATGATCAAATGCATGCACCTACAACTACTTCCTGCTACTGCTCTACAAGGAGCCTTCTTTCTTCTCATTGTTTATCCCTTCGTACATGTTGTAAAAGTGTCTTTCATTGCCGTTTCGATACCGTGCCATCTCTTTCCTCAACCCACAATCTGTTCCTTGTGCCTTGAAAAGGCTTTTCATCTTTCATGTGTCGTATCCTCTATTTGCTTCTCTTCCATGCTGCCATTGATGCCATGGCCACAATCAGTCCAGAATAGACTCAAAGAAGCTAGTTGATGAGGCAATAAATAAATAAAAGGCAACTTACCTGAAAGAAGAAAATGCCAAACCAAATTCTACGCAAGGTCACATCAAGATGCATGCACGTTGCATGGCGGGGGCAGGTTTCAGATACTTAATCTTCCAAGATTTGAGCGGCAAGAGTGTGAAATTTTCAGCCGTCGGTTTTTCCCCCTCTAGCAATACATGTCAGCAGAATTGGATATCCCAAAGAAGTGCAATGTGGCCTAAAATGCTTCAAAACACAAATAGGCCAAAGGGCACGCTATCACATTTGATGTTGTGTATTATGAAATGCAATGACCTTTGGCATGCTTATGAGCCATATAGCAAGCAAGTGCAAGGAAAAAAAACAATTCAAAATTGCAAATAGTGTTGGATTTATCAAAAGATCTTTGCACATGCACAAATTACACATTTTTAACTTTTTCCATTTTAGGGTGGGTCTAGATACGAATACCAACAAACTATCAATGTTTTAAGACCATCATGCAATAGTCCCACTAGTTTGGATTTCAAGTTTTCACTCCGTTTTGGTTTTCAACAAATCAAAAAAAAGTTATGAAGCATTGCATCACTTTAGCACAACATTGGAGGCCCATTGATCCATGCCTAATGTTCTCATTTAGGTGTGTACTTGGGTTCCGTTTTGGTTTTCAACAAATCAAAAAAAAGTTATGGAGCATTGCATCACTTTAGCACAACATTGGAGGCCCATTTATCCATGCCTAATGTTCTCATTTAGGTGTGTACTTGGGTTGAGGATAAGCTCATGTAGTGTAATTTTGAATGATTACGTGGTTGCATGTATGTACTGAACAAATATTTGATGTTTTTGAATAAATTGCTATATCCTATAGTCTTTACGATGCATGCTTCACATGCAACATAGCACTTGTAATGCTTTAACGGTCTCGTTCCAAATTCTTATTCCATAATTTTTTGGTCTCATGTTCAATTTTGGAATGTGTATTAAAATGTGAAGACAAAGTTTGCTAAATTCTGTTGAGCAATGCATAAGTTATGGGTCATGCAAGATACCTATTTACAGAAAATTTCCTAAACCTCACCAAAAATGGCTACACCTAAGCAAACAATGACCCTTTAGTACATAATAAAAAACAAGACAAAATGTACATGGTAAGTTTTCACATAAATGAAACGAGTCTTAAAATGCTCACACTGTTCCAATACAGAAGAGAATGTGCACACTAAGTGTAGCAACTCTTAGAATGTTCACACTATTCCATGAAGGGATAGAGTGTACACACTAAGTTATGTCAACTTGTTAAAATAAACCTAAAGTATACACATCCACTTTAATACTTACGTAAATGAAGACAATCTTAGAATGTTCACACTGTTCCATTACAAAACAGAATGTGCGAACTAAGTATAATGAGTCTTTGAATGTGCACACTAAGTATAATGAGTCTATGAATGTTCACACTATTCCATTTTAGAATAGAGTGTACACACTAAGACATATTAATATACAAAGAATAATAACATTAAAAATTAAAATGCAAATTAAAAGTACAAAGTTCTAATTATAAATATTACCATTTTAGAAGATATCACTTGTTTATACTACTCCAGGAAATTTTTATTTTAAAAAATCATGTCATGTTATCGATTTCCATCCTTTTTGTCTTGAAACAAAGCAAATCTATACAACATAACTAGATTCACATACAGTAAATTATAAGCTACATTATAGTATAGGGTCAACATTTTCTTGGGTGTAGCCAATCACGAAACTATTTTCTCGGCCATTTTGGGGCCGCAACGCGATGCACTTATAGGTGAATATTAGAATTTTGCACCGACCCACGCTCGTCAAAATTTTTTTCGATGTCATGAAGGCGCACTGGCGTAATAATGAGACTTAATCTATTTGTCATGAACACCACATAGCTCGATACATGACATCTCTGCACTGCTTTGTGCAACACAGTCTCTGGCCTACGTCGCTTGATCTCTTATCATCATGCAGCCTTTTACTGCCACAACTTTGCCACCTGTCACTCATTGGGCACTGCACCCATATGGATCATTAAAATTGAAGTTTGGCTTAGAGAGACCACCGCGCTAATTCTTGGCATAATAATTAGATGCAATCTATCACTTTGAACACCGCTGCAGTGCTGCTGACCACCTGTCATCGTGCAATCTTTTGCGGCATCTTTTCTTGTAGCCCATGTAGATCATAGGTTGGATTGGAGAGACCACCATGCTGGTTTTTGGCATAATAATGAGATGTAATCTATCATTTTGAGCATCACCTTAGCGCAGTCTCTTGATGACCTGTCATCATCACCCAGAATTCAAGGTTGTCTTAAAGAGACCACCGCATTGGTTCTTGGAGGTTATAGCTCTATTACCTATTTTTACGGATTACATGAGGAGGTTTATGACGACCAGCGCACTGGCAAGTAGAAGGAGATCTATGAAAGCCACTGCACTGGTTCTTGGAGTTATATATTTGTGTACCAAGGAAAATGTATTCCGTTGTGCAACCAAGCAAAATGCAATTGACGATATGACCCTTGAGGGGTCCCCTTTAGGGGCAAGGGCCATATCGACATGCCATTTCTGTCCAGTGGCATCTTGGATATTGTATAATGCACATTGATATGGCCCTTGCCCCTAGAGGGGACCCCTTAAGGACCATATTGTCAATTTATTTTTTTCAAATTTTAATTGTATTTTTCTAGATGTATCTCCATGCAACCACAATGGTGGGTTGTTGGAGTTATTATAGTGCCATTTTGGTCATAAACTAAGGAAATTGAAGGGAAATTGTAATCGTTTTTTCTTGCTATTTTAGTCCTTGTTGTTGCAGTAAATATAAATGAGAGCAAAAGTATAATTTATTGAGTGAAAATTAAGCAAAAGAGATTACAATGTACATCTACATCCAATAACAAGTTATATAAAAATTACCAACTTATATCGAGCAAAAATTGAATAGAGGTTCTTACATTTATAAAAACTTGGAAATTGCTCTGAGAGCCTTAAAGGCCAAAAGATTATAGTAGCTAGTAGCCATAACCATTCAAATTTAAAAGTTAACAACAATGCATACTGAGAGCCTCAAATTGAACAAAAACATATTACATAAATGTAATAAAAACTCAACAATTGCTGAGAGGTTTAGAGACCAAAAGATCGTTGAGAGCCTTAGAGGCCAAAAGATTACATCCAGCCATTGCTGAGAGCCTCGTCTAAGCAAGAGGGAGTTTGTACAACTCAGTTTTCCACCAATCTGGCTTGTTGCATTAAAAAATTTAGGGAGCCAAAGGAGGATACGATGGAGAGGCCGAAGACCATGCACATTGCTAGGACTTAGATTATGAACCCCCCAAGAAGTCAAGAGTACTCTACTATGAAAATACTGAGGCCTTCATCGACATCTAGGGGGAACCCTTACATCACAGCCATAAAGAGCCCCTCTATGAGCATGTCATCTAAGGTGGTGACATGCAGATATGTGGGGACTCGACTATGGGAATGAAGGGTCTCCACTAGTGCTAGCGTTTCTACTCCAGGTGAGTGCAATACAATCACCTTATATGAGAAGGCAGATAACATTGGGATCATAGAGCATTGAGGGGGCATGGTAGTGGGCATGCTGAAGGTGAGTGGGTGAGCAGCAGATGAATAGGGGAGCAGATGAGTGATGAGAGTTGAAGAGGGAGAGTGGAGCAAAGTAGAGCAAGGACAAAAAAGAGCTAGAGGAGGGGTGTGGAGCAAAGTAGCAGAGTAGGGGCACATGACAGCAATGTAGTAAAATGCCAAATGTCACAGATCTTAAATATATTATAAAGTTTGAGCCACCATGGTGGTTGGAGCCTAAGGTTCCATCCATATTAATTGCAAGCCACAACAGTGGAATCTTAGGTGCCACCCTAGACAGGCTAGTAATAATGAAGAAGATGCCATGTGGTGCCACTCTGGTGGCTGGTAATTAGCTGCCAGCCTGGTGGAATCTTAACCACAATAGACGTGGCTGATGAGAGCCACCACCACTAGGCAGTAATTCCCACAAAGACAAATCATGAAGCTCTAATCACTCATTACCATGCACTCTAGCCTATACTGAGCATGCGAGCTTGGTGACTGGTAATTTTTACTACACCCATAGTGATCATGCATGCTTAAGCCTGCTGATGGTGGGTGAGTGGTGGCTAGTAATTTTAACTACCATCCCAATGGAATTGTAGCTATGACAGACGTGGCTATAATCACTTGTTACCATGCACTCTAGTACTCTATTGAGCATGCGAGCCCGATGAGATTGGTAATTTTTATTGTACTCGTAGTGATTATGCATGCTTAAGCCTGGTGGTGGATGAGCGGTGGCATGGTGGAATCGTGCCACACGACAGATGTGGCTGATGACAACAACCACCACCATCGAGTAGTAATTCCCACAAAAGTAAATCATGAAGCCTAATCACCTCTAATCCCTCATTACCATGCACTCTATACTCTCTTGAGCATGCAAGCTTGGTGACTGGTAATTTACTGCACTTGTAGTAATCATGCATGCAAGCTCGATGGTGGTAACTGGAAGCTGAGTAATTGCGGGCCACTGCGGTGGTTGGTAATTAACCGCCAGCCCGGTGGGTCTTAGCCACCACCACAGACATGGCTAGGAATATTAGATGCCACCACCTCTAATCATTCATTACCATGCAAGTTAGTACTGCCACTTTGAACTAATTAAAATTCAGGCCAACCACCTTAGTGGCTCTCACCTTGATAGTGTAGTTGAGCTACAAACCGCTATTCCATTCCCTTAACCGTTTTGTCTTCTATCCCTCTCGACCTTTCGTTCTCCCTTGCAATCTCAAGCCTCCACTATTCCATTCTCTTCACTGCTTCGTCTTCTATCCCTATCGACCATTTCTTTCTCCCTTGCAACAATCGGACTACAAACTCAAGCCTCCACTATTCCATTTCCTTCATTGTTTCATCTTCCATCTCTCTACCATTTCTATCTCCTTTGAAATCTTCTTGCAAATTCTATCCCCTCTCGTAATGGACCTGCACAATCCAAGACCTCCTCACACAATCTTTCCTCCCCCATTAGGGGAGAAATGGGGTCTCCAAAGGGCCTCGTAAGGAAATGATTAAGAGCGGGATTAAGCTAATTAGAAATGAATCCACTATGGTAACCCATGGGCTAAGGGCCCCTTAGCATTGATTAAATTTTTTCTTGGGATAGGCCTCATTAAGAGGGCTTAGGTGACTGCCCAATGTGTGCCCTTGATCTTAATTAAGATCAAAGGCTAAGATGTGTGGAGGAGGGTTTGAATTAGAGCCATCGATGAGTGAATCAAGATGGATGGTTAAGATCTAGGCACATAATGGAGGGCTAGGATGGAGAGGCCTTTCAAGTTGGGCCCTTGATTAGGATCATGATGGAGGGCTCACAATGAGGCACCTAATAGAGGGCCTAGATCAAGTCAAAGCTCATTAATGCTCCTTTTGGCCACCCACATTCATGGAGTACCACATCCCTAGATCTCCATCTTAGATCTAGGGCCCGGATTCAAGCGCTTCCTTGCCTTTTCTCCTCCCTAGATCTCCATCTTGGATGAAGGGCCCGGATTCAAGTGCCTCCTTTCCTTTTCTCCTCCCTAGATCTCCATATTAGATAAAGGGGCCGGATTCTAGCGCCTCCTTGCCTTATCTCCTCTCTAGATCTCCCTCTTAGATCAAGGGGCCATATTCTAGTGCCTATCACCATCATCTCCTCCCTTGGATGTAGACCTTTATCTATGGCCTTGATTGAAGCACGTTTCTCCTCTCCCATTGGTACACCTCAAATACCTCACTAATCCCTTGAAATTAGGAAACATTAATTGGGGGCCCTTTGGAGACCCCAATTCTCCCCTAATGCTCTGCAGCACACTGCCATAAAGCCCCTCCTCCCCTGATCTTGAGATCATGACATATGGGAACTCCTCTCTCACTCTTCAAAAGCCCAATTTGAATGCTCTCCAGAAGCTCACCAGGTTGGTATAGGAGGTGAACGTGAAGGAAGGAAAACTAGTCTGTTAAGGTCAAAAGATTACCATCAATGAAAGCGTGATTGAAAATGCTCTAGGAATTTTTGGAGGCAATTTGCAAGCACACTTTTTCGAGAAGCAATGGTAGAGAAAGGATATTCTAGATGTATACCCCAATGCTCAGATTAGTAAAGATGGTGGAGTCAAGATTTTGAGCTTGCCAACAGACCTCCAAGATGTACTAAAGAAGACCATTCACTTCTTTTTTGATACGAGAAAAACCTACAAGTTCTTGTAGGTTCAAGCAGCAGTAGAGCAACTAAAAGAACGTGATGTATCTTTCTCAAGGGCGATATCCAAGGGCATGTTAACCAACCTAAGGAATTGCATGGATGGCAAATCCCAATTGTCATCTCAGTCCTCTGGAGTTGCAATGCACCAGATGGCATCTACCCTCAAAGGAAGTTTTGAGCAATACGATAAGAAGATTTCTTAGAAGGTGACTTTTCTATCTATAAGAGAAAGCCACTGATGCAGCAAAGGCAACACAACTTGAGAAAAGTCTCAAGGAAGGTGCAGAAGTGAAGGAAGAGGAGGCACAAGTGAGGGCCTTATAGGCACAAGAGCAAGCTAAGGCCACTACAAAATTGGTCAACATGGAAAGACATAGAAGAGAAGAAGTAGAGAAGCCATAAAGGAGCTCTGTGATAGGCTCGAAGAAGTAGGACATGGCAAACAAGGAGCTAGAAAAGATGCGAAAGGATCTTGAAGATCAGAGAGCCAAAAAGGAGGGTCTTTACAAACGGTGAACATTGAAAAAGACCAAATGATGGAGGAGTTGAAAAGGGAGAATGCAGAAACCAAAAAGGTGATGCAGGAACTGTGAGAGAGCTTCAAGGCCAGGAAGGATGGGGCAAAGAGCATCCGGGGTGGAGAAGACAACAAGGTAGCTCCCTAGGCCAGGAAGGATGCACAGAGCAACCACCACGATGGAGCAAGTTCCAGCCACCATGGTGGAGCAATTTGCAACAGCCACAGTGAGGGTTGTTTTTTCGAAACACTATTGGAAGTCCAAAGAGTAGGCTACAAGACCTTGCAAGAAGATCATGAGATGTGTGCACGAGCTTGTCATGGCTTTCGATAGTTATGAAAAGCAGCACAGTGCATAAGTGCCAAAAAATTGTACATTGGTATGCTTATATAATAGGTATATATTATCAATGGTTATGAAACTTTGAGAAGACATTTCAAAACTAGAGCAATGTAGCATAATTGAGCTAATACTATAATGTCCTAAAGATTGATAAGTTAATCTGTACTAGTGGTGGAAATTGTTTCCAAGGATATGATATGCTCCATGTCAATGAAAGCATCATTGATGGATGTGGAAATGAAATCACCTAAGTAGATAGATGCATTTAGGCATGTATCTCAACATGCTTCTAGAGAGCCTCATACTAAGGACTTACCATTATAGATCTACATGGTCACTGATGAACTCTTGCTGAGTATCTATATTATCTAATGTGGCTCTAGATGGAGTCATATCGAGGTCATATCCATGCATGAACCTAATGGCTATACGTCACAAAACTTAGGTTGTGCTGATCTAGATGGAAGGGCCTAATGCTATGGGCTTACCTACAAATATGTATGATTAGAAACTAGAGGTTCATCCATAGTAGCATGTGGTACATCTATGTCTAATCCCTCTAGGCCAATGAGGTGAAATCAGGATTATACACCCATACATTCCCTTTGGAAACAAACATCAAAGTAGATTCTCTTTCCACTCACAGATGCATCATAGTCAATGATTGGTGTATCATTAGAATGATTTGATTAAGAATAGCTATTTGGTGCTCTATGCTAGAGGCTTACTTGTGCATCATCGAGACTATCTACCATGAGAACCCTATGTATGTGGTTTGCCACTATGGGGCTCATGCAATAATTTGATACTCCCTCTCAAAGCAATGTGTTTTGTGGGCATGATCTAGCCATGTGTATGTGAGATTAATAATTAGGAACTTTGCAAAACAAGTCATGGTGGAAAATTATGTGCGACAAAGATTAGGCAACATGCTATAATAAAATGATGACAAATGTGTGTTGGGAATAGTGAAGAGGCTATACAAGGATGATTTATGTGCACTAAAAACAATGCCACAAAACAATCAACCAAATGTGACTTTATAGGTGTGGCATGTGTGTGCAAGATGTGCAATTGTCCTAAATCCAAGAGAGAGATAACTCTGCCAAGTGTCACCTTCTCCAATGTGATGAATTGCCCAATGCCAAGAATACTAAACTAGTGTCAAATATGTGACTGTGTAAATCCATGGTAGTTATGAGGGGATTGATGCTGGTAGGAACTAATCAAGTGATTTAGACAATGGCTCAATTGGATTGATAGAGTTCAATCTCCTCTATAGCTATGATAGTCTATAATTAGACTACATGTTGATCATACAAATGTAATAAAATAAGTTACTTGTTCATTTCAAGTGATGATATGAAGATTTAGGGAAGATGCTCCAATATGTGGTTCTAATGATGAGGATTAAATGGTTCTAAACTGTAGAAAAACTAGTGATGCACTCGAGGTCATGATTTACCATTTTTGCTTCTTAACTATTGCAAGCTTCCTTCATGATATAAAAATTATGGCCATTTGAATTTTGTGCCAGCATTGTGTAATTAATGAGGTACCATGTTGATGTGTCATATGACATGGCACTTGATGATGTGGTTGATGAAATGGTAGTTGATCTGTTTGATTACTGGCTAGGCATAGGTGATGAGGTTAGAAATGTGTTCATTGCCTAGCCATTGATGGTGTGGTTGTGCGACGCGTTGAGATAATGGGGTAGGATAATGTTAGCTAATCAACCACATAGTAAGTATGCCACATGACACTTGCTTAACCATGTACTTAACCCTAGTAGCTATTTGTAAGAAAACAATACAACGTCTGTGCTCAACAGATAATAGGATCTCATATGCAAGAGAGAAAAGTTGATAGTATGGAGAATCAAAAATTTGATTACTGTAAAACTGATACAATAGATGGCGCTGCCTCCCAGGCGTGTGCTCCTGTGTAAGAAGCTTCGATGGCGTGCTGGAAACAGTAGAGGATGGAGGCTAGATGCTAAGGAATTAGGGTTGTTGTAGCCAGTGATGATAATGGGCTTCATGGGCTTGCTCTTATATAGCCACCACTCGTAATCGGTTAGACCCAATTGGGTGACTGACCTAGTCTACCCAAAACGGACCTAGTTCGCCCAAAACGTCCAACTGAAGGTCGGTCCCGAAATAGGCCACCGACCACACAATAGAATCGTGGCGCAAAATAGAGCAACTAACCTACAGTCCCCGTTCGGCCCAGAGCCATTCGAGATCATCTGGGGCTCCAAACGGGCCCCACAACCCAAGAGTGGGCTGCCCCAGAAAATGCTCCATCTACCCTCAGTGCGGTCAGTCATGGGATGTCTTCCCACACTTGCATGTAGCCTAGTTGGCAGTGTGCCAACTCTATCTGAAGCCGTCCAACCATCAGGCCACACATGGCCCCCATCTGCTATCCAAACCAGGGCCTACCGGATAACCGAGCTACTCAAATGCATTCTCCTCATGGGGGGCTTACAAGTAGAGTTAGCTGGTTCCCGCATAGTTACACGAGAGTGGAGCATTGATATCTAACACCCCCCCTCAATGTCCACCCGCAAGTGAACTTACTTTTTTGGCCCAATGCCAAGTCGATGAAGATGCCTCTCCAGCAAGTCTCTTCCAAGAGCCTTCGTGAAGATGTCCGCAGCATTCTCTGTAGTCGAACAATACACCAAGTCAACCTCTCCATCCATGATGAGCTCGTGTACAAAGTGATATTGAATCTCAATGTGTTTTGTGCGAGCATGGAACACAGGGTTCTTTGCAATTGCCATGCAACTTTGATTGTCACATGATAACTGCATAGGCTTGTTCTGCACTGCACCCATGTCCCCTAAAATCCTCCTCAACCACACTGCCTCACAAGAAGCAAAACATGCTAATTTTTGTACTCAGCCTCGGTAGAAGAAAGAGCAACTGTGGGTTGCTTCTTACTGACCCATGACACAGCTCCAGATCCAAGTGAGAAATAGTAACTTGTCCCTGATCTTCTGTTGTCCATGTCTCCTGCCCAATCCGAGTCAGAGAATCCGTTCAAGATGTTGCCCTTGGTATAGGTGATGCCATAATCAAGTGTGCCTTTGATGTATTTCAGCACCCACATCCCTGCCCTCCAATGGTTCTCCCGAGGCTTATTGGAAAGCCTGCTTAGCACACCAATCGCAAAACTGATGTCCGACCACGTGTTGCACAAGTTGCCACAAGCCTTATGTACTTCGCTTCATCCACCAATGGTGACGAATCCTCATTTGAGAGATTCTTATCAACCTCCATAGGGGTGCCAACTATCTTGCACTCAGCCATGCCAAATGCCTTCAATATCTCTCCAGCATACTTCAGCTGTGAGATAAAGATATGTTTTGGCTCTTGCCAAACTTCAATCCCCAAACAGAAACGCATCAGTCTGAGGTCTGTCATTTTAAACTCTCTTCCTAGCAACTGCCAAAGCTTCTGTCTCCATTTTTCCGCAGAGGTCCGTGTGAACGAGCTCTAGAGGAGCTTTGCCCTACTGGCCTCTTTAGGAAAGGGCTACCGATGCTGCTTGCCCATCATGCAAGCTTCACATACATCGGGCAGATCTATAATTTCTGGTAGGTCTGCAATCATTCCACTTTTATGCATCTCCTTTAAAGAACTAAGGTTTAGATGACCAAACCTCTCATGCCACAGCTTACTGTTGCTCACATCGGCTCGAGCACTGAATGCTGAGAGTTCGTAAATGTTGTTGCGCCGTGTACCTTTACCAAGGACCTTCCCTTGAAGATCCAAAATCTGTGCACCATTCTTATCGAAGTGAACTTTGAGGTCCCAATCCGTGATCACAGAAACGGACAACAAGTTCCTCTTGATATCTGGCACATACAGAACATCGGACAACTGTTTTACAACTCCATCTGATTTGAGAGCAATCGTACCTTTTTCTTTTGCTGGACATTTTGCATCATTGCTGACTGCTACCAGGATGTCATTCCCTACCGGATGTAGAGAGGTATACCAATCCTTACGACTGGTCATGTGGCGCGATGCACCACTATCAATAATCCATAGTTCTTCCGTAGGTACATGAACTGCCTCCATGCAAATCTCCTCAATTGCTACGAACAGCTCTACTGGTACTGCCTATGTGCTATTGCTGGACTCTTTCTTTACTCTGTTCTTCTCATCTACAATCTTCTTTCGGCACTCATTTTGCTTGTGCCCTGCCTTGTTGTAATAGAAGCACTTGATCTTCTTCTTTCTCTTTTTATCATTAGAAGAAGATGGGTTACCAGCAAGAGGGAGCATAAACGGCCGCTGATGTTTTCCTCATCCAACTCAACTTAGCATGAGAGAGCACTATCCTCCATATAGTAGTGGCTGGCCGCTAGGCACCGTGGCGGCTCCTACGCCCAAAAAACGTTCCAAACACTCACGGTAGGTCAACCCTAACGTGAGTCCTTACCCTTACCTTTCTTTGATCCAGTCGAGAAAGCCGAATCTTCTCCAGTCCTCATCTTTTGACGCATCCCTCCTCCAAAAGCATTGTGCTGAAATCCTCAAAGTTGAGGGGCAAATTTCTATTCTGCATATTCAGCGCCGTAACAAGACCATCATACTTTGGTGGGAGAATATGTATGCACCTTCGTGCTAGATTCTCGCTGGTGATGGTGATGCCAATCGCAGTCATCTGATCGCACAGATTCTTCACCCTAGTGATGAACTTCTCTGTCATTTCAGACTCAGACAGTTTCTCATTTGCGAGTTGAGTCTCCAGATTCTGAATCCATGTCTGATTCATGGTCTCATACTAATTTTTCAAGACTGTCCATGCCTCCTCCACTGTGGTGACATGTTGAATTAACACCATGACAGAGTCACTTACATTGCAAACAATATAACACAGCGCATCTGCATTTCTTCTTGTCCACACGAGAATCTCATCTGCAGTTGGTACTATCTGTTGTCCTGCATTGCCTAGATCCGGCCTCGCAACCGGCTTCACGTCCACCCCAGTAGCAGTATCCCAAAGCTCATATGCACTTAGGATGGTCTTCATCTTGAACTTCTAGAGTGGATAGTTAGTGCCGTCCAACTTTTTGCTTTCGCTGAACGGTGGGATTCACAGTCTTGCGAGTTGGGCCATCTCTCAGGCCATCTCTCACAATTTGGTTGTAAAGAGAAACACACTACCAAATCTTCTTGCTAGAGCCCAAGCTCTGATACCATGTAAGAAAACAATACAACATCTGTGCTCAACAGATCACAGGATCTTGTATGCAAGAGAGAAAAGCTGATAGTATGGAGAATCAAAAATTTGATTAATGTAAAACTGATACAATAGATGGCGCTGCCTAGGGTGGTTGTAGCCAGTGATGATAATGGGCTTCATGGGCTTGCTCTTATATAGCCACCACTTGTAGTCGTTAGACCCAATTGGGTGACCGACCCAATCCGCCCAAAACGGCCGACTGGAGGTCATTCCCGAAATAGGCCACTGACCACACGATAGAATCATGGTGCAAAATAGAGCAACTAACCTACAGTCCCCGTTCGGCCCATCCGGGATCATCTCGGGCTCCAAACAGGCCCCGCAACCCGAGAGTGGGCTGCCTCGAGAAATGCTCCGTCTACCCTCAGTGCGGTCAGTCATGGGATGTCTTCCCGCACTTGCATGTAGCCTAGTTGGCAGTGTGCCAACTCTATCTGAAGCCGTCCAGCCATCAGGCCACACATGGCTCCCATCTGGTGTCCAAACTAGGGCCTACCGAATAACCGAGCTACTCAAATGCCTTCTCCTCATATGGGGGGCTTACAAGTAGAGTTAGCTGGTTCCCGTGTAGTTACATGAGAGTGGAGCATTGATATCTAACACTATTAACCCCATCTACCACATGGTGGGTTAATTAAGAGACTTTGAGAAGAAACTATGGAAAATGAAGGTGCAATGGAGTTGACAATGACTTCTTATGAGATGAGAAGAAATGGAGACAATGGCAGCGTGGTGAAGAGGTCAGTGGTGAAGATGAGGGTTATTGTTGGGTTGCCTTAATATATATATAGTCATCCAATTCATTGAGAGAATATCGTTGGCATTAATTTTTGATCCATCATATAAATCATGCCTATGTAGAGTAATCGTTGTTGGGATAGTTGGCTTGCTATTCAATGCTAGTCCTGGAAGCTTTAGTCTATGTGGTAGTCCTATAGATGGTCATTGCTATAACTCATAGGTGTTGCATTTATTTGTTGGAGACTTGCTAGAATGTCTACTTTCTTTTGTTCCATTGTGTTATTGATATGCTATGGTTTTCCATCGCCTAAGTGTGCTTGTCTTAAAACTTAGTTGTTGTAGAATAGTTGTAGGAGTCCATTCATTGGTGCTTCCTTCTTTGATTCTACTTTCTTTGTTGTTTGCTAGCATGTAAGTGGATGTAAATAGTAGACACTTGTAGGTTGTTGTTTTTTTTATTTGTGTTGTCCTTGTTGTACCATTTGTTGCCTTTTGCCGTTGTGGCTATCTAGCTGTCCTTCTTTCTCGTGTGCTATTGTGGTCTTCCAGGTTGTGGATTCAATGAATCTTGCTTATTTCTTTGATTGTGTGCTACAAGACATTTTTCCTTGACTGTGGTTGTTGTTGAAGCCAATTGAGCAGTGTTTGTTTGCATAGCTTTTCTCAAGCGTCATGCATGCATTCTGCCTATTTCAATAGTCATCGATGTAGTAGACTATGTTCTCTATCTTGATGCTTAAAGTCTCAAGAGAGCAAAGATGAAATGGAAAAGAACAAGGGAGGTCCATTATTGACCTGAACAACCAGAAAGGAACCAAAAAGGCCTTAAAACACTCAGAAAAGTTGATGATAATGAACCTTTAAAAAACCTCTACACCTTAAAGCTTACAAAACTCATAAGTCATTCAAAAAGCATCATAAAAGTAAGTGATAGCACTCAAATTAGGATAACTTGAGCTCCATAAAGTGGATTGTAGAGCTTCCTAAACTACATTGACTAAAGCAAGGACTTATGCCTTAACAAGAGTAAGGGCTTGCACTCTTTGAAAATGGATCGAGCATGAGTGGCTCTGATACCATGTTGGAAAATTGGGGGAGAGCTAGAGTGCACAAGATAGATAATTGTACACTCTGCACTAAGCACTATGCACTATACACTATGTTGTATTGAATATAAACATGAATATATATACATGAACTCCTTAGGGTTAGGGTTATTTTTAGGGTTTCTCCCTATTCCCTTATGGTATAACACCATCCTCAACATTAGATTTGCAATTTTGAACCATGTTTGGCACTTCAAAACATAATCTTGGATGTCCTTTTTTACTCTAGGCCAAAAGTATTGTCTTTTTGTAAGTGCAAACATCTTTTAAATTTGTGGTTATCCTATACGACTATCATGATACTCAAAAATAATTTGATGCACATAACTATACGAGACATACTCTACCGTTGTAAAGTCCCTGTAAAGTAGGTAGACATTTTACATATTATATTTTTTCCACATGAATACTTTATCAACCTATGGTATATCACCATTACCATGTGACTCCTCAATGAAAGCTCCTTAACTTTTTAATTCCTCTCAATACTTGATTTCCATATTTCAAAAAGTGATGATCGTACTCACATTTTCATTTTAGGGACTCTAGGAAATCATTTTGGAATTAGTAAATCCTGATTCATTAACCATTTTTATTTGTATCAGGGAATCCGCTACTACCACATTGATTTCCCCTTCTGATATGTCAATTGTCTTGCATTGATTCAATCCCTCTAGCCTTTTCTTCTTTTAAGATCTGGCTGATTCAAAATGCATTTGATACTTTCTTGATCAAATATGACCTCAAGTTTAGCATGATATAAATAGTGCCTCTATTTCTTTAATATAGAAACTATAGCATACAAGTCCTTCTCATCGCTAAGTAATTCTATTGAGTGTAGTCTAACTTCTTACTTTTAAAAGCTACAACTCAACCTCTTTGTAGAAGTATCACTCCAATAAACAAATCATTAGCATTTGCTTCAACTATCAATTTATTGGGATCTAAGAAACTCCAAACACAAAGGTATGTACTTTAAAAAAAGAGAAGTAATAGAAAGCTAAGCAAGAAAATATATGCTTTAAATGTTTGGACAAAGAGAATTTTGCTTGGAACTATCCAAAATATCAAAACATGGGAGCTAAAGCACCAAGTAAACCTCAAATATAATAATCATATGTGGTGCAATTATTACCGCTTCAAGTACATAGAAGTAGATGTTTACCATGACACCCATATGTGTTACTTATCAAGTACTTTTCATTTGCAATGTGGCAAAACTTTTTGGTCCTCATGATCTAAAGAAAGAATAATGGTCAATGATTGTGCCACACATAATTTTTAAACTAATTTTAAAATACAAAACTAAACTTGGCTGACAGCAGTCCAAGTGCTCATAAAAATGTAGTCTCTCTTGCAAAGGGCAGTGGAAAAAGTTTGGGACACCAGAATACATGGTGTAGAGGTGGACATTCAAGGCTTGGAGGATGCTTAATCATGCATCTCAACAAAATAGATGTGTGCTTGGTCGACATGCTCTATACTCTCGGGCATAGCTTGCACCAAAGTTATTTAAATAATTCTATTATAATAAAAAATCATGGTAGTGTCTTCCAAGTTTAAAGAAAATATGATGCAGCTAATTATCCACTTCTTTAAAAATCATGGTAGTGTCTTCCATATTTAAATAAAACATGACGTACATAATTGTCAACTTATTTGATCGATGGAATTGGAATGATGCACACCACCAAGAATGCAAGGTATATACTTTGAGATCTAGTTTTGTTGATAATTTAATACTCCACTTCAAAATAGTAAACTTTCACTTCTGGTGTTGAAAAGCATTTGATAGTTGAATTTGAGGGCACTTTTCTTTCTAACTATGGATGGTTTACCCCCTGATGGAGAAGGAGATCATAAAATAGCATATTTGCCCCAATTTGTAAACCACCATATAGATTTAGTAAAAGGAGGACCATGAGGTAGAAAGATAGCTAGCTAAATTTCTTAGAAAGGGTTAAATTCAACTAACTAGTCCACCTTGGTCTTCACCAATTTTATTGGTGAAGAGAAAGGATGGCACTATATATGGTTATGCATGAATTGTGAAGCTTTAACTAAAATCACACTAAGAAATGAATGTACTATGTCTTGCATTGATGATATCTTTGTTCAAATGTAAGAGGCTAAATATTTTACCAAACTTGATTCATGACACACCAAGTAGAAATTCAAGAAGAAGATGTACCCAAAACATCTTGTCGCTCCGGCAGCTCCTCCAACAGCCCAAGACACCATCAATGACCTCTCTACAAAGGCCTCACAATCTCTTACAAAGCAGGCTACTCCGCTAGACTCCACAATCGGCTAAACGACCGACTATCAGCCTGGGGACTGCAACTCAGCTTACCTTTAGCATCTCCAACTGTGCCTCTACACAATGACCTATAGCGTGGCTTCATACGACGCCAGCCATTGCACCTCCTACATGGACAAACTAGCACCGAGGTGTAACATCAAGTACCTCCATGCTCATAGGCTCCAGCGCCTCCATCAAGTGTGGCTTCTCTAGTCAGAAGCAACTCTTGACGATGGCTAGCTCCAAGGATCTCCAACCGGTACCCACGACCAATCAGAAAAGCATGCTTCAATAGTAGCAAACATGCCATTAATCACCAGCCGACCTCACTGAGCGACAAGAAACAGCAACTACTCTAGGACCAGCAAGCAGAACCTCAACATTCCAATAACTCGGATTGTGCAATGGGACGATGGCCTCAATGGCTATGCACGACTAGTGTCTCCAACAAAGCTCATAGCCAATCTCTCTAGCTCCAACACAAAGCCCAAAAGCAGCTCTAACTTCTATAGCCAGTCAGCCACGCTCCAAATGACTAGCCGCGATGTTGCAGATCCATGAGCGACCACCCACACCTCAACGGAGACTAGACGGAATCCTAACGATTCCATTACATTTGTTGTAACATCCAAAGAATATTTTGGAGCTAAGATTCTGTCTATTAACATGTGGCACATGGAGGATAAGATCTACAGTTGACAAGGTTGTGCAATGGATAAGGCCACGTGGCACTCATCTAACCATAGCAAGGCTGAGGACCACCTAAGGGCTAATTTTTTGACACATGGCAAACATGCCCTGTAAGCTGCCACATCAGCACGTCCACATCAACATCCACATCTACATTGACCAAGTCAAGGTGCCACATCAGCCACAGTCAAGGTCAAGCTACTACTTGTAAGTTACAAAAGTAAAGCTGCTTGACAACCCAAGTGCCCACAAATATGTAGTCTCTTTGGCAAAGGACAGTGGCAAAATTTTGGAACGCCACAATACAAGGTATAGAGGTGGAGATTCAAGGCTCTGAGGATGCTTTGAATTTTTAAATCATGCATCAAAATGAAATAAATGTTGTGCTTGGACAAGAATGGCTCTAGTCTCAATCACCAAAGTTATTTAAATGATTCTATTATATTTAAAAAGCACAATAGTGTCTTCCAAATTTGACAAAAACATGATATACCTAATTGTCCACTTATTTGATCGATGGATCTGGAATTACTTGTACACCACCAAGAATGCAAGGTATATACTTCATGATGTATTGTTTGTCGATAATTTAATATCTTTTTCACTTGAAAAGAGTAAACTTTAACTTGATGTGGTTGAAAAGCATAAAGTTTCTTTTAGTGATTTAATAGTTGAATTTAAGAGTGTCTTTCTATCTAGCTTGCGGTATGGTTTACCCCCCAATAGAGAAGGAGATCCTAAAATAGAATATCTACCCCTATTTGCAAACCCCTTATAGAGTGTGTGGTCATGACGGTGACTCGCGTGTCGTGGGGATCTTGCAGGAATGTTGATGGAGCCTCCACTCCAAGATACTCCTTATGAGAGCAATGCAAAGCACGAGCCATCTGCAAGTGTCACTCAAGCGGCTCCCAGATTGTTGCAATGTGTTTCCATGAGAGAAAGAGGGAAAGAGGAGATGGGAGAAGAGAGGGAGAAGGGAAGGAGAAGAGGAGAATGAATGGGGATGGAGTGGCAAACACAAAGGCACTACAAAGGAAACAAGAGAACACCCAAAAACACTCTTGGAAGAGAAGAGGGAGCTTGTATTCCAAACTTCTGCATCCAATAATGCACCAAAGTCAACCACTCGACATTATATACATGTCACCTTTAGAAGGGAGCACCAACCCTATTCCCTTTATACCACTCTCCTCATTCTTTTACAACCATCTTGCGCCTATTTGGCTCCAAGGCACAATTCGAGCTCTATGGACTTGCCAATGTCCACCAAATGGCATCACTGACCAGTGGTGGCATATTGTTAACCAAGCAATTAACATGCCCCCCTTCCTAATCTCGATCCAATCCTCTAGATCATGCAAAGTTCATGGTTATTGGTTGGTTGTCAGTGAAGATCATTCTTGGTGAGTACCCGTGTGAATTTTTGCCATTTGCAGTGCTTCATAGGTCTTCACTGGATCCTCTATGGTAGAGTTGTTGCTAGAAAGATGGATATTGCATCTGGTAGCATTGGATTCCATTGTAATTGGCATGGCATGGCTTGATTGATTATAATGGTTAGACGTTGGGTGGAGGGATTATAGATGAGTACTTGTGACCTTTCAAAGAAAGAGGAAGAAAGAGAAAAATCTAAGGTGTAAGTTAGTAGGGAGAAGGTTCTAGCAGGGATAAATGTAAGATCCTAGTGGTGTTAGGGTTAGCAAAGTAAGTACAATGTATTCTCATTCTCCTCAAGTCCCGTATTTGATTTGAGTGGAACTTTTATTGGATTCTCATTAGACTAGGTCTTTGACTTGCCATGTTTGTAAGTCCAAAGTATCGCATGACATTTTCCTTGCTTCTCTGCTTTGAAGTTATTTCAAAATCCATTTTATGGATTACATTTTGTTGAGGGCTTTGACTAGAATTATTTGAGCCCAATAAGGTTGTGGCACCATCTGGAGCTTGATTTTGTCAAAGTCATCAAATTGAGAGGACTCTGATAATAGACCATACAAACTCCTAAAATGAGGACTATGGCTGAAGAGGTTTATTGCATTTTGGGTTCTAAGAAAGTCCTCTAAATTAAAATATATATGACATTGGAAGGCTCAAATGGTTAAGTGGGTACTAGGTTTTAAGCATAAAAAATAAGAATAATAAGGACAAATAAAAAGAGGAGGGAGAGTTAGAGTTAGCTAATGAAGGGTGGGGTTAGTAAATGAAAGTGAAAACAAATCTTTGAGGATCACAAGAAACTCATCTAGATTCCTTTTTTGTGTCATCAGAGTCACTCTGCAATCAAGCTCATCATGTATAGCTGTTAGGGTAGGATCACTTGTTGTTCTATATGTGGAGTGCCTTGGGATACTGAGGGTTAAGTGTCTTTGACTAGCTCCAGACCCTTGTTGGTGAGGAGCTTCTTCCATGGTAGCAAGTTGTGAAGGGATCCAATATCTTTTGTCATAGCAGGTTCTTGTGGATCTACTCCCATTTTATGAGTAGGTTCTTGTGGGTCTACTTCTATGGAGTTGATTGAGTGTCGTACTGAAGGAGTGGGTTTGTATTTCTTTGTGGGAAAATTGATGAAGGCCTTGAACTAGCATTGCCTTGCCCTTCATGGACCTTGCAATAGGTTATTGTGTTACTATTCCCTTTTTAGGAGTAGGATCTTGTGGATCTACTTTCGAGGTGTACTTAGCATCAGTGCTGCACCATTTAACATTGTGGTCTTCCACATGTACCACTTAGCGTCGGTGCTGCACCATTGTACATTGCGGTCTTCCACATGATACTCACCATAATAAAGTAATATATGTTCTATGTATCAAATGTGAGTAGGATCACAATCTCTTAGAGATCTTTTGCTTTTGTTGATCCTAAGCTTTTGCTGAGAAAGTTGTCGGTGAGGAAGATAATTCGTTGTTCACATTGGAAGGTTCTTGTGGGACTTCCTTTGTGATGGGCATTACTAGTATGTCCAATTCTTGCATAGCTGCCCTGATGATAGCTGTCAAATTTCTTAGTAAGGAAGGTTCTTGTGTGGCTCCCAAAGTGGATTCTATTTGTGTCTTGGTAGGTTCTTGTGTTACCGTCTCTTTTTTCAAGACAGGTTCTATATAACTACTCGAGAGGAGGTAGATAAAGTCCTTTGCGTATGATTCTCCTGCATTGGTGCTCTTCCCTTGTCCTTGCAATCAAGTTCTTGTGGCTCTACCTTTTTCAAGGTAGGTTCTTGTGGTTTTGCTCTCCAATCTTTGCCTTAACTTTTTATAATCGATAGGCCTAAATTTGATGGATGCCTCTCATTTGCTGATGATGAAGATTTTAGAGGCTTGGGCCTCCATTCCTTCTTTTGCTCTTTATTGATTCTTTTGCTCTTTATTGAGCATATTGTCATTGCTCCTAGAAGATAATGCTGTTGTTACACCTAGTACCTTAGGTATCTAAATATAAGTGTTTCCAAGGTAATATCCCTAGAAATCTTGTGGAAACCCAATGGTATTGTACCTTCCTTTTTGGATGGCATCATTTTGTTCTCCGATGTCAGGGCTGGTTGTTTACATGATGGGGTGGCTTTTGATGTTGAGGTTTTGTTGGAATCCAAATTTATGATTCACCTTCAAAGTACCCTTGGTCCTTTGCTAGATCCTTTTGCACCCACATGTGCTTGGTTGCTCTCTTCTTTGTTTTCTTTGTTGGTGAGGTGCTTGCTAAGGTTGAGAAGTGGAAGTGGATGTTGATGCTTGAATGTTGGGCCAATTGATAGTTCTTAGCACATCTTGTTGGGTTGACTCATCACCAAATAACCCTTTGTAAGTGTCTTGCATCCAGCTTTTACCAAGAATTTCCACTTCCAATAAGGTACCTACAGGAGTTACAAAAAACTTGCAAGGCACAACGTAATTGTCCATGGAAACATTCAGCATTAAAGAACCAATAACCTTAATTGAGGTACCTCCTATGGATTGAACTTCAAAATCACAAACTTGGAGGAGTACCTGGCCGAGAGTTTTAATGTCTCTTAGGAGATGAGGTTATTGCTTGCTCACTAATTTGACACGGCCTGTATTCGACATCTTGCACCTGCTAATGTCAGCTCTACCCAAAGTTGAGATGGGGTCATATCTATCTCATTAGGATCAATAACATTCTTATCAATGCAGGTTGAACTTGATTAGGTAGTACCGTTCTTATGGTGTTAAGAGGCATAATGGTAGAAGGTTTATCCTTGTCAAGGTGCATTGTTTGAGTGCCTTTAGTAGTTGGTAAATCAATTGTTGCCAGTATACATCCCATTTAGTGAGTCTTCTAGTTTCGGTAAAGGAGCATACCAAGAGTCTCCAAGACGAAAGTATTGGCCCAATTTGTTGATTGGATGCCTTGGAAGTTCTTGAGATTTATTGAGAGATTCAACATTCTTGGGATTAGTGGACTAGGGTGTCACTATTTGCCCATTCATCCAATCCAAGAGGTATCTCCATAGAGTAGGATTACCCCGTAATAGTGTTAAGATGGGCATCTTGATCTCAGTGGTGGACATGAATGAGGCTAATCTTGCAATTTCTTGAGGACTAGTGATAGGTTCCCTACCTATTGATTCTGCCTCTTCTAAGCCATATAAGGACATGTTGTCATCCTCCTTTAGTTGTTGCAAGGCGGGGTCTTGCATTAGGCCACTAAAGGTAGGTTTGGGGTTGCCCCAATCACTAGGTGGCTCTTCTGCCACCAATACTTGATGCAGGGGAGTACTTCATGGTGGTGGTTGTTGAGGTCCCAGTACTGGTGGGGGTAATGGAATATTTTGAGCCCTAAATTGCCCTTGATTGGCTGATGTGGCTTCTTGTATTACAAATTGTGCTTGATTGGACACATTGGGTGGTGCAGAAAATGTTAGCTGCAGCCTTTGTTGATACATGGTTTGAGGAATCACCCTAGGATAATGACATTTGGGATGTATTATGATTTCAACTACACATCAGTCATCCTCTTGTGGGGTTCACATCATGAGTTCAGATGTTTTATCCTGGTTATATATACTCCTAAGGACTTAACCTCCTTTTGCTTCACCTCATAAAGATAGTTAATTCGGCTCCACTTGGGACCACTGGGGGCAAATCCCACAATGAAATATTTACACAATGTGTCCCAATTTATTTTGTCCTCAGGGTTTAAGGCTCTAAACCATTGTCCAGCCTTACCATCAAGACTCAAGCCAAAATCATTAACCTTGTCTAGATCTCCAATATCACTAAAGGTCTCACAGATTTGTTCAAATCTCTCAACATGGGAGACCGGGTCTCCTCCTACAAACTTGGTGATTAGCTTGAAGATTCTGAGAGGCTTGCTCCTTGAGGGGTTTGTATCCCTTCTTGGAAACATTGGTGGTGGAGTGGTGGCCCCCCTTCCTAGCGCTTACACTAGGATTCTCATAGCTTCATCCGTAATAAGGATTGTTTACAGTATAGGAGGAGGTTGTGGAACAGTAGGCCATATCCCATACATTGGTGGTACTGATGAAGGGTTCCATGGATTTGATGGCACAAGGTTGGGATGAGAGGATCCATGCCCACTAGGCATTCACATTGTGACTTAGGTCAGGTTAGGCCTAACAGGTTGGACTGGAGGTCCTCTAGGGAGTTGTATGTTCCCTACGAGCATAGGCCTATAAGGGGCAGTAGTTGGATAGGGAATATCTCCCATGTTTTGTTGCCAAGGAGGAATCATAGGGGCTTCTGAGGTGGAGGGTCGTAATTGTGGGCCTTCAATGCTGCTCCTCTGCCCCCTTTGATCTAGCATTTGGGACCCTTGTGAGAATTTGGCTCCAAATCCATCCCCATAGGATTTTCTATCATCAAAGAATTGGTACGATGGGGATTGATTACCAATAAGTATCGTGGGACTTGGTTCCCTGAGTATTTCTTCTGACATCGGTGGTTGGGCCAGCATTTGAGGCTTCGTCATTGCCCTAGTCTGCTCAACAAATGGGTTGACCATTTTTGCAGGTGGGTCACTGAGCCCAAACCTTCCTAGCATGTTTACAAATGACTCCCATATTTGAGATACTATGGAAGGAGTAGGTGATTGATGGTGTATGGAACTAAAGTTTGGAGCTACAAATGCTCTAAGGTTGGGATTTTCTCCCATCTCTGTGTCAAAACTCATTGAATCTTCAGAGCTAGATGACTCAGGTCCACGCACTGAGTGGGCACTAAGTATTGAGGATCCTGACTGAATAGCTGTGAAACTTGGCACATAGCTAGACAAAACGTTGTTTGAGGCACTATCTTTGTGCTCTGGGTCAGCTCCTAGGATTCTTCTTGATCTCAAGTGCATCTGTTAGTCCTCGCTATTGATGCCCTAATTCTAGTTTGAGTCTGCCTCAACGCGGGGTCAAGGGTACTAGATTACACTTATATCCCTAATTTTCTTGATTTTTGTGTTCCCAAAGGTATCCCTCTAGATGGGGGTATAGAGCTAAGGCACCGACTAGCGGGATAGAGCTAAAAGACTGACGGGATAGATCTAAAGCAATGACCGACGGGATAGAGCTAAGGCACCGACCCGAGGGGATAGAGATAAGGCAACGATCAGCAGGATAGAGTTAAAGCAATTACCCAGCAAGATAGTGCTGAGGCATCGACCCGGTGGGATAGAGCTAAGGTAATGGCCAACAGGATAGAGTTAAAGCAATGACTGACAGGATAGAGCTAAAGCAACAACGAGTTAAAGCACCGACTTGACGCGATAGTAGGTCAACAGGATAGCGTTATGGCATCAGATCAATGCCTATTTGATCGGTGGGATAGAGCGAAAGCAACGATCGGTGGGATAGAGTTAAAGCAACAACCCGGCAGGATAGTAAGTCGGCGGGATAGCATTATGGCATTGGATCAATGCCTGTTTGACCAGTGAGATAGTTGACTAATAGTAATTAATTAGGGCGACGGGTTAGGTACTGGCATGTGTTAGTCCAATGGGATAGCATTATGGCATCAGGTCAATGCCTGTTTGACTAGTGGGATAGAGGCCTAAGGTGACGGGTCAGTGCGATACCGAGCTATGGTGACGGCGGGTCATGGGGATAGAAACTCACAATTCTGCCAACTAGTTTTTTATGATTTTGAAGTCTCTGTTCAGGTTTTTTTGTGATAGGCGGATGCTAAATTACCTATTCTTCCTACTCTATGCAAGGAAGAAAAACAACATTTGAATGCAAATGAGAGATTTCTTGAAGAGGTGATTGTCAACACTCAAAACCACTTCACTTTTCACCATGATTCCTCATTCTTGGTTGTTTTTTGTGAGTTTTGACATCATACGCTCCTTGGAAATCTTGCAAATTGTCTTCCTACCAACTCAAAACACTAAAAAACATAAAAGCAAGCTTCAAATGATCCAAAAGGCTTTCCAAAAAGAAAATGATAGCTTCTTCTTTTCACTTCCTAAACTCACACTTCTCCACTCATTCCTCTCCTACAATTCCACTAACAAAGCTCCAAGTTAAGCTTGAAATATGGGTAGATGATAAGAGAAAGCAAGTGCAATGAAAAAGCATACCTTGAACTCCCCAAACATTAGGAAAAAAGGGAGCTCGTTTTCGGGCCCTCTAAGATTTTCGCTATTTTCTTCTTTATTTGTCACCAGAAATATGAAAAAAGCAATCAAATAGACTATCTCGCATCAGATGTGTCATTTCAGACTACAAACATGTCAGTCCTATTATTCTACATTCCTCACAAAATTTGGCATTAAATATTTAATGAGATTCTTTCTCCACATAGATCTTGCATAGATTCTAGATCTCTTGAAATGACATGTGTCTGCTCTGCTATGATGAACTCATAACTAAATCATCTTGAGTGTTTTACTGAATATTTGAATCGATCTCGCTTGCGTTTAATGACTTGCTCTATAAGCACACAAGATGAAGAGGCAAAGAACTAGTGAAGCTCAAAAAAATGGATGCATCCAATCTGACTATTGAAGAAGAACTTGAGAAGAAGTGATTGCACCATCTTCACATTGACTTAGAAGAAAAATATGCACCGGTGCAAAAACGATGAAAAGGTCCACTTGTAAGTGCTAAGTAGAAGGAGAACATGAGAAGAGGAGGCTCGCAACACATTGACTTATGGTGCGATGGAAGCATCTACCTGACATGTCCTTCAAAAAAACTCTACACCTCCATTTTCTAATCCCACATCGCTTTTAAGATTTGTGGGGGATGGAGCCAATAAATTGTATGGATACATTGGGGCTCACCAATCCAATATGGAAATGTACAAGATGCTATGTATGCAAGAGAGTACGGCAAAGATACAACAAATGGAGATTGTGTCAACTTTGACAGAGCAACTACAAAGAGAAATCAAAGAGCACTCAAATACGAAGAAGGAGTTACGATGAGTAAGAAGGAAGAGAACAATTCTCAGGGAAAGACTACGAAACAAAATGATTCAAAACATTGCAAAGTTGAAGGCTGGTAGTGGAGGATGCAAGCGTCGAATTCAACTAGTAAGGTAAGCAAACAGTTAATTTAATTTATCAATCCAATTCTCCAAATAGGATGTTCTTTATTCAATGATTCTTATTACAAGTGAAATTGGTATTGCATGTTTATTGTAGGAAAATATTAGGGCCTGCAAAGGAAAACATAGATAAAAGGATTGCTATCTAGTCATGTAGCAAAGGGATTGATTGAAGAGAAGAAGTTCAAAACAATATGATGGAATGTTGTGGAGGAATTCATATCCAATAATAACGTTGACGTGGATACAATTCAAGAAGCTCTTGATGTCAATGGAGTCAACAAAAAAGGATATGCTTCAATTTACAATGCTCTCTCCTCTAACTTAAGAGATTAGAGAATCAAATGAGTGCTTCTACCCAGCCCAGCAGCTGTATGGAGAAAAAGAGGATTACTGAATACAGAAATAGATTAGTATATTGGACAATAAAACCATATTGAAGGGATCTATGATAGTAGTAAGGGAAGCACGGTGTATGATCCTTTTAATAATATTTTTGTGGACCTTAAACAAATGCAAAGAAGAATGGTAGAGTTTTATAATCTTTCATTCGAAGAATGCAAAGGTGTTTTGAAATTCGTTATCAAATTTGATGAGTGTGAGATTGTTAAGGGAAAAAAAAATTGAGTCACTGTTACCTTAATGAATTGAGCACTTGATACATCAATTATTGAATAAGACACAAGCTATTTTAGTGTGCAATCAGAAACATGTACGGTGGTTAGGCTCGTTTGAGGTATGCAAACATTCCATATTGTATAAGGCAATGCTCTTTTTTTCAATCCTAAGATAATCTTACAGTGTGAATTTTATTTTTCATAGGTCAAGACAGAGGACCATAAAACTCTTTCTTGGGTTTTCCACCATACTGACATACCAACAATAATCAAGAGTCAAATTCAAGGTGAACATCTCCATGTTGCAGGCAAAGTGACTTTCAAGCAGAGTGGCATATGGCAGGTGATTTGAAAACGCTTAAGTGTATGTATAATGTAAGTAAAGGGGGAAATTCAAAGTCTCCTTGTCTGTATTGCAAAGAGCCAGCACATGTGATGGATCCTAAATGGTGGAAGAGAGCACCAAATAGAGACAAAGTAGATCCAGAATTTAAGGCTATTCTTGACATTCCATTAAGTAATGTTCATATATGCACATTGCATGCACTATGTCAGATTGTGGAGAAGTTGGTCTTTCTTTATATTGGATTTGCTTGGAAGCTTCATCCCAAAAGAAGTAGAAAACATGCTCTCCAAGCATTGGAGAAAGTGTTGTCTGATATGGGTCTCCATGGAGGCAATGTTCATATAACAAAGGATTTGAAAAAATCTACAAATGGCAAAGAGGTACCAATCAAGCCATCTATTTGGTGGTGTCAAGGCAAGGAGATTTTTATCCCAGACAACAAACAAAAAAAATCAAGTGAATAAATGCACAACACTTTCAAGGATAAACTATGGATTATGGAAGCAAGTCCATTATGTTGTTAAAGATCATGAGGCTGATGGGAAAGCATGGACTATCAAAGCAGAGGTGTGGAAGTCATTGGACAAACTCTTCATTTTTTGTGACAAAAAGGCATGGACAAAGAGTGATTACCAAGTTTTTAAGGAAGAGGTAAAAACATTTGGAAAGTCTATGAAAGAGGCTTGAACATCGTGCAACATAACTCATTATATGGTAACTATTAAAGTTTTCTTTCTTTCGTTATGCTTTTTTCATTTGTTTCTTCCACTGATACTTGCTCTTATAGTAGCTTATTATCTACAATCATCTTCCATATTTTCATTTAAAAATATGGTTGTCCAACAATTTGGTCCACACAAGGGATGGAGAAATCACATTACACTGCCCATAACACCTTCTTTTGACACACACAACATTTTGGAGGAAGAGAGAAAGCAAACAACCTAAAAGAAGTATTTCAATGGTTTTATTGAGGTATACTACAAAGACTAAGCTCCAAGAGAAAAGTGAATACCTCACAAATTAAGTTAGCCTTTGCTTTGGCCCAAAAGCAAAGAAAGAATTAGATTTTGGACAACTCAAATGCCACAGAGAGACATGCCAAGAGGAGACATTCATAGATCTTTGTAAACCATAAGTGGATAGATAGATGCTAAATTTTAAACAAACTTGTAACACAAAACCATTACAATTTATATATTGCTTGTGCAATGTACAATATCTTTCCGAACTTGTGAACTATTCTTCTACTGTATCAATGTCACACTTGTCTTCTGCTTTTTCTGCATCATCTTGCTTAATTGATTCGGCTCCTTCCATTTGAAACCCTTCACTTACTAATGGATTATCATGCTTGATTGGTTTGGCTCCTCCAATTTGAAACCCTTCACTTGCTAATGGTGGTTCTCTATATCTAAGAAGATGGTGCTTTCCATGAACATCTAGGCCCAAAATACTCTTGATTCCATGTGCATGAGCATATGATGTGTATGTAAGATAATATCCAACCCTATTGCAATCCCTGCCTGGATAGTAGCCAAAAGTGTGATAAGCAAAAAACTTTTCAATCAAAATGGCCTCTATTTGTTGGAACATTTCATGCCCACCCAAAAACCTGGACAAAGCTTTGAAAAACCAAACTACGATCTCCCCATCATTACTCAATTGTCGATGAAAAACCAAAATCTTTGTAGTAGAGAGCTGGCTGATATAGTGGGAGAGGCTGGTAAGTCGCCCTAATCTCTCAGTTCCCCTTTCATGCCTTCGAAGGTAAGAATCATCTTCGACATTCAACTGCAAAAACCAAAATAATACAATTACATTTTTCACCTAAGATTAAGGAAAAATGAGATGACAAAAGAGATAACTCACTTGTGGATTTTCATCTTCAACTAAAACTTTATCGATCCAAACGTTGATGCTGCTTTCTATGGAGATGTTGGGGCTTCTTTTTTGCTCCTCTTGCTTTCCCATTTTTTGTCAATCATAAGTTCTCTCTAAAGATGCTCAAAAGTCTCTTTATCAATGCCATATGAGTCCTTGAATTTCTTCACTTCTGTAAAGCACATCGAAAACAATTCTTCTGAATTGAAGTTGTCCCTCTAATGATAGAGATTGATCCTCATTGGCAATAAAATCTCTTTCCAACAGGTAGGCTTGTGCAATTATTGCCAATGCATAGTCCTCTCTCAAATCAAATATTGCCTGAATGTCACTAAGATGAACGTACTCAACATTGTCAATAAGGATAGAAGGCGGCAAGGAAATTGCATGGTTGCAGTTCTCCATATCAAGTCCTTTAATGTTTACTGGTCCTTTAATTGTATCTGCCCTGAGTGACACAACGTCTATTGTTGCAACTTTAGCCATGCAGCTTCAGCCATCTCATTTTTTAGATCAATTTCCTCCTTTGTGTGAAAGATCCAATATATGATCGCCACTAAGCCTAGTGCACACAAGATCAACGGAAGAACTAAGGAGGCTCAAAGCACACTAGATAAGACATGAGAGGGAGATAGCAAATCTATATCTCTTGCAATGTGTATTCAACAATACATGATGGGCCTCTTATAAAGAGAGTGCCCTTTGAATAGTCAACCATGTGGGATCCTCTCATCCACATCTCTCCTTGTGGATATCCTCAATCCACATCTCCACATCATGTAGTCCACATCCTAGGGTGGCTACTTTAATTCTTTCCTATACCATACCTTAGCCTCTAATTATGTGCTCATGGCACCACAACTCTCAACACCTCCCCTTGGTGCCATGATCCTTTGGCTACTACAAGGTGGTCAGATGTGAGTTACATTCCATCACCTTCCCTTAGTGCATGCATTGCTACTTAAGGTGGTCAAGTGTAGTTTCTACATGTCAATACCTCCCCTAGGTGCTTTCATAGCTACTCTTAGGTGGTCAGGCTTGATTTACAAACATATGGGCTGAACGTGGCAAGGCTTTTTGCCTCTCAATACATTCCATTAATGTCACCTTTTGGCTCATGGCTTGATGATGATGGCATTTGCTGCTTTGCTTGGTGTAGCTTCATGCATGATGCTTTGTTCTTCCATGTGCCTTGATGCTTTATGTGTGGATGCCATGCTTTGTGCTATGGTCATCTCATGCACTTGTGCTTTCAGCATGCTTATTGCATTCATGTGTCGCTTTACCATTTGTTGCAAAGGTCTTTCTTCAATGGCAATGTCTAATTGCATACAATGATTCTGACTGGATAGGCGCGTAGAGCTCAAAAAGACAATTACTTTTCCTTTTTGGAGCATGTGCAAATTCTTCCTAGATTGCAAGTTACGCTTTGTTGAAGTTTTTGTGAAGAAGAGGGGGCCTGATGATGTGGCAGAGGGATTCACACGTTGCACTCACACTGTGCTTAGGAAGAGGGCTTAGGTGGCACTTAGCTAATCCTACCCTAACCATAAGCCTTAACCATGGTTTAACTTAACCTCACCCAACCTTATCTACCACGTGGCATAGACTAGAGCACTGACCAAACCAACTAACCCAGGGTTGCTTTGAGCTAACCCAAGTCAAAGACTTATTTGCCATGTGTCAAATTGTGGTGAACCTTAGGGAAACTTTGTGGAGAAATTGAGAAATAGGGATGGTGTCGCGGTTTCGGAAGATCGTAGGGAGCTCGAAGGCGGTAATGGAGAAGAAGTGCTATGCTTTGTTGTGGAAGAGCCGTGTAGAAGGCGCTTGCTGCTGTCGATGCTGGAGCCTTTGGAGGATCACTTTCGGCTATTTTAGGGTTGTGGACTAGAACCATGGTGGATTCCATCGCTGGTTGAAGGTGTTTGTAGGGAGGAGCTTGTAGGAGCGACTGATTCCAGGAGATCGCTTGCCATCAAGCTCAGCGGAGGTAATGTTGGAGATGATGATGATGACAGAGGCTTGGTTCCTACTGTTGGAAGCCTTGTTGCGATGGAGCGGCTAATCATTGGGACTGAGGCACTGCTGCCATCTGACTCTGTTATGTCATAGGTGATAAGGCCGCATGTGGCTAGTTGCTTTGTGCCTTGCTTGTTGCAAGAGATGGCTAGAGCCAGACGTTGCTTGGCACTATAGATGGCTGGCGAGAGGCTTCGGCTATCACAGAGGGCCGTTGTAGAAGGCGAGGCTATCTACAGTGGGGTTGAGCATAGATTGTGTGTTGGTCGCTAAAGGTCGTCTATCTTAGGCTTGTCGTTGGAGGTCGCTCTAGCCACACTAGAGGTTATGGCTCTGGTAGTCGAGAAGTCTATCAGGAATTCAGATTCAGAGGAAGCTTGAGCCAACCCAAAATCACAGATCTTTAGCATGCAGTCATTGCAATTCACAAGGATATTGCAAGTACTTCAAGCCTCTCTCTCTTTCTCTGTTAGTCGAGGATCACAGATCGGAAGAGCAATGCAACATTTCTTCTTTCCTCAAAGGAGAAAGTAGAATCCAATCCTAGCAAAACGACTCTCTGTGAGCTTTGGTCTTCCTATATAATGGTGTTCCCCCTTCTCCCTTCAGATCAAGCCAAGGTTCCTCTTTCCGCGGACCTCTATCTCAAAACTTGGGTTTGCACCTCTCTCTCTCTCTCTCTCTCTCTCTCTCTCTCTCTCTCTCTCTCTCGTGGACTTAATGTCAAAAACTCTCCCTAACATCAAGATAAGAGGGTGCCACTCACTCTAAACTACCTAGGCTCGTGGGCAACCTATGCTCTGATACCATGTGAAAGATCCAATATATGATTGCCACTAAGCCTAGTGCACACAAGATCAACGGAAGAACTAAGGAGGCTCAAAGCACACTAGATAAGACATGAGAGGGAGATAGCAAATCTATATCTCTTGCAATGTGTATTCAACAATACATGATGGGCCTCTTATAAAGAGAGTGCCCTTTGAATAGTCAACCATGTGGGATCCTCTCATCCACATCTCTCCTTGTGGATATCCTCAATCCACATCTCCACATCATGTAGTCCACATCCTAGGGTGGCTACTTTAATTCTTTCCTATACCATACCTTAGCCTCTAATTATGTGCTCATGGCACCACAACTCTCAACACTCTGCATCTTGCTCATGCTCAGAGTCAACTTGAGAAAGCTATATTGTATCCATGCTCTCTTTCAATACCTCTTCTTCAGGTTGAGTTGTCTCCATGTTATAGAAATTAAGGTACATGACAAAAGCCATACTCTCCTCTAGAAGCCTACACTTTTTATTTTGCATAGTGCATTTTTCTTTCAAGTGCTCTAGAAATAAGTCATATCTCTTGGCCATATAACTTCTAGTATTATTTGTAGTAGCAACATCCTTTAGAGGTGAATATAGGGCTTACTTTCTATAACAACTTTTCCATCCCTTGTCAGAGTATCAAACCCTTCATAATACTCTGCCAAAATGTCATAGTGTTGTGACATTATATCTGAGTAATTTAGACTCTTATTGAACATCTCATAAAAAATATGACACTCCTGATGTGCATTGGACTTGTGGAGAAATTCAAACAACATCTCATTGGAAGACTTCTTCTCCTCCCTTTGAGGACTACTTGATGGCTCCGCAAATGTCATTTGCAGAGATCTTCTTTCTACTGGTGCCGTCACATAAGTTCTTTGCAAATTTACTGCACCATACTATGTGTGTTGAAATGCAAATGTGATTACATAATTGAAAGTAAATTTTTGCACCATATGTTGAAATATCAATGTGAACAATAATTGAAAGAAAGACCTTAAAATCGTAATTATTCGACATACCTGGGTTGCAAGTTCTCATGGCAAATTTTCTCACACTCCGCTTTCTAGTTGTTTTAATATTGTCAACTTCACATGGTCAAGCCAAAAAACAAAGAATAGCATTAGCAAACAAAAAATATTCAAAAAATACTTAATGATTTTAGCTATTCCTAACATATTCTGAGTGACAAAGAGATAGCCACAAAAGAGTGTTGAATCTACTTCATATGTCCACTGATTTGAGTTTCTTTACAAAAAGGATCATGTATAACATGCCATGTGTCACAAAAGAATCTAAAAGGATTACGTGTGAACTCTAGAAAGGAGAGTCCATAAAAATTATCTTCATGTCATGACATGAAGGAGTGTTTGAAAACATAACAAGTGACTCACTTGGAGGCAGTCAATAGAGCGAGCGAGAAAAAGCGAGCAAGCCCAAAAAAGCGAGCGACAATTAGTTAAAGTGATTGGAAAATCAAGCAAGCAAAGAAAGAATCTAAGTTTTTTATAAATAATTGCTTGAAGTATAAAGTATTCAAAAGAGTGGTTATGTGTCACATTTCTTAAAATTGAGTAGTCTAAAGTTAAGGACTATTGTAACATGACCCCATTTGGGTTTGGCAATTGTCCTGGGGGGTCACTCATAAACATGTAACATACCACTTTTGTGCATTGAGGGGTATTTTTTAGTGGGGGGACTTACATGTTGTTTGTGTGCATGAGGGGATTTATAAAATAGCAACTTAATGTAATTTATATATGTAGATATTTTAAAATATAAACACATACATGGGTTCAACCATTTACATGACAAAATGTAAATTGCAAGAACAAGGGTAATTTTTAATACATTCTTGCTTGCACATGCTTTATGGGTTTATGAAGAGTGATCCCCAGAGTGTAATTAAAAGGTAGAGGATGTTAAATTTTTGCCAAAATAGACAGTGTCTTCTCGCTCCCCATTATGGGAAACCTTGCTTTAAACTTGGTGTAAAAAATTGGACAGAATCTCACAAAATTCATATTCTGATGCACACAATTTTTTTAGATGGTGCAAAAAGGCATGATATTGA
The DNA here is from genome assembly GCF_047967505.1 of Dipteris shenzhenensis. Lineage (NCBI taxonomy): Eukaryota > Viridiplantae > Streptophyta > Polypodiopsida > Gleicheniales > Dipteridaceae > Dipteris > Dipteris shenzhenensis. The sequence continues at coordinate 27,694,139 of NC_141596.1, forward strand.
TCTAAATCATGCCTTGTCATTTGATTTGATATGTAACATTATGCCATTTATATTTGACAATAAAAAGATGTAGGGATGTTAAAACTCATCTTTTGGGCCAAAAAAATCATATGTTGACATCTTGCAAAAAATACAGAGATGTGAAAATGCCCTCTTTTGGGCCAAAACAGGGAGCGTGTTATTTTGGCCCAAAAGAGGGCATTTTCACGTTAACACACTCCCTGTTTTGGCCCAAAAGAGGGCATTTTCACATCCCTGTATTAACGCGCTCCCTGTTTTGGCCCAAAAGAGGGCATTTTCACATCCTTGTATCTCTTGATTTACAAGTCCAAACAAGGTCATGTTACATATCAAATCAAATGGCAAGGCGTACTTTAGATGATTATCATGTCTTTATGCACCATCTAGTAAAATTTAATGCACCAAAATATGAATTTGTGGTTAATTTGTTGCATTAGTGGGAAGGATATTTTTCCAGTAAAAACAAAGAAACATGGGTTTCATTCCAAGAGTGAATAGAGTTAAAAAAGCTAAGCATTTACATATGCATGGAATTTAGACTAATCCATGCAAGGAGTCCTTAGAAACATCCCACCTGTGTGGAAGGTTGCATTGATGATCTCAATTACTCTAGTGGAAAGAGAGAACTTGATTGCAGTTACTGTAGGGTTTGTCTTCAATACAAACAATGAATTGGAAATTGAACATACAAACTATCTCATGGATGATGTGAAATTAGTGTTAGTGGCTCAGAAAGTTATATACGTATTTAACCTTCTAGCATTGAGGAAACATATGGACTTTTGAATAAGTTATTATTTTTTGCTACTGAAATGGGGGATTTATAAATCTTATTGTTTTTTATTGCTCGCTTTTTTTGGCTCGCTCGCTTTTGGTTGCTCGCCTTTTGGTAATCCTCACTTGGTACATGGCATAAAGAATTGGGGGAAGTGATGAAGATGAAATGTCTCTTCTATCCTCAATTTTTTATACAATTGGGGGAAATGATGAAGATGTAACGTTTTTCATTCTCGTGAAATAATTTTGGCATGGATTCCAACAAGCCACGTGAGGAGGACGAACATGAAGATAATGAAGATGATAAAGACAAGAAATACGAGTCCGGAAGATCAATACCAAAGACCAAGGGTGCATCAATTAAGGGAGAAATGAAGATGACATGGATGCATGTCTCCCTTCTCCTCCACCCCCACCGCCTAGACCACCCCTAAATGACCCTCCCCCCATCTATTACCATGACTATGTGAGTGTCTCTTTTTCCTAATCTCCCTATGAGAATTCAATCTCGTGTTTGATGTTCATAAAAGCAATTTCACTAAGCAAAGCCGTGTGCAAGCCATGCTCAAGTACAAAGACCAAATCGTTTTTTACCATAAGATTGAAAGGTGTTCAAAAAAGCGATTTTATGCATGCGTGCTCGAGTACAAAGACCAAATCGCTTTTTTAAGCATGTAATGCAAGAATGACAATTTCAAAAATGCGATTTCATATGTGGAGCTTAAGGTAATATGTAGTAGACCTTTTTTGAGAGACTACGATTTCTACATGCTGAAAAACGCGATCTCAACATAGGAAGAGGTGTCAAATGCCCCAAATCGCGTTTTTGAACTGTTTTTTAAATTGGTTACTCACACAAATCTTTGCCAATAGAAACACTAGTGGAATTGATTCTTGCATGTAAAAATGGAATACATGTTGCATCCTCGTTGATGGTATTAGTGTTGAGTCATCTACGCCACCACGAGATCTAAATAACGAAAGCCAATACCTTTTTTGGCGTTGTTAAACAGACAACTTTATAGTGGGAAGGACTACTCTTGTGATGGCTATGCTTCTCCTAAGTCACTCCTCCACAAATGTCACCTTCTCGCAAGAGCCTTCTTCCACTGCCGCTTCTCGCAAGAGCCTTATAGAGCGACGCTTCTCACAAGAGACCTTCCGTCGCTGCCAGTCGTCTGTTAGATTTCATGCATGGTGCGAGGCCAAGTATTCAATCTTGACAATCCCAAATGAGGCATACACTCGAAGATAGTAGACGAATCTTTAAAAACGGCTACTGGGCCCACCAAACCATTAATAGCGAGTTTCCAAATAAAGGTTTACAACCATAAATAACAAGCTTCCAAAAAAAGAGACATGTGGGGCCCATTTTGGCTAAAAGTCCCTAGTTTTCCTAAATCGTCATCATAAGGTAGATGCAAGGTAGCGATTCATTATCAACACCTTCATGCAAGGACCAAAGGCATTCTCCTACTCGCAAATCCCAGGTTGGTGGTTTGCTTTTCTGTTTGTAATCTCCTTATGATAATTCAAGTGTGCACAGAATCGTGAGAGTCATGTTTATGTTGAAAAAAGCGATTTCAAACATGTGGGCTTAGGCAGAATGGCCATATCGCATTTTTGAGCGTGTTTGAGCTTCTCTTGGAAAAATCGATTTCCCATGTGGCAACATGCTATATTGATTTCCCATGTGGCAACATGCTACATAGATTTTTGCATCGCCTTGATAACAAACGTAAACTTCATGCTAAAAAAAGCGATTTATTCTGTGGAGGTAGAGGTAACATGCCATATCACTTTTTTGAGAATCTACGAAAAGGCAATCATGAATAGTTTGTTGAAAAAGGCAATTTCACATCTAGAGATTTGGGTAACGTGCTAGATAGCTTTTTCAACCGTGTTTCAAACAAAACTAAACAAGGTTCAAAAATTGATATCTTCTATTGGAAAATGCGATTTTATGTAGGGAGGTGTTGGGTAACAAGCGAAATTGCTTTTATGAGCGTGTAGGAAGGTGCAATCATGAAGATTTATGAAAAAGGCAGTTTTTGGAGACCCTAAACAAAATCCGGTCAAAAAAGCAATTTGTTGCTTCCTAGTAAGCCAATCCACACCAAATCACTTTTTTGAGCATGATTTAAAGATAATCCAAGCTTCATGTCAAGATTCGCTCACAAATGCGATTTGATGCTTCCTAGCAAGCTATCTCACAAACTTGCTTTGTGGAGCATCTTGTATAGACATTTCTAAATAAAGAAAAATGTGAAGCATGTTTTGATGATCCAAAATCTCAATCTATTAGAAAACGTGATTTCATAATGTCGCACGGTTTTGTTTCATATCAAATCACTTTTTTAAACTATTTGGACATTTTGAACATTTTGGACAAGGTTTTGCTCAATAAAAAAACAAAGACTTTGCTATGGACTCGATAAATAGCAATCGAAACACTTAATTGCACGAATGTGAGAACATACATACTTGTTGCTTGCTGCTCCATAAAACATGGCCCGAGATTATCCATGAAGTGTTGTACAAAGGTAGCACTATGCCAAATATGTGGATCTTGGAGTTGTAAAATAAGACCTTTACCAATTATAAAAACGTTGTAGTCGGTGGGTCCCAAGAGAGCGCTTGCGTCGAGATAACGGCTATCCTAGCCATTATTAGCTCGCATATGTAAGCCTCCAGTAAGGGTCCACTTTCAACCTACCCTATATTGGGTTCTAGTGGCCATTTACAACAAAGAAAGAATGGCTAGCATGATTTTCCTTTATTATCATCAACTCGTGCATTACTATCAACCCAAGATAAGGGTTGGACTGTCTCTCTTTTTCCTAAGGTAGATAATGATCTGTTCGTATTGTTTAGAGTATATTGTTTAAAAAAGCTTTCTTTAGCATATTTTCCATTGTTTGAAGCATCCTCACATATGACTAATTTGTTTGCTTAACATGTAAAGTTGCATAAGAAAGTGGTTTGGTATGTTGGTGTACTATGGTGTAATTCTAAATCTCTTTAATGAGCATGTTTTGCATATGTTCTATAGTGGTTTGCAATCTTACAACCTCTCTTGATGCTTTGAGGATTGTGTTTGATGTTTTTTTAGTAAAGAAGATTGGATATGGCAAGGATCAAATCTACAGCGAGAAAACATGGAAAAGGTCCTGACATCGTAGTAGTTGCTGCCAAAGTAGAAGCATCTCAAAGCGGCTGTCACCAAAGAAAGGGTAAATCAGTGCATATACTCAAGCAAGCTAAACTAAGGAGGTTTAAGCAAAAAACATTAGCACTAAGAGAGATTAGACAAGCATAATTGGCCATGGGATTTGCTATCCCAAAAGCCCCATTCCAAAGGCTTGTCAAGAGAATTTGTGTTGAAGATTGGAATCTTGAACATCGATGGCAGAGAACAGCTTTGTATACTCTTCAAGAAGCTGCTAAATATTATATGATAGAGTTTTTTCAGGATGGAATGCTTGTAGCTGCCCATGCACATAGAGTCACACTGATGGTTAAAGATATTGAGACAGTGAAGAGGGTAAGATATAGATATGACAAGCTCCTTCATCCCATTGATTGGGTGGATAAAAAAATGAGACATCTCGACAGCCAAAGGATGAGGGCATTCAATACAAGAAGTGACACACAACAGAGACACAAGGGCCAAGGCTGCCCATGAAGAGTACATTGCACTGGAAAGGGAGAAAAGCAACTAGCAATTTGTTCATGAGAACTTTAAGAGATTCGATAAATTGTCAAAGGTTGGCTGAGTTGGGTTCTAGATTTTTAATTTCTTATGTGACTATGTTTGAGGCAAGAGATATTACCATGACAATTGAATGCAAAAACGCACTCAAATCAAAGAATGAGTGGGTCGCTTATCAGATTATCATGGATGTCCTTTGGTAAGTTTTTTTAGATGTTTGCATATCTGATATAGTACAGGTGTTTGAAGAAACTTTTCACTGCATTGGATTTATGTCCTCCCAATGTAAACACCATTCAAATTGTTATGTTGGTGAGAGAACTATTTCCTTTTCCACAAACTTGATGCATCTTTCTTCACAACCATCTCTCAATGATGATATCCTTGTGCAGGCACCACAACAAGATGATCCTAATTCATGTGGGTGGAGAACATTATTCCATGCCAAGTACATGCTATACACTTTTTTTGAAGCACAAATACTAGAGATGGTAAATATAAAGATCTTTATTGCATATCTTATATATAATGACAAGATGTCAATGCATTTATGATACATTTCTCTCTCCTCACATCGTCAAGAGGACAGCTACACATCCATTGATATAAATGGATATAGAGCTCTTACAATTGAAAATCTACTCAAGTATGCAAAGAAGGCTCCTAAAGAGAAGCAAAAAAAGAAGCCCATTCGTGTTGGATCTAGTTCCTCTGTTAAAGGGCACGCAAATCAGGAGCCACTGATGGTGGATGAGGAGCCGGTAAAGCAGGAGCCTGTTAAAGTTAATGAGGAGAAGATTTAGGAGCAAGTGAAGGTGGATGAGCAGAATACACAAGAGGTCGCTCACAAGGAGGAACAACTGGAGGAGAAGCAGGAACACATTTATTCCGAGCATCAGCCTTTTCAGCAATCTTTCTCAAATCCTTCCATAGAGCCTTCCACTGAGCAACAAACTCCTTGAATGAAGTGGATATGCCATGGCATGTTTAATGCTGGCTTATGGATGTTTATCATCTGCAGTAGCTACAGTCCATGTCATTTAACTTCTCTTGACAATTATATTCTTATAACACAATTTTGTGACAAAACAGATGTTGGGATAAAGGCCAATGGCCTAGTATATACCCCTTTGTACCATACATACATAATAAGAGCTTACCTTGATCTGGATGAGTTAGCACCCACAATTTCGATGTTCTTCCTTTCTTTGTTGCTCTCTGATAAGACCTCCTCTCCATCAATTGGTATCAAAGCTTGGTTGAGTGAAGCCAACAAGGAGACTGTAGCATTGCGGTGTGGTTGTGCCAAAAGCCTGAACTTGTTGCGTGGAGTCTCCTACTGCTGCTGCCCTTGGGAGCTGTATTTTGACATATACTAGCTCGTTCTTACTGTTTCAGCCATATATATTAGGTTGCCTCGACTGTTCCAGCAGTCTATTGCGTTGTTTAAGTAGGGAAGAAGGAATATTATCCATCTACGGTCAAAAACGACCTGCTGCTCTGAATTCCAGCCACTAGAAGTTGCTTTTATGGGGCCCGAAAGCAAAAACGTCTTTTGCTTGTGGCAGACTCTAATTGATCAAAGGCAGCTGGTACATTCAGATTTCAGTTGGATTTATGCCTTCAAATTTATGCATATCAAGCCAAAGGTTGGCTGAAAGTGATTGCTTACAATTGATGCATTTTGAGCCTTTGTTTAGCTGAGAAAGTGAGCATAAGTGAGCAGTGTTTTTCTGAAGCTGTCTTGTATCCTAGGAAGGCATTATTTTTTGTGAGTGTAATACTCTTCCCACTAAGGGAATTTTTTGGACAACAATTTTTAGAATTGTTGGGCTATTTCATTGGAGTTTATGCCTCAAATGCTTCAAGAAAAATTGGTGATTGGCTTGTGACAGCAGTAAAAAGTGAGTAAGTGGCTGTTTTCACAAGTGAATATCAGAGAATCCATGAGGAATTGTCTTTTGAGTTGAACTAAGTAGTTTTAGTTTTTTGGACAATCTACAATCTTGTTTTTGAAAGTGTTTCAATTCGAGTTTTGGAGAAAAAGTTATGATGCCCGGTATGCCCATGATCTATAGTTTTGACAGTTTGACAACAGCTAGAAAAAGTGAGCAGGGACCTGCATTCAGCAGTGAATATCAAAAAATCCATAATGAATTTGGACTTATAGTAAACCAAAAGTTTGTAGATCTATTGGTTGTCTACAACTTTGGTGTTTACAGCAAAGGCAACCGAGTTACAGTTGGGAAGATATTGATAGCTCAAAACAGGCCAAAACTATTGCAAATTGTTATTACAGCAGTAAAAGTTTGCAGGTGGTGGTATCCAACAGTAGATATAAGGAGATCTGTAAGGATTTTGGAATTGCTGTAAACTGAGAAGTTGTAGAGTTTTCTACTAGCTACATTTCTTCTGTCACACTTTTTGCATCAGAGCTACCGTGCAAAAGCTATTGGCTACTTTTGGGATGCCCTGAGGTCACTTACAGCACATGTATTTGTGACTATGATAGTGTGGTTGTTGTCATTACAGTTAATATTTTTTGGCCTTGAGTTTGATACATTGTTGCAGTTGTAAAGAATAAGGGAGAGAGATAGGAGACTCAAGTTCAGCTTTCTTCAACAACACACAAAAGAGAGAGGACACAAGGTTGGAGGGTGAAGCCTTTCTTCACTTTTGCACACAACAACAATACAATAGAAGAGGGAAATACCCTATATGTCAAAACCTAGAATACGTGGTTCATATGTGAACCCAAACCAAAAACATACGTGGTAGTCTAACTACACCACGAGTACAACTAACATAGGCGGTGACATAAATGATAGTCACCCAGGAGATATGTCGGGGATAGAGCTTGATATCTCAACACTCCCCCTCAAGCTCAAATCCATCTCACGTACACCAAGCAAGCTTCTAAATCTGCAAAGCTTCTCGGTACCCAATGCCTTCGTAAAGATATCAGCCACCTGCTCCTCAGTGCTGACATAGACAAGATCAATCTCACCAGCTAGAACCTTCTCTCTCACAAAGTGATAATGCACCTCAATGTGCTTCGTTCTAGCATGATAAACTGGGTTATTAGCAAGCATGATGCTGCTAATGTTGTCACAATGAATGACAACTGCTGCATGAACTGACTGTCCCATATCTGCAAGTAGCTTCCGTAACCAAGCTACCTCACATGCAGCCATTGCTGCACCCCTGTACTCTGCCTCTGTGCTCGACAAGGCAACTGTTGGCTGCTTCTTGCTGCTCCAACTGATGGCACCACTCCCAAGGGAAAACATAAAACCACTAGTAGATCTCCTGTCTGAGACACTACTAGCCCAGTCAGCATCTGTGTATCCATGTACCTGTAATGCACACCTAGCTTCATAAAACAGTCCATAATGCAATGTGGACTTCACATACCGCAGTATGCACCTAGCCGCATCCAAATGTGGCTTCCTCGGTGCCTGCATAAACTGACTCACCAGCCCCACAGCATAGCTCAAATCTGGCCTGGTTATAGTCATGTAAATCAAGCTACCTACGATGCGCCTGTACATAGTAATATCTTCAAGAAGCTCACCTGACTCTGCATTGAGCTTCACATTCTGCTCCAATGGAACAGAGATAGGCTTACAGCCTGTCATCCCATATTTGGACAGCATGTCCAAACCGTATTGCCTTTGCAATAGCCATATCCCACTCGGGGATCTAATAACCTCAATGCCCAAGAAGTAACGCAGCTCTCCCAAATCCTTCATCTCAAATTTCTGCTTCAACAGCAGCTTCACTTCATTAATGTCTGCATCACTATCACCTGTAATAATCAAGTCATCAACATAGATGACTATAAGCACAATCCCTCTGTTTGTCCTTTTCACATAAAGTGAAAAATCTGAGTTGGAAATTTGAAATCCAATAGTGACAAGATATTGCCCTATCTTGTCTGACCATGCCCTCGGCGCCTGTTTTAAGCCATACAAGGCTTTGCGCAACCTGCATACAAAATTGGGATGTGCATTATCCTCATAACCTTTTGGCTGCATCATATAAACCTCTTCCTGCAAATCACCATGCAAGAAGGCATTTTTCACATCCATCTGATGCAAAGACCATCCCTTTGCAGCAGCCATAGCAATTACTGCTCTCACGGTTGCCATCCTTGCAACTGGGCTGAAAGTTTCCTCATAGTCAATTCCATATGTCTGTGCAAAACCTTTGGCAACCAATCTTGCCTTGTACCTGCTAACAGACCCATCAGCATTGTGCTTTACTTTGTAAACCCACTTGCAGCCAATAGCCTTCTTATCATGAGGCAAAGGCATCAAATCCCAAGTGTGGTTTGCATCCAAGGCAGCCATCTCTTCATCCATAGCTGCTTCCCAATTTTTATGCCCTGCTGCATCCTCAAAACATGTGGGCTCTGGCTCCTCTAGAACCTTGACCATATAAGCATAGTGATGTGCTGTATACCCATCATATCTCAGCCTGTCAACTGGATACTTAATACGAGTGGATTTCCGTACAACTGGATCAGTTGCAGGAGTCTTTAAATCATGCCTGCTTTTCCTTGCACCAGGTGTAACAACAGAAGGAATCCCAAGTTCCTCATCAAGGCTCATTTCAGAGCCACTTGACTCTCCATCAACATGAGAGCTACTAGCAGACACATCAAACACTGGAGCATGGTCCACTTTTTCTTTTCCCTTATGTGATACCTGCACAACACTATCAGGACTGCCATGTGACGATTCACTAGATCTCAATCTCCCTGTCCATGCATTAGATCCACTAGTAGAGGACTCTCTGGGTCCAGTCAAGGCTTGAGATTGCTGCTCTGCATTTATTGCAGCATTCCCATTTCCTGCATCTGCATCTCCTACCATAACAGTTGGTGCATACCAGCTGCTCATTTCATCAAAAACAACATCTCTGCTCACTTGCATTTTGCGGGTGGAAGGGTTATAACAGCGATACCCTTTCTGGTGCTGAGCATATCCAATAAAGATGCATTTTTCTGCCTTTGGATCCAGCTTTGTTCTCTTCTCATCAGGAACATGAACATAAGCTATGCAACCAAATACCTTCAAGTGAGAAATATCTGGTTTTTGGCCTGTATACATTTCTTCAGGCGTCATGCCATGGACAGCTGCAGTGGGGGTTCTGTTCATAATATAAACAGCAGTTGCTACTGCTTCAGCCCAAAAATAATCAGGCATGTTTTTCTCATTTAGGATCGCCCGTCCTACTTTTGCAATATGCCTGTTCTTCCTTTCTGCAACCCCATTCTGCTGAGGGGTAGACCTGCATGAGTACTTCCTTTGAATTCCCTGTTCTTTCAGATATTCACAAAATTCTTCTGAAAAGTACTCTCCCCCTCCATCAGATCTTAGCACTTTAATATGCACACCTTTCTCTTTTTCAACCATGGCCTTAAAAGCCTTGAAATGGCTGAACACTTCACTTTTGTGCTTCATAAAATAAATCCACACCTTCTTAGTGTAGTCATCAATAAACGTCACATAATAATGGCATCCACCAATAGAAGCAGCTTTGGTTGTCCAAACATCTGAATGGATTACTTCCAAAGGTCTTTTGCTCACCTTAGCATTTTTAGGAAATGCATGTCTGGCCTGCTTACCCATTTGGCATGCTTCACATACCTTTTGCATTCCCTCAACTCTGAATTTAGGCAAACCTGCAACAATGTTTTTCGTTTGCATAGATTTTAGCCTTTGTATATTCACGTGCCCAATGCGCTTGTGCCATATCTCAATATCTGCAATGACACCTCTCCCATGCGCAAACATAGCAGCTTTCACCTCAGGCATATCAACATCCAAGGTGAACATTCTACCATTTTTGTTGCCTTTTGCAACCAAGCGGCACTTATTTTTCAGGTCCTCAACAAAGCATCCATCAGGATTAAATCTAACCTGCAGACCTTGCTCCACCATCTGGCCAACTGAAACCAGGTTCTTAGTGATTTTTGGAACATGAAGTACATCTGCCAAGTACTTCGTTTTGCCATCCTGCATAGCCAATGGCACTTTACCAACCTGCGTAATTGGGTGCGTAGTATCATCACCTGTTTTAACATAACCTGGCTTATCCAAATTTCTGACATCATGAAACCACTCACCATGACTGGTCATGTGGTTAGAGGCACCTGAATCAACATACCAAACATCATTGCAAGCTGCAGCATCTCCTGACATGGAGTTAACCATATGCTGCATCACAAAAAGGTGCTCATTTCTGTCGTCACCATGCCCACTTGATGATGCATAGTTGCTTTGCTGCAACTTTCCACTTTTGATGTCATTCTGCTTTTTATAGCATGTATTCTCCTTGTGTCCAGGCTTTCCACAATAATAGCATTCTGTGCTGCTATTTACTTGCTGGTTCCTTTGCCATGAACCACGACCTCTTTGGCTCCCCTTGCCTCTAGAACTACCACGTCCTCCTCCATAGGACTGGTTTTCCTGTTGTTGCTGTTGGTTCTGATTTCCTGCACGGCCACCAGAACGGCCTCTTCCTCTACCCCTGCCTCTACCTGTATTCGAGTAGAAAGCAGTCTCTTGAGAAGTTGAGGTGGCTGAACCACCATTCCTTTGCTCTTCACTCAGCAAGAGAGCAATAAGTTCCTGAAAATCAGGAAATGTTTCACGGACTCCAATGGATGTCCGAAATTGTGCATAATCTTTCCCAAGACCATTCAAGGTCACGGACACTAAGTCCTCATCATCAACAGGTGCTCCAATGGAGGCAAGAGAATCTGCAAGGCCTTTCACCTTCAAGGAATACTCATTTATATTCATATTTTTCCTTTGCACATTGTGCAACTCCTGCTTTAGCTGCATCTTTCGTGCTTTGGTATTTGTGCTATACAGCTTCACCAATGTATCCCATGCCTCCTTAGGCGTCTCTAGATCCTGTATATGCACAATCATAGAATCTGAAATGCTAACGGACAGCCAATACAGGCATTTTCTGGCTTTTTCATGCCATTCTTTAAAGGCCTTCAATTCAGCAGGAGTGGGAGCAGCACCCAAAACTGGTTCTGCAGTTTCACCACTGATGTAATCCCAAACTCCCTTTCCCATAAAGAAGTTTGTCATCCTGAACTTCCATGCTTGGAAGTTGTTTTTGTCAAGCTTCTCACTGACAATGGTAGACAGATTCTCAGACATTTTACAAATCACGAAATGCAACAGCAACCTGTAAACACAGCAAATGCCTCAGAAGGGCAAATAGCAAAACTTCTGCAAAGAGCCTCACAGGGGCAGATCTGCAACACTGACGAAAGTGGTATTTCACCACACAGTCACTTCCTCGTGACGATTTTGCATCAACAGGCAACAGGCATGAATCTGCAACTCCCAATATCTCTGCACATAGGCATACGATGCAATTTCTGTGGCACCTTTCCACCGACTAGCCGCGCGGTGGTCGCACAGCAAAAACAGGGCCTTTTTCTGAGTGCCTGCGAAGAACTTCCGCCTTCAAAACGGGCCCCGAAACGGCCTCAAATCAGAAAAATAAAGTCACTGAGGGCTTAGCCCTCACCCGCAGCATATACTGCGCTCTCGCCGCACCGCGAAGGGCCTCTCAATCTGAAGCAGTGCACTCCTGCACTTCTGGCTGTGCTACCTGCAGAGATTTGCTCCCAAACTCGAAATAGGAAAGCTACACTGGTCCTCTTACCAGGACACCAGAAACTTGGCTAGCTTTCTTGAGCTCCTTACCACGAACAAGGCTCTGATACCATGTAAAGAATAAGGGAGAGAGATAGGAGACTCAAGTTCAGCTTTCTTCAACAACACACAAAAGAGAGAGGACACAAGGTTGGAGGGTGAAGCCTTTCTTCACTTTTGCACACAACAACAATACAATAGAAGAGGGAAATACCCTATATGTCAAAACCTAGAATACGTGGTTCATATGTGAACCCAAACCAAAAACATACGTGGTAGTCTAACTACACCACGAGTACAACTAACATAGGCGGTGACATAAATGATAGTCACCCAGGAGATATGTCGGGGATAGAGCTTGATATCTCAACAGCAGTGTATCTTGATTGTTCTGTCATCCATTGTGATGGCTTCGGCATCAGAGAATGCATTGTTTAACATTGAGAAGCTGGATGGCACAAACTTCTCCTATTGGAAGGAGCAAATCTACAATGTCCTTGTGCAGAAGAAGCAAGTAAAGCCTATAAAACGCAAAGGCATAAAGCTAGAGGATTAGGAAGATGATGAAGAGTGGAAGGAATTGGATGAGCTTGCATGCTCCACGATCATGCTCACACTTTCAAAATCGGTGTATTTCAATATGAAAGATATTGCAGGTGGTGCCTATGGTGTGTGGACAAAGTTGCATGATCTTTATGAGAAGCAGAGTGCCGCTTATCAAGTGTATTGGCTGAAGAAACTCATAGATCTTCGCATGGAAGAAGGGACTTCAATGTCTAGCCATTTAAATGAGTTTAACACAATTTTCAGTCAACTTTCAGATCGGAAAATTACCTTTGATGACTCAGTTAAGGCAATGTTCTTATTGGTCACTCTTCCTAAAAGTTAGGACACTTTTAGGACTCATATAAGCAATTCAGCCCGTGCAGGAGACCTGACAAGCAATGATGTTGAGAGTAGCCTTCTCACTGAGGAGGTAAATAGAAAGAACAATGCTGGAGCTAAAAGTTCAAGTGCTCTCAATGTGAGAGGGAGGTCATATTCCAGGGGGAAATACCACGACAAAAATACAAGCAAGTCTAGAAGCAAATCTAGAGGAAAATCCCATGCGAAAAAGGATTTGGAATGCTTCTATTATGGGAAGAAAGGCCATTTCAAACAGGATTGCTACAAATGGAAGAACAATAAAGGCAAAGGCAAAGCTAATGTGCAACCCAAGAAGGAAGAAAAATCTACGGTCAATATAGAGGAAGTGAATGTCATAAGTAATAATAGTGATGAGGGTGACATTCTTTATGCCTCTATGTTTGAGCATGCTTTTCTTGTGACTAGTGATGATGCATTGTCACAGAATTGGATACTAGACTTAGGAGCATCTTTCCATGTCACTCCACATAGGGAGCAATTTACCATTTATGATGAAGGAAGAAAAGGAACCGTGAGACTTGGAAATGATTATCCATGTGACATTGTTAGAGTGGGAGATATCCACTTGTCTCTTCCTAATGGTTCTACATTTGTATTCAAGAATGTATGGCATGTTCCAAATCTGAAAAAGAGCTTGATAAGTACGAGACAGCTTGATAATGATGGCTATCATGTGTTTTTTGGCAACAATACATGGAAAATTAGCAAAGGGTCACTTGTGATTGCTAGAGGTTCCAAGCATGGAACATTGTACTCAATGCATGTGTCCTGGGCATAAGAGATAATGTAATCAATGTGACCGAGCAGCCATCCATCTCTTTGTGGCATCATCGATTGGGACACATGAGCATGACAGGAATGAAGATACTTTCTGGTTTGTAGTATGTTCCCGTGTTACTTTTCATATTTTAGCATGTGTGAGCATTGCATGTATGGGAAGCAAACACAGTCTTCACATAAAAAATCTTTAGGCAAGAAGAGGCTTGAACCATTGGAGTTGGTTCACAGTGATGTGTGTGGACCTATGCCTACTGTCTCATTGGGTGATGCTTCTTACTTTGCTACTTTCATTGATGATGCTACACGGAAAGTGTGGGTCTATCCTCTTTGGAAGAAGAGTGATGTCTTTTATGCATTTCAAAAGTTCTTAGCATTTGCTAAAAATCAGTTGGGCAAGAAGCTCAAATGCTTGCACACTGATAATGGAGGAGAGTATACCTCTCATGCATTTAAGAATTTTTGTGAGCTACGTGGCATCAAGCAGGAGTTGACTACTCCTGAGAATTCTTCTCAGAATGGGGTTGCTGAGAAGATGAATAGAACTATTCAAGATATAAGCATGCTTTCTAATGCCGGTACCTCATGGCTTTTAGGCTGAGTCTATCAAGACAACAGTACATCTTATCAATAGATCGCCTAGCAAGGCACTAGATGGGAAAGTGCCAAAAGAGGTTTGGTCAGGAAAGCCACCATCTTATGTGTTGAGATATCAAGCTCCACTCGTGATATGCTAGGGTGACCATTGTGCATTTATGTCACCGACTTATTAGCTGCATATGCGGTTGGTACACCGCCCATGAATAATAGCTAGATGACAGCTATCTTTATGTACTCTAGTCAGTGGCTCAGTTAGTATGCCACCTAGGTTAGCTGAGTTTGGTTTGAGACCCACATATAGGGTTCATCTATTCCTTTTATACGAAGAGGGAGTTCTTTTGGCTTTCACAACTAAGAAGAGGAAAACTGTTTTCAGCCTCCACCTTTGTGTGTATTCCCCCTTTGTGTATGTGAGAAAGCTACAAGTGAGACTCCTTACTTCTCTCCCACTCTCTTCACATGGTATCAGAACCAGGTTTGTGGTAAGGAGCTCAAGGAAGCAAACCAAGTTCGTGGTGTCTTGGTAAGAGGATCAGTGTTGCTTTCCTTTTTTGAGTTTGGGAGCAAATCTCTACAGGTAGCACAGCTGAAAAGTGCAAGAGTGCACTGTCTCAGATTGGGACGCCCTTCGCGGTGCGGCGAGAGGGCAGTATATGCTGCGGGAGAGGTCGAAGTCCTTGGTGACATTATTTTTTTTATTAGAGGCCATTTCGGGGCCCGTTTTGGTGGCGAAAGTTTTTCGCAGGCACTCAGAAAGGTGCCCTGTTTTTGCTGTGCGACCACTATTCTGTAGGTCGGTGAAGAGTTACCACAGAAATTGCATCGTATCCTTATGCGCAGAGATATTGGGAGTGACAGAATCATTCTTATTGCCTGTTAATCCAAAATTGTCACTAAGAAGTGACTGTGTGGTCAAATACCACTTTCGTCAGTTTTACAAATTTGCCCTTGTGAGACAGAAGTTGTGTTTTTTGCAATGACAGAATATTTTTGCAGTGTTCTGTAATGGCGTCTGATGCTCTTTCACAGATAGTCACTGAAAAGCTTGAGAAGAACAACTTCCCAGCATGGAAGTTTAGAATGACGAATTTCCTTAAGGGAAAAGGCTATTGGGAGTTCATTACTAGAACCAGTTATTCCTAATGTTCCCAATCAACAGGAGTTGCAGGCATTTAAAGGCTGGCATGAGAGAGCCAGGAAAGTTATGTATTGACTGTCTATCAGTATTTCAGATTCTATGATTGTGCATATTCAAGATGCAAGCACACTGAAGGAGGCATGGGATACTTTGACAAAAATGTATAGCACAAATACAGAAGCCAGGAAAATGCAGCTCAAGCAGGAGTTGCATAATGTGTAGAGAGAAAATATGAGCATCAATGACTACCACATGAAGGTGAAGAAGATTGCAAATGCACTTGCTTCTATTGGGTCGCCAATGGAAGATGATGATTTAGTTTTTGTGACCTTGAATGGTCTAGGAAAGGATTATGCACAGTTCTAGACATCCATTGCCGTCTGTGAGAATTTTCTTGATTTTGAGGAGTTGATTGCTCTTCTAATTTCTGAAGAGCAGAGAAATGGTGGTGCATCTTCTTTAGGAGGAAATTCAAAAGAAACTATCTTCTACTCAAGTGCTGGAAGAGGTAGAGGCAGAGGTAGAGCAGGCCGATCTGGAGGCTATGGCAGAAATCAGAACATGCAGCAAATTCAACAAAACCAGTCTTATGGAGGAGGAGGTGGTAACTTTAGAGGTAGGGGAAGCCAAAGAGGTTGTGGTGGATGGCAGGGAGGCCAAAATGCAAACAAGAATGTTGAATGCTACTACTGTGGTATAATGGGTCATATGGCTAAAGATTGCTACAAAAAGCAGAATGACATCATGAATGGAAAATTGCAGCAAGGCAATTATGCATCCTCTAGTAGACAGGGTGATGACAGAAATGAGCATTTGTTTATGATGCAGCACATGACCAATTTTGTTATAAGTGCAGAAGAAAGCAATGATGTGTGGTATGTTGACTCAGGTGCGTCAAACCACATGACAGGTCATGTAGAATGGATGCAGGATGCAAGGAAAATGGAAAGACCGGGATTTGTGGAGACTAGTGATGATACTGCACATCCTATTGTGTAGATTGGTAAAATTCCTTTGTCTATGCAGGATGGGAAAAAGAAATACCTGTCTGATGTATTTCATGTCTTGAATATCACCAAGAACCTGGTTTCTGTTGGTCAAATGGTTGAGCAGGGCTTGCAGGTCAGATTTAATCCTCATGGATGCTTTGTTGAGGATATGAAAAATAAAGGTCGGTTGATAGCAAAAGGGAAGAAGAAGGGCAAGATGTTTACGTTGGATGCAGACATGCCTAAATTGAGTGCAGCAATGTTTGCACATGGGACGATGTAGTTGCAGATATTGATATCTGGCATAAACGCATTGGTCATGTTAATATATAGCGACTTAAATTAATGCAGGCCCAAAATATTATTGCACGATTGCCTAAGTTCAAGGTTGCAGAAATGCATAAGGTATGTGAAACCTGTCAATTTGGAAAACAGGCAAGGAAACCATTTCCTAGACATGTTCAAGAGAGTAAGAGGCCATTGGAATTAATCCACTCTGATGTGTGGACTACTAAAGTTGCATCTATTAGAGGCTGTCATTATTTTGTCACTTTTATTGATGACTACAGCAGAAAAGTTTGGGTGTATTTTATGAAAAAGAAAAGTAAAGTGTTTGGGCATTTCAAAGCTTTTAAAGCTATGGTTGAAAAAGAAACAGGCTTGCAAATAAAATGCGTAAGGTCAGATGGAGGGGGAGAGTACCTCTCAAATGAGTTTGCAAGGTTCCTGCAGGAGCATGGCATAAAGCAGCAATATTCATGCAGTCATACCCCACAGCAAAATGGACTTGCAGAAAGGAAAAACAGGCATATTGGAGAGGTATCTCATGCCATGCTCAACGAAAAAGACCTGCTAGATTATTATTGGGCTAAAGCAGTTGCTACAGCAGTCTACATAATGAACAGGATTCCCACTGCAGCAATACATGGCATGATGGCAGAGGAGAGATATACTAGTAGGAAACCAGATATTTCTCATTTGAAAGTTTTCGGTTGCATTGCCTATGTTCATGTGCCCGATGAGTTGAGATCCAAGTTGGATCCAAAAGCTGAGAAGTGCATCTTTATTGGTTATTCTCTACAGCAGAAACGGTATAGATCCTATAACCCTTCTACTCATAAGTTTACAATGAGCAGAGATGTTGTTTTTTATGAGATGAGCAGCTGGCATAAACCAATAAATGTGATTGATGATGTAGATTCACAAAATGGTAATGCTGCATAGAATTCATAGTAGCAATCACAAAATATTAGTGGACCTGTAGTGTCCTCTAGCAGTGGTTCATATACTTCACAATGGACAGGCAGATTGAGATCAGGAGAATATCCTCAAAGCAATGCAGATAGTGGTATGCAAGTATCACGAAAGGGAAAAGAGAAAGTAGATCAACCCATGGTTGATGTGAATGCAGGTCACTTTTATGTGGATGGTGAATCCAGTGGCTCAAAACAGAGCCTTGATGATGAGTTGGGTATTCCTTGTGTTGTTACACCTGGAGTAAGGAAGACAAGGGATGTTTTGAGAGCACCTGATAGTGAGCCTATTTTGCGCAGGTCTACTAGAGTTAAGTATCTTGTGGATAGGCTGAAATATGATGGATTTACAGCCATTCACTATGCCTATATGGTCAAAGTGATACATGAACCAGAACCCACTTCTTTTGAGCAAGCCATGGGAAAAGAAAAATGGGAGAAAACCATGGATGAAGGAATGGATTCCTTGGAAGCAAATGCTACATGGGAATTGGTGCCTTTGCCTAAAGATAAGAATGCAATTGGCTTCCATACCTCAGTATGCGTCTAACTGCATCCAAATGCGGTTTCCTTGGAGCTTGCATAAACCGACTAACGAACGAGGCGAGCTATGCGCTCTTTTGATATGCGTACAAAAATGTGTTCCCCATTTTGTGTGTAAACTTGTTTTCTTGCAGTATGGACTATTTTATGAGACTGGGGTTCAGATACAGTTGCATGGATACATTGATGCTGATTGGGCTAGTAATATTTCTAATAGACGATCTACCAGTGGATATGTGTTCTCTTTTGGGAGTGCTGCAGTCACTTGGAGCAGCAAGAAACAGCCTACAGTTGCCTTGTTGAGCACAGAGACTGAGTACAGGGGTGCAGCAATGGCTGCATGTGAGGTAGCTTGGTTGCGTAAGCTACTTTATGATATGCATCAGTCTACAGATGGGCCAGTTGTCATTTATTATGACAACATGAGCAGTATACACTTGGCAAATAACCCAGTCTATCATGCTAGAACAAAGCACATTGAGGTGCATTATCACTATGTGTGGGAGAAGGTTCTAGTAGGTTTTATTGATCTAGTTTATGTCAGCATAGAGAATCAGGTAGCTGACATATTCACGAAGGCATTGGGCATAGAGAAGCTACGCAAGTTCAGTAACCTGCTTAGTGTGCAGGAATTGGGATTGAGCTCAAGGGGGAGTGTTGAGATATCGAGCTCCACTCGTGATATGCCAGGGTGACCGTTGTGCATTTATGTCACCGACTTGTTAGCTGCAGATGCGGTTGGTACACCGCCCATGAATAATAGCTGGATGACAGCTATCTTTATGTACTCTAGTCAGTGGCTCAGTTAGTATGCCACCTAGGTTAGCTGAGTTTGGTTTGAGACCCACATATAGGGTTCATCTATACCTTTTGTACGAAGAGGGAGTTCTTTTGGCTTTCACAACTAAGAAGAGGAAAATTGTTTTCAGCCTCCACCTTTGTGTGTATTCCCCCTTTGTGTATGTGAGAAAGCTAAAAGTGAGACTCCTTACTTCTCTCCCACTCTCTTCACATTATGGGCATCTTCGTGTATTTGGCAAAAATGCAGCAAGCTTGATCCAAAGTCAAGGAAGTGCATTTTTCTTAGATATGGTGATTCAGGCGAGATGGGATACCGATTGTGGGATCCAGAGGCTGGGAAGATAGTACGTAGCCATGATATTATCTTTAATGAGGACAAGATGCACAAGAAGCCAAAAAAGACTGTTGAGATACCCAGAGTGGTGTTTCAAGAGGATGGACAACCACCATATGAGAGGCATGCACAACCTATTCCACATGATGCAAGGCATGGACAGCCCATAGATCGTGAGGTGGGACAGCCACATCTAGGTGGACAACCTTAGGTTATGCAGGAAAATCAGTTGGGACAGCAAGATGCTCATGGTGAGCAAGTGTTGAGACGTTCCACTAGAGTCTCACGACCTCCATAGAGATATGCTCCATCTCTAGATTATGTCATGTTGACAGATTGTGGTGAGCCTTCATGCTTTGAGGATGCTATGTCTAGGAATGACAAGCATAAGTGGGAGAAGGCTATGCAGTCAGAGATGGATTCTTTGATGAAGAATGCTACTTGGGATTTGGTTTATTTGCCCAAAGGAAAGCATGCATTGCCATGCAAATGGGTTTACAAGCTAAAGATGTCTCCAGCAGATGCATTGCCTAAGTATAAGGCAAGGTTGGTAGGCAAGGGTTTTAAGCAAGAGAAGGGTATTGACTTTGATGAGATCTTTTCCCCAGTGGTGAAGATGACTACCCTTCGTATAGTGCTTGCATTGGTCGCCAGAGAGGACATGGAGCTTGTCCAAATGGATGTAAAAATAGCTTTTCTACATGGAGATCTTCATGAGAACATCTATATGTAGTAGCCAAAGGGGTTTGTTGTGCAGGGCAAAGAACGGATGGTATGCAAGCTTCAGAAAAGTCTTTATGGGCTGAAGCAGGATCCTAGGGAGTGGTACCATAAGTTTGATGCATTTATGCGATCCCAAGGGTACACACGGAGTGAGACAGATCATTGCCTCTACACGAAGAAGGCATCAGATGGCAGCCTTCTTATTTTGATTTTATATGTTGATGACATGCTTATTGCTAGGAAATCTACTTTGGATGTGGATGCCTTGTCTTTGGGAGGAAGGACACATTTGTTGTTGGATATGCAGATGCTGATTTTGCTGGGAATGTAGACAGCTCGACAAGCGCAGATCCAGGATATCTTTGTAGCCCACCAAAGAGCCACCATGATGCTAGGTTTTGGCTTTTGAGTTTCAGTTTTCAGTTTCCAGTTTTGTGTGGTTTTGGAAGCTCCCCTCAATCCTAGACTACGTGTGCTTGCATATTCAGCCTTCAACTCTAAGTGAACCTGGTACTTGTTGGAGACGTCCTCAAATGGTGCCATGACTAAAGGAGTGTAGAGAAGCAGAAGGTGTGGAGATGCGGGCTTGAAGGAGCCGCATGCAGGAAGAGGGAGGGCGATGGAGTCATTGCTAGGGTCCACGGCCTACAATGGCTTACCTACGGTTTTAGCATGGGTGAGGCCACTCTGATGAAATCTGTTGGGAGGCCGTCTTTACGACTGGCACTAGTTGCCCATACTTAAGACCCTACTATATGTTTTATTTTAAATGTGTTCATACATTGACATGAAGGATTTGGGTGATGCCAGTCACATACTTAACATGAGGATTGTTCGGGATAGGAACAAGAAACTCCTTCATTTGTCACAGAAAGAGTACATTAGCAAGGTACTTGAGCATTTCAATATGGAGAGGGGAAAGTCCATAAGTACTCTGTTGCCTTCATATGTGAAACTCAGCCAAGCGGATAGCCCTAAGTCAGATGAGGAGCGGGCTGAAATGGCAAAGATACCTTATGCATCCGCAGTAGGAAGCTTGATGTATGCCATGGTTGCTACACGTTCAGATATTGCTTTGTAGTGGGAGCTGTTAGCAGGTAAATGGCAAATCCTGGCAAGAAGCATTGGGAGGCAGTGAAAGGTATCATGAGATACTTGAATGGTACAAAGAACACACCAGGAGGTCTATTACAGGATATGTTTTCTCATTCACTGGAGGTGCAGTTTCATGGGTCTCTCGTTTGCAGCCATGTGCAGCTTTGTCTACCACTGAGGCAGAGTATGTTGCAGCCACTGAGGCATGTAAGGAAGCTATATGGCTTACTCGTCTAGTGGGAGACTTGAGCATTGCAGGAGAGGTTCCAGTTTTGCACTGTGATAGTTAGAGTGCCATCCAGTTGGCACGGAATCGTATCTTCCATGCGAAGACAAAGCATGTTGATGTGAAGTATCACTTCATCAAAGAGGTGATTGAGGACAAGCGCATCCAGCTTGTCAAGGTTCACATAGATGAGAACCCTGCAGATCTTCTTACAAAGAGTCTTTCCTCAGAGCAGTTTGCGCATTGCAGAGTATTAATGGGTGTCAAATGACATTAGGATGTCCATCTTCTCCCTTAAAGGCGCATTGGCCGTTAAGTGGGAGGGTGTTGGGATAAAGGCCAATAGCCTAGTATATACCCCTTTGTACCATACATACATAATAAGAGCTTACCTTGATCTGGGTGAGTTAGCACCCACAATTTCGGTGTTCTCCCTTTCTGTGTTGCTCTCCGATAAGACCTCCTCTCCATCAACAGCAGCTATTATCCTAAGAATTTGATGTGATTGAGTATACAGGTTTCAAATTTGTCTGCAAGAAATTGTGGTTTCTTTTTAATAATAGCTGGGTATACCTCATTCCATCCCAACTGCATGAACATAATTAAAGTCTTTGATATCTACAAAGCAAAAAGTTTAAATTAGATCTAGACTTTGTTATTAGTTTAAATTTCAAATCACTTAAAACATTACCTAATATCATGAGCTTTGATCTATCTCAATAATTGTACTCGCAAGATCTTTGCACTTTATTGTACTTTCTCTTCTTTGTAGAATCTGCAAATAAATACAATGTCAAAATTGTAACTGAAATAATTAAGCAGAAAATAATCTTAAAAATCTACTTCACCTTCTTGTTGTTGAGAACAAATGAAAATCCTTCGGAGACAGTGCCCTACGACTTTGTCAAAATGTCATTACATAATTGAGAGAGGGTGCAACATTGCCTGAGTGAGATGATGCTCAGCACACTTCCATTCTCAATGACTGTAATTTCAATTAAACCATTTTCTGGACCAAAAGAGTTCTCATTTTGATCCAATGGCACAAGTTCTAAACCAATCATCCTACTTCATTTGTAGTAGAAAGAAAGTATGCAGTTTTGAGATGAAATCATATATTTCACTTGGAGTGAGTTATGGAGGACCTCACAATACACATTGTTGGTAGTTGTCCTGTCCCAATCAGCATCTAGAAAGTTTGGAATGCCATCGTCTCCTTTTGCTTTAAAAGTCAACATGGTCTTGCAAACCTTCATTGGAAAATCATGAAAAAGATATACAAATACTGTAAGTGGCATGCAAATGTTTATTTTGCCGATTCTCATGGCAATGTTTGGTCTCAAAGACTTCTGCACTTCTGTGAATAGCTTAGCTCTATATGCTTTTGTTATCATGCCATCTGGAACATGCCAATCAACTGTATTTCGTGTTGGAATATCTTGTTCTTGCAATACACCATAAGTATTATCCTTGTTTAGTAATTGGTAAAAGTGGTCATAAAAATATATACCCGATTGAGCCAACTGCACTGCAGGTCTGCCTTGATATTGTAGCTCTCCGATGGCTCCGTGTAGAACATCAAAGAGTCCCAATATGCACTCCGTTGGCTGCCACTCCTCATACGATGAAGGATATATGTCTAAAACAAGCCAAGAGGCGATATGAAGATATAATGAACCAACCAAAAATTTGGTTCAAATATGAACTCACTCAAATTGAAAACTTACAATTGGGTCTATGTTGTGGAAGATATGTTGGATAATCTTGCAAAACAAGTTCTCGACACATATAGACATGTTGCATCAGGATTTCATTTACAAACCTCCTCCCTTATTTGATTCTGAAATCTTTTCCTCTGCCCTTCCAAGAAGCCTAGAAGACATTAGCTGATTGTGGTTTCTTCCTCTTGTTGGGTTGCATTAGTACCCATGCTCCTTTTGCCAAGGCTAGTCTTTTCCACCTACCATCCATAGTAACAGTACTAGAAAGTTCTATGCACGAGATAGAAGAGGAAGGTCGACAAGATAAACAATTACTCTTCACATCACCATCTTCGTCTGCATTCGCCACATATCATTTTTTACAGATACATCCATAGTTTGTCGTAGCCATCAAAACCTTTCAAAGATTCCAACTATGAAATCAAAGAGACGAACAAGATTAAAAGTTAGTACATGTACTATTATTGTTGTTGCTGAAATAGAGCTCTATAATGGTGTAAATGAAAGAGTAAAATCAACTTAGAATGAGCGTACAAAGGGTGATAAGAGCTTATTGTTATGAAATCGACAGACTAGCAATAACACGGTGCAGGATCCTCAAAGAGAGCTTTCAAAAAAGGCTTGTTGAATAGAGCAAGAGAGGAAATTGGTGGTTCAGAGAAAGTTTGAAGTGGGAAAGCTTCTTTAGGAGGGAATACGATTCAAAATGCATGTTTTGTCTCAAACATAATTCATAGTTGCAGTGAGACAGAGAGAAGATCTCGTAAAAATCAAAATCAGAGCTCCTCATTAATGTGGCACGCTTCTAGTAACATAAAATACTATTTCTTTTTCTTATTTTCACCTTATTTTGTTGAAATTTCAACGTTACATTGGCCCTTTGCTCATTGGCCTAGAAACTCTTTTCCTAAATCGTAAAAGGCCCCAAAACGAGCTCCCTTTTTTCCTAATGGTGGCGCCAAAGATGTGTGGGATCGATGGCATGAGGATCTCGAAAGAATGCCAATGGTGCCTCCACTCCAAGCTACTCCTTGTGAGAGCAATGCAAAGCACGAGCCGTCTGCAAGTGTCACTCAAGTGGCTCCCAGATTGTTGCAATGTGTTTCCACGAAAGAAAGAGGGAAAGGGGAGATGGGAGAAGAGACGGAGAAGAGAAGAATGAATGGGGATGGAGTGGCAAACACAAAGGCAAAAGAAAACAAGAGAACACCCAAAAACACTCTTGGAAGAGAAGAGGGAGCTTGTATTCCAAACTTGTGGATCCAACAATGAAGACCAAGGTCAACCACTTGGCCTTTTATACATGTCACCTTTTGAAGGGAGGGCCAACCCTATTCCCTTTATACCACTCTCTTTCCTCATTCTTTTACAACCATCTTGGGCATATTTGGCTCCAAGGCACAATCCTAGCTCTATGGACTTGCTATTATCCATCAAATGACATCACTAACCAGTGGTGGCATATTGTTAACCAATCGGTTAACATAGAGTTAATAAAAGGAGGACTATGAGGAAGAAAGACAACTACCTAAAGTTCTTAGAAATGGTTGAATTCAACTAAGTAGTCCACCTTGGCCTTCACCAATTATAATGGTAAGAAAATGGATGATACTATATGCTTATGCCATAAATTACAAATTTTTATATAAAATCACACTAAAAAAAATATATCATATGTCTTGCATTGATGAGCTCTTTGATCAAATGCAAGAGGCTAAATATTTTAAGAAATTTGAAAATTTGATTTAAGATATGGATACCACCAAGAAGGAAATTCAAGAAGAAGATGTACCCAAAACATCTTGTATGGGCATTGTCAATTTAGAGTAGCATCATTTGGTTTAAATCATGCTCTAGAAATGTTTAAAACACTTATGAATAGTATCTTAAGGCCATATTTAGGGAAATTTGCTATAGTCTTTCTAGATGATATCCTTATATGCAATAAAACAAGAAAGAAGCATACGTAACATTTTCCAAAGGTATTCCAATTGCAAAGAGATAACTCTCTTTTTTGCTAAGCAATCCAATTGTGAATTCTTTGCAAAAGAGATATCATAATTGGGAATATCATATTGAATTGTGAAAGGGCTGTTTTAATGCATCGTTCTACTTTTAGACCTTCCCATCGTATCATCATAGATCTAGGCATACTTGAGATCTTCTTCAAAGGTTTTGGAAAATTTTATCCTCACCTTTACCCTTGTAATTATCTTTTAGATGTGTCACAAGAACCCTTACTCTTTGAAACTCATCAATGCCTTTAAGTTTGAGGACCCATTGAGGATTGCTTCTCTATAATAAGCTATATATTGGACTAAGGATATCCCAAGCATCCCATGCACTCTCACGCTCATTTTCAAAGAAAATTTCCTTTAGGAAAACGTGTTCAAACTCATGCTAATACCTTGGGATTGTCAACCTCTCTAAGTCTTGTACCACCTTTTATATGCTTTATTACCTAGGGAAAGACTGGCTTCCACGATTCGTTTTCAAGAGAAGCATATCTAAGTTTATGGAAACCTTACCATTTTTGTAAGAACGTATTAATACTGTCTCTATTTCTCTCTTTTTCTTCCCCATTATAAATTGTTGGCTTTAGAGTTTTCAATATATTTGAGGTCTCCCCAAGTCAAGAGGCAAGCACTTCAAATTCGTGTGGAGAGTTGGCAATATATCTCTAGGAATTCAACTTTGGAGTTGATTCGATTCCTTTTAATATGTGATATAATGACATAGCTTTCTATTTTTAATTGTTTAAAAACAAAGCTCTAAGATGTCTTTGTGCATAAGGAGATAGATCTCACACCCTCAATGCCCATATGTTCTTGTGCATACATCTATTTTGATCTCTTTAAGGAATTCTCTTGGCATGTACTAGTGTGTTCCTTACAAGCTAGTGAATTGTTTGAATTGCTTCAACTTTGCTTTGCTATCCCTGCTTTGGTAGTTCATTTTGGTGGTTAAATTGTTTTCCCTCGATGATGCATTATTTGGATGCAAATTTCTCCTCATAACAAAAAATGGTCAGTTTTAGAAGTTGCAATGTTAGATCAATAAGAATTTACGGGACATAGTGTTAAAAATGAATGAAAGCATCATCATGCGGAGAGGACCTTCTTGGGATGATGCTTGCCTCTAACGAGTTTGAAGTAGGGCTATTGTCCAAGGCGATTTCCTTCATGACTAAGCAGATAATGGATGAGTGTCAGACATTCTTCTTCGCCAGGCCAGGGCATCATTACAAACCTTCTCAACTAGACAATGATATTGCTAGCTATAAAGCAACACATATGCTGCACTTATCCGTTAACATAGAGAGACAAAGGCAGATCCCAAGATTCACTAGAAAGCTTGATACCAATGTGAGATCTCGACAACTTAGAGACCGCTTCAAATTAACCACCTAGCCATGAGTTCCACATCCGATCCCTTGCCTTTCCTTCTTGGTTTTCTTGTTCATCCTTACATGACCATCCTCCTTTGGAACTATGCGAAGCTGTCTTTCAAACTGAGTGTTTGACAGTGAGACCCTATATTACTTCATTTAATTAGAGGGCCTTTAGTTGTGCACCATAACTAATGCCTAAGCCTAGCTATAATTTTAGGCCCAAGCCCAAACTCACTTTAATCAAGAAGTATGGTGATTTTACCTAAAGTTTGAGAAAATAGCTTGAAATTTTGATGAAAGCTCGACCTTAAGACTTTAGGTAAACTCAAAGTCATATCTGAGTTCTAATCCATAATAATTCCAAGTTTTTTAAACACATAAGCTATTATGGTCAATAATCAAAACCCAAAATTACCTTCTCAATGCATTAGCTAAGCTAACATGACATAAAAGTATCCTAAGAGATTTTCCTATCCTTCTACCAAATTGGCGTTCAGAGTGGAAGAGGGTATTTATCCCTCCCCCTAACTCTCAAGGAATACATTGGTGTGAGCTCCATCCCTTGTGTCTGATGGCCACCATCTTTGGTGCATCCCATTGAAACTCATGAGGTGAGGGTGATGGTTGGATCACTGTTACTTGCTTTCGATGGTGAGCCATGACCCAGAAGTTCATTTTGAAATCCATCAAAGGTCATTATTTTGCTTTCCTATGAGAAAAATAATATTGGAGACTCCACTATTTTTCATCTTTAACTTTAACTAATTTGAGCCTTTTGCTATTTTCTTTCCTTTGAGAGAAACAAATTTGGAGCTTGCGTTATTTTCCACTTATTTCCAACTTTTTCAACCTTATAAAACCTCCATGTATCTAGATGAAGGGCCCTCACACATTTTCTTCAAGAACAAACTCTCAAGGGAAAGATAATGACTGCCACTTGCCATTTTCCTTGAGTGGCAAGCTAGGGGGGGCGAGGGGGCTCAAGGATCCATCTTGAGTGTTATGCTGCTTGATATAGGGCCATACATGTTTAAGGGTGGGTAAACACTCCCCTCATGCCTGCCCATCTGCTTGAGGGATGGGCGGGTGTGCTTTATACATCGAGGGGACAGGGCAAGGAAAAATCCACAAATGGTTTATGTTGCTTGATATAGGGCCATACATGTTTAAGGGTGGGTAAACACTCCCCTCATGCCTGCCCATCTACTTGAGGGATGGGCGGGTGTGCTTTATACATCAAGGGGACAGGGCAGGGAAAAATCCACAAATGGGTCTTACCTTTGTTAGCAAGTTAAACGTAGCTTATTGGTTGAACTCTCGTCTTTTGCCATGCTAGGAATGAACGAGGGAGTTTGGTTGCCCTAGGTTATGTCCAACGATATTTTGCACATCCCATGATATTCATGGCATCCACGTCCTTCCACGCCTCTAGTGCCTTGTAAACATGGTAAGAGGCCATTCTCATTCACAGCTAGGGAATGTCACAAAATGCTTGCGCTTGGGACATTGCCACTAGCCCCCTTGCTACTGCAATGCCACATTGTAGTACCCGTTGGAGATGTGAAATAGTAGTCTGAAGCCAAGCATTACGGTGCTACTTGCTTGCAAACCTATGAGAGACCTTGCAAACCAGTCCACCTACACGTTTTCGGGTCCCATCATCTTGTTCTGGCCTCCTTTTTTGGGCAGGGAAGTAGTGAGTGGGAAACATTCCTGAGCTCCATGCCAGTCCACGCGACAAGAACGTCTGGGTTTAGACCACCCGACCACCCATTGAGGAGGAAATATAATTGGAGGATGGTAGCAGTGTGTGGTGGGTCACACTACCCGGCGATCATCAGGCTGCTAATTTACGTCACCTAACTTGTGATTGGTGTAGAGGTTGGGGGAGATGGAATGAGCCAAGCATATAGCAGATGGAGGAGGTGGCCATGGAGTGGGGTGGCCTATCAAGGGTCGGACACAAATCTTTTGTGTCAGTGTCCGGGCCGATCCCTCCTCTTAGCCCAAGTAGGACAACACCAGCACCATGAGAATGGCGAGCTTGGTGGTGTGCACTAGAGACCACCTCTCTAGTAGGAATGAGGAGGAATGGAAAAAGCCTAGTGTGAATTCGACATGCATCGTAAAGGCGATGCATGCAAGCTTACGCTACCAGTAGTATATTAGTACTAGTACTAGTTAGTGTGCACGCCTTCAACATTGCAAGACTTTGGGCTACTGTTGCCTTCACTCCTTCCACAGCATCATGGTTGAGAAACAAGGACGCGATGCTCATGCTGTGGCAAACGAGCTGGTGGCATTCCTCAATGCTTCCCCCACTCCTTACCATGCTGTTCGTAAGATCCCACCCGTTCACTTCCTCTTTTCCTCTTAATTGCTCCAGTTTTCTGGTTCCTGAATTTGGGTCTTTTCTCTCTGTCCCCTAGATGAGGCTAAGGCCAGGCTCAAGGCAGCAGGCTACGTGCAGTTATCAGAAAGGGCAGATTGGCATCTCAACGCAGGCGGCAAATATTTTTTCACCCGCAATCACTCCACGATCGTTGCCTTTGCTGTTGGTGGAAGGTATGTAGATTGTCCTTCCTAAAGAATCTTCAGTGGACTTATGGTCATGTGAAATTCTGGATGAGGTCATGATTCATCTTTGCATTTGGCAGGTATGTTCCTGGGAACGGCTTCATGATCGTTGGAGCTCATACGGACAGCCCGTGCCTAAAGTTGAAACCAGTCTCAAAAGTACAGTTGAACACGTTTTCTCCCTGTTCACTTATATATACTAATATTATACCAGGTTACCCCCTTTTAATTGTATGTTTGTCGTGTGTTTCGATTCAGCCTTAGACGTCTTTGGCAAGGATTTCACAAATAATAAGGCACGTCACGGTGGTTCTCAACCATAACATGGGCGGGGGATTGAACCAGGCACCTGACAATTTGATAACGGACGATCATATCGTGCACATCTGGCCTTAATATGCCAGTTCAGCATGCCACAGAAGACATGAAATATAACCCAATTTCGCAACGAACCCACTAATGAACATTTCCCAGTTTGCCAAGTAAACTAAGATCCTATAACTAAAAATGAATGGTCCTTTGGTTTCACATGGATAGAAGTTCTCATTGATTGACAAATGGGCGTGCTAGGCCACGAGTGAAATTTGTAACGATACTGGCCCCTATTGTATAGCCCATAATCGATCAGAACTGTAAAGAAAGTACTCATGGGCAAAAGACTGTTTCGGGGAAATTTCTCAAAAGGGTCTTTAGCCATCCTGTCTTTAAATGAATAGGGGGATGAGAAAGTGAAGAAGATAGGGGCATGTTGAAGGGCTGTTGGGGCTTTAATAATTATGGGATTATTGAACGTTCACAAACTATATGTGGCAATTCCAAAACTAAAATTTATTCGCACAACAAGCGAAAATGTTAAATTGTCTGACCTTTAAGGTCTGAGACATATGTTGCTAATTCTGCGCCCTATGTGAGGGTGCCTGCTTCATTAGGGAGGCTTGCTGATTTCATTAGGTGCACCCAAAAATTGATTTGCAGTGCTCATTTAAACTTTGTATTACTCTTGCGGGGACCACAAACTGCTGAAGTGTTGTCGTGAGGAAACTGTTGATCAGTGTTAGGTAAGACCAAATATCTTACAAGTCAATTCTCTTCCATCATGGAAAACCATAGTTGAATCATGTTATTGATTGTTGTCATGCTACAAGCTGAGGCAAAGAAAAGAAGCCCAACTCTAGATAGACCAGATGATGTTGTTTATTCGTGTGCGTCTATTTGCTGTGATGTGTGAATGTCTTCTATATCCTTTGTATGGAAGCAAGGCTTCCTCCTCAATGGTTTTATATAATATGGGATTTGATTCGCTAGTGTGCAATCTAAAATCAAGCTTAGTGTCATGATCTGTGATGTATTCCTTTCTCTATACCTTAGACTTATGGATGGTTTTAATGAATGGACACTTGTGGAAGGGTATGCCCTTTCGACGGGACACTTCCTATGAGGCACAATCCTTCACAAGAGACATTCTATTGAAGAGACACTCCCATTGTAATGTACCCTCCATCAAGGGTCACACTCTTCACAAGGGGTACACACCTCTTCATGCACATACACTTTGGAGTACACACCTTTTCATGTGTGACTTTTCACTCTCTATATAAGAGAGGCCCAACTGTATGAATGACACACTACAGACATTCAAGCAATACAAATATTCCTTGTTCTCTGCTACTTCAGTCTCTTTTTTGTTCCTTAGCACATTTCTAAATATAGTAAATCTAGGATGTCTTATAGTGGTATCAGAGCAAATTTCGCTCCTGCTTGTAGGAAATGCCCCCCACCTTCTAGCGCCTATCTGATACATCTTTTTCCGCTAGAAGGATATCCACGCACGTTATGCATGGAAGAGATGGAGAGAACGAGCGTAAAATTTTTTAGTGCCAACCCCACCTAAACTCATCAGTGGCCTCTCCATCTTCCTTACATCACGAGTTGATGTGAATGGACACGACAAAAATCGTGTCTTTTGATGTGCTTGGGCTGTCCCAAAACCAAGGGACGCACCTTTTCCACCATCAGGCACACCTTTTGATGAAGAGTTTTTGACTCCTCACCCAAGGGACACACCCCATCGTGGAAAAAAGGGACACATATTTTCGTGTGGGGACACCCCTCTTTAAAACAGGGTTACACCCCTTCATGAAAAGGTACACCTATTCCAAGGGTCACACCCCTTAGAATAGGCACACCCTTTGGCACCAAGCACCACCCTACAAAAGGGTACCTAGAGGGCCTAAAAAGCACAACCAGCCCTAAACCTAAGGCGCAACCCAAGATTACCCTTGCGTCCAAGTAACCTAACCTTTAATTTTTGGGAAAAGCAAGGCCTAGCAGTTATTGCAGCCTTCGCAAATCGGTTTTTGGTGTCTCGTAAGTCACGTCCTCTTCTCGAAAGTCACGCCTGCTGTTCCGTACAGTCTATCAGGCCGATTCTGCCCCTCCCTTGCTGTTTTCTGCTTGCCAGCCCACACCAAGCCCACACCAAGCCCACATCAAGCTTGCCGATCTCTGTTTGTAGGTTTTTGCTCAGCCTTTGGCGGCCTTTCATAGTCACGCCAATCATGCCCTCAGCCTTCTATCTGTTCGCTAGCCTCTGCTCAGCCATGGATGCGTTCCATCGCCCTGAAGAGTGACAGCCTGACGCCAATCTCTGCATAGCCTGCTAGATCTCTTCACCTCGCCATCTCAGCCTGCGAACAGAGGCCTTGTTGTACAGCAAATTCCCTCAGCCAGCCCCTCTTGTACAAGAAAACATCGTCTCTATCAACAGATCAAGCCCCAACTGGTTGATGGTGCTATGCTATTGTTGGCGACATATTTCTGCCCACAACCGGACTGTTTGGTTGCTGAATCGCCTCCCTCTACAGCAAACCCTAATTTCAAAATTTGAAGCTTGACTATTGTCTTCTACCAACTTGACATCAGGACCTCCTTCAACTCGGAATTGATGCTGTACTTTTTCCAGCCCAAAGCCACCCCACTGCTGGTACACGCTTTTTAGCACAGTCTGGCAGATCTAATCTATTCCAAGTGGATTCTTTCCATTCTATTTTTAAGGATTCTCCTTCATATTGTTATTTGCTGCTCATTATCAAATTACAGCAAATGAAAGCCCCCTCCTTAAAGCATGGAAACCTCTGGTAATGCCCCAGTCCCTTCAAGGACACCTCAGGCATCATCTTTCACACAATATCGTGTCCAGATTGCACAACCAGCCCATTTCGGAGCTTTTGCATCGTGGGTCTTCTGTGTCACGTGCCCTTCCAGTGATTTGGACCACATCCTATACCTTCTGCGTGAGGCACCTCAATTACATTACTTCCTTAGCGCAGTCCAGGTTGTGTTTCACGAGACACGTAGATACCTAGAACCCGATATTCCTCAGGAGTTTGCTGTCCATCTTTGGAGAGACTTTTACCCCTCAGCTTCAGCATCTCTAGGGTACTCTCCACCTCCTTCAGCTCCCAGATATCCTCCTGCACAGGTTTTACCTTCCCCAAGACAGTATTTACACTCTGAAGGCACTCCTTCTCCTGGATATCCTCCACTCCCGACAGTAGCTCCTTATCCCTTCTCAGATCCGTGGACTTTGCAACCTACCTGTGTACTCTTACGAGCATTAACACCCACTGCGGCATCACTAGTGTTACCTCAGACAGGACCTCCTTTACCAGATTTCCACGGGTGGTTCCATCCTGCCTCGCCTGCCCCCTCCAACGCAGGTTTGTGCTTTTCTCACAGGGACCTCAGATATGTTGCAACGCTCACGGGCAGCCTCTCCGGCGATAAGCGACTCAAGTCCAAAAAAGACCCTTGAAGTCAACTTACAAGGCGAAGCACTACTTGAACTTCAAATTTCTCCGCTTTAGGACAGCATCTCCGACTTGGTCCAGAAAGTCCAACAACTCCAGGATTCTCGCAGTATCACACATACAGAGGATGACGTGACACCACCAGATGACTATGTGGACTCGTTCCCACCAGAGATAGAAAACACTGAACTCCGTGCCCTCTACCGCTTACTCCAAGCTTCCAAAACTAAATAAACTTCCGAAAGCCTACATTGGTCAACGAAATCGCCAAACAGTTGACCAATGGCTCGCAAAACTGCACATGTACTTTGATACTGTTGATCTCACTGAAGGAAAAAAGATTGCCTTGGCAGCCTCCCTCCTCAAGGATATAGCTTTCCTATAGTGGCAACGATACTTAAAGGACGGCAAAAGTGTGTTAACTTGGGAACGTTTTGAACACGTGCGCCATAAGCAGTTCATACCTGCCAATGCGGACTTCCAAGCATGTTCAAAACTCTGACAGTTGGAGCAAACAGGCTCCCTATCTTCCTACATCTCTCAGTTCATCACGTTGGTGCTAGAGATTGATGGTTTAACTGATGATGATTGCCTTCATGCTTTCATCTCAAGCCTAAATCCCTCGTTACGCATTGATATCCTCAAAGCAAACATCACCACCACAGCTAGCGCTATTGCTTACGCAGAGCGCATTACCGATTTCCAAAACTCAGGAAAGCAAAGTTCTAATAGAACACGAAACTCTACTATGGCCAAGGATGCTCGCCCTCAAGCTAACCCCAAGTTCAAAAAAAACTCGGGTAATCAAGGTCAGCGACAGTTTCAAGATCCCCACAAGTCTTAGAAATCGTATGCTGGATCCCAACAGAAGCACTCCTTCAAGGATCGCGCCTCTTCCTCTTCACAAGTCATGACCAACATCACCAACATAAAGGTGCGGCCACTGACAAGAAGAACAACTCCAGCACAAAAGGGATTTGTACCATCTGTACAGGCGACCATAGATGGTTCGATTGTCCCAAGTGACCAAAGCGAAATTCCAATATGGAACCTAGCACTTCCCAAATAGAAGATGCTGCCCCAGCACAAGACAAGAAAGACAAAGCTGTTCGAATGGCAAATACCATCCACATGAGCCTTGCCAGCAACCCCGAACCTTCCCTAGCCACTCAAGTACTTTGTGTCCAAGGATCGATTCGTGGAACAACGGTCACTATCCTCATCGATAGTGGCTGCTCTCATAACTTCCTAGCTAGTTCTATGGTCGAAAAACTTCGGTTGACCACCAGTCCTAGTCCCATGGACTATCAGATTGAACTCGCAAATGGAACTACCTTCTTGTGCAGCACCAGGATCAAAAACTTGTCTTTTCGCATACAACATTATACGGACAAGTTGAACTTCGACATCATGTCTCTTTCTCAGTACGATGTCATACTCGGACAATAGTGGCTCTGCGACTATGATCCATCAATCAGTTTTCGCAGCCATACTATCCAGTTTGTCCGCCAGGGAAAACTTATTGAGCTAACTGGTTCTAGGGACTCTCCTTCAACCCCAGTTGCCTTTGTCCTACAAGTAAAGAAGTGGGTTCGTAAATGTCAAGTAAAGACTTCACTTCTGTTGGTTATGGCAGTAGAGGAGACACCAACAAAGGATCCTCCTGAGTACCTCAACCAACCTTTTTTCCAGCCCTACCTGGATATTTTTCCATAGGAATTGCCAAAGCAGTTACCACCTCGACGACCAGTGGATCACCCAATCGAACTTATTCGAGGCAGTAATCCACCGTCGAAACCTCCTTATCGGGTTTCTTACACTCAAAATAAAGAAATCCAAAGACAGGTGACTGAACTACTCGACAAGGTCACATTTGGCCCAGTCGCAGCCCTTTCGGATCTCATGTACTACTTGTGGAAAAAAAGAATAAGTCAATGCGCCTCTGCATCGACTACCGAGCCCTCAACAAGCTCACTATAAAAAACAAGTATCCATTGCCTCGCATCGATGACCTCTTCGATCAACTTCTACACGCAACACAATTCTCAAAGATTGATCTTCGTTCAGGTTATCATCAAATTCGCATACGAGAAGGCGATGAGTACAAGACAGCTTTTCGAACAAAGTATGGACACTATGAATGTTTGGTCATGCCTTTTGGGTTAAACAATGCCCCGGCCACATTCATGACGCTAATGAACGACATTTTAAGGCCTTTCCTCAATAAGTTCGTCATCGTTTACCTCGATGACATCCTCGTTTTCAGCAGATCCCTACATGAGCACATATACCTAGATGAATCTAGGAACATTCCCAAACTCATCCTCTAAAAACACAACATAGTGCAGTTTCAATCTCATGATAGTCACTCACAAGGTTGAAAACCATAAACTCCATCATGCATAGCAAGGACTAGCTACTATGACATCCCCACTGATGTCATCAGCGCCCAACAGTGGGTGTAGACCATAGTATAAATGTTCTCACACATATAAATCCACAAACCCACACATACTTGAGCATCCATTTATACAAAGTCTTCGTACTGAGTTTCTGTCGGCACTCCGGAGGTGAAGGGTAGACTCAGCCATGATGAAGGCTAGCACTAAAGGAGAAGGCTAATCAAAAGGTAGTCCAAAATCTCTTCATTCAAGCTACAACTACTTGTGAAGTCTAAACATTTTCATTTTAGTCTCTCCCCAACGAGCATCTAAATCTAAATCTAGCTGATAGGGCAACACACCATTTAAGATAGAAAGAATTATCACAATACCAGCAGGCCGCAACTTGGACGAAAACTTCACAAGGTGAAATTTGCATGTCCGCTAATACGGTAGAAGCATATACCTAGATGAATCCAGGAACATTCCCAAACTCATCCTCTAAAAACACAACATAGTGCAGTTTCAATCTCATGATAGTCACTCACAAGGTTGAAAACCATAAACTCCATCATGCATAGCAAGGACTAGCTACTATGACATCCCCACTGATGTCATCAGCGCCCAAACAACAACATCTCCACCAAGTTTTTGAAGTTCTCCGCGCAAATTCTCTCTACATCACCGTTGAGAAGAGTGAGTTCTTCAAGACCCAACTCGAATATTTGGGACATGTTATTTCAGCTCATGGCATCTCTGTGGATCCCAAGAAGGTCGAGGTAATCCGAAACTGGCCTACTCCTAAGAATGTTCATGATGTCCGCTCTTTTCTCGGATTGGCAAACTTCTACCATACAAAGGTCTATCAGTTTTCCGAGATCGCTGCTCCTATGTCCGAATTATTGAAAAGCACAGCAGTTTTTCAGTGGCT
This sequence comes from Dipteris shenzhenensis, assembly GCF_047967505.1. Lineage (NCBI taxonomy): Eukaryota > Viridiplantae > Streptophyta > Polypodiopsida > Gleicheniales > Dipteridaceae > Dipteris > Dipteris shenzhenensis. Next base: position 27,730,553 of record NC_141596.1, read on the forward strand.
TCTTGAAACAAAGCATAGTTTCCAACAACTCAAGCAAGCACTCACTACCACACCAGTTATGGCTATTGCTGACCCAAACCTTCCATTTGAGGTCATGACTGACGCTTCTGACATCGCTACAGGAGCAGTCTTGATGCAAGAAGGTAGAGTTATTGCTTTTGACAGCCATAAACATTTCGATATCCAAACCTGATACCCGGTTTATGATAAGGAGTTTCTTGCCATTGTACATGCTTATCGCTCTTGGAAACATTATCTCATGGGAGCCGACTCGGTGGTCAAGACAGACCATCATTCTCTAAAGTATATCTTTACTTAGTCAGTCATGAACGCTCGACAAGCACGCTGGGTTGAGTTTCTAGCCAACTTTGACATGACCATTGAGTACATTCCAGGACTACGCAATGTAGTTGCAGATGCTCTCAGCAGGTTAACTCTAGCATCAGCTATGGTAATCTCTACATTATCTGTGGATGTTCTGAATTCATTCAAAGGGAAGTATCTCAATGATAAAGACTTCGGCACAGTAGTACAAGTTCTTTCAAAAGATCAACCTTCGACTTCCCAACATAAGATTTTCTCATCCTATTCTTATACGGACGACCTTTTGTATTATCAAGATCGCGTTTGTGTACCACATGACAAGGATGTTCGACGTCTTTTGTTAAAAGAGCATCATGCAGTTCCTTATGCTGCCCATCCAGGCATCAACAAGACTTACAGGTTACTTAGTGCAACATACTACTGGCCTCAGATGAAAAGCGATGTCATCAAAATGGTTACATCTTGCTTATCTTGTCAACAAATGAAAGCAAGCCGACGACTTCCAGCAGGACTTCTTCAGCCTCTTCTAGTTCCAACTGAAAGGTGGGAAAGTATTTCCATGGATTTCATTACAACACTACCACGATCTTCCAGATGTAACACTCAGATTATGGTAATTGTTGATCGATTGTCCAAAATGGCACACTTTGTTGCTTGCAAAAGAAGTGCCCAGGCTCCGGACATCGCCAAACTCTTCATACAACACATCTTTCGACACCATGGATTGCCCAAGAATATCGTATCCGACAGAGATCCTAAGTTTACCAGTCACTTTTGGATTTCATTGTTCGAATCTTTGGGTACAACTCTATTGTTTAGTTCAGCCTACCACCCAGAATCAAATGGTCAGACTAAAAGAGTCAACCAAGTTCTGGAAGAAATGCTCCGCCATTATATTCAGTCACGCCTAGCAGCTTGGGAAGAGTATCTACCACTCCTTGAGTTTGCTTATAATAACTCTTTCCATAGTGCCATCAGCATGACTCCATTCCAAGCAGCTTATGGACACACTTTGATTGTACCAACGAATTTTGTACTTCAACATCGAGTGGCCCTAGCTGATCAATTGGTTCAAGAAATGCAAGACATTCTACTCCAAGTCAGGGATCATATGTGAAAAGTGCAAGAGCAGTATCAACGGTCCATAGACATCACCTGGAATTTGAAACTGGTGACATGGTGCTATTATTTGTAGCCCAACATCGCTACAAGACGGTTAAGTCTGTGTTTCCTAAGTTGCGACTAAGATACTATGGACCTTTCCGGATCGTCAAGAAAAATTCACCTTTAAGTTACAAATTGGAATTACCACCATCATGGGGTAAAATCCACCTGACATGTCATATTTCTTGGCTAAAGACGTACATTCCGGGCGATGAAGCTCTTGCAAGTGATTATGTCCGAGAAATCAAAGACGATTATGTTCTCCTTATTCCTGAGCGTATTCTGGACCATCAACAGCGAGAGAATCGACATCGACTTATCATGGAATTCCTTGTTCTTTGGCGAGATCTGGACGACTCCGACGCTACTTGGCAATCTGATGAAGACTTACAGCAGTACCGTGACATTTTACAGCAGTATTTTCAGAATTTACCGTGATATTTTCTACATCAGCTGATTATCTCCACCAGGGTCTTATTTTGAGTGGGAGGGGATGTCACGATCTGTGACGTATTCCTTTCTCTGTACCTTAGACTTATGGATGGTTTAATGAATGGACACTTGTGGAAGGGTATGCCCTTTCGACGGGACACTTCCTATGAGGCACAACCCTTCACAAGAGACATTCTATTGAAGAGACACTCCCATTGTAATGTACCCTCTCATCAAGGGTCACACCCTTCACAAGGGGTACACACCTCTTCATGCACATATACTTTGGAGTACACACCTTTTCATGTGTGACTTTTCACTCTCTATATAAGAGAGGCCCAACTGTATGAATGACACACCACAGACATTCAAGCAATACAAATATTCCTTGTTCTCTGCTATTTCAGTCTCTTTTCTGTTCCTTAGCACATTTCTAAATATAGTAAATCTAGGATTTCTTACACTCAGCTTTCACAACAACCCATATAGGGATGATGAGAATGACCATGATTGCCACAATCTTCCTACAGATACGCAATTCTGAACTATGATTACAACTAGCAAATAAGCTGCAAGAGCAACAACAATAACTGAGAACATGTTTGGCCACTACAGTTTCATTGCCTGCATGAGCCGTATAACAAACATGAAAGTAAGGCATACGATAGGCAAAAGCCATGCTGTAAGGAAAGGAAAAGCTTCCAAGAGATACAAAATTGGTAAGTATCATCCTATCTGTCCATCAACCACTCACGGTGTTGCCCATGGAGATGGATAAGACTCTCCAACCCTTCAGGGCACTCCGTGAAGACGGCATTCAGGAGGCTCTGAGGGTCAAGGAGATCATGAAACGAAGGGGAGATGATATACGTTCCCAACACAGCAGTCTGTAAAGACAGACTGAAGTGTTGGAGAGCAGCGCAGATGTCGCGCTCCAATTGGATTAATTTGTAGAGCAGTTTGCTGCTCCTTGTCAAAGACAAATGTTCGGGAGGTGGGTGCTGATAGTCTATGGCCTCTCGACACAACACACTTCGCTTCACGTCTCTGACTGCGAAGTGTGTGAATCCCCTTGGGACGGGGACTCCTGTCGGGAGGGTGGCTCTTACAAACACATCGACCTCAGCTTCAGCTGGTCGTGTGCGTGCCACCACCTCCTTGTCCTTGAGCTTCCTACAACGGGAAGCCAAGGTCTCTTATGATGAATTTGCGAGGTACGGTATCTTCATCGTTGGAGCACATGACAACCTGGGTATGTCTGCTCCACAAATAGGGTCAAGCTCGCGCGGCATGCCCTCTCCATGATGATTGACGTGTCTGTCTGAAGACTTTTCGGAGTTTTGTTTACACTGCCTAATTCCTTCTCGACATTTTTGAGCCTTTCATTGACATTTTTGAGCCTTTCATTGACATTTTTGAGCTTTTCATCGATGTCCTCTATCCTTGGCATCATCATGATGATGAGCTCCTTCGTAGTCTTCCCGGAACCTTTCCCTCTTATAACATGCTTCCATTCGTCCTCGCTGTTTCCAGAAGCACATCCAGTCTTTGCTTTTGCTTGGGCTGCAAATTGAGCGAGTTTTTTGATTGCCACTTTCCACTGTTGTTTGCTTGCTTCTGCTGCCTTACCTTTCCTCCCCAACCGGAATTTATGGCTTGGGTTAAAGAAGAAAAGCTTCTCTGTTATGTCGCCAACCCTGAAGAGCCTCCAAACGCGGTTCCACGGAGTGCTGAAGTCGCGTGGTGGCCTGATATTTCAGAGTTTGTTGGGTCGGCCTTTAGCAACATCGCAGCCCTCAACTGTTCGTGTTTAGCAGATGGCTCATCAACCCACAGAAACTCATCAAATCAAAAGGAAGAGAAGGCATGCCTCTATTGTATTTGAATTTGGCATTGAACATGTATCCTATTGAGTTTGGGACCACCCCCCTCCAATCTCCAACCAATTAAGAATTCCTGTACCAAAAATCACCCCAAAGCAAAGTCTCTAATAATACAAATTGAGAAAACATATCCTGGAAACTCAGTCTGATGCTGCAAGTACTTTTTGAAGCACCTTTCCTATGGCATTCACAACAGTGATGTGTTTTTACTCGGTTCCTTCCATCACGTCCCAGACTCTTCCCAAGCCACCAGATGGCTCCAACTCGATACTTTCTAGATCATATAGCTGTATATATATAGATTGGAAAGTGGTCTCTCTTTCTCTCTCTATATCTACCTATCTATCTATCTATCTATACATACATACATATGAGATACATATATATAAATATAAATATAAATAAATAAATAAATAAAAATAAAAATAAATAAATAAATAAATAAATAAATAAATTATATATATATATATATATATATATATATAGACACAGAGAGAGAGAGAGAGAGAGAGAGAGAGAGAGAGGAACCAGACACGTATGATTACCCCAATTGGACGTATGGAATCCCCCTTTCCATATGCGTATGGGAAGGGGCAAACATACTTGACTTTTTGTTAAAAGTTCTGTAGCTCTTTGAGAGTTAAATGTGTACATACTACAATACATATTTCTTGTTTTTTGTTTTGTAAATTAGGGTCACATTTGATTCAGCCCCAGGGCTTGAACCATACTCCAATTAGACTTTCGTACTCGTATGCGTTTGCCGTCTGGAAACGTATGGAAAACAACTATGTACATGCGCGCGAACGTACGCACACACGCACATATGTATGGATATGTCACGCGTATGCACACACCCCTATATATATATATTATATATATATATATATATATATATATATATATACGAGTTTGCATGACCCACCTTCGGCGGATCTTGCAAACTCTTACCACGGCCACTATGTGCATGTGTGTTACACATACATATGTGTATGCATGTGGTAGTCCAAGAGCTTGTGGCAATTCATGAGTCCGTAAAAGTCCAAGAGTTCAAGGGTGGTAATTCAAGACGTAATGATAGTCCAAGGTTGGCACGTGGGATAGTCCAAGAGCCCCTGGAAGTCTAAGAGTCCTAGGGTGGGAGTCCAAGAGCTTATGGTAGTCTAAGAGTCCAAGGATGGTAGTCCAAGAGCTTGTATGGTTCAAGGGTGACAGTCCGTGGTGGGCTCCAATGTTGGTAGTTCAGGAGCTTATGATAGTTCATGAGTAAAAGTCCAAGAGTCAAAGGGTGGTAATTTAAGGGGTACCGATGGTCCAAGAGTCCAAGGGTGGCACGTGGCAACATTTTCTCCAGAGAGAGAGAGAGAGAGAGAGAGAGAGAGAGCTGAGGGGTTGTTGCTATGATATTATCAATTTTTTCTGCCAAGCTCCCTTCATGCCAATCTTCAGGTAATCCTCCAATGCGTAGACATCGAGCATTAGCCGCCCTCTTTTCTTGTTCCTGCACCTCTCCATATACTTCAGTTTTGTTGATTTTGCTGTCCATTGTTGCTGAGATTTCCTCTTTGATCGATTTGACCTCATTGGTAACCATGTCATGGACTTTGGTTACCAACTGTGGTGCAGGTTCTGCTTCCATGTGTATTTGTAGTACTTCTTGTATGATGTCTTGTTTGCCATTGTTCTCCATCTCCTTCACTTTCCTCTCGAGAGCTGCAACCATAAGTCTAAGCTCCCTTACTTCCTGCTGTAGAAAATATATCTCCTATGGGTCTGAGCCAACCCTCCGCTTTCAATGCAATGTGTATGGGCTGGTGTTGCTGCGATGTCGGAGTAGGAGGGTTTTCTGATAGGGGTTGAAACCAAGGTCTTCACCTTTGCATGATGGCCTGTGAATAACTTGGAGCCCTCTTGCTGTCTCTAACACTCCACAAAGAGAGAGAGAGAGAGAGAGAGAGAGAGAGAGAGAGATTATTAACATCTTTGAAAGATGGAGGGGTCTATGAGACTAAAAAATAATCTAGATACGATGAAAGCTGTTGGGGATAAAGGAATAATGTGCTATCCCTTGTATAAGTGGTACTTATAATGCCACGTCATCACCTTATCTATTCTTTGTATAAAAGGCAATAAGGGAAGTCACATCGTAGACTTTTGCTTCCCACAAACTTGTGTTCTCTCTTTTGCTCTCTCACCTTTCTCCATCTCCCTCTTGCTTCCGCTCCTTGCTCCCATCAATTGGTATTAGAGCCTCCCTACCCACCAGCTTCTCCTCGTTCCCTAGCCTCCCCTCACTGTGTGACCTTTCCATCGCAGGAAGTCACTTGTTCTTGCTGCCCACGCAGTCCAGCCACTCTCCCTCGCTGCCCCCAGCTGTTTCGTGGAGTTTCATCGCGGGAATCACTTCTATTCTCGTGCTCCTAGCTGGAGACATCTTTTGGGTGAGTGTACTTGCTGTTTTTCAGCATTTTTGACTGGTTTTTGGGCTGTTGCAAGCGAAATACAGCGAGAAAGTGGTCAAGGACACTTTCCAGTTGGAGTTTTTGGTATTGCTACACCTCCTACAGCAGGGCGACTACATTTGGATCACATTTGGTCCGATTTGGTGCTGTTTACGCTGGGCGACAGTTTTCAGCCACACAGGAGCTGAATTTCGTCTGTCATTTTGGGTTTTTTCCTCCAGTTTTTGCACTAAAGCTGGTCGCCTACACCTGTAGAGGAATCCTGCCAAGTTTGGTTGGATTTTGACTGCCCGTTGCGAAGTTCTTGCTGATTTTCAGTTTCCAGCCACAGGGCAAGTTGCAGATCTGTGGATTTCGCACATTCTACTGCTGATTTGACAATATAAAAGTGGTCGCCTACTTGAAGGGACACTGTCTGCCAAGTTTGGTTGAATTTCGCCTTCGTGGTGCTGAGTTATCATCACTTTTAGGGTTCAGCCTGTCAGAAAGTGACACGTGGCAGTGGATAAGGCACATAAATTTGGGGCTTTTGCAATTTTATGCATTGGAAGGCTTGCTCTTGCACATTGAAGCAAGAAATTTTCAGTTTGGGACACATTGGAAGAGGGAATCTCAAAGAATTCAGAATATTCCAAGAATATTCCTTGAGCTTGATGCCATAGGTTATGCATTTGTGAAGTAGTGCTTGGAGCACTTGGATGCATTGACATTGTTGCAAAAGTGGTACTGATTTCCTTTATGCTTGGATTGTGCACATTTGTGGTAGTCAAAGTTTGACTTTTGATCTCAGAAATTGGGGCTTTTGGTGCACAAGTGCTCAGCAATTTTTGTGACACTGGAATAGTGTCTTGGATGCCTTTGTGTTGAGAAAAACAAGAATATTGTTTGTTGCAGATTTATGACTGTTTTTACTGTCATTTTGGGACAGTTTCTTTGAGTTTTGGATGCCTCTATCTCTGTCACAAGTTGGGACAGAATTTTGAGTGAGTTACACTCAGTTTTGCAGGCATATTTCACTCAGTTTTGGAGTTATATTGGTGCAGGAAATTAATTACAGTTTTGGTACTGTTTATGCATTCAAAGTTGGAATATATATTGGCTGCAAGTTCTCTCCAGTAGAGGACAGATTTTACAAGCTTTTTTTAATCTCCTTTGCTGATTTTTTATTTGCTGAGATATGGCTTCAAGTGGGAGTGAAGGTGGTTCACTTCTTAACATCAAGAAGTTGGAAGGAGTACACAATTTTGCCATTTGGCAAAAGCAGTGCTATAATGTGCTTCTTCAAAAGCATCAAGCCCGTCCTATCAAGGAAAAGGGAGTGAAGCCGGCAAATATATCAGATGATGATTGGGAAAGTGTTGATGAATTGGCACGTTCTACAATCATGCTTTCTATTTCAGATGTGCTTCTATTTAATGTTGAAAATGAGAACACTACATGGGATATGTGGAAAAGGTTGGAAGACTTGTATGCTCAACAAAGTGCAGCAAGCAAGGTTTATTGGCTCAAGAAGCTCATGGATCTTAGGATGAAGGAGGGCACAACTATGAGTGTGCACCTCAATGAGTTCAACTCTATCATCAAGCAGTTGGCAAATCAGAAATTCAACATTGATGATGAGTTTAAAGCAACATTCTTGCTTTGCACTCTTCCTGAGAGTTGAGATATCTTAAGGGCAAAATGCATGTGTGCATTTGCTTTGGGAAGAAAGACTTGGTTCTTCATGGGTTCACAGACAGCCCATAGTCAGATGTTGAGAGGGCTGAAATGGCCAAGATTCCTTATGCATCCGCGGTTGGTAGTCTCATGTATTCAATGGTGGCTACACGTCTAGATATTGCCTTTGCAGTGGGAGTTGTCAGTAGATACATGGCAACACCTGGCAAGAAGCATTGGGAAGCCATGAAAGGTATCATGAGATATCTTAAGGGCACAATGCATGTGTGCATTTGCTTTGGGAAGAAAGACTTGGTTCTTCATGGGTTCACAGACTCAGACTTTGCAGGATGTGTAGACCAAAGAAAGTCTACTACAGGATATGTTTTCACCTTACATGGTGGTGCTATTTCATGGATCTCTCGGTTACAGAAATGCATTGCTTTATTTACCACAGAGGAAGAATATGTTGCAGCCACAGAGGTGTGCAAAGAAGCCATATGGTTATCTTGTCTAGTGGGAGATATTGGTTTATCAGGAGAGGTTCCTATTTTGCATTGTGATAGTCAGAGTGCTATTCAGCTAGCACGTAATCCTGTGTTTCATGCCAAAACGAAACACATCGAGGTGAAATATTATTTTATCAGAGAGGTGCTTGAGGATAAGCGTATTCAGCTTGTTAAAGTGCACATTGATGACAATCCTGCAGATCTTTTAACCAAGAGTCTTAACCCGCAACGCTTTGCACATTGCAGAGTACAGATGGGTGTTGGCTGAGTTTCTCATGATTGAGATTCTCTTGTATTTTGTGTATATGTTTTCTATGTACACTTCTTCCTCTTTTTGGGCACATTGCCTTTAAGTGGGAGATTGTTGGGGATAAAGGCATAATGTGCTATCCCTTGTAAAAGTGGTACTTATAATGCCACGTCATCACCTTATCTATTTTTTGTATAAAAGGCAATAAGGGAAGTCACATCGTAGAATTTTTGCTTCCCACAAACTTGTGTTCTCTCTTTTGCTCTCTCACCTTTCTCCATCTCCCTCTTGCTTCCGCTCCTTGCTCCCATCAATTGCTCTCTCACCTTTCTCCATCTCCCTCTTGCTTCCGCTCCTTGCTCCCATCAAAAGCTAAGGGCTAGGGCTCACTAAATGGGCACCCATACAAGGCTTATGTGTGACGTGAAAACATAATACATTGCGCTCTCATTGCACGAGAGAGAAAACCCAAATAAGAGAACAATGCGGGGAAGCTCTTGGTTATCTACTTTCATGTGCATGGTGTACCTAGGGTTAGATAGCAGGCTAATGCGTGAGTCAAGAGGTAGCAAAGGGCGGGATGGCTAGTTTTAGTCGAGACTGCTATATATAAAGCTTCCTATATGTAGAGGATGCTATTGATAACACGGTTTTCCTCTATATAAGTGAGAGCCTGTGCTATTGCAGATCACTTCAGGTGAGCGCTTCTCAAGTGATGGTTGGGCTTGGACCCTGGCGCCTGGTCGAGACTATGGCCATCTACGTGGCGGATCATAGGTTGCGCATCGAATGTCTTCTGGATGAGCTCAAGTGGTATGGGACGCTTGGGTTAGATGTGGATCTATGGAGGAGTCGAGCTGTAGCCCACGTGCTCGGGAGGATCGAGATTGCATGCGCCGGATTGGGGTCAAGATCTCGGGTTAGTGATAGGGTAGATCTTGTAGAGTCGTATCATTTGGTATCAGAGCCGCCCTATTACAATAGGAAGTGATGTAAAGTATGCACAATTGCGATCTTCAGGTATGATACTCATACTTGCGTGGGACTTCTGAATTCCCTTCCTGAATCAGGACGATTCTATGGGGGGTTGGAACGGGGTGGTGTGTTGTAAAATTATGCATTGGTATGTTTATATCATATGTGTATATTTGCATATGGTTTTGCAGTCCTTTGCAAAATGTCTTGGCTGGTTGCAGTAGAAGCATTTCTTCTTCGTCTCGCCTCCACTAGATGAAGAGGAGTCCTCCTCGAGGTTTTCCATTCCTTTTGTTGTTGTTGTTGGGCATGCCGTTGCTTGGCTTACCAATTCACTATGCCATTACTTGTCTTGTGCATAAAAAGGCTTGTCATTGGATCTGTTGTTCTCTGTCTCTCGTGGTTCTTTTGCAGAAGCAAAGGCACTAGCTCCTTGAAAGTCCGGTGCTGACCATTGTCCTGTAACCATGGATGTAACAAACCCTTTATAGCTCTTGGGGAGCATTCCAAGCAAAAACCTAGCAATGTATGCCAAACCGTTGGCTAACCAATTGCTGACAGTCGATCCCTCACCACCTTCATCTAGGTGATGCGATCCCCCACTGTGTTCTCCTCATCGAACTTCATGTTACAGAGTTCCATTTCCATGGTGAGGATCTTGGCTGTGTTGTTGATCTCGTACATATCTTTCAGCGTGGTCCATGCTGAAAACGCTGTGTCACCTAGTTGAACGTGAGGGAGGACCCAGTTTGCAGTCGTGCCAATAATGATGGCAAGGGCCATCTGCATCTCACCGACTTGGTCCGTATGTGTCACCTATGCTCAAGCCACATTCTTGACATCTTGTGGCCTTAGCTCCACTACTTTTATCATCTCCCAAATCATCCGAGCTATCAAGTGGCTCTGGATCTTCATCTTCCAGAGAGTTGTTGCTTCCATCAAGCTCACCCGATTCCTCCCTAGATCTTCGAATGGGAAGTCTAATAGCCATGATGAGGAAATAAAGGGCTTAGGAGGAGTACACCTGCCTAAATCTACCCCCCTCCTCTTATCCTTTAGACATAATAGTTGATTTCTACAAGCTGAATTGAGACCTTCTCCACAGGGGTCTGTCCCTCGAGCTTCCAGCACTTGTGAGTCTTCCTCAGGGCTCCGATAACATGTTAGAAAACAAGGTGGAGGCTGCTTGCTAGAGCCAACTCTCCCTATAGTGAAAGATAAACAAGGAGTAGCCCGGGAATCCAACTTCTTTGCTCAATATCTACTAGTGTGCAGAGAGAGAGATGCAGATGGTAATTGAACAATGCTCAAGAGAGAGACTAGACTCCCAAAGATGGACCAAACACATTTAAAAAATGTGTGCACAGTCCAATCACTTTATTTCAAATCTTCAACTCAGTTTACTCAAAATCTTTCACTTCAATCACTTTATTCTTCAAATCAATTTCAACCTGCATGCTCTCCTACAGCTTTAGTGGGCTGCATAGTCGTGCTCCGTGGATACGCCTTACTGCTGCTGTTCCTGGAGAAGACCTGTAATGAGAGCTCCATGAACCTCAGATCTGTTTGCTGCTCTGGAACTGCAGCCAACCTGAGAACAACCGTAAGTGCAAGGTACTGCTCTTCACCCTGTAGATGATCTGTAGACTATGCTGCTTAGCTATTGGATGATCCCTAGCCTCTCTGCTGGCCTGGTAGACAGTCCAGAATAGAGATCTTGTAGAATAAGGCAATAACAAGTAAGCAGCTTTGGGCCCAAAAATTACAACATGCCATTTGTGTTCGCTCATATGAGATTTATGCACAAGAGGTTCACCTGTAAGGGCCAATGATCAGCCATATCTGATTCGCTGAATCGATCTTATTATGAACAGAATTTGATGATTTGAATGATGGAGCTTTACGCAACTTTTATAGATCAGTATCATTGAATCAACCATGTGCTTCAATTGTTAGTATAAAAGGTTGTTCAAACTTTAATGTTAAAGGTCACAGTGAACCAAGAAATGTCTACAAGCGTCATTGCATGCCTCGTCTCTAGTTCGTGCGTATGCTGTCTTAAAAATTTGTCAGCATGCTTTTGGTGACAATGTAAAGGTGATGTCATGACTATTGGATGCTTAATAAGTAGAATTCTTATTGCAGTTGCTTAAAGGAGGTTTTTTGGAAGTTGGAGTCCAAACTTACGGTTCAGGTTTATGGCACACATGGTTTGATCGTGATCTGACTATTGCGGGTCGGGTCATGGTACAGCAAGGAGGTGAGGGGATGACTTCTTTCTCTCATGAATTGGTCAGGATTGAGCAGCCCATAATTCGAGTACCCACATTGGCGATCCACTTGGATAGGTATCGATTCCTTCTCTTCTATCAAAGCTGGTGATAGGGTTTTCTAGCATTTCAGTTGTTGCTTATGTATGTTGCATTAAGAAGCTGTTTCCAAATCAGCTGAAATGGCTAGTGTAAATGATTGGGCTTGTTTATTTTCTTCAAGAGCTTTGTCTAAAATTGTGAGCATCTATATTCATAGATTCATATGATAATGTAAGAAAACTGGCCTGAGTAGTAGAGGCTTGGGTATATGGTAGTAGAGGCCAGTGTGTCACTTTGCACTTGGGTGCAAAGTGACACACTGGCTACATCGGCAAGTACGTAATAGTCCCCTAATAGGAGATTTTGTCGTATGCTGTGACCCCTTTGTGAGCCCTTGTCTAGGGACAGTCAGGCACAAGCTACGTAAGTCATTCTCTCAGCCTTAGGTCAAGTCGGAAGATCACTCCTTGTTCACTAGTACCCATTGGAGAACCATAGGGTAGTGTTTCCGATAGTTTACGTCCAGCCTAGGATAGTGCCCTTCTGGGCCCCCTCAGGGCTGGAACAAGTGAAGAGAATGGCAGGGGAAGGGCTGCCTTTATAGGCTACCCTGCATCCCTAGGCTGGCATTTATGGGGCCTAGGGCTGGCATTTATGGCCTAGGGCTGCCTTTATGGGTCCAAGGGACCAGCCAACCAGCCCCAAGGGCCAAAAGCTCTATAAATAGGGGGCCTCCAGGCCCTCTTTCCTCATTCAGTTCTCCGATCACTTCAGTCTCCTACAGCTCCTCCTCAGCCCCCTCTGAACAGCCTGACACTCACCCCCAGTGGCCCTGTGACCAGCCTCAGCCTTTGGCATCAATTCAGTCCTCTGGGAAGGTGTTCACGCAGCGCATCAGATGGGGAGTCAGGACAGCGAACGGAGTAAGGTTTGGGGTCTGTTTCAGCAGCTCTTTTCAGTTATCTCTTACAGTTTTACACAGCTCATTCTCAGCTCTTTATTTCAGTCATCTCTCAGCTCTCTTGTAGGATCTATCACTCCTAGCTTTCAATCTCTCACTCACGCAGTAACCTTGCATTCCGGTGGACAGCACAAGTCTCTCCCTTGCCTTGCAGAAGCGTCCTACATTGTGAGTGTGGACAGCATCAAAGTCTCGGTATTGGTCGGCGTTGCCTCTTAGGTCTTTGGGTCTGCTATACGTGTGCACAGTGAGCTCTTCAGAAGTGCATTTTCGAGCTCTCTCGAAGAGTTTTCTTTGTATTTCTCAATTCTCCAAGTAGAAAGCAAATTCTCCCCTGGTTGGGGGAGGGGGCCCTTAGTGGGTACAGGGACCCAATCGGTTGTCGACTCTACTCTCTCTCTACCCTCATCTCCTTTCTCTCTCTATGGTAAACAACGCTAATTTCTCGCTAAAGGTTTAAAGAAGGTCTTGCTGTGAATTACACGATTAGATTACCGTTGCATGCTACATTGGTATCAGAGCTTCAGTCTGTATCCAACTTGACTACCACGAGTGTATGGTTGTGTTGAGATTCGGAAAGGACACACAATCAAGCGCCATGGAAGTGTCAGGAAAAGATTTCAAACTTGAAGACTTTGAAGAGGAGGAAGACTACCAATAAGATACGCTTCTGTCAAGTGCTCAAGAAGTGATGGCGAACCTTCTAGAGCAGAATCGGGTCCTCCTGCAGCAACTTGAAGAACATTCATCCCAGCTAGAAGAAAGCAGAAGACAGTTGGACTAAACAAAACAACGTCTGGAGGAGAAAGAAGCAGAAAAGCCGCTGGAAGAAAGAGGAACCACAGATGTTGAAAAACTGCTCTTGTTGATGCGTGAGAAATGCAAAAATGAGGAGGCACTGTGATGGGCAGAGCTCGCCCAGGCAGAGAGGCAACAAAAGCTAGACCGATATGCGATGCTTCTCCAACACAAACATATGTTAGCCGCTATACAGGCAAGTTTGAGCATAGCAACCGTCACCGTCACAGCTTCGTCATCGACAAAGGTAACACCACTCACTCGGTCCACTCTAAATTTTGTTAAGTATGATGGTAAGTGTGACTATTTAGCAATTTTGCAATTTATTCATCAGTTTGTAGCTCATTTTTTGTTAGCGCAGATTCAAGATGAGCAAGATAAAGTCCAGCTTGCAGTCCCTCATCTAGTGGCAATATTGGGCTAGTAAGCATACTGACCCAACAATGTTTAAGACGAATTTCGTTTGGGCAATGTTTGTGGCGTATCTCAAAGCCCGTTTTCTCCCACCCCAATATTTGCTTAATCTGGAGGAGGAGTTCTCTCGGCTCTCCCAGAATGGTTTTCCTGTGTTGACATACAGTAACAAGGTCATCATGCTGGCGCAGCAGTTGGGCGTGACGGAGAGCGCCAAGATGAAGCAATTCATTCAAGGATTGGACACCAACATCCGTTATACCATTTGGAACTTCGACCTGTTGGATTATGAGCGGGCGTAACTATTGCACAAAATTAGGAGATGATGCTGAACGGGGGAAAGTCCAAGCAAGTCTAGAAAGATTCCAAAGCCTTGCAGCAGTCAAACAACACAACAGGTAAGGATCAGAAGAAGTACCAAAAGAAAGACGGCCATGCTTCTGGTCAAAAGAAGGAGTCCAAGCCCAAGATGACTTTGGATGAGAAGGCTAAAGAGGGCATTACTAGGGGAGGCTATCTACTACAGCCCGACGAGCTAGAAGGGGTATCACCAAGAACATCGTTGCTTTCATTGCCACCACATCGTTGGGCATGGCAAGAAGGATTGTCCGAATTGGCTTGCCGAGAAGGTTGCGAAAGCGTCTACTTCGTCCGTCATCAATGTATTGGTGCTTTCAGTCCCGCCTTCATCCTCAGCTACGAATGCCGTCTTTCATGCTTTGAGCGCCGTTCCCACGGTGGTCTTTCAAGGTAGTAACGTGCATTAGTTTATTGTCCTGTTCGATATGGGGAGTTCAGAAGATGCCATCTCCCCTCAGCTTGCCAAGACAGTGGGGTGCACCTTGGTACCTCACGAGCTTACAGTGGACGGGTTCATGCCCAGCTTGCACACACACATTACGCATAAGGTCATTCATTTCACTTTTTTAGTTCAGAAGGCCATGTTTATGTATGATTTTATTTTGACTCCTTTGATGGGTGCGACATGATCCTCGGGATTTAGTGGTTCCAACTTCCGTGAGCATGTACCGACGCATGATTGGCGGCAGGACACCTTCACTATTGTGGAAGGTTTATCTGAGCCTGTCGTGATACGTGGCGATCGAAGCATACGAGGGATTCCGTTAATCTCGCATATTCAAGTAGGTCGCGCCACCCGCAAGGGTGCCATGTGTGCACTTGTCTACATCCAGTGCCAAATCACTGTAATTCAAGCCGCTCCTCCGATGGGGCAAGCAATGGTGGATCTACTCCAAGAGTTCCATGACATCATGCTCCAGGATGATCTGCCACCCTAGCTTCCTTCCAACCGATCAGAAGACCATTGCATTGATTCACTTCTGGACTCGACACCAGTTTTGTATCGACTTTCCAAGTCTATGGAGGGGGAGTTATAACAACAATTGTCTCAATTACTGCGCGTAGGGTTTATTAGACCTTCTTCTTCGCCTTTTGCTGCACCCATTCTATTTGTGGCAAAAAATGATAAGTCTGCACGATTATGTGTCAACTACAAAGCACTCAACAAGCTTACAGCAAGCAACAAGTTTCCTATGCCCCGCATCGAGTATAACTTGGAACGACTCAATGGTGTAAAACTTTTCTCAAAGATTGACCTCAAGAGTGGCTACCATGAAGTCCGGATTTTTGAAGCTGACATCCCAAAGACAGCTTTTCGAACAGAGCGAGCTCATTACGAGTTCGTCGTCATGCCCTTTGGTCTGAAGAATGCACCACCAACATTCAACAAGATGATGTCATGGGTATTTATAGAGTATATTGGGAAGTGCATGTTTATCTTTCTCGATGACATCCTTACCTTTTCTGCTATAGCCGAGCAATGTATTAAGGATGTGCAATGTGCCCTACAGTTATTACATGTAACCAGCTATATCTCAAGGCAAAGGAAAGTGAATTTGGATTGCTGAAAATTCAGTATTTGGGCTACATCATTAGTGCTCAAGGGATTCGATTGGACCCTGAGAATATCCAAGCTATCACAAGTTGGGATGTTCCCACGATGGCCCAGGAGATTCGATTCTTTGTGGGTTTATGTCAAGCATACAGCTCGCACATGGAGGGTTTCTCAACATACGCAGCCCCTCTTACATATTTGCTCAAGAGGGTAAAGACACGCATACAAAAAGTTCAAGTCACAGGCAAAGCTTTGTAGGCCTTCCATGACTTGCAACGGTTGGCCAGGACAGCACCAGTTATGAAGATCGCCTCTTGGGATGATCCATTTTTTGTAATGATAGACGCTAGCAATGTTGCCATAGGGGCAGTTTTATAGCAAGAGGATAGGCCCGTGGCATATTACAGCAAAAAGCTTAACGATGCCGAAAAGAACTATTCAGTGTATGATAGAGAGCTCCTTGGTGTCATCTAGGTATTAAAACATTGGAAGCCTTTCCTATACGGATGGACTTTCACGGTTAAGACAGATTACCAAGCCCTTAAGTGGCTTTAGACAATGCCTAGTGTGCAATGGAGTGATCGGCAACAACGGTGGAGCCATATATTCCAGTAGTTTAGGAGAATGATCGAGTACGTTCCTGGCAAAAACAACCCTGTTGCCGATGCTCTCAGTCAGAAAGATTCCATCTAGACCATTGAGCAGGCCACTGTGCTCGAAATCAAAGGAAAGGATCTTGATTGCATGAAGGCACAGTATGCGGAGTCAGCAGAGTTTGACACGCAGTTCCAGTTAGTCACGACGCTTGCTTCAGGCCATTACTCATTAGAGGATGGTTGGCTTTTCTATAAGAAAAGATTATGTGTACTATTTGTATTAGCCAAAGATGCAGAAGGACGTATACGGCTATGTTCAGAATTGTCAGATATGCCAAAAAGTCAAGGCTTCCCACAAGAAAGCGGCAGGCTTACTTATGCCATTGCCAATCCCCGACGGTCCTTTTCAAGACATAGGTATGGATTTCGTGGGGCTACTTCCAGCATCCGCAGGTATGCATAATACTCAATGTCTTACTATTGTTTGTCGCTTTAGTAAATATTGTATGCTTATTCCCGACAAACAAACGGCCAACGCTGAAGATGTAGCTCGTTTGTTTATCAAGTATTGGTATCCCATTGGAGGGTTGCCAAAGACCATCACATCCGACAGGGACACCAAGTTTACGTCTAACTTTTGGGGAGCCTTGTTTGATAATTTTGGTACAAAGCTGCAGATGTCTAGCGCTTTCCATCCGCAATCCAACGGCGAGACGAAAAAGTATAATGGTATGGCATTTGATATTTTGAAATCATATTGTCATGATGCTCAGGGAAAGTGGGAGTAGTTTCTTCCGCTTGTGCAGGCCATTCTGAACGATACCTATTCTTTGAGTATTAGTCACACACCTTATGAAGCGGCGTTTGGACGACGGTTTACCTCACTCCTCACCCGGATGGTGTTTCCATCTCTTGAAGCTAACAAAGCCACCGAATCAATGGCAGAGATTACAGAGTCTGTGAAAAGCCGCATCGTCGAAGCTCAAGCATCGTATACGCGCTAGGCTAACAAATCTAGTCGAGATGTCCAGCATGAAGAGGGGCAATGGGTGTATTTACGTATTATCAAGCAAAGATTGAAGCAGGTGGGCAAGCGATGCCCTCAGCTGTCCTTCAGGAGCTTCGGACCATTCCCTATTATTCAGAAGATCAACGATGTCTCAATGAAGTTACGCCTTCTAGATAGTTGGACTATGCACAACGTGTTTCATGTAGCTTGGTTGAAGCCATATTTTGGACCTTCTCTTTCAAAGATTTCCGACGACCAACAACCTTAAGTTCTTGATGAAGCCGAAGTTTTGCAGCCAGAACAGATCCTTCTTCATAAATTCAAGCATGGGTTAGGATGCAGGATCTGAGAGTTTTACACCAAGTTCCGTGATCGAGGTACCCATGAAGTAGTGTGGTTGGATGAAGATTTTTTCTAGGAGTTTTCCCAGATATTGGCGGACTACTTGAAAGCAATGAACCTACTGCCAAGTTAAGAAGGAGGGAATGCTACATGCACCTCTGCACTTGGGTGCAAAGCGACACACTGGCTACATCGACAAGTGCGTAATAGTTCGCTAATAAGAGATTTTGTCGAATGTTGTGATCCCTTTGTGAGTCCTTGTCCAAGG
This sequence comes from Dipteris shenzhenensis, assembly GCF_047967505.1. Classification (NCBI taxonomy): domain Eukaryota; kingdom Viridiplantae; phylum Streptophyta; class Polypodiopsida; order Gleicheniales; family Dipteridaceae; genus Dipteris; species Dipteris shenzhenensis. The sequence continues at coordinate 27,748,823 of NC_141596.1, forward strand.
ACAATCAGACACAAGCTACGTAAGTCAGTCTCTAAGCCTTAGGTCAAGTCAGAAGATCACTTCTTGTTCACTATTACCCACTTGAGAACCGTAGGGTAGTGTTCCCGTTTTAGGCTTAGGGATAGGTTTAGGTCCTCTGGGAAGGTGTTCACGCAGCGCATCAAACGGGGAGTCAGGACAGCGAACGGAGTAAGGTTTGGGGTCTGTTTCAGCAACTCTTTTCAGTTATCTCTTACAGTTTTACACAGCTCATTCTCAGCTCTTTATTTCAGTCATCTCTCAGCTCTCTTATAGGATCTATCACTCCTAGCTTTCAATCTCTCACTCACGCAGTAACCGTGCATTCCGGTGCTGTCCACAAGCCTCTCCCTTGCCTTGTAGAAGCGTCCTACATCGTCAGTGTGGACAGCATCAAGGTCTCGGTGTCTTTGTATTTCTCAGTTCTCCAAGTAGACCCAATCGGTTGTCGACTCTACTCTCTCTCTACCCTCATCTCCTTTCTGTCTCTATGGTAAACAACGCTAATTCCTCGCTAAAGGTTTAAAGGTGGTCTTGCTATGAATTACACGATCAGATTACCGTTGCATTTTACAATGGAGATCTGGCTATCACTACATAGAATGAGTGTTGTATTCGCTTGCAAGTGGCAATTTTAGATTGAATCCTGGTTTCAATGTAAGAATATCTTTATTGATGATGTGAGGTAGTAAAGGTTGCCCATAAATGCTTTGAAAAAGGTAAAGACACAAGGGAAGGAACACCATGCAGCAATTGGTACAATGAAGAGTGCAAAAGGGCCAATGAAGCATGGAAAACAGCAGGAAAAGCAGATAACCAGCAAGGGAAAGATATTATAGAAAGAGGCTTGGAAGCAAGAAAAGAAGGTCTATTAAGGACAAACAGTTTGAACAATTCTCGGAGCTAGCAAACTAACAATAACAAACAGAGAAAGTGGCTGCCACATGGGCAGCATATGGGCTGCCATGTGGAAAGTACACCTAGAAGCATTACTGGCAAGGTGGAGGTTCACTTGAGGTCTGCATCTGTATGGAACAGGTGTCAGCAGCAACAGTATGGTGCAGTCAGGGCCAGGTTTGGTGGCCTGGAACAGGTCAACGAAAGCCTGGGATCAAACAGAAGTTGTACAAAAGCTTGGCGCCTACTGTACGGACTGTCCGCGGGAGCTGTATGGAGGTGGCATGGGTTTGCAGGCAGGGAAAGGTCCAGGAGCAGGTTGGAGCTGAATATGAGACTGGTTGGTTTTGCCCTAGAGACACCACAGGTCTTTAGAAACCCACTATAGCTGCTTATGCTTGGGCACTGATGACGACATAAGTGTTGCTTTTCTTGCTAGATATGTCTACCTTTTGTTTTTATATTTATTTATTTTCTGTTAGCTCATTGTTCTTCTCTTTCTTTCTTTTTTTCCCTCTCTTTTATTGTCATTGTAGAATTTTCGACTTTAGAGGAACAAAAACCTGAATTTGTATGATCGGATATATTCTAGTCTTACAAAGGTATATATATATATGGGCCAGGAAAGGCCTGGAAAAGACCCTATTGGGGTAGATCAGGGCCTGCGCCACCGGCAGACTGCCATGTGGCCAGGCGGGACAGTCAGGGCAGCCACATGGCTGCATGTGGGGCTGTGCTTATAGACCAGCAGGTCGGCCCCCCGGATTGAGGGGTTGGCATGTCTAGGTCGGTTGATTCAGGGGCCCATAGGCTTTATAAAAGGGAGCCCCTTGGGCTCATTCCATCATCCACATTGTGAGCAGATTGGAGCTTCCAGTAACCTGCATCAAGGTCCTTTGGAGGAGCACATACATGCGGCAAAGGAGGTGACTACAACACGGTTCAAAGAGCTCGTGGGTCTTCACTTTTTGCTTTCTTCCAGGTCAGCAAGGTGGATGGAAGTCAGAAGGAGATTGTGCCGCACCATTGGCTGCACATCAGGGTAGCAAGGAGGTCAAGTCTTCACAGCACACACTGCCTTTTGTTTGCCTGCCTGGGAGGGGCAGCTTGAAGGTGTGTTTACAGGCACGATAATGAGGCCAACCCAAGCACTACGGGAGCACACAGGCTGAGTATTTTAGAAGTGCCACGGAGGTAGGATAACAACCTACTTTGTTAGTACAAGGGTCCACGTTTTGGTGGGACACTGGACTTGTCTTTTGTACGGTGTCCATCTCTTGGACGGAAATATATACTATGGTTCAACATCTCTCTCATGAGCATTGTTTATTTACTTGCTTGCACATGTATGTTGAGTACACTTTAAGGAAATAAGTTTTGGATTCCACATAGCACCATTGTGTGTGCGTGTGTGTAGGTACATATACATGCTTACGCACACACACGCTTTCTTTTTTGTAAGAGCACACACTTTTTTAGCACTACCTTCCAGGCAGCGCTATCGTTACAACTCTCTCTCTCTCACGGAGTTTGCAAATCATTCGAACTTCCCTATACATGGGCTTCCATCACAGGTGTTGCAAATTAATCATTCATTCATCTTGACAATTGTTTTCCTTTGACAGAACCAATTGAAGGCAGTGCTCACGAGTACTTGTACTCACTTTTTTTACTTTGAAGAAAGATTTCATTTAGAAAAATATACATTTATAACTGTCCAAAGTGGGACAGCTACTACTCAAAACTAGAAACAATAATAAAAGACTTCCAACTGGGCCTGAGGAGGACACACACACACACACACACACACACACACACACACACACACACACACACACGTATGTATATGTACATATGTTTGTGTGGGTACGTACGTATGTATGCATGAATGGTATGTATGTATACAAAGAGATGTACATATATATACATGCATGCATGCGTGCATGCGTACATACATCCATACATACACACATGTATGTATGTATGTATGTATGGGTGGATGGATGGATGATGTATGTATGTATGTACGTACGTACATGCGTACATGCATGTATGCATGTATGCTTGTATGCTTGTTGTGTAAGATAAGGACTGTCTGGACAGCAACCCTAACTGTGCGGAATAAACTTGAAACACTCTTGAAAAGACTCAGACAATACAGGAATAGTACTCACTATATTCATCCACCAAGCGTGGGGGAAAAGAGCCCAAACATACTGCCAAGGTTGCTGGGTAAAATCACATGCAAGGAAGATGCCTCCTACTCAGATCTACAGAAGATAAAATCTGCGACACTCTAGTCACGGGGATTTCAAAGGCTCAGTTTGTTGAGTAGAATTGACCCAAAATGGCCACCTATTTATAGGCAATGCAGGGACCTAGAGTCTGCTCAAAAATGGCTGACTGTGCAATGCTTACTGCCTGACTTTGTCTGCAGATCCACCCGACTAGAACTCAACCTGTTTTGGTGCATTTGTGGTCCAGATATAGTCGCCTACTTCCCAAGCTATAAATTGGCCCTGGCAGTGGCTTAAGCATGCTCTTTTTGATGACCTGCTCCAGCCAAGGATGCCATGTTGACCCGTGGCAGTTCCGGCTTCTGTTCTAGGACTTGCCAGTCCACCATATGTGCTGTAAACCCTACGCAATGCTCCTGTCCAGGTATACTCGCTATCTACAGTGCCTTGACCAATTATCATCCTCATTTGGGGACTCATAGGTGGATTAGTGGCACGGCAACATCCCCTCTCCATGACTCGACTGTGGGCCAATGCCCATGTGTCTGATGAGAAACTCTAGCTGCTCTAGGAATAGTGTTGGTTAAAATATCGGAGATTTTGTCCTGTGTTAGGCAATACAGCAGCTCTATGATCTCGTCCTGGATCAGCTCCGAAATGCGGTGACACTGAAGCTCGGTGTGCTTCGTACGAGTGTGGGACAGTGGGTTCTTTGCAATCGCTATGCAACTCATGTTGTCGCACCTGATCACCACCACCTCCTTCTGAAGAACTCCCATGGCCTCAAGTATCCATGTGAGCCAAATGGACTCGCATGCTGCCAAACAAGCTGCCCTATATTCTGCCTCCGTAGAAGATGGCGCAATTGTAGGTTGCTTCTTGCTTGGCCATGATATGGCACCCTCTACAAGCGTGAAGCAGTAACCTGAGTTGAACGCTGTGCATTCCAATTCTTTCCCAATCCGAATCACAAAATCCTTCGGGATTACTACCGGAGCATACATGATCCCGCAGCTGGTTGTGCCTTTGAGGTACCTGACAGTCCTGAATCCAGCCTTCATGTGATCCTCCCTTGGTTTGATTGAGAATTGATAGAGTACTCCAACTGCAAAAGCTATGTCAGGCCTGGTATTTGTTAAATACAGCAAACTACCAAACATTCTCAGGTATGTTGCTGCATCTACCGACTGAGAATGCTTCATCCCGACCTCCATTGGAGTTGGTGCTTCTTTGCAATCCTGCATCTGAAATCTCTTCATCACCTCTTGACAGAACCTTTCTTGACAAATGAATATGCTATCATTCTTTTGTCAAACCTCAATGCCATGGGAATAATCAAGAAACCCCAGATTTGTCATTTTGAACTCTTGCATCAAGATCCTTTGACCACTTGGATCTTCCTCTCATGATCGCCTTTGATTATCAAATCCTCAACATATATCATGGTCTTACTCCTTCTATGGCAGATAGAGGTTAGGATCAGACGGACTACGAGATATCCCAATCTCATGGAAGTAGTCATCAACCATGTGGTACCATGCCTTCGGGGGCTGTTTCAGCCCGTATAATGCGCTGTGAAGTCTGCACATCTTCTTCCCACCACCTGGATGTCGAAACCGTTCTGGTTGCTCAACATACACTTCTTCTTGAAGCACATCATTTTAAGAAGGATGCTTCACGTCCATCTGCAACTGATGGTGGGCTGCCAAAGCCATGATGGTGTGGATGGTAGTTCATTTTGGCTGTAAGGAGCAAATGTCTTTCCATAGTCAACTCCTTCTGCTTGTGCGTAGACTTTGACCAAAAGTCTCACCTTGTACTTAACCAAAGTGCCATGTACTTAGCACGATAAACCCATTTGGTTCCTATAATCTTCCTCTTTCGGGGTCTATCAACAAGATCCCAAGTGTGGTTCTTTAAAACGACATCCATCTTTGCTTTCATACCAGCCCACCACTCTGGTACTCCATTTACTTCTTCAAAGGTTCTAGGTTCCACCATATTCTAGTTAAGGCGTAGTTCATGGTAAGGGCTTTTCTTTGAGACCTCCTCAACTCCGAACTACCCTCCCGAATCTTTGTTGCTGCTGAATCCTTCAAGGTCTTTAGGGACCACTTTTGTAGCATTCTTTCCTTCGCCGAGGTTGGTCTTGTTGGTGTGGGTGCCTCAGACTCTTTCTTTGATTCTTCGGCTTCTAGTTTCTTTGTCTCCTCTTCTTGTGTGATAGCAAGTCTCTGTCTTTGGGGAGTAGTTGGAGCTTCCAATGTAGTTACTTGTGGCTCTAACTCTTGGAACACCACATCTATGCTTACCACCGGCTTCTTCATTTCTGGTTCGTACAATTGATATGCCTTTGACTCTTCACTGTATCCAATGAAGATACACCTTTTGCTCTTGGGATCCAACTTGCTCCTATCTAGAATAGAAATTCCTTAAATGAGAAATTATAGGCTTCTTATCATAATAAGCTTTGTATGTAGTCTTCCTTCCACCACTTTGGTCTTTAGTCTATTTAGGATGTGGACAGCTGCACGGACTGCCTCACACTAAAAAGATCTAGGAAGCTTCCTCCTTCTAGCACACACAAGCCCATTTTAGTGTTTGTGTAGTTCTTCGTTTTAGCCACCCCGTTCTATTGGGATGTGTGCGTCATAGGCAGCTGTTTTTTTATCCCTTGCTTCTTGCAGTGGGCGTCAAAAGCCCTAGAGATAAACTCTCTCCCCCCCCCGGTCAGCTCAAAAGGCTTGATCTTCTTCTCTTGATCCATGCCTTCCACTCTTGGAACTTGGTGAAGGCTTGAGACTTCTTAGCAATACAATATATTCATGTTGAAATCGTCAATAAAAGTCAGATAGTAGGCGGCTCTTGAAAGTAACATCGTGGACATCTTTCCACATATATATGAGTGTGGCACTTTGGCTCGTTGCGTGGCCTCCTTTAGGAGCGCATCCCGATGTTGCTTGCCCTCTATGCAAGCTTCATAGACTTGTGCACTCTCTCCAATATGTGTTACTCTCTCTCTCTCTCTCTCTCTCTCTCTCTCTCTCTCTCTCTCTCTCTCTGTGGATCGTTCATTTCTGAAAGCGTTCTACAGCTCATCTTTTTGAACGTTTTGTGCCACAACTTTGAATTGCCTATATCTGCTTGAGCCATCAAGGCCCTGATTTTGGACAGCCCATGCTCCTCTGTTCCTCTTTGCAAGCACCTTACTGTAGAATTGGGATTAGGAGCCAGTAATGTCATGATGAAGGACTCGAGCACATCAATGTTTAGGCCAAACAAGGTCGGACTCGGCGATTATAGACATCCTTGTTTGACCCCAATCATGCTGGTGATCTTTTTTGTCCATCCAATCGACGTTCTGACTTTGCTTGGCACATGTTGGTATCTTCTCCAGACTGCGCATGGCCTGACTATACCCTTGATCACTTTTATACCCAAGTAGAGCCATCTCTTGATTGATATGAGGATGGTTCAGTAGCGTATCTTTATGTGCGCTAGAGTGTGGCCCTTGGCACTAATAGCCAATTAGAGGGGAGTGGATGCCCGGCTTTGAGTGACCTAGCTAGGAAGGGTGGGTCAGCCTTACTGGCCATCCTCTTCTTGCTTTGTTGTTACACAGACATGAATTACCCTCCCATCAAGGCTTCTTTGAAAATCAGCAGATCTTTGTCACAGGCTGTGATCGCCCTTTTGACCTAGTCCCCAACATGAGTTCAACGATAGTGGTTGGGATGGGTATTGCTTCCATGATTGTGCCAAGAAGCAGCCACATAGATTGATCCTGTGAAAGAGGCTCAAGCTGGCCTTGGTGAACGGCATGGTAGACAACTTGATGCTCCCTTCTTCCGAGTAGAGGGCTTTCAAGAAAGAGACTTGGCCATTGGAAGAAGGATCTAAAGGTTTATTACAAGCAAGATTGGTTTTATCTCCTCTCTTAAAGGTTGATAATGCTTGTAGCCTTTTTCATGATGCTTGCTGTGCTTTGTTTCTTGCCTACTATCTGTAAAACACTGAGAAATAGGTTATTCAGGAAAATTCTTTTTCATGCCTTCAAGTGGGTTTGTTGCAGAGAAATTAGCTGTTTAAGTACCCAAATTATGTGTTCAAGTTGTTTAAGGGTTTTGCTGCTCTTGAATGGGATTTGAAACAGCTTGAATCTACTTCACAGTGGACTGGGTCTCTATCTTCTGGACTTCTGAGCTGCACTGTTGGAAATGGAAAATAATTAAAAGTGACAGTTCCCAAGGTACCATTTCGAGCATTGTTTGACTGCGAAAAATCATTGGATGCAGATCAGTCAATGAGGGTTTTCAATTCAATACACAGACAAATCTTGTACCAGTCTTGGCTACGGCTGTTAAGGTTAGAGTTAGTTGAATCGGTGGTTGAATGTATTACCATTGGCTTTTATTTCATAGACAAGGTCTTGGTGTGGACAGTAAATAGTGATGGAGACAATCTTTAGTTCATTCAGCCAGGATATACATTTTTAACATTAGACTCTGTTTGTCTGTTTGACGCATATGAAATGTTCCTTAACATTCTGCTATGCAAATACAGGATGAAATCAACAAGCTCACAAACAGTCAAAATTACTGCTTGCAAGCCATGGAAAAAGGCGCCAATGCAGCAACCAATCTTCAGCATGATACACCTAAGAAGATTCAAAGTGGAGATGAGGGTGTGGCTGAAATACACCATCCACTTCTTTTGGAGGTAACGGCATAACGAAATTCAATATGGTTTTGTTTTCAGGGCTGTCAGCACTATTTCTTCTGATGCATGTGTTTTTTGAACACAGCTGCTTGCCTATGAGTTAGGCTGTCAACCAGGAGAAATTTGTGACTTTGAACTGCAAGTGTGTGATACGCAACCAAGCATAATAGGAGGTGCACTTAAGGAGTTCATCTTTTCTGGGCGTCTCGACAACCTGTGCATGTCATTTTGTTCCTTGAAGGCAATCCTTTTCTAACGTCATTTCTGCCGAAGTTTTGAATTTCTCTTTCTCCTGTTTGTATGAATAAGTTCCGGAACCTCAAGTAACGGTGAAGTATTTTCTTGTAAGGTTGCATGGAAGATTAGTTTGGAAATAATAACCTTGTGGAATAAACCAACTCAACATTCTGTATATTCATCAATCACAAATCATTGTGAGAGCACTTGAAAATCAGTTAATCACAAATAACCTTGTGGAATAAACCAACTCAACATTCTGTATATTCTGTATCCTAAAGGCTTCGATACTAATGTAGCTCCTAATCACTGCATCTGTTGGCCATGAATGCAGGAGTTCCTACCTAGCTAGATTAGCACGATGCCCTGGTATCTATTACCTTTATAACCTTCAGTTGCCTACCATTATCACTTGGGCTGTACAGTACATCTGACTTACTACAAGATTCACTTCTTTCTTCATATGATGGATTGAATCAGCCCCATCTTATCTTCGACAATGTCCTCATTTTGGCAAGCAGTTGAATGCGCCAAGAAAAAGCCACCAGCCCTTGGCCATTTTTCCTTGACTTTGAGAAGGCATATGATAGAGTCAACTGGAGCTTCTTGGAGAGAATCCTATGTCGCATGGGCTTCTCTAGGCCAAGCTCTCAGACAGAGTGACAGAGAGGACGGTTTTTAGATGCATACACACCAGGATGGGAAAGACCTTGGCTTCATATGGGTAAAGAGAGGCACCACCACCAGGTATCTGGGTATAGTCTTCACAAGCAGTTGCAGCTTGAATGAAGAGAATATGGACTAATTTTTTATTAGCCTTCTCCTTTAGTGCTAGCCTTTGTCATGGCTGAGTCAGACCTTCACCTCCGGAGTGCTAGCTATGTCCAAAGGAAGCTGCAAAAAGCGGGCTTTGGCTGATATTCACTGCTCAAAAGAGACAAGGAGGCAGCTGGAGAGAGCTTTACTTTGCATTAGGAAGAGTGGGCAGGAGGTAGCTCCATGGGGAAGGAAGAAAGGAGGGCAGTTCCATAAAAATGGGGAGGGGAACTTTGCAAAGGGATGCTGAAACTCCCCCTCCTTTTATATCCCCAAGGTAGGGTCGATCACCCCTTGAATTAGAAGGTATGTAGGGGGCTGGAAGGCTTACATTTGGCACGTGGAATTGCTTTGGTGGGCTGTGTTCCAAGGCAACTTTCCTTTCCAGTTTTGGGTGGATTGTGGAAGAGTCCCTAGAAAGTTGGTGTACTGGATGGACACTTGGTCCAAGAGGTGACATGTGGGTGCCATGCGAGAATGGCCTGCCACTTATCCAATATGTTTAGGAATCTTGTGGAATGCCGCCATAGCCATTCCATATTGTAGGTTGTCATGTGTACATTGCCACGCATTAGAGGGTGCCAAATCACATGTTGCCAGGTGTCACAGGGGATGCTCAACCTGCCATGTGTCATGAGCTGAATTTAAACATGTGCTCAAATGAGTATCAATTTTTTTTGTAATCATAAATATTCAGTTGAACTGGTCAATACCGCTTTGATTTGGCTTCTGATTTCACTATGAGATTCTTGGTATTATTTCTATCCAATATGGTGAATCTAGGATTATTTCTAGACTCTTTGGCTTGGTCAGCCTTCTCACATATTCTATCATCTATGGGCTATTAGGCCTATTTAGTTTATCATCTTGCCCTGTATCTCCTTGTCCCTTTCATGTTCTAAGGCCAATGCAAGAAAACTAAAAACATTTTCCTCAATGGTTGCTAGGTCAATATACATTGTGTGCCTTTGATTGGTCTTGAATTCGGGTACTCGAGTGGGTTGTGGTCTTTTTCCTTCGTAGGGGTACTTTTCATCTAATAATTAATTACCAAGCAAGTGATACACGAGAAGAGACTTTTCGTCTGATATGGGAGATGCTATGTATCTTCCAATGTAGTGGAAGATCTAGCTGAATTGAAAACTGGTTAATAACTCTCAATATTACTTGGAAAGAAAGAAAGAAAGAGTGAGTTTATTAAAAGTCTTCGGAAGACCAAAGGATCTATGAGACTAAAAGAAACTGATACAATGAGCTGAGGGGTGGAGCCATCAAGCGGGCATCAACACCCATGACGAATACAAAAGAAAATCCATAATCATGATCATAATGGCATCAATACATAGGAAGAACTCTCTTTGAGCTCATGGAGAGGATGGGAGCTGGTGGGGGCGTCAACCCTAAGAGGAGGTCGTCGATGTGTGAGGCTGCTGTGGTAGCAAGCGAGGACGCCGAGTGATCATCAGGGTGAGAGTTCGGCAAGCCAAAGAAACGGCGACTATGCCGCATGCGAGAGCCTATTCCGTCATGCAGCGATAGACGCCTCGGGCTTGAGCTTGGTGTTGGGATGGTCGCCTCAATCCCTCCTGCCAAGAACCCTCAGTAAAGAACCGCAAGTTTGGAATGAAACTTGTGAAGGAGTGCTGGCGGCTGTCTATACGTATATAGTGGCGAGAGAAAGTTTTAAGCAGTTTTCAATTTGACATTTGTGAACAGAAGTGACACCTTATCCCTTCATGGGTATATATAAACTTAATTTTTGTTAATGAAAGTTAGTATTTAACAATTAGTCATATTGTTTGGGTCTCTCCTAATTATCTTATTGAGTGATCTTGCTTGCTTGTGTCTATGTGTGAAGCTTGACACTTAGTTTCCACGAGGCTCTCTAGCCTAGGTTCGGTGGGGCTGTGTTAGGAATGTCACTGCCCCACCTATGAGCCCCCGATTTGAGGGGACAAGGGGGTAGGAGACTATAGGGGGATAAGGGCTGAGAGTACTTGGCTGACTGGCAATGGTAGTTTTGATTAATTGGGAGAGAGATAAGAAGATTGTTCAATTGATGTCCTTACTTGCGTATGAAGAAGATAATGGAACTAGAATTGGTGAACTAAGTCGCGTCCGCTAGAGAATCATTGCAACCCCTACTTTCATAGAGCTTGCCTCATAAGATCTCTCACTAAAGACATAACTAGAATGATGTCCTACCTTTTGGGAGTACATCGGAAGAATGCCAAAATTGTCATTGAAAAGTTGGATATTCAACTTTCTTTTAAAAAACAGCAAAAGGAACTTTCTATTAATGCTTGGAAAAATCAACCATACAAGTCAGCTGTCCTGAAGGCATTGACCATGGGAAACAAAATTCGAAAAACTGGCTGAAACAAGAACAGCCTGCTTCCAAAGAGCCCAGCTCATTGCCTAGGGAATCTCTGGTACGGGGGCTAACAACCATGGATCCCTTGCCTTGCGAAAATGTGAAAAATTCTTGCAGGCCAAGCCTTGCAAAACCTTTTGGTTAGACCGCTTTAGAACCTGATGTCCCGTGCTCCCAAGTGGCGTGCAGGGTGTAGATGATATCCTGCCAGTGGTCGCCACGGGTGGAACGCGATGCTTGCCCATTACTAAGCTACAACGCACAACCTAGATGTTCCATGCCATGATGCTGGCCATTTTTCCCACACACCGTCCTCTGGAGAGGAGAGGGGATGATGCTGAGCAGGTGGGATGGCCTCATGTAGCTCAATCTTGTGAATGCTTCGTCCATGTATCTCGTAGGCTAGGGAGACCTCATTGATGTGGAAGGCATGGCCCCCCTTTGTCAACCTGGATGCCATGCCCCCAAGTGAAGTCTTGTTGGGTCCTTTGCATCCAAGCCACAATCCATAGGGATCCCAACCGGCACTGGTCAACTCCATAGGCAGTGCGGGATCGTCTCTAGAACTTCGTCTAAGCAGCAGTGCCATCACCCATCCACCCGCATTTGCTCCAACCAAGGGCATGTGGCTAAGCCCCTGTGGGGTTGACCAACCAGAAGAAATAAGAGATCTATCGTGGCCATATGTTGGACCCGCCCAAAATCTAGTTTTGACCTCTTGGGGCACCTATTGCTCAACCCAATGTCTCTCTGTTGAAGGAGTCCATGCCGAGGCCTCCATCTAGAGCCCGCATCCCTATTCGTGTCGTCTAAGAATAGAAGGCCACATCATCCACACGCTCTGTGTGGCCAAATGTAGACAACCAAAACAATGCTCCCCGATCCCATTGGATCTCCCGAAGGGGCCAGCCTTCCAAAGCCAAGGGCACCATTGGGGTGCATCCTGATCCGAGATACTAGTAGAGTCAATGAAAAACTCGTTGCTCAAACGGCCCACTACCTTGATTATCTGCCATTGAAGCAAATCTAGGCTCCCATCCCTCGGTCACTGCAATGCCCAATAACAATCCTCAAGGGTACCCTTGTCCTGGAAAATTGACCCAACCGCTCGCTATCTGCCCATGTCTGAAGTGCTGCCCTCTATGACTTAGGAATGGTTGCATCTGTCTCTCTCATCTAATCCTATCTACTCTCCCTCCTTTTTCCTCCTTGCAGCCTACTCTCTCTCTCTCTCTCTCTCTCTCTCTCTCTCTCTCCCCCCCCCCCGCCTAGCCTCGCCTGCAACTCCCTCCCCACCTGCAGCTCCTCCGCCCCTCCGGACCCCCGCTGCCCCTCTGCTCCTGCTGCTCCCCCCTCTGTCTGCAGCTCCACTTGCTGCTCCCCCCCCCGCTTGCAACCCCTCCCCGCCTGCAGCTCCTCTGCCTACTGCCTTCTCTCTCCCGCTTCTGTTCCATCCTCCCCGCCTACCCTCAGCCCTCCGTCTACCCTCAGCCCTCCCTGCCTACCCTTAGCCCCCCCCTCCCCCGCCCTAGCCTATCATATCCTCGCTCCTCCCTCCTCCTCCATTCCCCTCCACATTCACTCCTCCTCCACCCCGACCTACAGCCCCGCCTCCTTCTCCCTCCATTGAGCTCTCTGGCTCCATGCCTTGTGTTAGCTCCCTAGGGGTTCCTCCCGTCTTGGGGGGGGGTACCTGCTCTTGCTCCCTCTCCCGCTCCTGCAATAAGACTAAGACCTATACCAAACACGGGTTTGTCGAACGAAATGGGGGAAGGTGGCAAGGATACATATAAAGCTGCCAAGAAAGATGACAACAAAGCCAAGAAACAAACACAATTGAAACTCGAAGATGTGAACACACGCTACAAGTGCAGTGGACTCGGAGTGGACAGCAAAGCAAAGGTGGGACCCACCTCTGCCTCAGCTTCAGTCACAGCTTCAGCTTCAGTCTCAGCCTGGGTCTCTGCTACATCCTCATCCTCATCCTCAGCGCTAGCCTCAGCTTTAGCTTCAACATCAGCTCTTGTTCTAGTTTCAACTACACTTTTAGCTCCACTTACGCCCATAGCCTCTATAGTTACAGCTACTGGCTCTGATATACCCCTACCCATGACATCGATTGCTCCACCCTCCCCTATGATAGAGGGGTTTCCAGTGACACCATCTCTTCCATCTCTCCCTTCTTCTCCCTCTACAGTTCTCTCTCCGATTATGACACCTACTTTGGAGGGGTCATACACTGTTCTGCACTACTCGACCTTTCTCTCCCCTCTGCCTTTCAGTCAGCCCATGCTCCCATACCGTGCCCACGCTCCCATACCGTGCTGGGATCGCCTCCTCCAGGCCACTATCTCATCTCCATACCATACCCATCTCACCTAGTCATCACCCAACCTCCAGTCTCATCCTCACACTTTCCGGCCACAGTTCTTTCAGTTTCCGTTAGAGCACAGACGAGTTGACCCATCAGAGGCTTGAGAGTACTTGCTGATAGAGGTCCAGAGCATCCGAGAGCGCGAGAGGGAGCTGTCACGCTTCGCATAGGAGCAAACACGCTTCACCCAGAAGCAAGCACGTCTCATATAGGAGCAGTGTCAGGCTCAAATGGAAGATCTCACAGCTCCGACAAGACGTCACTGCTATATGTACAGTCCTAGGGAGTGCCCCAGTTGTGGAGGCACATATTGCGAGCATGCAATGTGCCATCGAGGAGACGTCCAGATGGGTCAACATAGCTAAACGGGAACCTGCAAGAGTAACCGTTTCGGCTACCCTCCTGGAGCAGCAGCAGAGAGCCAGCAAGGCTCTCAACATCAGAGTACGTGGGATTCCCCGCATTGAGGCTACATCGATGCCGGATGCGCAGGCCTTCGTGACCACTATCCTAGGGGCGACTGAGCACAGGATTGAGAGAGCATGGCGAGTTGGGAGGGACCCCAACCGAGAGCAGCCCCTTATTATACGGTTCCATGACGCCCAGGCATGACTTTCGGCTTTACATCATAGGTCAGCCTTACGAGACCAGCCAGCGATCTCCATGGATGAGGATCTCACTCCACTATAGGTTGAGAAGAGGCGCTTTCTGTTGCAGCAGCGGGATCAGGCCCGCAAGGAGGGGAAGTGGGCAGTAGTACGAGATGGACGACTCCTTACAGGCCCCCGTCAAGCACCCACCTCTCCCCGTATAGGGAGGTGGGGTCTATGAGACCCAGACATCCGAGACCCTATCTTGTACCATCTAGAACTGTAATGGTACCTTATGGTCAGAACCAGGGAGCTTCTCGGAATCCTATATAGGTCACGACATAGTCTTTTACACAGAGACACATCAGAGTCCAGAGTGCCCACTACCAGTAGTCAGCGGCGGGTATACATAGGAGTCCGCCTACAGAGATGAGACGAGGGATACATGAGGGGTTCGAGGGTCAAGAGGAGTCGCAGTCCTTTACAGATCCACACTTTTGGGGGCCATCTCAGTGGAGCATAGAGATCCACACTCTAGGTTTCTCTGGATCTGGATTCGACACATGGATAGCCGGGATTTGTTTATTGCAGTTTGCTACTTCCCCCCCGAGACCTCCCACTTTGCCAGAGATATTCGAGGGGAGGATGAGACATCCCCATTTGCTGTTCTTTATCAGTCCATTTTTTACTTCTCTAGCTGCGGGGAAGTCCTGCTAGTTGGGGACTGCAACGCGAGGACATGCGCTCGTCAGGCACCACTTCTCGACTTCAGGGATGACTCCACTCTACTGCCAGACATTGACCTCGAGGAGGCAGGTATGCTACGAGTTTCGCTGACAGATGAGGACTGCTCACATCTTATGGGCAGGCCCTAGTAGACCTTGGTAGGATGCATGATCTCATTATCTATAATGGCCTTGAGAGATGGCCCGCATCAGGTGGCTTCACTTGCTTTCCACATGTGGGAGGCTGCAGTGTTGTGGACTACATCATGGGATCCCCTACCTTCACATCTCGCATCACTGACTTTACCGTAGTACCTCTCCCTCCAGGGCTAACCATACCTATCTTTTCTTTAGCATTTCTACCCCCCGCCGCACAGCCCTTTCTACCCCGTTGAGTTCTTACTCCATCTACCATGATATACGCTTTGATCATGATCACTCACATACTTACTCTAGTCGTCTGTACATACTTCTCGCATACGTTGACTTTATACCCTTATTTAGAGGATTGTGCTGCCCTAGTCACTCGCTCACTACACGAGATTGCTCTTCATGCCTCCCCCCACACCACCCGCCCACCACCGCCTAGGACGGTACCCTGTAATAGCTGGTACGATGATGAGTGTAAGGCTTTACGCCGTCAGCTTAGATTCGAAACAAAAAACAGCCTTTTGAGCGAACCAGAGACGCTACGCGAGTATTGTTGTCCAGTACGCAAGAAGAAACTTGACTTCGTGCGCCGGAACGAGGAGGAGCTACTGAACATTCTGTTCAGTAACAACTTTAAGGACTTCTGGCGGAGATTTTTAGAGGGACAGTCCCCCCCACCACTCACTGACACTTAGGTGTGGTCTGATTATGCACGCACGCTCTATGATATCCCAAATCAGCCAGCCCCTAACCTATCACATATGCCATGCCCCACATCCTGCACCCTGTTCACTAGGGGGGGGGTAAAGGATGCCGTAATGAAACTTCATAATGGCCGAGCTAAGGATTATGAGGGACTATGCACTGGGTTCATTGCATATGGGATTAACCTCCTAGCCCCGAAGCTATTTAATGAAGTTGTTTGCTTGGGGTTTCCATGCAGCTGGACCATCAATACTATCTCACCCATCCACAAGGCAAGGGATCCCATGAACCCAGAGAACTACATGACCATTATGATTAGACATGTCATGTCCAAGATTTATGCATCAGTACTTGATTCCGAGGTTAACAGATTTGCGGAGTGTCGAGGACTCAGAGCAGCGGGATAGGCCGATTTCAGGCGGGATCATGGGGCCATGGACCATATTCTCACGCTCAGATGTATCATCGAGGAGACGAGGGCACGGAAGCATAGGGTTTACTGTTGCTTTGTGGATTTTTGCAAGGCATTTGACACCGTTCCGAGAGCCTGCCTTATACGACACCTACAGGATTTGGGTTACGACCAGGAGATCATTTGGGTTGTCATGGCACTTTATGAGCGAGTTTCAGGCAGAGTCCGGATAGGATCTGGATGGACAGACAAGATCATGAGCACTATCGGGATCAAAGGGTGTCCATTATCACCTACCTTGTTTGGCCTCTACATCGATGAGCTCGAGACAGTGATGCAGGCACAAGGTGGGGTAGGTTGCTCTCTCGCGGGCACCCTGATCCGGATATTACTTTACGCAGATGACGTGGCTCTCTTGTCCTCCTCAGCAAAGAGGCTCTAGAGACACCTTGATGCACTACAATCCTTTTGTGAGTCTCATGATTTGAAGGTTAACTTGGGTAAAACCAAGGTTATGACCTTCAATACATCACGAGCCGTCATCCGCGATGAGCATTTCGCATTTGATGGGTCCCCTGTTGAGGTAGTTTCATCATAAACTTATCTTGGGCGTCTTTTCCGAACCCATCTTTACCATGAGACCCGCGATGCATGCACGCCTTAGCAGAGGATATGCTTCATTGTCTAGACTAGAGAGACAATGCTTCTGCTCTCACTTTCAGGATCCACGGACCAAAGGGTTGCTTTTTGACTCCTTAGTCTGCTTAGCAGGGATGTGTGGCAGTCCATGCTGGGGGCTAGACTTGTCAGATACAGAATGGGCCAGGGTGGAGTGGCTACAGGTTCTCATGCTATCATGGATGATCCGTGGTAAGCCATCCGTCCCTCAGCAGATTATTCGGGCGGAGTTTGGGTCACCCCCATTACATCTAGATGCTGCATTTCAGGTCATTACGTATCTGTACCGAGTTAGGGAGTATGGGGATTACACATCCGGGCGTAGCAGGATACCATGGCTAGCACTGTCCTCTTCTATGGCACTTGCAGCAGGGAGAGACCAGAGGTGTTGGTATGCACACACAGAGAGATGGTTTGTAGGACTAGGGTTCACATGGGCGGACTACCTCCTTTCCAGTACAGCATGGATGCTCCTTTCTCTTGCCTCCTATCACACAAGGTCAACTAGGTTATTCGTGAGGATCTACTACAGCTACACACATTCCAGACTTGGTTGGGCCCGAGTGATCTTCTAGTGAAGCTGGGCTTCTACAGAGATCACCTCTTACATATCACAGCAGAGGGTTTCATTGATCCACTTGGATACACGCAAATTCACCTACCCCACTCGTTGAGGATCTCTCTTGAGCAGTTCCGGGTCTCTTCACACAGACTTCGTATCGAGAGCGGCAGAGCAGAGCGGTTACCCAGGGAGAGGCGCATATGCACACTGTGTGACATGCAAGAGGTTGAGACAGAGGAGCATTTCATCTTCAGGTGTCCTGTTTACTATGAGATCCGAGGGCGTTTCTACTGCCTCTTCAGAGATAGTTATGGGGTTTGGCCCGTTTCCTCTCCTACCCAGACGAGCGATGTTTGGCTGGTTTCATTCATGAAGTACTCAGACACCGAGATAGGATACTCCGAGCATGGAGACAGGAGCAGACTTCTTCCTCGACTGATACCTCTCAGAGCTCTATCACGGAGTTCTTTCAGCCAGATCACATAGACCCCCATGAGACGAGACCTTGACATGACCGTGACCCGAAGCCTGTGACTCGACAGCTCAGACAGAGGATTGACTCACAGATCATACTTGGGGACATCCCCTCCTTGTTCAGGGTCGACGGGGGTCGCAGTGGCCCTGGTTAGACGTAGAGCAACCAGGAGACATACCAAGACTGCACCGTTAGGGGAGCGACAACGCTCTATTGTTGACCTCATGCCTCCACTTCCACAGCCTCATCCATCCTGATATCCTTTTGCTGCTGTTGATGATGATGATGATGATGGTTATGATGATGTCGACGATGATGCTGAGATTGATATATATAGTCGAGATATGACTATGTTGCACTTAGGATTTAGTACTGCCATTTTGCATTTTTTTTGCATTTTGCATTGGTGTGGATGCTCGTTTAGTAGCTCCACTACCACAGCTTATTGTATCAGGTTTTTCACAGTCTCATAGACCCATCGGTCTTCTGAAGACTTTAATACACTTTCTTTCTTTCTTTCTTTCTTTCTCATCTGTTGCCTTGCCCCTTGCAAACAGATGGCTTCCAACTGCACCTTTGCCTTTGCAACAATGAGCCTACTTCACCTCCCAAAGAATCTGCTGCCTCGGTTGAGTCTGCGGGGAGGGAGGGGGGGAGGGGCTGGTCTCCTAGGGCAGTCACATGTGAGGTGACCCATCTGTCTAGACCGTAGGCACTGTCTTGGTAACCGTGAGTCATCAACCCTATGATGGAACTCTCTCCCATCTAGGGTCTCAAGGTAAATCTCCTTCGGGAGGGACTCCAGACTCTCGACAATGAGCCTGAGTCTACGAACTCCGTCGTCCACCACAAGCGAAGTTGCTATGTCCAGTGGAGACTCTAGCACTGTGCCAAAAGCGCGACCAATGGACGGAAGGATGGCCCTAAACTCCATCAGGAGCCTCATGAAGCGGAGCGTCACCGGGAAGTGGGGTACGTGATAGGTTATGTCCATATTCCAACTGTGAAACCATGGTATTGAGGAAAAGAGATACATTAGATGCGGGCCGAGGAAAATGGGGCTTTGCTCCACAAGTGGCAGGTGTCAGGTGAGCCTAGTTGGAGAAGGAAGACTCCACTCTTGTAGATAGTGACATTTTGAATGTGGTTACCATCTAGTGCTAAGCTCGCTTGGATCCCATCACACACTTGGCGCCTCGTAGGAGTGAGACCCACAACATAGTTTTTTCCATACGTTTCCATATGGCATATGCATATGGGGTATGATAGTATAGTATGGAAAAATGCCCTTGGCTGAACCATACGCGGCCGTAAAATTTTTCATACTTTCAAAACATAAAGTATATGAAATTTTATTAACAAATTCAAGTTTCATGTTTCAACTACTTAAGCATTCCAAAACTATATCTTAAACCATAGACAATTATAGAATCTAGATTCACAAACATTGAAAGGCTTGTCACTTCATGATTCATCATTAGTGGGCGAATACATCAATGATCAAGGATTGAAGAGTCATGAGTCTGAAAACTCTAAAAGACAAGTCTAGGAAAAGTTTCCAAAAAAGTTTCAACTTTCAACTTTCAAGCATCAAAGCTGAAAACTATAAAAGCCTAGATGAGACTGCAAAAAGGGAATGAGGCTATAAAAGTCAAGACTTTAGCTTCAATCTGCTAGCTCTAGAGTCTCAATGGTCAACTTCTTACTCTCTTCTCCCTCCTCCTCATCATTATCAAAAACTTGATATGGTCACGTATGAATTCCCATTTCATACGTCTTTTCTTCGTTTGGTTTCTATACGATAAGCTCATGGGAAAAGCTATTATCCACAATCATGCCTATCACTGCTTTGTCTTGTAGGGATTGCACCGCTTGCTTCCAGTTGCTTGTCTTCTCGGGAGAGAGGACCTTAACGGCATGGGGAGTCGAGGGTGCTGCCATGAGAGCCCCTCTGGCCAAAACAAGGGTCACCACCAAGAGACTTTGTCTCTGAGGGAAGGCAAAAACACATCGCTGCAAGGAGAGAATGGGGGGGTGGAAAAATGGAAAGATTAAGGAAAGGGCACCCACCAGTTTGCGTAGAGAGATTGCTCCAAACACACGAGTGGGTTGGCGTAAAAGAGATGAAAAGCGGCACTCCAGGCTGGAATCTGAGAGCTGCAAAGAGAAATTTACCCAAAGGGCGTCAAGGTTAGCACTTAGCCTTGGTATGGCCTTGTAGGCTAGTTAGGATCAGTCAACCCTCAGGTTGACTTCATTGGTCAATACTTTTGGTTGACTTTGGGGGCTATATTGGCCACCACTTGTACTTTCTCATTATCCATTTGCAAGTACTTCGTTTTTTCTCAGTTGTTGCTTGCTTCTTTGCATTCCATTAGTCCCCGCACCCAATAGTGGTATCAGAGCAGGTTCTCTTGCTCCTACTTGCCTTCCCCTGTGCTCACCTTCAGTTCAGCTCAGCTTCCAGGCAACAATTCAATCCCAGTGCAACTCGTTTTTGCTGATTATAGTGCTAGGGCACCTCTGCATGTGTTCCCTCGGGAAGCCCAGATGAGAGAGGACAGAGATGGAATAGAGCGAGAGCAGGATTGCATTCCAGCCTCCTCCGGACCTTCAGCCAACATGTACGCTGACTTTCCTTGGTACTGGAACAACTTTGCAGCAGCGTTGAATGTAGAAAATTGTTTCTAGAGTCGGAAAATAGTCAGGGAACTGTTTTGACTTTTTCAGATACGATTTCAATTTTTTTCGTTGTTTTTGACTAGTTGCTATAAAAAGGACACCATTCTGCTCGTACATGCCCGTACGGTCCATATGGATGACCACACGGATGTACGAAATCAATGCTTTTGACTGTAAACAATTTGTACAGCCTCTGCATATCCGTCCACACAGTTTTGGGTGACTTTGGATCTCCGTACAGCTGAAAACAGCTTGTTTTTCTTGCAGTTCAGCCACGTTGTAAAAGTGCTTTTGCAGATTTCAGGGTGTATTTTGAGGCTTTTGAGCTGTTGCAGTGACATTGAGGTGATTTTGCTCTAGAAATTGGGGCTTTTGTGTCACATATGTAGATTTTGTAGTGACATTTGCTCCTTTTGGTTACAATTTGGGGCTTTTGCAGTATATTTCGTCTTTTGACTCTATTTTACCTCCGAAATTGAGGATTTTGGATCCATTGCTGGTAGATTGCGGGATATTTTCAGATTTGCACATTATTTTGTTACATTTGCACTCATTGCAGTGACATTTGGCTGCTTTGATATGAAATTTAGGGTTTTTCAATGACATTGGCAAGAAATCGCAGCAGATTTGGTCACATCTGCAAAATTACAGCTTATTTTGGGGCTTTTACCAATTCGCCCTCTTTTCGGCATATTTGCCCCACAAAATTTGGGCTTTTGCTAGATTTGCTATTATTTGCAGTCACTTTTACTTGATACAGCCAAATTTGGGTTTGATTTTCATTTGCCCTTTGATTTGCGTACTTTGCCTTCAGAATTTGGGGCGTGTCTTCTGTGCACTCCACTTGGCTTTCATGCCCCAGAAGTTGCTTTGCAGGGACATTTAGCCACTATTTGTGGGCACATCGTACTCAGATTTTCCTTGGATAGATTTGAAGGTATTTGCCCTTTGATTTGGGCTGGTCACTTTTCTTGCAGGACATGCTTTTGCAGGGCAGTGTGAGAGTGCTCTCAACGGAAGCAAGAATGGAAGAAGGAGAGAGAGAGACAGAGAGCCACACAAGTTTTGGTGGGTGCAGAACCACCCTAATCTTCTTTTTCATTCATTTATATATGTGTTTGAGTATTGTACATAACTGGGGTAAAGGCACAGTGACCTTTAACCCCCACAACCTCCCACTTAAAGGACAATGTGCCTTTAAGGGAGAACAACCAGTGAGCATGAAACCGGCTTCTAATCACTCAGAGGGCAGTGGAACTAAACCTTTAATCACTTCAGCACTTATTTACAGCTCACAAAGCATATATCACAACCATTAACCATTGCATGATCACCATTTGGCATTTACCCATTTGTTCACAAACAAAACCACTGAAAAAGGGATGGAGGCTAGAATGCCCCTGCTCAACAGACATAGACAAGTGCACCCGATTGGCCCCAAACACCGTGGCGCCCCTTTCGGTATTTCTTTATATTTCACAGTGAAATGATTACAAGTTGCATCTGGGAGACCTTCCCTGCAACTGAGCACGCAGCCCCAATTCACTAAGCCTTCGCAAGGCTTTCAAGCATATAACACCATCACATAAGTGCACTTAACCCGTAGGCTCAACCCAAAGGCATTCTCTTTTCCGAGTGCAATTCCATTGGCCACCTGGAACTCTAGGGGGGCCACTGAAGGTACATGGTCCTCTAGGGGACCCATTAAAAATGCCACGTCATCATTTTCCAACAACCACTCTTTTAATTCCTTGGAATGCCTTTGGGCCTAGGGATTAATTACGCTTATGTGCTAGGCACCATGCCGCGTTTAATTACACAATTACACATTATTAAGCCCACGCTTGGACTTTTAAAACCAAAGTTGTCACGGTCTTGTAGTACATTAAAGTACTTAGAATTTCACGCCCCCGTGACAGAGCATACTATCCAATGCCCATCAATACACAACAATACTCAAACCGCTGACTAGGTAGACTCTTCGTCAGCATATCTGCAGGGTTATCATCTGTATGAACCTTGACAAGCTCTATGCGCTTGTCCTCAAGTACCTCCCTAATGAAATGGTACCTGACCTCAATGTGTTTGGTCTTTGCATAAAGACCGGATTCCGTGCTAGCTGAATAGCACTCATGGAATCACTATGCAATGTTGGTACACCTGTATGAATCCCCAAATCTCCCACTAGCCGATCAAGCCATATAGCCTCCTTGCAACCCTCTGTGGCTGCAACATACTCAGCCTCTGTGGTAGACAAAGCCACGCACTTCTGTGCACGAGACATCCACGACACTGCACCACCTGCAAAGGTGAACACATAACCAGAAGTGGATCTCCTACTATCCACATGCCCTTTGCATAGTCTGAATCTGTGTACCCAAGTACACGCATGTCTCCTTTACCAAGGCAAATGCACATCTCCTTGGTACCCTTCATGTACCTCATGATGCACTTAACTGCCTCCCAATGCCTCTTTCCTTGGATTAGCCATATACCGGCTAACAACGCCCACTGCAAATGCAATGTCTGATCTAGTAGCTATCATAGCATACATAAGACTCCCAACCGCTGATGCATAAGGAACCTTGGCCATCATGGCCCTCTCCTCATCTGACATGTGCATATGCCTCACACCCAAATATACGCAAATGAGAGTAAGAGGGCTTCTTGCCACTCCATGCCTCTTCAGGAATACCACCATCCAAACTCTTACTAGGTGATCTATTGATCACATGCACTGTAGTCTTCATTGCCTCAGCCCAAAAACCACCAGAAAGACTTGCATTGGAAAGCATGCATTGCAACCTTTCTTGAATGGTACGGTTCATCTTTTCTGCAACTGGATTTTGCTCTGGAGTACGAGGGGATGTGAGCTCCCTCTTAATCCCACATGTATCACAGAAATGCTGAAAGTCATGAGAGAGATACTCTCCACCATTGTCAGTCCGTAGGCATTTAAGCATTCTACCTGACTGATTCTCAACCAAGGCCAGCCATTTCTGAAATACCTGGAACACATCACTCTTCCGAGCTATAGCATAAGCCCACACTTTCCTAGTTGCATCATCAATGAATATCACATAGTATTCAGCCCCGCCTAATGACTGTGTGTAGGCATGGGACCACATACGTCTGAATGCACCAAATCAAGCATTTCAAACTCTTTCTTTCCCCTTCTTTTATGGGCTGATTTAGTCTGCTTCCCATAGAAACAATGCTCACAAAATTCAAAATCAGAGAAACTTAAATGCGGTACATAACCCAAACGGCATAAGAGTTTCATTCCATTCTGGCTCATGTGCCCCAACCTGTAATGCCACAAAGAAGTGCTTGGCTGCTCGATTATTGCAACAACATGATCAAATACCCCTGATACATGTAAGGGATACAAAGTCCCACACTTGGCACCCCTGGCCAAAAGCATGGAGCCCTTTTGAATTTTCCAACTCTGAAAGCCAAAAGTGGTGTGAAAACCAGCATCATCTAGCTGACCCACTGAAATAAGACTCTTGGTCAGCTTAGGCACATGTCTCACATGTTTCAAAACAAATGCAGACCCATTTGCAAAAGAAAACTTTATGTCACATGCTCCCACTATGTCACATGCATAGTCATTTCCAAGATGCACACAACCTGTCTTTCCACTATCATAAGTGGAGAACCATTCCCTATGGGGAGTAACATGGAATGAAGCACCAGAATCCAAAATCCAATCCTGGGAATATGCATCATCTTAAGTGGTAAGCAACTCTGCAGATAAACTAGACATGAAGAGAACGTCATTGTCACTATCATGTGTGACTGCATTGACCTCCTCGATCTTCACTTTTGCTTTGTCCTCCCTTGGACTCTCTTCCTTTTGATTTGCACCCCAATTTGAATTCTTTTTCTTATCCCTTTGCTCTCTTTTTAGCTTGTAGCAATCCTTTTTCATATGGCCCTTCTTGCCACAGTGGTAACACTCAATGTTCCGTGCCGTGGATGTGCTACGTGACTTCCCTCTTTCTTGGGACTTCCCCCTGAACTGTGATCTGCCCCTTTGCACATTTAAGGCTGCATCCTGCTTGTTGCCATCCATAGACTTCCGTCTAATCTCCTCGGCCAACAAGCTACCCACAACATCATCAAATTTCAGTACTCCACCAAGTGCAGAGTTACTAACAGCTGTACGGAAGGTATCCCATGAGGATGGCAAGGAACATTAGAGAAATATTGCCTTAGTCTCCGCATCAAAATTCATCTTCTGAGCCTGAAGCTGGCTGAAAATAATATTGAATTCATTCAAGTGAGAAGCAATGGAGACCCCTTCCTTCATTTGCAGCTCAAATAACCTCTTCATGAGATAAACTTTATTAGAGGCAGTTTCCTTCTCATAAGTGGCACACAGTTTCTTCCACAAATCTTCCGTAGTCTGCTCATTTACTACTGTGAAATAAACTGACTCTGCAAGATGAAGTCTAATAGTAGACTTTGCTAATGCATCCAACTCATTCCAATCATCCTCAGACATATTTGCAGGCTTAGCTTCAATCCCTGCCAAGGGTTTAATCTGCTTCTTTTGAATAAGCACATCCCTTATTTGTTCTTTCCACAAAGGAAAGTTTGTCCCATCAAACTTTTTAATGCTGAAAAACTCCTTTTCAGACGTGGAAGAGGATGCCATGATGCAAATGAAACAAAATCCCAAATGCTAGTGCCTGCAAGAGAGAATCACACCAAATACTAGGTGCACCCAAATGTGTATGCCACAATAGAGTGAAATATCACCAAAATTCAAAGCTCAAAGCATCAAAAGATGCATCTGACTCTTGTGCATATACTATGCATCCATATGAGCAAATCTGGCCCAAAAGAAAATGCCAATAAGTGCCAAATGACTCAAGCATAAACACCGTCCACTGGCATATGCATCAATAATATCTCATCCAAGAGAGCATAGCACTATCAGTGCATCACCTGCAATGTGTCAAAGCTGTTCCTCAGCATAAAATAGCATCCATGTGCAAAGCGTCCATAAAAAATAGCATCCCACAAGGCAATTTGGGCCTATCAGCGCATCCAATAAGGACCGCAATGCATCCAAATGGCCTATAAATCATCCACTGCAACCCAATGCACACCACGAATGAGCGCACACTGCTACTGCAACCAGAGTGATCTGCATAAGGTATGCTCAAGAAATCATAGTCCCACGGTAATGAGCGCTACTGAAAATAGAACCTGAGATGCCTCAAAACATGGGCGCCATTGCATAATCGGAATCAGCAAGAAAATCTGCAAATATCTCTCTTTTGCCAGAACTCCAAAATCCCAACCGATGAGTGAGAAATGGGAGTCAACACTTATCCACTGCCATGTGGCATAAATCTAAGGTTTCAAAACCTTAGAATGAAAAATGCATAACAGAGAGACGAAATCGAATACACAGAGATCTATAACTCTGAAAATTCTCCACCGAATCGCGCAAGAACTGACAGGTAGGGGACAGACGGTTTTGGAAACCGTGGTCTCAATCACTGGGTCCAACACACGGACTGAAAAACGTTTTTGGAAACAGAGCTATCTGTAAACTCCACCGGAGTGCGAATGATGAGCAACATAGAAGTTTTAGGACCTCCTGAGTCCACAGGAACTGACAGATCTGCAAATGGTTGCTCCAAACTTGAGTTCCAACACCCGGGCAAAAAACGCAGGAACTGACACAGTGAGTCAGAAATCCAATGAAATGATCCCAGATTCAAGAATGAAGGTGTTTCCAAGCTCCTGAAGTAATGTGGACACCAAAAGCAAGCAATAGTTGCCTCTACAAGTCAATATGGAGTCTCTGTCATCGAACGGAACAGGGAAAAGCTCAAAAAACGACTTTTTCTTTGAAAGCTCTTAACAAGCTCTCAAAACCACTTCGCAAAGCCAAAGTGACTTTTCCAAATGTTCCTCCAAGGTCTCTGCACACTCGGATGCAAGTAAAGTCGCCCACAAAGCTTCCCACAGAGCTTCTCCTTCCTCTCACAGAGCTGCTGAGCTTCAAGCATTCACGCACGCTCAGCTAGATCACTCGGGCTCTGATACCAGTTGAGAGTGCTCTCAATGGAAGCAAGAATGGAAGAAGGAGAGAGAGAGACAGAGAGCCACACAAGTTTTGGTGGGTGTAGAACCACCCTAATCTTCTTTTTCATTCATTTATATATGTGTTTGAGTATTGTACATAACTGGGGTAAAGGCACAGTGACCTTTAACCCCCACACAGTGTTTTCTTGGACAGGTTCTTGCAGGAGATTTTGGGGACAGATTTTGCATTTTGCTCAGTGTTTTAGCAGCCTACTTGGCATTTGCAAAGCTTTTGCTGTCATTTTTGGGTTGGCATTTGCAGATTTGTAGCTGGCTTTGGAGCAGCCAGCTCATTGCATTGTAGTCTTGAGGCTTTGACATTTGCCAGTCATTTTCTTTTGGGGATTCTCTTTTGCAATGGCTCACCATCAGTCTGTTGGAATGCTTGCCCATTAAGACAAGCTTGATGGTTCCAACTAGCCCATGTGGTCATACTCAGGGAACTGCTGCCACTGCAACCACTTTTGCCATTTCTGGTTCATCTACCACTACTTCCACAGTGCCTGCTGCAGACCTTCCAACATGCATGGGCACATGCAGTGTTTGCCATGAATAGCAAGATGAAGGTTATACCTCACATTCGGTCTTGCAAGATAGCCAAGGATGCATGGGATACTTTGGTCAGTCTTGCAATGAGGCCCAGGTTGCCTATTTACACATGGTTGTAAGACACGTTAAGACACGACACGTTAGACACGTTTTAGACACGAGTGTCTAAAGTGTCTTAAAGATAAGACACGTAAGACATAATATTAAATATTAAATATTAAAAATATAAGTATGTATTAGTATACAAGTGTAGGCTTAGTGTACAACTTGGTAGCATGACTAGGTACTAGTTTTAACATATTAGAGGTACATTGTATAATGTAGTTAAGAGTGAAGACTTGTTACTTGTCACTTAAGACTTAAAAGTTAAATGCCAAGACTCCGGACTTGGGACTTCTTGCAAGTTAAAACTCAAGACTCGAGACTTAAAAGTTAAAACTTAAAAGTAAAGACTCAAGATTCATGGGCTTGCAAGTCATGACTCACAACTTTAAGGTTTAAAGTGCAAACCAACAATCTCATATTCAAAATTCCAAATTACAACTTAACAAGAGCCTAGAGGGTTACATAAATGATAGTCAATCATCATAGATCAATAAAGTTTAAACATATGTCATAAATAACTGGGCCATTGCCAACAATCTAGTAGTCACATGTGACATGAATGAAATCTGAATCCTCATACATATAACTGAAAAGAAACTTTCGAATCTCAAGAGTCAAGTCTCTCAGGACTCATCCTAGTCTGAATTTGCTAGGTCACCGCCACTGCTGGATCCAAAGTCACCATCAGTGATAGTGTTACCCTCACTATCATACTGTGGCTCCTCAGGCACCTCCTCCTCCTCCTCCTCCTCCACCTCCCCCTCCTCCTCGTCCAAGGCAGACCGTATAGGTGTATTTGACGAGGTATTGGCCACAGCTAGGACTCTCCCATGGCCACGTCGGATGGCACAACCATGACCTCGTGCTCCTCTTCCACCACTCGTGCCTCTGCCTCTGCCTCTGCCTCTGCCGTTGCCCTTACTTGTGTCTCTCCGTGCTGGAATAGCAATGGCTGATCTACGACGTAAACGAGTGACTCATCTATCTATGGTCTCTAGCTCTCTATGTAGCTGTGCATATATCTCCTCCTCGTCAGCTTCAACTCTAGCATAAGTAGGCAACTTGGTTATGTCAATGCTTGTAGGATCCGCCTGCAACAACATTTAGAAGCGTATGTTCAATGTTCATTGTTGTGATTTGAATTTCCTATATATATTTAGAATCGAAATCATAGATGATAGAACATGTTACAATAGACTCAAGCTACCAATCTTACCTGCATTGGACCTACCAAATTTTTAAGCTTTCTTATAAGCCTTAAGTTTGCACGGCAGTCGCTCGAGTTGCCTTGTGCTTAACTTGTTCCTTATTTTGGTATGGATCATAGAATAGGAGCTCCAATTCCTCTCGCATGCTCTTGCTGCACATTCCTTTTGGTTTTGAATCCCGATTGGCATTTACAAATCAAGATTCAAGGAGTGAGAATCATCTACATTTACAGTTTACTAAACTAGGATTAGCAAATGCCAAAGATACATGTATGGTGTCTCAGCTCTCACCTGAGATAAAATCCGGAGAGCCAACTTATGCACTCGAGGAGTGGAGTAGCCATATGTCTCCCACCACTCAATTGGCTTTACACAAATCTCCTTCCTTCTAGACGTGGGTCTAGAGAAGGAAATGCCCACACTATTCCTATACTGAGAAAGCGCTCCAAGTCGAGCTCCAATTGCTCATCCTGTGAAAAAAGCCTCCTTGTGTAGGCATCTCTATCCGCAAGTAACTCCGGCTTATTGAATAAATCAACTGGGATGCAAAAGTGTTGCAAGCCCATGGATGGGCATACGCATGAACCGCCATCTCGTATCCACTAGAGACCTTATTTCTTTCAATCTGCATATCAACATAATTTGTAAATTGTAATAAACACGGATAATGGATTTATGATACGTGATGATTCATTATTTATTAATATAATGGACATATTCATAGACCAACCTTACCTCTCAGGTGTGAGGGAGTTACATGTACACAACGAAACATGCAACTGCTCCATGAAATGATGGACCAAGCCAAGAGTACTTCCCTCCATATCAGTCACCCGCAAGACAACGAATAAAGGATGGAGAGCTTTCACTATGGACTCCATGTCAGTCCAAAGTGAGTGATCCAAGCACATCCTCTGTACTGTCATGCTCTTTGAGCTGGTAGAGTCAGGCCACTCTAACCACATCTGAGACACCACTTTCTGTTGAAGAGCTGCATGCACTGCAAGAAGGTGCTCCAAAACAATGTGCATGTATGCAAAGTGTCTTCGATGGCCGGACAACTTCCAAGTTGCTATACTCGGCCAAGGCCTTGGGCTTTTTCTTAAAGAAGGCTGCAATGGTACTAGCAGTCTGCATCACACTAGCAATCCAAGGGAGCCGACCGATGTCCTCCATGAGACAATGTGAAGCACAAGGAGTCCATACAATGGTAGGAAGCTTTGCCTCCACAAGCTCTCCCATCCTCACACAATTGCTTGCATTGTCTGTAACAACTTGGATCACATTCTCTTGCCCTATCTCGATGATAGCTGCTTAGATATGCTGAAAAATGACTTCACCTGTAATGCTAGCACCTCCTCTACGTGCATCAACATCTTTCAAAAAATAGGTACCAAGGCATGAGGATACCAATATATTAATGATGCCCCTCCTCCTAACATCACTCCATTCATCAGACAGAATGCTGCAACCAAATTTCTTCCATACCTCCTTGATAGGATCAAGAGCTTTGTTAATTCTGCCTATCTCCTCCTCCAGCACAGATGTCCTCATCGCACCATATGTCACACCTGTCCATGTATCTGTAGCTCCCACAACTGCCACTGCCTTGATCATCCTCTTCCACTGTGGTGTTTGTAGGAGATTGAAAGCAAAATTGCATTCAATCATAGTCCTCCCAATTTCAATATCTGCCAAATGCTGCCGCTTTTTTGCCAAGATTGTGTGGACAATGCACCTGATAAAGTCCCTTGCTTCTTTTTCGAAGTAGGCATAGCGGTGGATGGTGGTGACGATGTAGCAAAAGCAGTGCCCTCTTTCCTAGCCCTCTTCTCTGCATAAGAGGAACCAATAGCACTAGAGTCACTATCCATAGCATCATCAAGGTTGATAGTGTGAGACTCAGGCCCCAACAAATCCTCATCCTGCAAGGCAGTAGGTATGGTACTAGGTCCACCACAAAGTTTTGGATGATCTCGAATAACTTTCTACGCAATCTCAAAAGAAACAGTAGGATTTCCACCAATTCCCCTACCACCAAGTCGAGACACATGGAGAATAAGACGTGTCGTTGAGCTCACAAAAGGCTCACCGCAATAATTGCACTTCCACTCTTTGTTCCTGACCCCGTTGCCACTGCGGGGTTAATCATAGTGGTATGGATCTCCCAAAGTGGATTTGGAGGTTTAGGCATGGTAAATCTCTGCTGCTATACTGTAATTCTTTGTTGCTATGCAGTAATTCTCTGCTGCTATGACCTGTGACCTGTCATGTTGGCATGCACACGAGCATAATTCAATATATATATTTTGGGAGAAGTAGAACAAGCAAGTAAACTGTAATCTATAGACTAATTGTGTTGAGAAATGCACATGCCAAGCAAGCTGCAATAGAAGCCTCAAGGCTCAAGCATTAAGCAGTAACAATTCTCATGCATGAGGCATAAGCATTGTAGCAGACTGGCACCATATCAAGCAATACTAGTATGCTGCTATGCAGCCCCAAGAAGGAGGCTAAATTATTCAGAGCTTTCAGCCTATATTTTGCCCCTTTTAAAATTACTGTTATACTAGCAAGCTCGTATCCGAAACAAGCCCAGAAGGGGGCCAACTTTGTTAGAGCTTTCAGCCCATAATTTGCCCCAATTTTTTGGGGAAAGAGAAAGCGGGGGATGGAGCCTTCAAGGCCTTCAAAAACAGCATAACAGAAAAAGAGGTATGCGCTGCACAACGTGATAAAAGAAGTAAACAATGCACAACGTGAACCTGAAGGGGGGCTGAGCTCCAGCGTTGATGATCGTCACCTAAACCAGTAGTAGGATCGAATGTACGGCAAATCCGTACAGGGTACGTCAGGTTCGTACAGCATATCGCAGATCCGTACGTCATTGTACGGCAGATCCATACAATGTACGACAAATCTGCACCAGCCGACCTGCATTGGCCTGCATACACCACTATGCACGAGATGTGGGGGTTAAAGGTCACTGTTCCTTTACCCCGGTTATGTACAATACTCAAACACATATATAAATGAATGAAAAAGAAGATTAGGTGTTCTGGACCCACTAAAAACTTGTGTGGCTATCTGTTTCTCTCTCTCCCTCTTCCGTTTTGCTTCCGTTGAGAGCACTCTCAATTGGTATCAGAGCCTGGGTGATCTAGCTGAGCGTGCGTGAATGCCTAGAAGCTCAGCAACTCTGTGGGAGGAAGGAGAAGCTCTGTGGGAAGCTTTGTGGGTGACTTTACTTGCATCCGAGTGCGCAGAGACCTTGAAGGAACCTTTGGAAAAGTCACTTTGGTTTTGTGAAGTGGTTTTGAGAGCCTGTTAAGTGTTTTCAAAGAAAAACTCATTTTTTTAAGCTTTTCCCTGTTCCGTTCAACGATAGAGACTCCGTATTGACTTTTAGAGGCAACCATTGCCTGCTTTTGGTGTCCATTTCACTTCAAGAGCTTGGAAACACCTTCATTCTTGAATTTGGGATCATTTCGTTGGATTTCTGACTCACTGTGTCAGTTTCAACGTTTTTTTGCCCGGGTGTTGGAACTCAAGTTTGGAGCAACCATTTGCAGACTAAGGTCCTAAAACTTCTATGTCGCTCATCATTCATACTCCGGTGGAGTTTACAAACAGATCAGTTTTCAGAAACGTTTTTCAGTCCGTGTGTTGGACCCAGTGATTGGGACCACGGTTTTTAAAACCGTCTGTCCCATTGCATTCCAGACGCCTAAAAAACCCTACTTGTCATTTCTTACGCGATTCGGTGGAGTATTTTCAGAGTTATAGATCTCTGTGTATTTGATTTCGTCTCTCTGTTATGCATTTTTCATTCTAAGGTTTATCACATGGCAGTGGATAAGTGTTGATTCCCATTTCTCACTCATCGATTGGGATTTCGGAGTTCCAACAGAAGATAGACATTTGCAGATTGTCTTGCTGAGTCCGATTATGCAATGGTGCCCATGTTTTGAGGCATCTCAGGTTCTATTTTTAGTAGCGGTCATTGTCGTGGGACCATGATTTCTTGAGCATACCTTATGCAGATCACTCTGGTTGCAGTTTGAGCCATGTGCGCTCATTCATGGTGTGCATTGGGTTGCAGTGGATGATTTATAGGCCATTTGGATGCATTGCGATCCTTATTGGATGCGCTGATAGGCCCAGATTGCCTTGTGGGATGCTATTTTTTATGGACGCTTTGCACATGGATACTATTTTGTGCTGAGGGACAGCTTTGACACATTGCAGTTGATGCACTGATAGTGATATGTTCTCTTGGATGAGATATTGTAGATGCATATGTCCATGGATGGTGTTTATGCTTGAGCCATTTGGCACTTATTGGCATTTTGGATTGCCATTGCAGTTGGCATTTTCTTTTGGGCCAGATTTGCTCATATGGATGTATAGTACATGCACATGAGTGAGTTGTATCTTTTGATGCTTTGAGCTTTGAGTTTTGGTGATATTTCACTCTATTGTGGCATACACATTTGGGTGCACCTGGTATTTGGTGTGATTCTCTCTTGCAGGCACTAGCATTTGGGATTTTGCTTTATTTGCATCATGGCATTTTCTTCCATGTCTGAAAAGGAGTTTTTCAGCATTAAAAAGTTTGATGGGACAAACTTTTTTTTGTGGAAAGAACAGATAAGGGATGTGCTTATTCAAAAGAAGTAGATAAAACCCTTGCAAGGGATTGCAGCTAAGCCTGCAGCTATGTCCACAGATGAATGGAATGAGTTGGATGCATTGGCAAAGTCTACCATTAGACTTCATCTTGGGGAGACAGTTTATTTCACAATAGTCACTTAAAAGACTACGGAAGCTTTATAGAAAAAGCTGTGTGCTATATATGAGAAAGAGACTGCCTCAAACAAAGTCTATCTCATGAAGAGATTGTGTGAGCTGCACATGAAGAAGGGAGTATCAATAGCTTTGCACTTGAATGAGTTTAATATCATTTTCAGTCAGCTTCAAGCTCAAAAGCTGAATTTCGATGCGGAAATGAGAGCAATATTTCTCTTTTCTCATTACCATCCTCATGGGATACTGCTATCAGTAACTTTGCACCTGGTGGAGTATTGAACTTTAATGATGTGGTTGGTAGCTTGTTGGCCGAGGAGATTAGATGGAAGCCAATGGAAGGCAATAAGCAGGATGCAGTCTTAAATGTGCAAAGGGACAGATCACAGTCCAGGGGAAAGTTTC
Organism: Dipteris shenzhenensis; assembly: GCF_047967505.1. Lineage (NCBI taxonomy): Eukaryota > Viridiplantae > Streptophyta > Polypodiopsida > Gleicheniales > Dipteridaceae > Dipteris > Dipteris shenzhenensis. The sequence goes on from NC_141596.1 coordinate 27,782,655, forward strand.
AAGAAAGAGAGAAGTTCCGTAGTAAGTCCAGGGCACGGAACATTGAGTGTCACTATTCTGGTAAGAAGGACCACATGAAAAAGGATTGCTACAAGCTTAAAAGAGAGCAAAAGGATAAGAAAAAGAATGCAAATTGGGATGCAAATCAGAAGGAAGAGAGTCCAAGGGAGGACAAAGGAAAAGTGAAGATCGAGGAGATCAATGCAGTCACACATAATAGTGACAATGACATTCTCTTCATGTGTAGTTTATCTGCAGAGTTGCTTACCACTTTAGATGATGCATATTTCCAGGATTGGATTTTCGATTCTAGTGCTTCATTCCATGTTACTATCTATAGGGAATGGTTCTTTACTTATGACAATGGAAAGACAGGTTGTGTGCATCTTGGAAATGACTATGCATGTGACATAGTGAGAGTAGGTGACATAAAGTTTTCTTTTGCAAATGGGTTTGCATTTATTTTGAAAAATGTGAGACATGTGCCTAAGTTGACCAAGAGTCTCATTTCAACGGGCTAGCTAGATGATGCAGGTTTTCAGACCATCTTTGGTTCTGGAAGTTGGAAAATTCAAAAGGGCTCTATGCTTTTGACCAGGGGTGCCAAGTGTGGGACTTTGTATCCCTTACATGTATCAGGGGTGTTTGATCATGTTGTAATAACTGAGCAGCCAAGTACTTCTTTATGGCATTGCCGGTTGGGCCATATGAGCCAAAATGGGATAAAACTCTTATGCCGTTTGGGTTATGTACCGCATTTGAGTTTCTCTGATTTTGAATTTTGTGAGCACTGTCTCTATGGGAAGCAGACTAAATCAGCCCATAAAAGAGGGGGAAAGAAAGAGTTTGAAAAGCTTGATTTGGTGCATTTAGACGTATGTGGTCCTATGCCTATACGGTCATTAGGCGGAGCTGAATACTATGTGACATTCATTGATGATGCAACTAGGAAAGTGTGGGCTTATGCTATAGCTCGGAAGAGTGATGTGTTCTACGTATTTCAGAAATGGCTGGCCTTGGTTGAGAATCAGTCAAGTAGAACGCTTAAATGCCTACGGACTGACAATGGTGGAGAGTATCTCTCTCATGACTTTTAGCATTTCTGTGATACACGTGGGATTAAGAGGGAGCTCACATCCCCTCGTACTCCAGAGTAAAATCCAGTTGCAGAAAAGATGAACCGTATCATTCAAGAAAGGTTGCAATGCATGCTTTCCAATGCAAGTCTTTCTAGTGGTTTTTGGGCTGAGGCAATGAAGACTGCAGTGCATGTGATCAATAGATCACCTAGTTAGAGTTTGGATGGTGGTATTCCTGAAGATGCAGGGAGTGGCAAGAAGCTCTTTTACTCTCATTTGCGTATATTTGGGTGGGAGGCATATGCACATGTGCCAAAAGAGCTTCGAAAGAAGCTAGATTCTAAGTCTAGGAAATGCATCTTTCTGGGTTATGGTGAAAGTGGAGAGATGGGCTATCGTCTCTAGGATCCAGAAGCAAAGAAATCATACGCAGCCATGATGTAGCCTTCAATGAGAAGAGGATGCATAAGGCATCCATGAGGGATGTGGAAATGAGGAGAATAACTTTCCAGGACGTGAATCCACCTGCATATGTTGATATACAGCAAGTTGTCCATGCACCAAATGTGCAAGAAATGGTATCACCAAGTACTCCCACAGGTATACAATCAAGGGTAGATGATGGATCATCTATTGGTGGAAATGATGAGTCAAATGTGGCTGATATGCAGGTGGGACAACAAGCTGAAATGCCCTTGAGAAGATCATCTAGAGTGTCTAGACCGCCTGATAGGTTTGTTTCAGGGGTAGACTTTGTGATGCTTATTGATTGCGGGGAGCCTTCTTGCTACAGAGAGGCTATGATGCGCGAGGATCAACGCAAGTGGGAGTATGCTATGCAATCAGAGATGAGTTCACTTATGAAGAATAAGACTTGGGACTTGGTTTCTTTGCCACATGGAAAGAAAGCATTGCCATGTAAATGGGTCTACAAGATGAAGGTCACAGGTGATGATGTGCCTAGGTACAAGGCCCATTTGGTCGCTAAAGGGTTCAAGCAAGAGAAGGGTGTGTACTTTGATGAGATATTCTCTCCTGTTGTGAAGATGACCACACTTAGATGCATGCTTGGCCTAGTGGCAGCAGAGGATATGGAGCTTATGCAGATGGATGTCAAGACAACTTTCTTGCATGGGGATCTGCATGAGGAAATTTACATGGTGCAACCGGAAGGCTTTGAAGAAAAGGGCAAAGAGCATTTAGTTTGCATGCTGAAGAAGAGTCTCTATGGTCTTAAGCAAGCGCCTAAAGAATGGTATCATAAGTTTGATGCTTTCATTCGGTCCCAGGGTTTTAGAAGGAGTGAAATTGATCACTGCCTCTACACTAAAAGGGCTAAGGATAATAGCCTGATACTCCTGGCACTATATGTGGATGATATGCTATTGGCTAATAAGAATACTTATGAGCTAGATGCATTAAAGGCCAAGTTGCATAAGGTCTTTGATATGAAGGATTTGGGACTTGCATGTCATATTCTTGGTATGCGCATCACGCGTGATCGGAGTAGGAAACTCCTTTGGCTTACACTAAAAGAGCTAAGGATAATAGCCTGATACTCCTGGCACTATATGTGGATGATATGCTATTGGCTAGCAAGAATACTTATAAGCTAGATGCATTAAAGGCCAAGTTACATAAGGTCTTTGATATGAAGGATTTGGGACTTGCAGGTCATATTCTTGGTATGCGCATCACGCGTGATCGGAGTAGGAAACTCCTTTGGCTTTCACAGAAGGAGTATGCTACAAAAGTATTGTAGCGTTTCAATATGGAGGGGGGGAAGACAGTGAGTACTCCATTGCCTCCATATGTGAAACTGAGTCATATAGATAGTCCTAAATCAGATGAGGAGAGGGTCATGATGGCCAAGGTTTCTTATGCATCAGCGGTTGGGAGTCTTATGTATGCTATGATAGCTACTAGACCAGACATTGCATTTGCAGTGGGAGTTGTTAGCCAGTATATGGCTAATCCAGGAAAGAGGCATTGAGAGGCAGTTAAGTGCATTATGAGGTACATGAAGGGTACCAAGGAGATGTGCATCTGCTTTGGTAGAGGAGACATGCGTGTACTTGGGTACACAGATTCAGACTATGCAGGGCATGTGGATAGTAGGAGATCCACTTCTGGTTATGTGTTCACCTTTGCAGGTGGTGCAGTGTCGTGGATGTTTCGTGCACAGAAGTGTGTTGCTTTGTCTACCACAGAGACTGAGTATGTTGTAGTCACAGAGGGTTGCAAGAGGCTATATGGCTTGATCGGCTAGTGGGAGATTGGGGGATTCATACAGGTATACTGACATTGCATAGTGATTCCATGAGTGCTATTCAGCTAGCACGGAATCCGGTCTTTCATGCAAAGACCAAACACATTGAGGTCAGGTACCATTTCATCAGGGAGGTACTTGAGGACAAGCGCATAGAGCTTGTCAAGGTTCATACAGATGATAACCCTGTAGATATGCTGACGAAGAGTCTACCTAGTCAACGGTTTGAGTATTGTCGTGTATTGATGGGCATTGGATAGTATGCTCACTGGTTGTTCTCCCTTAAAAGCACATTGTCCTTTAAGTGGGAGGTTGTGGGGGTTAAAGATCACTGTGCCTTTACCCCGGTATGTACAATACTCAAACACATATATTAGGGTGTTCTGCACCCACCAAAAACTTGTGTGGCTCTCTGTTTCTCTCTCTCCCTCTTCTGTTCTGCTTCCGTTGAGAGCACTCTCACGAGATGCAACTTCCTAGATGCACCAACGGCCCCATCTTTGGGAAACGATAACCGATGCATTTTGCCCAATAGGAAGCCCTTACAGGTAGGTGCATGCATGGGTGGGGAGGTCCACTACCATATCCTTTGAATGCATTTTCACTACACTTTTGTCATTTAGATGCTCCAATCTCTAATGCCACAAATGTGAATCTAAAATGACCGATTTAGAGACCAAATTTGCTTCAATAGTTGTCTGTTTTTCATAGGCATCTAGATGGTACAGCCCACTAGAAAGTGACCCAGTACGTACAATACAATCATCATACCGGTTGTCACATAGCACAACGATAACCAACCTTATAGCCATTTAGCGAGATGGCTGAGGTAGAAATCAGATTCTTCTTGATATTAGGAAGGGGTCAGCCCACCATTTGGTGGGCTGAAAAAGATGCCAAATTGGGCCAGCCCAGCCCCCCCAAAAACTTGCCGTCTTGGGCAGATGGTGGGCTGGGCCTATAAAAGAAGGGCCTCCCCTCCCTCATTCCACACAAAAATTCCACATGCATTTCTATTCCTCCCTCCTTGGTGCAGCATCCCTCCTCCCTTCCCCATCTTGCTGCAGCCAACCTTCCTGTCAGGCCCTCTTGGTAAAGCAGCTGTCCTGTCTCTCTTCTGCCAGGCTTCCCTCTCTACAGCAGCCACTTTCTCTCTCTACAGTTTCAGGCTTCTCTCTTCTCTAAAGAAATTTGCCCCTTTCTTCACCTTTGGAGCAGCAGCAGTACCTATTTCTCTTCCCGTTGTCTCGGAGCAACAGCAGCACTCTCTCTCCATGCCATTACTTCACTCTATGGCTTTCTCTCTCCTCCCTGCAGCACTTTTTCTGAAGTTTTTCTCGCTCCAGCCCCAAGATCTCATCCACTCAAGCAAGAGGGGCTGCAATTGGCCAAGTTAGCATACACCAATGCTATACTTTTTAATCATGTCAAACTTGGATATGTCTACGTCTGTAAGGAAGCTCATACGCTAGGGAATTCGTGTGATGACCACTGCAACATTTATTTTCCCTCTTTGTGGGTTTTCGCTTCTAATGGTTCGTTTGTACTTCTTTCACAGGCACTAATTGATGCTACGAGCGATGATTCTTTGGAAGATGAGGATGGAGTGAGAATGGTGGCTCTGTTTGATCATGAAGAAGTTGGGTCAAACTCAGCGCAAGGTGCTGGGTCTCCTGCCATGTTTGATGCTCTCACACGAATAACTTTGTCTTTTGCCAGCAATGGCTCTCAGGTAGACCCTTTTGAATGCAGTGTTGTCAGAAAGTTTCTTAAAAAGCAACCAAGAAATTTACATTTTTGCCCTTAGGGCCATTATGCATGTAATCATTTCCCCTTCTCCTTTGGTTAAACATAACTTTTATAAACAAGAATATAATAAGTTTCCAAATGTTTCCTTGCTACACCTTATTGAGCATTCTGTTTCCAACAGCAGGACTGAAAACTGCCCACCTTTCATGAGCCCAAATTCGAAAAGCATTTTTTGAGGGAGCCATTTGTGCATTTGTTTGGACATTTCTGCACAGTGTCTATGTGCTCGTATAATAAATTTTTACCACCGAAAAATTTATGTTGTCAAATATCCTGAGGCAAAGCCATTAATTTTGCAAATCCTTTAGTGTTGGCATACCTTGAGGCAATTTTTACAAATAAAACAGTTTTCTCTTGCCATGTTGTGTGGTTGTGCAAAAAATTTTTCTCACTAGATTGAATAAGAACCTGCTTTTGTAGTGACACACACCTTGAGGCAAATCTTCATGGATTTTTATAAATCCTAGAGTTATGTGCACTTTGTAATACATTAATTGTAGAAATTTATTCATACACTATTTTCTGGTTTTGCCTTGTATGCTTGTATTCAGGTTTATGCTGCTTATTTTTGTCATTTCAAGAACAATTCTTCAGCTTGAATCTCTTATTGAGGGTAAAATCCCCTTGAGACTTTGGGAATTGTTCAGAGTTCGATCTCATTTTATTTAATAGAGATAAGATGCCAAGGGTTATTTTGACGCTTCCAGGTTTCCATCAGAAGACAACCTCAGATGGGTCTAACTATGATGCATGGGACTTTTGAGTTTGCTAGTAGAAACTATTGGTCACCTCCAATAGTCAAGGAGTCCGCTTGTAGAAAGCTCATAGACATATTTTCAAAATTGGAAGCATTATGGATGCTGTGTAGGAGGATAAAGGTTTATTGTCCCAATGAGATCCCCATTATTGAGGAGATCCATGGCATCTGACAGCCAACAGCCTATGTTGTCTTTTGGTAGCTAGAAAAAAAGGAACAGGCCAGCACTGTACAGGAACTTGAAAGTCAACATAAGCTAGTAGTTGAGATGTATCATAACCTTGAGAAAGGATAGAGGGCTTCACCAGTCCATGCTATCTGACTGAAAAAAATCAGTAATCACCTTATGATTGGACTCTAGCTGGGTCTCATGATCTTGTCCCTACGTCTTGAGCAGCTGGTCTTTGTGTCGTACGGCCTCATGAAGGAAGATTGGCCTCTGATCCAGATGAACCAAGAGACTTGAGACGGGTGCGAATCCATCTTTGAAAAGACAATGATGGCAGCCTCAAATCTCATAGTAACATCGGATAGCGAAAAGCAAAGTGCTCCTCTAACTCAACCTCTGTAGATTGCATAGAGTGCAAATGCGGCCCTCCTTAGGCTGCCCTTAGCTTGTCCGGTCTCGATATGTAATTCGTGAGAAGAAACGATCGATATCTTCAAGAACTGGGGGAGGTGGGTCTGTGTGTAGCCTGGGAGATTGAGAAAGCCCTTCTCTGATATCTGTAGGCAGTTGTCTATGTGGAAGCCAAGCTTCATGGGAAGTTCGCTAGGGGCTAACTGGGTCCTCTATGTGTGTAGTTGTATGAGATCCTCCCGAATGACGTGCTTTGCCTCGTGATAAGTGGACTGAATAGAGGCGGCTTCGAGGCTTTATTGAAAAGGAGGCATTCGTCCATGTGAAGTCCAAGACTCTTTAACTATCTTCATGTCCAAGTACACCAACACCTATGATCACCCTTAGTTGCTAATGTCATGGATGCTAATAAGGCCCGCCATGGTAACCTGTGTCGGCCTGAGGTCGTGGAACCAAAATCCCTAACTTAATGAAGGTGTGTGATTACGTAGAATGCTAGATCAAGCTGGAGGTGGGCGACCCTAAACTCAGCCAAGATTATCTAAATGGCTTACTGTGGATCATCGGTGCTAGTAATAGGTCCTAGAGCCTCTCTACATGTGCCCAATCCACCTCTGATATACTGGCTAGGCGGACCAACGAATCAAAGAGAAGAGACTTGGTCCAAGGATCCTATAAATGAGATTGAAAGCACTAGCACTCAAGCATGGAAAGCGTGCTGTATCCCGTGCTCATTTGGGCTTGCATTGCTGGTTTCATGGTGTAGATTGGGCCGGAGAAACCACTTCTAGGTATGTGTAAGATGCAATGATCTCTATTGGCAACCCGTCGAAGGGGAATTGCTTTGAGCTCACTATGCGTGGCTGCCCTTGAATGTGTTGAAGATCACGACTCAGGTCTTACCAAGATTGACCTTCATATTATGTCTCATAGAAGGTGTGAAATGCATCCAAGTATCACTGGAGGCCCTTAAATGAGGTGAAGAATAAGACCATGTCGTCTACATAGAGGAGAATTTGAATTAAGAGGCGAGCGAGAGGCCCCTCCTAGTGTCATAATGAAAGTCTTAAAGCTCATGGATGTAGAGGCCAAACAAAGTTAGTGACAATGGATGGCCATGTTTGACCCTAATTGTAGTCTTGATCTCGTTTGTCCATTGTGTAGTCATTCGAAGCTTGCTTGAAACTCTCTCATAAAGTGCCATGACTACCTAGAAAATCTCGTGACCAAATCCCAATTTCTATAGGTATTTGATGAGATGGGCTTACGGCACTATGTTAAAGGCCTTTCAAAAATCCACAAAGCAAGAAAAAACCCTCTGTCTCCATGCTCTGGACTCCTCAATGACACCTTGGAGTGTGAGGATGTGATCTAGAGTTGCATGATCAGTGCTGAAGCCTGTCTGTCTAGCATCATTAAGTCCCTGTCGCTGTGCAAACTAGCTAACCTCAAAGTACCTAGGCATAGATCTTAGACATGATCAAGATGCTCTTGTAGTTTTTCGGGCTCATGGGATCCCTTGACTTGTGAACAGGGATGACGGTGTTAAGAGTCAAGGCTTCATTTAAAATCTTTGCCAAGATCGGGACCATGATACTTAGTCCTTATGCAATGTATTCAATACATAGCGCCTCATGATCTTTGGCTTTAGAGCTATGTGTGATGTCATCTGTGGTGGCCCTACACTCTGTAGGGACACAGCTACAACACTTTCTGGGAGTCAAACCCTCTGGATATGCTAGAGATGATCACGGAATTCTATCGTTAGTTGTTTTAAGTCTGAGGGGGAGCCCCCCCCGGCTACAGCCTGGCGAGTTAGTATGGAGGCACACTCCGTCAGTGGTCTCTCCCAGTATGAGTAGATATGTGATGGCCGCCCTCATGCCCAAGAAGTACCCTTGTGAGGACGGATTGATATCGTCTTTCTTTAGGTGTTGCAGGGAGCGTGTTCATACACCCTTGCATTTGGTTTAAGGACATCTTTGACTCCGGTTGGCTTCCCTTGTTATTGAGTTCGGGGTGGATCTGTTTGATCTCAAAGGGGGAGAGATCGATAGATATTCAACAATGTCACCGCCTAATCACTCTGTTGGATACCTCCTACAAGATCCTAGCCAAGATCCTTCTTATCCTACAAGATCCTAGCCAAGATCCTTTTAAGAAGGATGGTGCCGTAAGAGTTGCTCGGAAATTATAGCGATCAGAAGAAAACATAGTTTCACTTAGAAATATGCAAAGTATTATAGCAATACCTATTTTATACAAAAATCTTTAGGTTAATCTGTAGGAATGGTGAGAGCATAATGGGATGGCTTTTGAAGAAACCCACATGTAGAGTAGACTTCTCTATGAAAATTCCCTTATGATCCTTCTTACAACTTTTACTTAATAGGGGGTGACATTGAAAACCCTCTCTCAACCTATCTTCATGAAAGAGTTTCTTCAAAGAAAACTCATTGAAGCAAGCCATCCAGGTAGTTTCGCCAGCGAAACCCCTTTGAAGCAAGTCTCCCAAGGTAGTTTCGCTGGCGAAACTACCTTGGACAGCACTTTTAAAAGTGACATAACTTTCATATCCAATGTCCAAATATAGTCATTCAACCACTCAAATTGATCGGAACACCCCATTTGAGCACATCTATGGAGTTATATTTTGGAAAATTTTTCATATATAGTATTAAATATTACATGTATTTTATGAGAGTGATATATAAGCCCAAGTTAATACTTATTTATAGTAATTTAAACTTCTTTAGAAACATGTCCATAAATATGCTATAAAAACACTAAAAAGATATTGCCATATGATATAAATGTGTTAATAAGTAATTATATATGCATAGTATTATTACATTGAGAGTGATTATGAGGAATGTTTCTTAAAGGAATCAACACTTTTTTAAGGTAATAACAGGGCTACAAAGGAATGTCTCTAAATAAGAAAATTATGTTGTGTAAAAATGAATGAGTGACTAGTGTGTATATTTTTATGATAAAGGGATCTAGTTCTAGTGAAAATAAAAGTGTAAAAACCATGTTTCCTAAAGAAAAACATTTTTAAAAATCTCTTGAAAAACACGCTCGGATAAACCTGCTCATAGGTTTTTGCTCATAAAATTGACGCATCCCTTTGAGCAAAATCAGACTTGGGATGTTGTGGATTTTGCCACCAGGTAAGCCTGCCATTGGTACCAAGTGGGTTTTTAAAGTGAAAAGGAAAACAGATGGGTTCATTGACAGGTACAAGGCAAGGCTGGTTGCCAATGGCTATGCACAGAAGAAGGACATAGATTATGAGGAGACTTTTGCTCCTACATCTCGGATGACCACCATAAGGTCAGTTATTGCCATGGCTGCAAATTTTGTTTGGAATGTCCATCAGTTGGACATAAAAATAGCTTTCCTTAATGGAGGCTTACAGGAAGAGGTTTATGTCAAACAACCTCCTGGATTTGAACTTTCTGGCAATGCACTTTAGGTTTGCAAGCTGAACAAAGCTTTATATGGGGTGAAACAGGCCCCACGTGCATGATATGCCAAGATTGATGCATTCCTGGCAAGTAAGGGGTTACATAATAGTGCCACGGAAAGCACCCTCTACATCAAGAAGGATGGGGGGGATATTTTGGTCATCATTCTTTATGTAGATGACATGCTGAGTTGAAAGCTGAATTTGACATGATAGATTTGGGCATGTTAAATTTTTATTTGGGGATCCAGTTTATACATGACAAGTGTGGCATCGTTATGTCTCAATCCAAGTATGTGTAGAAGCTCTTGGATAGGTTCAACATGCACGATTGCAAGCCTATAGCCACTCCCATGGAGCCGGGGCTGAAGCTTATTATGTATGATACAAGTGAATCAGTGGATGTCACACTTTACAGCCAGGCTGTTGGATGCCTCATTTATTTGTGTAATACTAAGCTCGATATTCAGTATGCAGTATCTCAGGTGAGCAGGTATATGCACAGCCCAAAGACAACACATTGGCAGGCTGTAAAACGCATCTTCCGTTATTTGCAAGGCACAAAGTCTTATGGCTTGATGTTTTCCAAGGAGGGGTGACTTGCAGATGCATGCTTATAGTGATTCAGATTGGGTTGGAGACTATGATACCAGGCAGTCCACTAGTGGTAATTGTTTCTTTTTGGGCAAAGCTTGCATTTCTTGGTTGAGCAAGAAGCAATCTACAGTGGCTACTTCCTCATGTGAAGCTGAGTACAAGACAGCTTTCACAGTGACAGTTGAATGTGTTTGGCTACGACGTTTGTTCGCTGATCTTCGTCTCTTATTGGAGGGTCCTTCTCCAATTCTCACTGATAGTCAGAGTGCTATAGCAGTGGCAAAGAATTCTGTGTTTCATGCTCGCACGAAGCACATTGAGGTTCATTATCATTATGTCAGAGAGAAGCTGCATGCAGGGGAGATCAGTATGATCTATGTGTCAACACATGACGATGTTGCAGACATCTTCACCAAAGCACTTTCACGTGAGAAGTTTGAGGCATTTTGCAGTGTCCTAAACTTATCTCCTTTTGGTGATTGATCACTACCTTGTACACCACATTGGCACTATAGGGAGGTGTTAGAATTATTATAATATTCTAGGCAGTGGCCAATGTATTGTAATAAGTAGGTTAGGGGCACTTTTTCGTCAATGAGGTTTTTTTCCCTAACCACAGTCTAATCCCTAACTACAGTTAGAGGAAAAGATAGGGTTTTGTCACTTAGACAAAACCCCTAACCCCTCACTTCTCTTTTGTACTTACTTCATTTCAGTTCACTATTGAGTGTACTTACGTTCAGCTCACACTCTCTTGCTCTCTTGCTCTCTTGCTTCTTGCTCCCTCCATTTCCATCAACATGGGAGGCGCCTTCACCCTCTCCCGCTCTGTATGGTAGGGATACCCTCTCCTCCTTTCCTTTTTCTATTTGTGGTAGAGGCTTTGGGCTATTGTCTGTACTCTCAGATGGCGGGCCTTAGTGGGATGCGGCTCTTGATCGCTAAGAGAAGTTATTGGACTCAGAGTTTGCAAATGACACTCTTACGCAATTCAACATACACCTTTTCATTTAAAAGATTTGCAATCACAATGTAGCAAGACTCTACAATGCCTCGAAACCTATAACACTGTGGTGAACATGAAAATAGATGGGTGCCTGTTCTAGTATAGGTGCAATCCATGGCAACTTGCCAATGTCTTGAAAAAGAAGATCGAAACAGTGGCTGTGCCACCAATGAAGAAAATACAATGAAATTCCTCATCCAAGAGGTCACTAGCTCTCAATCTATTGCTAGCATTATCCATCACAACCTGTACCACATTCTGTAACTTCTTTCAAGTGCACGTAAATAAATTTATAGTAAGCCGCTGGTATCCACAGATTCAGGAACATATTTTCATAAGTTGAAGTTGCCAGGAAATTTATAATGAGCCTCCTCCTCGTATTCAATTAGCTGTCACATACGATGGCGCATCCATACCTGCCCCACTTCTCCCTCACCTGTTCCAACTTGGCATCAAGGCTTGTAACCTCCTGCCTCAGGTCTTTCATGTATAGAGTCTCATAAGAAGGGGGCTTGAAAGAAGGCCCAGCCTCTACAATGGCCCGTACCATATCCAGGAAAATACGTACGGGATGGCATTTGCAAAGAACCTTCTTAATGCAATTCTGGCCTCATCTCTGTGGTATTTCTTCCATGCCTGTTTGATCGACGGCTGGCCCTGTCTTTGATTCCATGACCATGGCCTCTTTGCAATCGCCAAAGGTGTGGTTGTGCACGCAACAACAAGCACACCTCCCATGGACAATTGTCCCTCCTCATACTGCATAGCAGCTGCAGCATCTTGATTCATATCAATCTTCAAGCACATATCTTTAGTAGATGCGGGTGCAGATGGATAAGCATTCACTCCAACCTTGCAGGTGTCCAAAATGTGTGCTCGAATCCATTTTGCATCACCTTGAAATTAATGCTGGCAATAAATACACCTGCATAGTGACATCCCAGATCCAACAGGCTGAATAACCTACACACAGATCCCCTCCATGCCCCTTGACATGGCCATTGCAAATCTCTATGAAAAGAACGTAGAATTGTGAAGCCACAAACAGGGCGCTCCTGTGGTAATTTGAAGTTTGGACGAGGGATGCAAAACAGGAAAGATTGCAAAGAGCTTGTACAAAAAGCTGGGAAATTCTGAAGCCACAAACAGATGTGCTCCTCTAGTTTGAACTATGCAGGATAAATTGTCGATGGAGAAGTTGTCATTGCGTGATGCAAAGCCATAGCCCACAAATGAACGAAGGAGTACACACAATTTGCAGGTGTGACACAAAAGCTTACCTCGTGACTGTCGAAGGACTTTACCTCGTAACAAAATAGGCATTGGGCAATAGCCTTATGGAATAACTGCACACAATAGGCTATTAGCCCTCATTAGGCTGTCACGACTCACATGTACTTACTGTCTACAGAATGATGTTCAATTTATGCTGCAGCTATTGAGTCCTCAGTCTTGCTACGTGTTTTTGAAGAAGCAGCACATCAACCTGATACAACTTCTTGGGTATGATTAGCTGCTTAGTATCAGACTCTCTGTAAGATGCTGAATGTTATATTTTACGTCACAAGGGCCAGTCTTGTAACTATGTGAAACAAGTCATCCTGTGCAGCTATTAATCCTGATATGTTTAGTATTGGGAGATTAATGCAAGTCCTGTCTCTTCCTACGTGGCCCACGTAGTTTAAATTTCGGAAGCAGATCAGCTGTCAGCTTTCACACTTGTCAATTCAGCCCTATAAGTACATGATTTGATTTATTTAAAAAATGGAGTATATCATTTAATTTTATTTTGGTATTTTTCAAATCAATAATCTTTTGTACAAAATATATGCGAGCTCCCATTTCTTTCAGATAATATAATAATCTGATTGAGTAAAATTAGCCTTTTCCCTTTTTGGCGACCTAAGATTGGAATATTGACGAAGGTCAGGCTTTAGAAGATGAAGCAGGTATATAAGAATTTGATGTGCTTCTGCTTCGTTATTCTTGTGCATTCTCATGCAGGTTTTGGTTGATAAAGCGGTTCAGAAAAGCTTGCTGGTTTCTGCAGACATGGCTCATTGCTTACACCCCAACTATCTGGTATGCCATGTCTTGTGGTTATCTAAAGAAAGAGGATGTCTGAAGGAACACTTATAGATTTGTAACTGCTTTGCTACTCTAAAAAGTGGCTTTTACTGAACCAATCCATGAACTGTGTCTTTGCTTCTGGTGAGGACTTACAATACGTTGCTTTGTAGGATAAGCATGACGAAAATCATCAGCCAAAAATGCACAAGGGTCTTGTCATCAAACATAATGCCAACCAACGATATGCCACGAATGCAGTCACTGCTCTCATTTTTCGACAAATTGGGAAAAAACGCAGTATACCTGTTCAGGTTGGTCTCCAGGCTTAATTTTACTTCTCGATGGTTCCACATTAGCGATAGCTTGATATCTTTTTGATATTGTGAGCATAGAGTTATCATTGATTGGTTGAACAGCATGCACGAGCATATTATGTCATCTGAACGTCTATCCACCTTCCCTCTATCTGTGGATCAGGACTTCGTGGTGCGCAATGACATGGCATGTGGTTCTACCATTGGTCCTATCCTAGCAAGTGGTGTTGGCATTCGTACTGTGGACATTGGAGCACCACAACTTTCTATGCACAGCATCCGGGAGATGTGTGGTGTTGATGATGTTGGCTATTCATATCAGCATTTAAAAGCCTTTTTTGAGGAATCCTCTAAATTCAATAAGCAAGTTGATGTGGATTGCTGAGCACAAGCATGTTCTTGAAAGAGGACTGGCAAGTACAAAGCATCTCAAGAACTATCCAGCTTTTGGATTCTTATATTAAACGTGGATTTCTGAACTATGTATACAGAAGCCTCAATTGGTTTAGATTCCCTGAGGAGGATTTGGGGCCGTGCTCAACTAAGATATCAAATTGCTGAACTAATATATCAAAGCATCGAAAAATGGATATCGGTGACCTGTTTGGCAACAGCTTTGCATTCAAAGATTAGATCATATGTATGCTGACTCAAGAACCACCCTTCGGAGTGCATATGCTAGACCAAATACAGCACCTGAAGCTAGCCATTTTCCCATTTAGTTGATAACAAGGAGAAGGCATGTTTAGAATATTTAATTCCATTTGTCTGCTTTCAACTTGGGCTTGTGTGAAAAGCAGATTGCTGCACTGAAACCCCTCATAATATTAATGGACAATAAGAGGAAGAACAAGAAGACAATGATAGATAACGTGCATGCAGGAAGAGAAAATGAAAGAATATTGAAAGTCAAAGAGAGATACAGGAAATGTCATGTACTGCATCTCACATACGGCGCCAAGTGGTAAAGAATGTTTTCAGCCAAGTGCTTGGGAGAGAAGACACAATAAAAACTTGAGTAAAAACGTCCATACTCAACTAGCACATATATTACCTAAATGATGACTTTTGAAAGACTTAAAACTTCAATGAATCTTTGTACTTTAGTATGCATAATGTCTTTAATGCATAATATCTTTAAAGATAGTTGCTTTGGCAACCACACAAAAATCAACTCCAATCACATAGGATAAGTAGTTTGTTAAAATGATTCCATGTAGAATTCCTTAGGTGGGGTTACAAAGAAGCAAAATTCAATCTCCAAGAATATGATAATACAAGTCTCCATTAGTTTAGCTTGCCTTTGTGGCTCTTTCAGAGTTGCTTTTTATCTTTTTGTTGTGTTTGTTTTTTGGCCAACCTTGCCAATTGATCAACCTCTTTTCCCCCTTCTTGCCTACATACTTGTATTTTCATCCTTGCATACATGGATTTAACTCTTTTGTTCCGCTTTGACTTGTTTCATGTCACAACCCACTACGATTCTATGTATAGACTTCTAAGGCCTTCTAGGTTGGAATTGTTGATTGTTTTTATGAACGATTTACATTACATGACCTTATCTAGACTATGTTTCTCAATCTTACAAGTTGTGTCCCCCTCTCAATTTGATTTGTTCTTTTTTAATTGTTGGAGCTTTGCATTTATTAGTTAGACATCATTGAGCACGCATCCAAGGCTATTGAGCTTTGTATTTACTTGCTGGACATCATTGAGCATGCATCCTCTTGCAATTAATTATAGACAATCAAATTTAAAAGTTATGATTCACACTAGTTTTTCATTTTAAACATGAGCACATCATGGGATTTATTTAGGGATATAGTTTTTTGGGTAATTTCACGAGTAATAGCCTATAAAGCAATTTAAAGACATCATTGAGCATCGTAATTAATTGCGTATGATAATGACGTCTTTAAATCGCATTATAGGCAATCAAATATGTATAGTTAATGATGACTTTAAATTTACATGAGGCAAACAAATTTAAAAGTAAAATGATCTTTCTAAGGATTTATGATTTACACCCTCGCTCGTAAATGCACCCAAAGAATTACCCTAAATGAATCTCATGGTGTTCTCGTGTCCTACATCAAAATTGTGGGGGCATAGAGTGTCTTGGAGATTTATCGTACCATACATTGAAAGCCATGAAGTTGCCTTGTAAATTGCCTCTTCCATCATCACTGAAGATCTCCCTTCGAATGATGGCCAAAAAGTAGATCCTTTCAATCTAGTGTGCATGTTGATACGATAACTAGCTCTTCATCATGGCATGAAGTTAAAAAGGTAGCTCCTTTCAATGTAGTGTGCATGTTTGATACTATAACTAGCTGGGAGGGTGATTTGTACATGGCAACTATCCTTTACGCACCATTAGACATCAACCATTGCTTGGTGCCCATTGTTGAATCTCCAAGTGTCTCATTGTGAGAGAGCCACTATTGCATTTAAGATTTAAAAAAAATACATGACCATGGGGGTGCTGAAAAACTAAAGATGAAAGAAAAAGAATTCAATAGCTCAAATTGCTCTCTCACCAACTCACATCTTTGAATGCACTTACATATAGGGTGAAGGCCAGATACTAATAGGGGGCATTGAATAATGCTTGAAATGAAAAATGAATGCAATGTAGTGAAATACAATTTAATCAAATAAGCATAAATGTGTTAAGGGATTGATGGAAATGGTAGGCAATTTGAAAAGGTAGGGAGTACGTTGGCTTACTTTCTCTCTTGGGAAAAGCTAATGATAATTATTTGAGCTAAGAAATGGATGCTTGATTTTATGGGCAATGATATTGATTAACAAATGGTTGGAGAATAGGCACAAAATTTCAAGGAATGAGTATAACAAAGGTCACCTCTTTCATACTTACTAGAATTTAAATGGCTGGAGAATAGGCACAAAATTTCAAGCAACAATGAGTTCGAGCACCCGCCGGTTTATGGAGTTTTAGCGTGGTGAGCCCGAGGCCTGGGGGTCGGAGGCAAGTCCCACATGCCTGGGTTCGTCAGGGCCCTGGTATCTTCTCCGCTCTCTGAGGTGTATTGATTGACAGACGGTCCATACTTGAGGTGGTGCCGAATAAATAAGGTGGGGGGAAAGAGTTCTCCATGAGATGTCTAGTGGGTGCAAGCCCAACATAGCAAAGCCGGCTCTCAAAACAAAGTATAATAGAGGTCATCTTTTTCATGCTTACTAGGAAACCCACATCTTTGAAATCTAGGGTTATAAAACTATGTACATATCTTTTTAAATAAATATGTCAAAACTTGTATATTCAAGGTTATTAAAATAGATTATCATTATATAGCAAAGCAAACTATGATTCAACTCTTCCTCAAAAGGCCCAATCAAGCTAACAATGGATAAACCTTATTTGCAGAGTCTCGTCTTAAAAGCACAAAATAAACCAACCTAGAAATTGAAAAAGCTCTGATTAAGGAGATTTTTTTCCAAAGGAAAAGGGTGCCCATGGAAAAACACAAGGTTTGACTCCAAATCTAGAGGTAGATCTATAAATTGTGGTTCTTGAGATGTTTGAGGGTCACAAAGTATCATGATGCCATTAAAACATAACCAAGCATATTTTTAGGAATTCATGTGGAGATAGCATAAAGCCTTCAAGTGTGGAATCAATATGCCTTCTAGGTATGCAAGGTAGCCAAGGGAGCATAATACTCTAGGAAAAATTAGTTATCTAAAGCCAATAGAAAGGTTCATTGTGCTTTCAGATCAAAGATCTACCTTTGTTAATGCATATGGCCACCCACAATCATCTCCTAAGCCATCCTAGATAGTCCACACCTTGAAAGGATAATGTATTGGGTAAGATCGGCAAAGGGCTTGCATATGCACAGGTGCTTTGGAGTAATTCCATAAACAACAAGGTTGATGATTATTGGGAAGCAATAACATGCAGCACCTGAAGTAGGCCATTTTACCATTTAGTTTGATAACCAAGAGAAGGCGTGTTTATAATTTTTAACGACCATTTCTGCTTTCAACTCCTTAAGCTTGTGTGAAAAGGGGATTGATGTGTTGAAACCACACATAATACTAATGGACAATAAGAGAAAGAACAAGAAGACAATTAAAGATAAAGGGCCTGTAGGAAAGGAAAATGAAAGAATATGGAAATTCAAAGGAGGGATACATAGGAAACGTCATGCGGTGCATCCCACAAAGGGTATCAAGTAGTAAAGGATGCTTTCAGCCAAGTGGTTCAGAGAATAAATACAGAATTTGCTCAACCGTTATCCCTTAAAAAAGGAATCAATAGAAAACGTTTATACTTCACCAAGAACTAAAGTAAAAACACCCATACTCAACTAGCAATATTTTACCCAAATGATGACGTTTAAAGATGTGTAGTACTTCAATGATCTTTGTACTTTACTCTACATAATAGCTTTGAAGATAGGTGCTTTGCACAAACACATATAGAAATCAACCTTCAATCACTTATGAAAAATAGTGTGTTAAAATAGGTGCTTTGCACAACCACACATAGAAATCAACCTTCAATCACTTATGATAAATAGTGTGTTAAAATAATTCCATGTAGAATTCCTTAAATATGGGGATACAAGAAGCGAAATCCAATCTCGAAGAATATAATAAAGAACAAGTCTTCGTTAGTTCTAGCTTGCCTTTTGGCTCTTTTAGAGTAGCTTTTTAACTTTTTGCTGTGTCTGTTATTTGGGCAACCTTGGCAAGTGATCAACCTCTTCTCCCCCCTCTTGCCCTCATACTTATAACTTCATCCTTGCATGTTGTCTTGCTTCTACATGGTTTCAACTCTTTTGTTCCACTTGGACGTGTTTCATGTCATAATCCACTATCATTCTATGTAGAGACTTGTTATCACCATCTAGGTTGAAATTGTTGGTTGCTATCCTAAACAATTTACATTATATAAACTCATCTAGACTATGTTTCTCAATCTTATGAGTTGCACACTCCTCTTACCTTGATCTATTATTTTTCAATTATTGGAACTTTGTATTTACTAACTAGACATCATTGAGCGTGCATCCAAGGCTAGTGTTTCAACTTCTGATATTTGAAGACATAATTGGCTTTGTATTTACTAACTAGATATAATTGAGCATGCATCCTTTTGCAATTAATTATAGGCTATCAAATTTATAAGTAAGTTGATATTTCTAAGGATTATGATTTACACTATTGCTCATAAAAGGTACTTTCTAAGGACATGAGCACATCATAGAATTCATTTAGGGGTAATTTCAAACATGAGCACACCATGGGATTCATTTAGGAGTGCTTGTAATGCAATTTAAAGACATCATTGAGCATGCATCCTTTTGCAATTAATTATGATGCATGCTCAATGATGTCTAGTTATTAGTAAATACAAAGCTTAAGGACGTCTTTAAATTACATGATAGGAAATCACATATGTATAGTTAGTAAATATGATACATGCTCAATTATGTCTAGTTAGGAAATACAAAGCTCAATGATGCCTTTAAATTGTTAGAAGTAAATCAATCTCTCTAAGGATTATGATTTTCACTACTACTCATAAAATGTACCCGAAAATTTACCCTAAATGAATTCTATGGAGTGACCATGTCCTACATCATAATAGTGCATGTATAGAGTGCAATTGCATGTCTTGGAGATTTATCACACCATATAGTGAAAGCCTCAAAGTTGTCTCATAAATTGTCTCTTCCATCATCACTAAAGATCACCTTTCAAGCTCATGAAGAACGATGGCATGAAGATAAAAAATTTGATCCTTTCAATCTAGTTGATATGATAATTAGATGGGAGGGTAAAATGTCTATGGTAAGTATCCTTTATTCACCATTGTTAGACATTAACAATAGTTTGGTGCCCAAAGTTGAATCTCCAAATGTCTCCAAACTAAAAGATAGACATTGGTGGTGGAGTCTTAAGTTGAGGAGACTTCCACATAAAGTTAATAGCATGTGCACGTGATCTAAAATAAATGTATCATTTGAAATGTCAAATTAATATACTTTTTATGTGTGGAATTGTAAGCAAGAATAATAATTTCGAGTATACTAATTGTGAGAGAGCCACTATTCCATCTAGGGTTAACAAAATACATGACCATGGGGGTGTTGAAAATTTTAAACATGGAAGAAAAGAATATAATAGCATGAATTACTATCTTGCCAACTCATCATAGCTTTGAATGCACTTAAACATAGAATGAAGGCCCAATACCACTAGGGGGGATTGAACAACGCTTGAAATAAAAAATGAATGGAATGTAGTGAAATGCAATTTAATCAAATAAGCATAAATGTGTTAACACTAGTTTGGTAGCATAATAGGACATAAAAATATCCTTTTGATGTTTTGGCAAAAAAATTACAAATTGATGTAGATGTGTTTTTTGATGATTTCCTCTCTTTAGCATAAAGGTAGACTCATAGTACTATTCCTTAAAAAAAGGAGCACAAAAAACCATTACATGTGATTCTAAAATGCTCACAAATGTATGGTAACATAGCTTTTTGCTCAGGCAGTATTCACATTTGAAACTTTTTTTAGCATGCTTGGAAATAAAAATGCTTTTAATGAGTTAGCATTTTTTACAAAGTGTTTATAAGTATGTCAAACACCTAAGGGTGGCAATTGTTTTTTTTAAAATAGTTTTGGCAAGATTGATTTAGCAAATAACAAGAGTGGTTAGCCTAATGGGTTGCATTTCATAAATGAGCATCTTTGTATATTACACATAATAGCCACAAAGTGTTATATCTTAACAATACTAAAATTCTATCATATGAAAAAATCACCACATCACAATATAGGATATAATTAAAGATATTTAGTGCTCTTAATCTAAACTATCAAAACAACTTGAGCATTAGACCTTACTTTTATAGTTTTGAATTATCTCGTATAGAAGTGTTCTACATATAACTTTTTAAAATTGGTATCACTCCTTCATGATTAGAGGCATTCTAGACATACAACTTAAATGTTTGAAGGTTCTTGTAATACCAGTTAACCTTTGTATTTTGAAAATAACATAAATTACAACATAATGAACAATCAAAATAAGGTTTGAATTTGGTTTTCTACATGATATGAGGTCGCCTAAAAACTCATGCTACTCCATAATATCCTATTGAAGACATATATAAAGTAAGGTTGACTTTGGAACTTGTTAGACATGTCAAAGAAATAGTAAAAGATCAAAATTTTCCTCGCTACCACCATCTACTAACACTAGTTTGGCAGAAGGACATAAAAATGTCCTAGGACACTTTTATGTCCTGTCAATTTAGCAACTTTCTAGAATTATTCAAAAGCATCGACTCAACTATGATATTTTGAGAAGGAGAGGATACGTTTGTTCATCGTTAGTCATGTCTAAAACAACAAAGTTGGATAGGAATATGATTCCACCAATGTTCATGTGGGAACCTTTGATTTCTCCCATAGGCATCACTTTGCCTTGATTAGCCATTTGCACTTAGAAATTTACTTAGAAAATTTACTTGATTAGCCATTTGTACTTAGAAATTTGTACTTTGCCTTGATTAGCCATTTGTACTTAGAAATTTACTTCACTTGTTAGCTTCAAAATAGGATGTTGCATTATACCTTTAGGGATAAGGCTCACATTGGCTCCATGATCAAGGAACACATGCTATAATTGCAGCTATTTATTTCCACAGTCATCCTAAGAGTTTGTTAACACGTGAGAGTAGCATAAGCTGAGCAGTGCTTTATTGTTGGTCCACCTTGACCATCTTGTTCTTCAATGTGTGCCTTTTGTTGACCTCCTAGATTTTTTAAAAAGAATGCAATGGTCTAGTGCTTGATTTGTGGAGATAATTGACATACTTGCCTTAGGGTGAAGTTGGGTCAAAACTCTAAAATTGGTTTGTGGGCAGCCAAGGTCGAGAAACTATATCTAAATCTCTAGCCATTATCTCTTGTCATGAGTAATCCCCAGTACTTCCTTTCCCTTTTCTTTTGAAGTACCATGGCTCTTTGAATTCTCCTTTAATTGTTGGAGGTATTTGTTGTAGGAAGAGTGGAGGGTTCTAGTTGCTCTTCCTTTTTCTTGCTCTGTCATTGTTGGGACACTACTTAGGTCAGTTTTGCAAACCTTGTTAGAGTGAGCTTTCAAGAAGGAAACTCAAGAGCGCTTCCTTCTTCCTCAAAACTTGATTATATGTCTCAGGTAACACCCTCAATCATAACCTGATATGTTGAAGGCATAGTTTGGTCATTGGAGATGTACCACTCTTAGGATTTGTAAGAGGTCTTGATGACCATGTAACCTTAGACATTCATTTAAATCCATTGATAGTAGAAGAAAAGGGTAATGTCTTTTTGGGTACATTGTACACCTAGGAGCTGGGAAATGACTTCCTTGAAGACATCTCTATGGATGCACTTGTCCTAGCTTTTATGATGAAGGTGGTCTTGTTGGCAATCAGGCCTCAGGTACTTAATTGCCAACAAAAATTCCACGCTTGGTTTGTGACTTTTTCACTGCTCCCAACATTGCCCCAATCATATATGGGCTACCTACCTCCTCGACCACTACTACCGAGCTACTACCTCAATTGTATTGACCTAAGGTGTTGGTTCCTATGCAAGATGGCCCACCAAATGGTTGTGTACATTCATCCTAGTAGTTTCCATACTCCCCAAATCTATAGAAAATGATTGTTCTTCATAGGGACATTTAGCGTCCTCCTTGACGTCCTTAAAGACCACCTCATGATTGATCTCATGGGTAGTATGGTCCATACCAACCTCTGGGTTTTTGCTATGATGTGTAATACAACTAATGACAATGGCCCTAACTAATTGGGTGTAGAATCTTGAAGAAAAGGGACTAGTAAGTAGTGAATGTGGAATAGTAGAAGGTATAAGTGGCTCTAATACATTCACATGAACAATGGTACTGATATTAGATCGAAGGCTATCAGTTGAACCACAACAACTAGGGGTTCTCTAGCAGGAAAATCTAGAAAATGCTTCCTTAAGCCCTTAGGGTACCTACATTTGCAGGCATCATGTCCATGAATTTTGCAAAAGGTGAAAGGTAGTAGTGATGCCTTATGTTTGGAGGGACATCCCCATTGACCATGATTAGAACCTTTATGCTCAATGCACTAGAGACCACCTATAACTTGGATTCAAAAGATGAAGGCCCCTCTACCCTTGTTCTTTAAGTCCTTTTTTAATTTCTTCCAACTCCTTCTTGAGGTGCTACCATTTTGATGATCCATCCTCTCTTGAAAGCTTGGTGCTTGAGAGTGTTGAGATATGGTGCCATGTGCACATAGATTAAAGGCTAAGGTATGGTATAGGAAAGAATTACAGTAGCCACCCTAGGATGTGGACTACATGATGTGGAGATGTGGATCAAGGATATCCACAAGGAGAAATGTGGATCAGAGGATCCTACAATTGATGACTATTCTAAGGGCTCTCTCTATATAAGAAGCCTATCTTGTATTGTTGAATAGAGAAAAACACATACACTCAAGATTTTGTTTATGAGTCCATGCTAATCTATCTTGGAACCTAATTGACTCGAGGTACATGTCATGAGCACTCTCTTCATCATCATGTTTACACCTCGTTTACACATAGGTTTCATCCACCTTAGAGCACTCCATAGATCCTGAGGCACGCATGTTTTCTCATGGTATCAGAGCATAGGACTAGTCTCCTACAAATTTCCATCCATAGGTTTTCGCTCATTTCGATTCTTCTTATGAGAAATTTGTGAGAGAGTTTTTCCTTCTAGAGATTCTATTCCTCTTGAGTGAAGTTCTAGGTTCTTGAGAGGTTGAGAGAAAGAGGATTCTTCTAAGCTTCTTCATCTTCTAAAACCTCAGGAAGACTAGCTTTATTCTGTGAGAGAGATTTTCATTTGATGTCCTTTTAGCCTTTTGATATTCTAGTCAACTCGATCAGCCTTACTTGCCTGTATTGCATCACTAAAAAAAAAAAAAGGATTGGTTGAGGAGACAAGCTATGATGGACATGCCATCTAGCAAGGCACATACAGCAGCAAAGCAGACAACCAGCCCACAGTCGGCAGCAAGAACTTCAAGAGCTCCATCAAAGGCAAAACAATCGTGGATGGCTCTCCAATGAGTAACGAACAACAGCGGTCTCCTTCAGCTACTCTCGTCCTCCTTATTAATCGCTGGACTTTGTTTTTAGGCTTCCAAGTTGAGACCTCTCTGATCTGCTCGTTTTGCATCCATCATCTCTTGAGATTGGGTTAATCGTTCATCATTCCTTGTTGCAGGCCGGAAACAGCAAGCAGCAACAGCACCTTTGCAAGGCATTCTTGATCGACAGATCAGCAGCAACTTCCTTCGCTTCTCCACGCCGTCTCAGAAGCCAGCCATCTCATGGATTTGATTACCCGCTACACAACATGCCTGCAATGCCTTCCTTTTCTCTCTCCGGACCACTGTTCTCCCAAGATACTCTCCAACCAAGCTCCAGCTCCTAACTCCACTGGGTCACGAGCGTCGGCTCCCAAGCACATCACCACCGGCCATCGCCAGCACATCAACCAGCCACCATTGCCAGAAGCCGTGACGACCAAACAAACAATGCACAACAGCTCTAAAGACCCTCTAGCGACCAGTCGGCTCTAACTCTTGCACAAGCACAACAGCGCTGACAATGCTTTCTCAACCAGTTGCATCAATCGCGATGCTCCTACAACAACCACGATGATGCAAGTCTATAAGATGTCTCTCGAAGATTCGTAGCCTCACATCGTTGCTCCGCTCACCATCGTTTTGGAGCAAATCGTTCGCAGACTTGCTCCATTGTACATTTGTCTCAACAATTTGTCAAGCTGCGGTGAATCATCGACAATCCTCTGATTTGTTGCTTGATCTGTCATCACGATTTCATTGTTTTGAGTCCTGGCTCACACGAAAGCCTTTGGAGGAGGAGAAGCCTCAAAATATCCAGCCCAAACGGCTCTCCAATGAACAACGCCATCAATGAGTGCGTTGCCTCAACAAGGAGCATAGTAGCTCAATTCATCACGCGCCACCTTCTCTGGCTTCTTTCTCTGTAGAAAGGTTCATTTCAAGGTTTCCCATTCATTGACACCTGGCACTTGATAAAAACCATCATTGAGTTTATGTAACTTTGGTTAGAAGACTGCCACATCACCAAGTGCCATCTAAGCACACAGCTTCTTGCTAAGCACAATGTGAGTGCAGCATGTGAATCCCTCTGCCTCATCATCAAAGGCCTCTTCTTCATAAAAACTTCGACAAACCGTAACTTCCAATCCAAGAAGAATTTGCACTCGCTCCAAAAGAAAAAATGATCGCCTTTTCGAGCTCTAGGTGCTTGTCAAATTAGAATTATTGTATGCAATTAGACACTGCCAATATTGAAAGAAATCAATTGATCAGACCTTTGCAACAAATGACAAATCAAAGCTTGAATGCACACATCGCTGTCATAAAGATGCCAAAAGCACAAGTGCATGAGATAACCATAGTGCGAAATGTGGCATCCACACATAAAGCGTTAAGGCACATGGAAGAACAAAGCATCATGCATCAAGCTACATCAAGCAAAGAAGAGAACGCCATCGACATCAAGCATTAAGAAGCAACAACCTTGCCACCTTCAGCCTACACGTTTTTATATCAAACTTGACCACCTGAGAGTAGCTATGAAAGCACCCAAGGGAGGTATTGACATGTAAAAGCCACACTTGACCACCTTAAGTAGCAATGCATGCACTAAGGGGAGGTGATGGAATGTAAACTCACGTCTGACCACCTTGTGGTAGCCAATGGTTCATGGCACTAAGGGGAGGTGTTGAGATATGGTGTCATGTGCACATAGATTAAAGGCTAAGGCATGGTATAGGAAAGAATTAAAGTAGCCACCCTAGGATGTAGACTACATGATGTGGAGATGTAGATCAAGGATATCCACAAGGAGAGATGTGGATCAGAGGATCCCACAAGTGTTGACTATTATAACCATATTACATACATGACCACATAGAGAGGGGGGCAGGGGGGGGCATGGGGTGTGGGAGGGGGAGGGGGAGATTTTGCCTTCTCGACAACAAATATAGCACCCGATGCACTTGAGCCTTTGCAAGAAAATATTGCTCACTTGTTTTCCAACTATACTCATGATAAGGGATGGTCTGAGTCAGATATGCAAGTGGCAAGGAATTTACTACTAGCTTGGAGAGTCAAGAAAGAGGAATATATGGGTCCAAACTCATCTCCTCTCGAACATGTGGCAGGTTTATTCTTTCACTTACATCGCATGAAACTTTTTTATTTTCACCTGCATATATAATTTGGCAATCCATTGTGTAACTAATGATTTTGATGGAGCTATTTATGTTTCTTGTATATATTTGGCAAATGCGTAGGCGAATCCTTTGAAGGTAATCCTAAACTTATATCTAATTTCTCCTTTTTCTTTATTCTATTTTTATGTAAGTTTTTAGGCACTTATGTGTTAAAGCAAATTCTTAACATTTCTACTTTCTCTTTTTACGAGATTTTCTTGAATTCTTTTATGTAGTTTTCTAGATTTGTTCTTGATGAAGGTGGTGACCTTTGGATTTGTGACAAGATTCTCTGTCTTGCTTTCTTCATGGATGCATAACTTATAAGTCATGGATTTTAGGCACTTATGTGTTAAAGCAAATTCTTACCATTTCTACTTTCTCTTTTTACGAGATTTTCTTGAATTCTGTTATGTAGTTTTCTAGATTTGTTCTTGATGAAGGTGGTGACCTTTGGATTTGTGACAAGATTCTTTGTCTTGCTTTCTTCATGGATGCACAACTTATAAGTCAAGGTGATGTTGCTCGCTTCCTTGAGCATATTTTAAAGTCCAAAGAACTGAGTCCTTTGGTACAAGACATGATTGCTAGTGTCAAAGCCCTAATCGCACAGGATGATATTCCTTCTAACACGATAGAGCTCAAGGAGAAGATGAATGGTAGATGTAGATCTAGCATTGACCCTTTGGCAATGACACCCACATACGAGCAATATTTCGCATTCCAAGAAAAAAAAGATCATGATGCTAGCAAGTTGTATGGGAAAGAGCTTCTCTTGAAGCACTTTAAAGAGCAACATTCTGTGTTATGTGTAAACCGATATCATGTACATAGTTGGTTTGACAACACCAATCTAGACTTGTGCCACAATCCAAAAGGGAAAGAGAAAATCAAATACATAATCTCACAAAAGCTCCATGAGATACTACCCTTGCACTTTCCAGGAGCTACTAGCTACTTTTGGAAAAATGAAGACATATATCAGTGGGTCTTAGTGTGGATGCAAGGGAAAAGGAAGTATGAAAACAGATAGAGAAAAGAGATGGTTGTTTTTCCAAATGCAAGTTCAACCCCACAAGAAACGATGAGGTCAATGTACTAATATAATAGTAATCATAGTACTTTTTAGATCTTCATGTTGATTTTAAACTAGTTTCTTGAAAGATGAAGACATTCCTGTCTTCTTAAACATGCATATATTAGATTCAATTTCACATTGGACATGTACAAGATAGTGATACGCTTATAAATGCGAGTCACAATAGAAATTTGGATGGTATTTTCTCAAATCAGGTACTCGGTAGTTTCACTGGAGCTCGTATTTATTTTAAGTTGCTTTCTTATGAAATACATGCAGTTTACCTTCTTTACTTTAATTTAGTCATGAGATATATCTTTAGCTTTTTTGAATGGAATTTTGTAGGACAAGGAAGTTGTTACCTTACACAACAAAAGCAAAGAAGACATGTAATACCTATTTCATTAATTTTGGACTAGTGCACTGTCCAAATTTGTTTTGTGAGATAATTTTGGATAAAGCATTTCAAAAAAAGAGGCTCTTATAAAACAAAACTTTGAGTCAAAAAGTAAGATTTTAAAAAAGCAAATTAGAAAAAATGATGTGACATGTTATTAAAACTAGAGTACATTAAAAAAAGAGGACTTCATATTGTTAAAAGAGACAAAAAGTAAGATTTTAAAAAATTAAATTAGAAAAAAAACTAGAGTACATTTAAAAAAAAGTATGACACATTTGTACAAGAAGTAGATCATAGAACTCAAAGCCATATGGTATTAAAAAACACCTTCCATTAGCTCATCTTAGAAGATGTCATCTTTGTCTCTCTTGTCTATTACAACTTTACATTAGAGAACTAAAAAGTCTTTGTGGAACTGTAGTTTCATTTCTTGTCTATTACAGTTACTTTAGAAAACACATAAGTCTATGGAATTAAATTTCACAGTTACTTTAAATTTCTATGGAATTAAATTTCCATCACTTGACTATTAAGTCATTAGAGAGAGCATATGTCGTCAAAAGTGCCTACTATGGCATTGGCTTCATGAAAACAAGCAGACTTTAAACTTGCAGGCCATGCGTAACCAGGGCTGGCATCACAAATCTCCTCACAGACTCTCCTCACAACTTTTTTCGAATCTTCCACTGACTTGTAAGCATTCAACAACTCTTCTTTTCTCTCTTGGCTTTCCTCATCTTCACCATTTTTTCAATACAGCTTCTAGCCACCACCATATCCTGTACGAAAATTTAACTCGTTTGCATAAGAAGTACGTGATTAAAAGAAGCAAAAAAGAAAGCTAAGGATATTCACCTCTTCTGCTGAGTTCAAATCAAGCAGCCATGTGCGTAACATATTCTCATCGAATGATTTTTCCTTCATTGGTCCATACAAAAGAGATCTAAGATAGAATTTGAGTTCAGTAAATGAAGTCGGGTAGTAACTAGTCATTGTCTTAGAGGGAAAGTGGGAGAAGGAGAGTGAGGGAGCAATAGCGAGGGATGCACAATGAGCTGCCCCTCCTTCAAGAGTGATAGAAAGTGAGGGAAGACGTAAAGTGAAAGATGAATACAAGTTAATTAGAAGGACTAGGATGTAAGAAATAAGAGAGTGTTTGTGGAAGGACTACGATGAAAGATTACAAGTGCATTAAGGCACGATGTGTTCGCTATGATAAGGATAAGGGTTGGAATAAAGTGAGAGAAGCATTGGAAATGCTCTACTTTAAGTGAGTGGAGACTGTCCAACTGAATAAAATTTTGCAGAGCATTGGGAATGCTGTACTTTAAGTGAGTGGAGCATTGGGAATTGATACTTTGCCATGAAATATATTACAAATATTACATCATCACATATTCATATCAAAATTCTCATCACAGAAGGTTATATTTCCTAATAATCACATCATCACACATTCATATCATAAAATTGTGTGCATGAAATAAATATATAAATATCATGACTAAATGCCACTTAAGTAATAAGTCAGAAATTAGTGTATGATCAACAAAAATTACATCATGACTCATACATTGCAACAAATAAATGTCAACCATAATATTCATGGAGTAAACAACATCATGAGAATATGCTCCTCATGCATATATACAAACACAACATCATACATGCATCACAACTCTTCTGATGCTTCTAGTGGAGACTGTGGCAACTCTTCTGATGCTTCCAATGGAGGCTGTGGTGCTCTAGATGTACACTCAGTCTCTACTTCTTTTGTAGTATGTAGTGCTTTCAGAGCAGACTCAGTATCGTCTTCCTTAAATGCAAGCAGAGGCTGTGGCAACTCTTCTGATGCTTCCAGTGGAGGCTGTGGTGCTGTAGGTGTACACTGAGTCTCTACTTCTTCTGTAGTGTGTAGTGCTTTCATAGTAGACTCAGTCTCCTCTTCTTTAAATGCAAGCTCTGATATTGCTTCAGTTGCATGTTGTATTCTAATGGTAGCAATTAGGTCTCGAATGATTTCAGCCCTAAACAATTGTATATCCTCCTCTAAATATTTGAGCTCCAAAGAGTCTTCCGATGAGATCCGTGGCTTAAGTGGGAAAATTTCATTGAAAATCAACATATGCAGTTGTAGGCAACTCTCCACCCACAACTATGCCCATCTTCCTGCTCTACTACTAAACGCTTTTGGAAGTCCACCGAGTCTTTGTACTGTCCTGTTTCTGTGATAGCAGATACCAACTTCTCAATCGACCTGCTCATCATGACATATTAAAAAAACTTAGTGTGTCTATTACATAAGGTACATAATATAGAAGTAACAACAAATTAATAGAATACTTACGTTTGCACTAAGCCATGAAAGCCTGCAATCGAGTTAACAAACCAACAATAGTTGTCTTCAAGGTCCCAAACCACCAGACTCCAATGTTCCCTACACGAATAATTAAGAACCATTATTATTTAACACAATGTTGCCAGTATAAGATGAAAATAAAGGTTGCCATGATACTTACATCTCATGATATGCCATAAATAGGACTCGCACGCCATGTAAATGTAAAGGCTGTAACCATTTACAAACATCGGCTATTGTCTTTCTGCTATCGCTAAGTATAGGAGAAAGGAGGGAATCCAACATATACACACGGTTTTGTACGGCTCTACCAAATCGTGAAATAACTATACTGCACCAACAAATAAATGAATATTAGCTTATTAGATTTAATCAAAATATTGAATTATCAAGCAGAGAAAAAGTTTGTATCAAACCTGAGAATGGCCATCATACGTTGTTATTGACCTCATTTGAAGCTCTAGAGAGGATTGAAATCTCCTCTCCCCCAAATTCAAGATACTGAGGTCTATGTTGAATCATAACCCTAACATTAAAAGAGCTTCACAATTCTTCCAATGAAGCCATGTTTGTAGAGTTGAGGTCTTCTATCCCCTTTGACTCTTTGACGGTATTCATTTCGCACTCCTCTGAGCCATTATCTATTTGCCTTATGGGAGGGTCTATAATGTCGCCCTTAATGATTGCTCGAATGGTACATGTTATAAATGCATAGAGATGCAAATCCATATATGTTGATAGTGTGGTGTCATTTTGTATCTCAAAAATTTGACGAAGTACCAAAAAGCAATTGTAGCCCACCCTCCATCCACAATTATAGATGTGGCTATTCTCTTGATGTGATACCTGACATGTTATATACTCTATTTGTTGTGCCAAGTCACATTGCCGCATTACTGTGTCGATAGCACCTACTAACTTTCGAGCTGATCTGCACATCAAAACATATAACAATAGTGAATATGTGCATTGCATATCAATGTACATGTCAAGAAGTGATAACAAGTGTAGTGTATACTTACTCTAACACAGTGCCATGGACGGATGTCATTGAGTTGGCAAAGAAGCACTTCTTCACAAAGATGTCCACGACTACCAGACTCCAATGTGAGCTGCATTATCAATAAAGAATAATTACTGTGTTTGAGACAATTCTAGCAATGCAATAGAAAAAACAAGTATAATAATTACTATGTTTGAGACAATTCTAGCAATGCAATAGAAAAAACAAGTAGGATTTGATGCTTACTTCTCATAATATGCTGTAAAAATAACTCATGTGTCATTCATAGGAATGTGCTTCAACCACTTGCAAACATCCTCTATGGTTTCTTCTTTGTTGCTAAGCACTTCCGAAATACGAGGATCGAGCATATATGAAACGCTTTGTATATTTTGCGAAAAATTTGCTATAACATTACTATATTTAAAAAAAAAGTATTAGCTTCTTGGGTTTAATCAAAATAAGCAAAGTATAAAGCTAAGGAAAAGGCTGCATCAAACGTGAGGATGGTTGTAATGACTTTGACATTAACCTCTGTCTTAGGATTCAAGAGGATTGAAATCTCTTCTTCACCAAATTCAAAAAAATGAGATTGTTGTCGAATTAACAACATAGTGGTGAATGAACTTCCAATCTACTCCAATAGATTCATATTTTCATGACTCATCTTATTGAGAGAGTAGTCTACATCGTATTCTTCTTCACTTGCTATGTCTTCTACATCCTCCTTCTGCTATAAAAATATAAAAAAGTTATGCGATGTACACATCCCAAATAAAGGCTTAAACAAGCAGATAAGGTTTCATACATGCTTTCATTAGAGTGAGTCTCTCCTCCGCTTGGAGCAAAAATTTAAAAAGTAAGGTTTTATACATGCTTTCACTAGCGTGAGTCTCTCCTCCTCTTGGAGGAAAAATTAAAAAGTTATGGGATTTACACATCCTAAATAAAAATAAAGGTTTAAGTAATCATAGAAGTATAAAGATAGCATGCTTTCATTAGACTCAGTCTCTTCTCCTCTTGGAGGAAAATATAAAAAGTTATGAGACTTACACATCCCAATTAAAGGCTTGAACAAGCATACAAGTATAAAGATAAGGTTTTATACATGCTGCAATGTAGTCATATTTTCAGGTTGTTTCCCAATGGTAGTAATTAGACGCTGAATACTCTCAGCCCGAAATGCTAGCAGATCGGCTTCTATAAATGATTCCATTTTGACTAGTAACTCCAAATCAAAAATCTCTCTAAGAAACAACATGCAGTTGTAGGCAACTCTCCACCCACAGCTGTGCCCATCTTTTTGCTCCACTGGCAGATGTCTTTTGAATTCTACTTGATC
Source organism: Dipteris shenzhenensis (assembly GCF_047967505.1). NCBI lineage: Eukaryota > Viridiplantae > Streptophyta > Polypodiopsida > Gleicheniales > Dipteridaceae > Dipteris > Dipteris shenzhenensis. The sequence continues at coordinate 27,815,136 of NC_141596.1, forward strand.
TTGTTGCTCCGTGGTTGTTCTAACAGCAGATACTAGCGGATATGCAGCACTGTCCATCATGACATATTAAATATATTAATATGTCATGATCATAAGATACAAAATAAGAAAGTATCAAAAATATTAAGAGAATAATTACCTTGGGGAGTTGGCATGATAGCCTTCCATTGAATTCACAAACCACAAACGGTTGAGTTCAAGGTCCCAGATGATCAGACTCCAATGTGAGCTACATGACCAGAATAAAAATGATTATTGTTTTACACAAAATTTCCAAAGAAATAGTAAAAATAAGGTTAGAGTTGATACTTACGCCTCATGATAAGGCATTAAGATGACTCGCACCCCATCTAAATTCAAAGGGCTTAACTAGGTACAAACATCTTCTATAGTCTTTTGAGAAGAGCTAAGAATACAAGCATTGCCATGTAAATGGGTCTACAAAATGAAGGTCACAGGTGATGATGTGCCTAGGTACAAGGCCTGTTTGGTTGCTAAAGGGTTGCACTGCACTAGGAAGCTGAGAAATAACTACACTCTACCAAGAAATAAACAAACGTTAGCTCATAGAATTGATTTGCATTCTGCACTAGGAAACTGATATATAACTACACTATGAATAAATAAACAAATGTTAGCTCATTGAAGTAGCAACAAATAAACAAATGTTACCTGAGAATGGCCAAGATAACATTGTCATTAACCTCTTTTAAAGGATTGGAGAGGATTGAAACCTCCTCTCTACCAAAGCTCAAATACTGAGGTTCTCGTTTCAAAACGATCCTAACTTCAAATGAGCTCTCCATTTTATCCAATGCAGCTAAATTTGCAGAATGGGTCTGTGTCATAGCTTGTATTCTATGTTTGGGGTCATTCTGCTTTTCCATGGTGGCTTTAAAGCTCTTGTGTTGCATTGTTGAAGTAGAAGGGAGTGCCTCCATATTGACTTCATCGATTTCTTCTCCCTCTATTGCCTGTAAATAAATATGAGAGATTAGATTCATTATCTTTAAATTTAAATCTTATTTAAAAAATTGTATTTAGTTGAGAAATAGAGAGTTCATACCACTAAGTATTGTCGTAGTGGCCTTTTTTCATAACCCTGCGAGCCATAATTATCAAAGAAGGCATCATCATGTTTGTCTTCATCCACCAACCTCTCTCTGAACGGGTCATGTAAGTCCATCTTTTCATCATCATCAACTGGGAAATTATGATCTTCAAGGTAATCATCCATGTCATCAGTGTCCTTGTGGCTTATCTCTTTTTCATAGCCTATGGTTAGATCTGCTTGAAGCTAAAAATAAGCCATGAAATGCTTATTTTCAATAATATTTTTGGAGTTTCCTTTTCTGAGGAGATCCTCAAATAAGTATCCCATCCTGCACAAGGTGACCTCCCACCAACCTGCCAGTAGCAAATTCTCCATCATGGTAAGCAAGAGACTCCCACTTTTTACAGGACTTCCATAGTTGGTTTTTTTGATAATGTATGGACCTGGGAATATCTTGCTTTTCTAGCATCAATCTCAAATTATTTGAATTCCCTCATATGTTATTTTGTAAGGAGTGATCAGGGTTGGGACTCCGCATACACAAAAAGAATGATTCAAGAGATTGAATCGCTATCCCACATTCTCTCTTGCCTCTATTTGCTGCATAAACACCACTATAGATCTCCAAATCTGATGAATATGCTTGCTCTAGAGTAACCTGCATGGATTTTTTGTCTTTTTTATCAACAAAAATGACAATGTTACAAATTGCCACTTTGCTAATGGTGGTATATACTATTCTATCAATGAAGTTATGGATATCATCGCTAGAAACTTCATTGATAAAGAATAGTTGTGGCTTATCCCCTGCTGACTCATTCTTGAAGAAGTCATATTCTGAGACTCCCCTGAAGTTCACAAGAGCTTTCCAGACTCTGCCGTAACCTCTACATTGAATTGAAAGCTTTGGTGCATATCTGTCGGCATCCTTATCTCGCTGATTAATCTTTCCACATATGCAACAACCTGTTGTGGGATTTCTTTTCTCATATAAGAGGTTACTATTTCTGACCCATCTTCATCCTTTTTAATCCACTTGTTTGCCCATAGCTTTACCTTGGGTGTTGACAAAGAAGCTATATGCTTCACCACATTATAGTCAATGTTACAATGAGTAAGTGGAATTTGTTTCTCTGACAGCAAATACTTAATGGCACTATGCATTGCATCATGCCTCACCTGTACATTGATGCATTCTTCCATGCAGTGGTCTTTGTCTTTTTTTCCAAAAAACCATTCTTTCTTTAAAATTCTTTGTGCTGCCATGGATGCATACTTGTTAGGTAAGTACTTTATAAGCCTCCACATCCTTGCCGTCAACTCCTTCTTATCCATTACTTTTGACTTTCCAGAGATAAACAAAGGAGCTTCATAGGTCAACTGTCCACGCTCACAAGCAATGCACGTTTCAAGCATCTCATTGAACACTTCAACAGGACGAAATATGATAGAAGTGTAGTTAGCATATTTGTCCCTCACCACCTTGAGGCTTGTCATACTTTCTTCTTGCTCTTGAGCTCCCCTAGGCACAACTGCACTCAAAGAAGTATAGAAGTTTGTGAGTGTGTCGGCGTCTTCCTTTGTGACCTTTTGCTTCAAATCAGGATTTGGAGAACCAAATGTTGTCCATATAACCCTTGCCTTCTGTAAGACCTCTGATGTTGAGGATATCTTATGCTTTCCATGGACATAATGATTAAGTCTTTCGGACTCAATCAAATACTTGATCTCATGCTTGAATATACAGATTGTTGCAGGATAATAATGGAATGAACTTATCTTTGCAAATTGTTCTAGAGTGAGTCTTTTGACCTCCTTTGCTTCCCTTGCGATCTGATTACAAGCATAAGCCTAATGTTGACCATCAATGGGCTGGAATCTGCAATGAAGGAGGAATTCCTTCTTTGCTTCCTTTAGCATATTCTCACCTTGTGCCTCTTCGCCTTGTTCATGTGGAATATTTTTAAGAGTGTCTTTAAAGAATCAAATGAAGGTTTCCTCGAAATGTGTAGGCCCTGTAAATGTTATTTGATCCAGAAAACTATTTTTGGTTGGACAAAACATTATTGGGCGCAAGACCACATTGCTTGCCACAGGTTTCTTACCATCTCTCAAAGCCTCATATATTTGCATTGCATAGGATATATCAAGGCTTTGGCTATTAGTAAAGAGAGCTGCAGCTTCCACATCTTTGGCATTCACAAACCACATCCTTTGACCCCAGATATATCCCACATCATCATCTGTAACTGCTTCATTAAGATGCAGATTAAGATTTTTGATTGATGTGAGTTCATCTTGATCATCTTCAGCCTCGGGTTCTGAGTCTTCTTCATCTTTCTCTTCTTTTAACCGTTTTTCATCCACATTATCTCTCTCTACAATGGGATGATATCTTTTTTTACTGCTTGGAACCGTGGCTCTTGCAGTACTAGCCTTTTGCATTTCACGTCATGGTTTGCTAGCAAGAGCTT